>NC_133411.1:67232500-68432500 GCF_049350105.2 Macaca mulatta
ATTATTTGTTCATCTGTTAGCATGAATTAAAAACAATTTTATCTATCAAAAGTAGAAAAGGCATAAGAACATTTTCCAAACTGGTACATTGAATACTAGCTTTTGAGATGGTAAAAGTCCAGTTGAATAATAAAAATAAGAAAAAGACTAGAGAGTCAAATAATTTATAAATATTGACTTCAAAATCTTAAAGAAAATATTTTTTATTACGTGACTTCTAAGAGCTTTAAATATACTAATTGGAATGTGACTATTTTAGAAGGTAGAGAGCATTTGCAGAGTAAGTAGGGCATTCCCCTGTAGATGGCAGTTAATATCAGAGTAAGCCATGTTTTAGAATATGACTTGGGGCTGGGCATGATGGCTCATGTCTGCAATCCCAGGATTTCTGGGAGGCTGAGGTGGGAGGATACCTTGAGCCCAGGTACTCCAGCCTGGGGGACGAAGTAGGACCTTGTCAAGAAAGAAAGAAAGAAAAAGAAAAGAAGGGCAGGGCAGGAGGAAGGGAAGAAAGGAGGGAGGGAGGGAAACGAAGAGAAAGAGAAAAGACAAAAAGAAATATGCCATGGGAATTGCTGCACAAAGCATCTTAATCTAAGTTTTATATAAATGACAGGGCTTCTATTACTCCTACAAGAATTCCTTTACCTTAGCTGGAGAGGTAAAATGAATTGCTAATCACTTAAAAACCAGCATGACTGTACCAAGGAATAAAACACATTAACTCTGTTTCAGGTGAGTGCTTTCTCCATCACATCAAATTGCCTGCTAACTTAAAATTAATCATAATATTTGAATTAGGATCATTTAACATAAAAAAAAATGCATTTCCCAGAATATTCTACTCTAGAAATCAATTTCTCACCATCCTGCTGAAACTTGTCCAAGCAATCTGCACGTATGTATAAATCTATCTTTTTTTATCTCTAGTTCAGCACGTGCCATAATGTTCTCTGGGGAGCACCCAACCCCATTAGATACTCTGTAAACAAACAAAAAATTACATGTTTAATAAAGTTTGGAATATTTCGCATATGTATCTCTTTCCTGGAGATTTACAATATTTATTTAGCTTCCAGTAATATATCAGTTTAATTTTATGAAGCTCAGCTTATTTGACCATGCGACCATTTTGCATGTAGTACCTGTTGATATTAGCATTCCACAAAACCTACTTTGGGAAATACTAACCTAGATTACTAAGGTTCATACTAGCAAGAGATGAATAAAACATAAAATATTATAAATAATAATGGAGAAAAAAGAGCTCCAATGATCTGACAAGGAGAAATGGTTTTTATGAAGGGACACGATTTCTCAATGAGAAAGAAAGAGGAAACAGAAAACTAACAGTATTTATTTGTATTTCCATTGTATTTCCATAGCTAGGATGGGTATGGTTCGGGATTCTTTGTTCAGTTTTATAAACCTCATGCTGTCACAACTTCATTAACCCAAGGCTAAGCCATAATTCTAAAATATATATATATATGTTTAAAAATTGACAAATAAAAATTTATATATTTATGATGTAAAACATGTTATTTTGATAGATGTATATATTGTGAAGTGGCCAAATCAAGCTAATTAATCTATGCATTACCTCACAAACTTATCTTTTTTTTTGTGGCAAGAACACTTAAAACCTATTCTTTTAGCTATTTTCAAGTATGCAATGTGTTGTTATTAACTATAGTCACCCTGATGTACAACAGATCTCTGGAACTTATTCCTCCTGTTTAACTGAAATTTTGTGTCCTTTGACCAACATTGCCCCAATCTTCAGCCCCCACCCACCAGCCCTGGTAACAACCATTTTATTCTGTTTCTATGAGTTTGACCTTTTTGCTTTCACATTTAAATGAGATCATGTGGTGTTTATTTCACTTAACGTAACATCAACCGGATTCATCCATGTGATCCCAAATGACAGGATTTCCAAAATATATAAGGAACTCAAAAAGGTCAACAGTATGAAAACAAATAACTTAATTAAAAAACAAGAAAAGGATCTAAACAGTCATTTCTCCAATGAAGCCATACCAATGGCCAACAGGTATATGAAAAAATGTTCAACATCACTTAATAATCAGGGAAATGCAAACTAAAACCACAATGAGATATCACCTCATACCTGTTAGAATGGTTAGTACAAAAAAGATGAAAGATGGCAAGGATGTGGAGAAAACAGAAGACATTTACACTGTTGGTGGGAATGTATATTAGCATAGCCATTATGGCAAACAGCATCGAGGCTCTTTAAAACCTAAAAATAGTACTACCATATTATCCAGCAATCTCACTACTAGGTATATATCCAAAGAAAATGAAATCAGTGTGTCAAAAAGATATTTGCACTCCCATGTTCATGATAGCATTATTTAAAATATCAAAGATATGGAATCAACCTAAGTGTTCATCAACAATGAATGGATAAAGAAAATGTGGTACAGACACACACACACACACACACACACACACACACACACACACACAAACACAGTCACACACTGGAATTCCACCCAGCCCTGAAAAAGAAGGAAATCCATAACATATCTTTTATTTTGGATAGAATGGTCATCAAGGGTATTTGTGACAGATATACCATGAATGACATGAACCTAATATTAAATTTTTATTTTTGTTGATGTAAGGAACATTAATAGCCTGGAAACTATAAGTTTTAAGATTTAGCTTAGGAACTCAAACAATGTAGCAAATACATTTCATCATGATTTGATCTATCTATATCTATCTTATAAAATTGTGTGAGCATGAGGTTTTGGGGATGAAGAGATAATGGAATCAAATTTTAGTTTTTACCCCCAAATCTTCTAGACTTTAATTGTGTATTATGTAAAATGTAAGTATTTAAAATATGAAGTTCATGAATGGGTTCATGAGTCAACCACAGGGGAGTTGGTGAAGCCCCTGAAACTAAAAAATTGAAAAATTGAAAAATTAAAACTGAAAAATTGTGTGTATGTTTACATTTTTCAAGAGAGATTTGATTTAATCAAATTTTCAAAGCACCCTGAGATACCGAAAAAGTGATAGATCCCTTAAAGAGATAATCTCTAAGAATTCTGTCTCCTTTTTCATTAACAGTTTTATAAGCTTTCTTATGAAAAGTATAAGTCATGTTTATGATATTTAGTAATTTATTTGCTGAGCCTTCATTTTTAGATATTCAAGAAATTTAAAAGTAAATTGTAAATAATACAATTAGTTTCTAAGGATTGTTTATAATTATACAAAATTTTAATATATATTTTCTGTTCTTCAGCTAGGACAGAGAGAGCCTCTTTAAAAGATTTTATTTGATGCTAGGAAGGATGCTGAGAAAAGAGAACTCCTATACACTGATGGTGGGAATGTATATTAGTACAGCCACAAAGGAAAACAGTATGGGAGTTTCTCAAAAAACTAAAAATAAAACTATCATATGATCCAGCAATCCCACCACTAGGTATTTATTCAAAGGAAAGGCAATGAGTATATTAAAAGTACACCTGCACCCCCATGTTTATTGCAGCACTATTCACAATAGCCAAGATATGGAATCAACCTAAGTGTCCTTGATAGAACTGGAGGTCATTACAATAAGTGAAATGAGCCAGGCACAGAAAGACAGATATGGCATGTTGTCATTCATATGTGGGAGCTAAAACAGAGGATCTCTTTGAGGTAGAGAGTAGAACGATGGTTACCAGAGGCTGGGAAGAGAGAGGTGGGATGAAGAGAGGTTAGTTAGTGGGTATGAGCATATAGTTAGATAAAAGAAATAAGTTCTAGTGTTTGATAACACAGAAAGGTGACTATAGCTAACAATAATTTATTGTATATTTCAAAATATCTGGAAGAGCTGAAGTGTTCCCAATGTAAAAAATAATAACTGTTTGAGGTGATGGTAACCTTAAATACCCTGATTTGATCATTACACATTGTATGCATGAATCAAATATCACATGTACCTCCTAAATATGTATAATTATGTATCAATCCAAATACTTACAGTAAAAAGGAGATTTGAATTGTAAGAAAAAAGGAGAAGAAAGTCTACTATTTTTGCAACTTAAAATTATTTGTGTGAGATACTCATTTGCCCACAAGATGGCGCTCTCTAATTTTGGATATACTATTTTCCCAAACCAATTTCTCAAGAAGTTATTTCTAGTGTTCTCTTCCCTGAAAAATAACATTTACAATAAATTATTCTTCACTATTTTTTGATTTTCATGCTTGAACATCTAGCAATGCATGACAAAGTGTATGGTAATGTTTTTGAGTGAGTGGATTGATGAATGGATGTTTCAGACGTTCACAGAATATTTACTAAATTTCTGTTGCATAAACAGCTTTGCACAGTGGATTTAAAAACAAAGAAACAAAAGGAGTTAAAGTATAAAGAGCAAATCAGGGTTACTATCTTTTAAGAAGTTAATATTTTTATATCCAAAAGTTTCATATTATATGAAAAATGATTGGTCTAGACATACAAATGTACAGCAAAGAGAAGACATCAGTGTTGAGTTCAATTAGGTAAAAGACCTATGGAAGAGCTTTAAGGCTTGTATGAGAAGGAGGTAAGGGGAAGATATTTAAGACAGGGCAAATAACATAAAAAATAGCTTGATATTATGTAGTCATGCCATCCAAAAAAAAAAAAGGCCTCCCATTAGATAAGGCTAGATGAGTTACAGAGGGTGGTGAAAGTCACTCTGAGAGGAAGACAAGGTAACTAATATTTATTGAGATCATAATATGACTCATACTGTTATTTAATTATCTTTCCCCATCCTCAAAAATATGTCGATGTGCCTCTTATTAGAGTATTAGAATTATGCTGCTATATTTGGATATTTTGAGTAGGTTACACTTCCCTAAACGTTGTATAAATCCCAGTATACAATCACCAGAGCAATAGGGATTTCCCGGAGAGGAAATCAGAGTTAAGGAGGTGAGCCTTAAGTAAGCACAGGAGGAGACTAAACTTCTCTGTCTTGATTCTCAATCTCTTGAGCAATGACTATGTCTTGTAGAGCCCTCTCTTGTGGGAAGGTTAAATATGGCCTCTGCTGTCCAGTGTGAAGAGGGAGTTAGAAGAAGAGTTTCTCCTAGGGGACTTCATTTGAATAAAATATCTCCTATTATAGGACAAATTATCTAGTTTCATGTTATTTTGATTCTACATAGTTTGTCAGTAAAGTGTTGCTTTAAAATTCCTGCTTTGTCTCAGTTGTTAAACAAAGAAAAGGATTTTTTTTAAACCCACATTTAGATCACATTGAGTTAAAAAGAGTACCGTCTGTCCAAAGGATGATCGTAGTGAGAACAACAATGAGAAAGACCCTGAGGAAAAGAATTCTTCTGCTTCTCATTTGTCTCTCTGTTTCTTCCCTTATTTCCCTAAAGTCATCTCCAAATTAGGAGTCAGAGTTATCTTGTTAACATCTGTTTAAAGGTCTTTGTTTAATAAAGCAAAGCCACTAGTAAGATAAATAGAGCTACAAGTCCCCTTATGTTTCATCTCCAACTTTTTCCCTTATTCTCCACTTTGCTTCTTCACTCCAGCCACCAGCACCTTACCATCCCTCTATGATGGCAGGAGAACTTTTTGTACCTCCTTCATGTTTACTCGCATGCTACCTTCTGAATGAGGTCTTTCCTAACACCACTTAAAATTCCACCACCCACCACACACACATTCGTTAACCTCTTCTCTAACACACTTTTCTTCATAGTATTTATCACAAAATCTTCCCCATATATATTTTTAAATATAGATATATAAATATATATTACATATATATAAAATATATAAATTTTTTTTCTTGTCTTTCACTCCCACCTGGAATATAAAGTCCACAAAGGTATTTTTGTTGGTTTCATTCACTGCTGTATTTTTTTTTTTTTACAGTACAGATAAGAAAGCTCAGAACATAGTATGCCTTCTGTGATAGTTAATACTGAATGTCAATTTGATTGGATGGAGGGATACAAAGTATTGATCCTGGGTGTGTCTGTGAGGGTGTTGCCAAAGGAGATTAACATTTGAGTCAGTGGGCTGGGAAAGGCAGACCCACTCTTAAGCTGGATGGGCACAATCTATCAGCTGCCAGGGCAGCTAGAATATAAGCAGGCGGAAATACGTGAAAAGAAAGACTGGCCTAGCCTCCCAGCCTACATCTTTCTCCCATGCTGGATGCTTCCTTCCCTGAAACATCAGACTCCATGTTCTTCAGTTTTGGAACTTGGACTGGCTCTCCTTGCTTCTCAGCCTGCAGATGGCCTATTGCGGGACCTTGTGATCATGTGAGTTAATACTTAATAAACAACCCTTTATATAGATATATAAATGTGTGTGTGCTTGTGTGTGTGTGTGTGTGTACATATATTCCATTAATTCTGTTCTCCTAGAGAACCCTAATATACCTTCTGTCATATTTATTGAATCAACTTTTTAAAAGTCTAATTTCTGTGTTCTCTTGAAAAATCAGAAAGCCTGACAACCCCGGCCTGTGTTTTCACATGCTAACAACTGTGAGGAGCTCAGAAGTCACTGCTCATGCAGGTGAGGATATATCTATACCCTCCTTGCCCAGGATCCCCCTACCTTTTCCACTGAATAGCTCCTATCTCCTGCAGATATGTGAGTTGTGACCTGCTGGGAGAGTCATGAAATGGAGAGTGACAGGATCAAATGAAGACTTTCAGTAAGTCACCTGGAAATAGTGTGTAGGATTAATTTAATGAGTCTGGAGGTTGATGCCTGTTAGAATCTGCTGTCGAAGTCCTGGCATGAATGGATGAGGACCTGTGTGATGTGAACTCAGCTGCAGAATGAAAGACAGGGGGAGTAGAGTTTGAAGAAAGGATTAATTGAACCTGAGGATGGATGGGATATTAAAAATGAATGAAAAGAAAAAGTAATGATGACTAAAATTTCTAGATTGGATAATTAGGAAAACGTTAATTTCTGATGTAAAAGGGAACTCAGAAAAGAGTCAACCTAGGACAGAAATCAAAAGACCTACATATGAAAAGAAATATACTGATTTGAGTGAACCCAAGCAGAGTTTGAAGACACAGATTCAAAGGTATTTGATAACAACAAACAGGACTTTGAGATCAGTGCCAGAGATGGGGACTCAATTTTGCATACAGCTTACATACTGCCTATGTAAAGGCACTTTATGATAAAGACCACCTCAAGAACAGAACATATAGAACAAAGGGAAAAAATAGGGGATAAAAGAGATGATTCCCAGTTATTGGTCAAGTGGTTAGAATGAAAAACGCAAAATTCCTCTTCTCCCTCTCAAAAGCACACACAACTACACAAACTTATGTGTTAATGATTTTAGTGTGTTGAATCTGGCTGCTTCCACACTGCATGCATCCTACCTTTCTCCATTCATACCTAAGATAATCTCATTCTAGCGAGTCTTACATTATAAATGACAACACCAATATTTAGGGAGGTTCCTCTTTTTTCTTCACTGACTTTGCCTTTCCAAACAACATATACTTTGTGAAACCTCTGAGAAAAAAGAAAGTAGTTTAATCTGCTGGTTTTTAGGACAATAATTTTTAAAAGACTCGTTATTTTTGGTCCAGACACCACGCAAAACTCATCTTCAACCAAAGGCAGGTGCCGGCTACAGCATCAAGAAGGTAACAGGTGGTTTCTCTTCCTCTCCTTTCCTCTAAAACGTGAATAAAGCAAAAGTTTTAGCATTCAGAAATAAGCCTTTTAATTAAAAGTGGAAGATAAATGTGATAAAAGTTTTCTTTGAGCTCTTTAATACAAGTTCATTCTATAAGGGTTAGAAATAGTATTTTTTTGTCTGTCACTAGAGCCATTTTACTGTGGGGCCTAATGTTGCAGATTTTGGATACTCATTTCTTTTGATTGAAGGTGTCATCAGGTGTTTTCCACCTTTAGTGATCTGAAGTGGTTCCTCTTCAGTTGCTAAAATATAGTCTGTCGCTTGAGCTGTCCAATAGACCCACAGAGGTCTGCTATCTGTATTGGCAGATAAATGACAGCAGACGGAATTGAGCCTGTGTTCTGTCTCATCGGCAAGCCTGCAGCCTTAGAAGAAGAGATGTGCCCCTGAAGCATTATGCAGGTTGCTCATCCAGAATCAGTGTCACTGTCATAGTTTGTGAAAGGGAAACTGGCAAATCTCTATACATAATATGCAAAATGCAACCCTCTCAATTCTCATAGGCATATTCTCTTCACTCACATTTTGTCTTTTTGCTGAAGGCAGGCTTCTGGGCCAAGATGTTTTGCCAGCCTTGTATTTTTTTTTTTTTTTTTTTTTTGCCCAATGTGTAAAAAGATAATTAATGTTACCACTAATGCATGCAATGACATTACTATCAATTCCCTTAGTGATACACACACACACACACACACACACACTAGGAAATGAAAAAAAGTTAATTAACAATTTATTGAGCATATACTATATTACAGGTTTACTATACTATTACAATTGTGCTTTTTTATTACTATTAGTGAAAATAACGAAAGATAACACTTTAATATTGTTCACCATATACAAGGCACAGTTCCAAGGATTTAAAATCTATCAACTTTATAAATCTTTACAACAACCCTATGAGTTTAGCATTTACCAACTGCATTTTAGATATGAGAGAAAATGCTAATAGTTATTACTCATAGTAATACCAACAAAAATAATAGTTAACATATGAGTCTTTACTAAGTTTTAGGTAATATTATATATGTATGTTACATAAATATGCATGTATGCATATATACAGGTTGAGCATCCTAAACCAAAAATCCAAAATTCAAGATGCTTTGAAATCCAAAATGCTCCAAAGTCTAAAACTTTTTGGTCACTGACTTGAGATAGTGACTCCTTTGCTTTCTGATGTTTCAATGTATACAAACTTGGTTTTATGCACAAAATTATTTAAAATATTGTGTAAAATTATATTGAGGCTATGTGCACATGGTGTACATAAAACATAAATAAATTTCATGTTTACGGCTGGGCATGGTAGTTCACACCTGTATTCTCAGCACTTTGGGAGGGCAAGGCAGGAAGATCGTTTGAGAAAAGGAGTTGAAGACCAGCCTGGACAACATAGAGATATCCTGTCTCTACAAAAAATTTTAAAAATTAGCTGGACATAGTGGTGCACACCTATAGACCTGCACACCTGTAGATTGCTGGAGCCCAAAAGTTCAAGGTTACAGTGACCTATGGTCATTCCACTGCACTCCAGCCTGGGCAACATAGATTCTGTTTCTAATACATATATTAGAGACTATCTATCTATCTATCTATCTATCTATCTATCTATCTATCTATTTATTTTGATTCCATGGGGGAGATCATTCCATTAATAATGCAAGAGAGTGAATAAGATGGGAGAGGGTGGCATACAATTGAGAGATGAACTTTATACTGGAATACCAAGTTTATGGTGTGGAACTCTGTGGTATTACACCAAAAATGTTAGGGGTTCTCAGTGGGCTGTCTCTTTCTATTAAACTCCATTTACATTTAGCTCTGCTGATGTTGCTCTTGCAGCAGTTGGTTTTCTCAATTAATAGAAAAGGGAGAGGGAACAGCTTAAAGCCTTGGCTGTTGCTGCTCAGCAAGGGAACTGTGCTGCTCTGGAGGGAAAAGTCTGGACATTGTGAATTTCTGTTTGCTTACTTTTTTTCTGACACACCTGTCTTTCAGGAAGCCTTGCAGTCCTAAGTTGAATGAACCAGCATGCTGGAAAGCCCTTCTTTTGGATAAAGTTCAGGGCTTTTCTGCCAAACTGAGGCACCCTCACAACATGTGTTCTGTCAACCACCTAAGGTCAAAAAGATTTTCTGGATGTTTCTGAGACAAAGGGAATTCAAAATCTGCAAGGAATGGCATGGGGCATGATAATTCTGAGAGACAAGGTTCTCCAGGCTATGAACAGAAAACCAACTTTTTGTATTACTGTTTAACTCAAGTAGAATCAACAATGGCATGGAAATTCGTTTTATTTTACTCTTCCTAAGGAGGATCATCTCATTTAAAGTGTGAATTCAAAAACTCATTATTGTGATAGAGTGACTTCTTTTCATCCTAATTATTTTCCAGAAGTATCCTGCTTGCTAGTGAAAAGACTGGAGGTGGAGAATACTAGTTATAAATCATCTTTAGAGTGAGAACTGAAGTGAGGTAATTTAACCTGAACAGCACAAACTGTCTTTGGCATCTGCAACCTAATCATCACCAGCAGTGAATCTGCTGGTCTGATTGGCCAGGTGTACATGTCTCATCTGTCTCCTGAAAGGTCAGGGGTAGCCAGTCACACTTCTGCCAATAAAGAGCACCACCAGTCCCTGCTCCACAGTTAGTGACCATGTTAAACCTATCAAATATTGAAGGGGAAAGGAGATATTCCATTCAAATGTGAAATAATCCCAATCCAAGATGTCTACCTATTATCATGATAATAAACAGAGGACATTTATATCTAGAAATTTGGTTGCTTTGGTTCCTTCTATATCTACAAAATAATTATTAAACTAACCCACCCACCCCAAATTCTATACACAAGGCTTAAAACAAGATACAGGAGTCTTTTGTGCCACCCTCTCTATAAGACTCTCAAACTTTTTTTTTTAAACTTCATATTTCTAACTGACTTTCTATTATGAATGATTAAGATTTCACATTCTTTCACCATCTCACCTTTCTACTTCCCTCTTTCTATCCTCCTGATACAGTTATATAACAATTATTGGCCAAATAAACATTCAGGATTCTATTGTATCATCCCTGCAAAGTAATGTTTACTGATAAACCAAATGGTGTGCCATGATTATGTTTTATTTATTGAATAACTTTTTGTTTTTTCTGGAGTTATACATTGCCTTCTTTATTTGATTATGTAACATTATCACCAATTTTTCTGGAAGTCTCTAAAACATAATTAAAAAAAAATTTAATTTCTGTGGGTACAAAATAGGTAGGTAGGTAGGTAGAAAGACAGATAGATAGATTTATGGGGCACAAGAGATATTTTCATATAGGCAAACAATGCATAATAATATCAGGATAAATGGGGTATCTATTACTGTAAATATTTATCCTTTAAGTTATAAACAATTCAATTACATTATCTTAGTTATTTTGAGATGTATGATAAACTACTGTTGACTGTAGTCACCCTGTTGAGCTATCAAATACTAGATCTTATTTGTTCTATCTAATTATATTTTTGTGCCCATTAAACATCCCCTCTTCTTACTTCCTCCCATCTACTACACTTCCTAGCCTGTGGTAACCATCATTCAATCTCTATCTCCAGGATCTCAATTCTTTTAATTTTCAGCTCCCATAAATAGTGAGAATACGTGAAGATGATCTTTCTGTGCCTGGATAATTTCATTGACCGTAACATCCTCCAGTTACATCCATGTTGTTGCAAATGACGGGATCTCATTCCTTTTTATGGCTGAACAGTATACCATTGTGTATATGTACCACATTTTCTTTATTCATTTGTCTGTTGAGGGAAACTTAGGTTGCTTCCAAATCTTGGTTACTGTGGATAGTGCTACAATAAAGATGGAAGTGCAGATATATTGATTTCCTTTCTTTTGGGTATATACCTACCTAGCAGTGGGATTGCTGGATCATATGGGAGTTCTATTTTTAGCTTTTTTAAGGAAACTCCAAATTGTTCTCCATAGCGGTTGTACTAATTTACATTCCCACCAAAAGTGTACTAGTATTCTCTTTTGTCTACATCCTTGTCAGCATTTGTTACTGCCTGTCTTTTGGATAAAAGCCATTTTAACTGGGGTGAGATAATATCTAACTGTAGTTTAGATTTGCATTTCCCTGATGACCAATGACACTGCACAACTTTTCATCTGACTGTTTGCCATTTGTATGTCTTCTTTTCAGAAATATCTATTCAGGTGTTTTGACCATTTTTAATTGGATTGATTTTTTTTTTTCCTATGGAGTTGAGCTCCTAATATATTCCAGTTATTAATCCCTTGTCAGATGGATAGTTTGCAAATATTTTCTCCCATTCTGTGGGTTATCTCTTCACTTTGTTGACTGTTTCTTTTGCTATGCAGATATTTTTAACTTGATGTGATCCCATTTGTCTATTTTCACTTTGGTTGCTTGTGCTTCTGGGGTACTACTAAAAAAATCTTTGCCCAGGCCAGGTGCAGTGGCTCACATCTGTCATCCACGCACTTTGGGAGACCTAGGCAGGTGGATCACTTGAGGTCAGGAGTTGGAGACCAACCTGACCAACATGGCAAAACCCTGTCTCAATTAAAAATACAAAAATTAGTCCAGCATGGTGGTGTGCACCTATAGTGCCAGCTACTTGGGAGGCTGAGGCACAAGAATCACTTGAACCCAGGAGGCAGAGGCTGCTGTGAGCTGAGATCACACTGCTGCACTCCAGCCTCCAGTCTGGGCAACAGAGTGAGACTCTGTCTGAAAAAAAAAAAAAAAAATCTTTGCTCAGGCCAATGTCCTGGAGAGTTTCCCTAATGTTTTCTTCTAATAGTTTTATAGTTTGAAGTCTTAGATTTAAGTCTTTATTCCAGTTTGATTTGATTTTTGTATATGGCAAGAGAAAGAAGTCTAGTTTCATTCTTCTGCATATAGATATCTAGTTTTCCCAGAACCATTTATTGAAGAGACTGTCCTTTCCCAATGTATGTTCTTGGCACCTTTGCAAAAATGAGTTCACTGTGGATGTATGAATTTGTTTCTGGGTTTTCATGCCAGAACCATCCTGTTTTGGTTACTACAGCTCTGTAGTGTTATTTGAAGTCAGGTAATATGATTCCTGCAGTTTTGTTCTTTTTTGCTCAGTATTGCTTTGAGTATTCTGGGTCTTTTGTGGTTACATATGAATTTTAAGATTTTTTTAAAATATCTGTGAAGAATGTCATTGGTATTTTGATAGAGACTGCATTGAATATGAAGATTGCTTTGGGTACTATGTACATTTTAACAGTATTGATTCTTCCAGTCCATGAACATGAAATACCTTTCCATTTTTTGTGTTCTCTTTAATTTCTTTCATCAATGTTTTATAGTTTTTATTGTAGAACTCTTTCACTTCTTTCAGAAAGTTAATTCCTGGGTATTTTATTTGTAGCTATTGCAAATGGGATTACATTCTTGATTTCTTTTTCAGATTGTTTACCATTGGCATATAGGAATGCTACCGATTTTTGTATGTCAAATTTGTATCCTGCAACTTTATTGAATTTGTTTATCAGTTCTAGTAGTGTTTTGGTGAAGTCTTTAGGTTTTTCCAAACATAAAATCATATCATCTGCAAACAAGAATAACTTGACTTCTTCCTTTCCAATTTGAATTCCCTTTCATTCTCTTGTCTGATTGCTCAAGTGGTAATGGACATCCTGTCATGTTACAGATCCTGGAGGAAAAACTTTCCATTTTTCCCTATTCAATATGATACTAGGTCTGTCATATATGGCTTTCCTTGTGTTCAGGTATGTCCCTTCTAGCCCCAGTTTTTTGAGTTTTTATCATGAAGAGATGTTGAATTTTATCAAATGCTTTCCCAGCATAAATTGAAATGATCATATGTTTCTGTCCTTCGTTGATATGATGTATCATACTGACTGATTTACATTATGTTGAACCATCCTTGCTTCCTTGGGATAAATCCCAGTTGGTCATGATGAATAATCTTTTTAATGTGTTGCTGAATTTGGTTTGCTATTATTTTGTTGAGGATCTTTGCATAAATGTTCATTGGGAATATTGGCTTGTAGTTTTCTTTTTGCAATATGCCTTTGGTCTGTTTCGGTATGAGGGTAATACTGGCCTTGTGGAATAAGTGTGGAAGTACTCCCTCCTCCTCTATTTTTCAGAATAGTTTGAGTAGGATTGATATTACTTCTTTCAATGTTTGGCAAGTTAAGCAGGAAAGCCATTGGATCCTGGGCTTTTCTTTACTGGGAGACTTTTTATTATGACTTCAATCTTGATGGTATTGGTCTTTTCAGGTTTTGAATTTCTTCATGGTTAAATCTTGGTAAGTTGTATGTGTCTAGGAATTTATCCCTTTTTTAGGTTTTCCAATTTATGTGCATATAGTTGCTCCTAGTAGCATCTAACAATCCTTTGAATTTCTGTGGTATTGCTTGTAATGTCTCCCTTATCTTTCCACCTTTCCTTCTTTCTTTTCTTTTTATCTTTTTTTTTGTTGTTGTTGTTGGAGTCTTGCTCTGTCACCCAGGCTGGAATGCAGTGGTGCAATCTTGGCTCACTGCAACCTCCGCCTCCTGGGTTCAAGCAATTCTCCTGCCTCAGCCTTCTGAGTAGCTGGGATTACAGGCACGTGCCATCATGCTGGCTAATTTTTGTATTTTTAGTAGAGATGGGGTTTCACTATGTTGGTCAGGCTGATCTCAAACTCCTGACCTCATGATCTGCCTGCCTTGGCCTCCCAAAGTGCTGGGATTACAGGTGTAAGCCACCGTACCCAGCAACATCTCTCTTTTCATCTCTGATTTTATCTATTAGCATCTTCTTTCATTGTTTTAAATTCTAACTCTCTTTTTTCTTACTTGATAATTTTGTATAGTATCCTATTGTTCCATTAATGTGATAACTTGTCATCTGTCTAGGGCTACTAAGTTTATTTTTTCTGAAATGTCTATCTGTTTCTTAAACTCTTTTTATATCAACCTAATCATCATTATTATTTTCATTTGTTTGTATTAGGCTTCTTTTTTTTTTTTTTTTTTTTTTTTTTTGAGACAAGAGTCTCACTCAGTCGCCCCAGGCTGGAGTGCAGTGGTGCGATCTCGGCTCACTGCAAGCTCCGCCTCCTGGGTTCACGCCATTCTCCTGCCTCAGCCTCCTGAGTAGCTGGGACTACAGGCGCCTGCCACCACGCCCAGCTAATTTTTTGCATTTTTAGTAGAGATGAGGTTTCACCGTGTTAGCCAGGATGGTCTCGATCTCCTGACCTCGTGATCCGCCCGCCTCGGCCTCCCAAAACGCTGGGATTACAGGTGTGAGCCACGGGCGCCCGGTCGTATTAGGCTTTTTGTTGAAGAATTTCCTCAGAGTTTTGTGGAGCCTTCGCTATCTATTCATATTCAACAGGGAGACACTAAAATACTGACTGGGAGACTTGAATGATTTAACTGGGCTTGTAGAGTCTTGGAGTTCATTATAGGTGACGTTGCTTGAATGTTCCCTCCAGTTCTCATGTTGAGATGTAATCCTCAGTGTTGGAGGTGGGGCCTGGTGGGAGGTGTTTGAGTCATGGGAGTGGTTCCCTTATGGCTTTGTGAGAGAGTTCTCATAAGATCTCTTTGTTTAAAGGTGTGTAGCACCTTCCTCCTCACTCTCTCTCTTGCGCCCCCTATTGCCATGTGAGATAGCTGCTCTCTCTTCACCTTCCACCATGATTGAAAGCTCCCTGAGGCCTCTCCAGAAGCTGAGCAAATGCTGGCATTATGCTTGTACAGCCTGCAGAACTGCAAGCCAGTTAAATTTCTATTTCTTCATAAATTACCCAGTCTGATATTTCTAATAGCAATGCCACAACAACCTAATATAGAAGATTGATACCAAGGAGTGGGGTATTGCTATAAAGATACCTGAAAATGTCAAAATGATATTGGAACTGGGTAAGAGACAGAGGTTGGAAGAATTTGGAGGGCTCAGGAGAAGGCAGGGAGATGAGGAAAAGTTTGAAACTTGATAGAGACTGATTAAATGGTTGTGACCAAAATGCTGTGATCTGCAAAGTAAATGATAGTGATCTGCAAAGTAAAGTCCATGCTGACAAAGTCTTAGGTGTGAGGAACTTAATGAGAACCAGAGCAAAGTTCACCCATGTTATACCTTAGCAAAGAACTTAGCTACATTAGGTTCATGCCCTAGGGACCTGTGAAAGTTTGAATTTAAGAGTTAATGATTTAGGGTATCTGGCAGAAGACATTTCTAAGCACTGAAGCAATTGAGATGTGACCTGGCTGCTTCTAACAACCTATGCTCAGATGCAGAAGCAAATAAATAACCTACACCTGGAATTTTCACTTAAAAGGGAAGCAGAGATTACAAGTTTAGAAAATTTACAGCCTAGCTATGTGATAGAAAATAAAAGACCATTTTTTGGGGAGGAATTCAAGCAGGCTGCAAGAAATCATTTGCTAGGGACATTTGCATAACTAAAAGAGAACAAGTACTAATATCCAAAATAATGGGAAAAAGGCCTCTACAGCATTTCAGAGATCTTCTAGGCAGTCCCTCCCATCATAGTCCCAGTGGTACAGGAGGACTAAATGGTTTAGGGGTTAAGCCCAGGGCACCACTACCCTGTCTACCTCAGGAGGCTGCTCCTTGCATCATGGTCCATCCAGTCCAGCCATGGCTCAAAGGGTCTCAGATATGGCTCAGGTTGCCACTCTGGAGCATGCAAGCTGTAAGCCTTTGTGGCTTCCTTGTGGTGCTAAGCCTTCGGGTACAAAGAATGAAAGAGTGATCCTAGTTTCTGCCTAGATTTCAGAGGATGTATCAGAAAGCCTGGGTGTCCAGGCAGAAGCATGCTACAGGGACAGAGTCCTCACAGAAAACCTTTACTAAGGCAGTGAAGAAGGGAAATATGGGATTGGAGCCCTCCCAACAAAGAATCCCCCCTGGGGCATTGCCTAGTGGAACTGTGGGAAGGAAGCCATTGTTCTGTTGATCCCAGAATGTAGATCCATTGGCAGCTTGCATCCTGTACCTGGAAAAGTCATAGACACTCAACTCCAACCCATGAGAGCAGTCATGGCGGCTTCACCTTGCAAAAACCATAGAGGCAGAGCTGCCCAAGGCCTTGGAGCCTACCCTTACATCAGTGTGACCTGGATGTGGGACATGGAGTCAAAGGAGATTATTTTGAAACTTTAAGATTTAATGAATGCCCTGCTGTGTTTCAGACTTGGATGGGGCCTGAAGTCCCTTCTTTGGGCTGATTTCTTCCTTTTAGAATGGGAATGTTGGCCAGGTATGGTGGTTCACACCTGTAATCCCAGCACTTTGGGCAGCTGAGGCAGGTGGATCACCTGAGGTCAGGAGTTCAAGACCAGCCTGGCCAATGTGGTGAAAATCCCCATCTCTACAAAAATACAAAAATTAGCTGGGCATGATGGTGGGTGCCTATAATTCCAGCTACTCAGGAGGCTGAGATGGGAGAATCACTTGAACCCAGGAGGCAGAGGTTGCAGTGAGCTGAGATTGCGCCATTGCACTCCAGCCTGGGTGACTGAGCGAGAATCCATCTCAAAAAAAAAGTGGCGGGGGGCGGGGGGAATGTTTACTCAATGCCTGTACCTGTATTGTACCTTGGAAGTAAATAACTTGTTTTAATTTTACTGGCTCATAGGTGGGAGGAACTCATTTCCAGACAAGACTTTGTATTTGGACTTGGGACTTTTGAGTTAATACTGGAATGAATTGTGACTCTAGGAGACTACTGAGAAGAGATGATTGCATTTTGCCATGTTAGAAGGACATGAGATTTAGGGGGCCAAGGGTGAAATGATATAGTTTGGGTGTCCCCTCCAAATCTCATGTTGGGATGTAATCCTCAGTGTTGGAGGTGGGGCCTGGTGGTTGGTTCTGGGTCATATGGGCAGATCTCTTATGGCTTGGTGAGTGAGTGAGCTCTCATGAGATCTAGTTGTTTAAAAGTATGTTCTAACTCCCACAACCCCCTTACTCCTGCTCTCACCATTTGAGACACCTGCTCGCCCTTTGCCTTCTGACACAACTACAAGTTCCCTGAGACCTCCCCAGAAGCTGAGCAGATGCTAGCACCATGCTTGTACATACTGCAGAACTGTGAGCCAATTAAATCTCTTTTCCTTATAAAGTACGCAGTCTCAGGTATTTCTTTATAGCAATGCAAGAATGGCCTAATACATGAGTAATTGAGGAATAAGGACGCTTGGCTTCTTTATTGGGCAACCATCTAATGCCAGTACTATATGTCTTTTCTCTGGGTGGTAATTCCATTTTTTTGAAGAAGAATTCTTCCTGGATATTTTCATTTTTAATTTTAATTCTTATGAGTACATAGTAAGTATATGAATTTATGGGTCACATGAGATATTTTAATACAGGCATACAGTGTGTAACAATCACATCAGGATAAATGGGGGAGCAATCATCTCAAGCATTTATCATTTCTTTGTGTTACAAACACTCCAATTACGTTCTTTAGTTGCTTTTAAATATGCAACAAATTATTGTTGACTGTAGTCACCCTCTTATGCTATCAAATACTAGATCTTATTCTTCCTCCCCAGTACCCTTCCCAGTCTCTGATAAACAGCATCCTACTCTCTATCTCCATGAGTTCAAGTGTTTTTTTTTGTTGTTGTTGTTGTTGCTGTTTTCTTGAGACAGTCTCACTCCATCACCCAGGTTGGAGTGCAGTGGCATGATCTCATCACAACCTCTGCCTCCCAGGTTCAAGCGATTCTTGTGCCTCAGCCACCCGTGTAGCTGAGATGACAGGCATGCGCCAGCATGACTGGCTAATTTTTGTATTTTTAGCAGAGATGGGGTTTCACCATATTGGCCCTACTGGTCTTGAACTCCTGGCCTCAAGCAATCTGCCTGCCTCAGCCTCCCAAAGTGCTAAGATTGCAGGTGTCAGCCCCTGAACCTGGCAAGTTTAAGTGTTTTTATTTTAGTTACCAAAAATTAGTGAGGACATATGCAGTTTGTCTCTCTGTACCTGGCTTATTTCATTTAACATAATGTCTTCCATTTCCAACCATGCTGTTGCAAATTACAGAATCTCATTCTTTTTTATGGCTGAATAGTATTCCATTGTTTGTATGCCGAATAGTATCCCATTGTTTACTGCATTTTTTTTTTGCATCCATTTGTCTGTCAATGGGACACTTAGGTTGCTTCCAAATCTTTGCTGTTGTGAATAGTGCTACAATAAACATGGGAGTGCAGATATTTTTTTAGACAAACAATTTTTATAGAAAAACAATTTTTCTATCTCCCATCTTGGCGTTAAAGGCTAACTGACAGAATTCTTGTTCCCAGGTGCTATAGAGAAGCCAGAACTTCACTATTCACTTGGCAGACTTTCATTTATTCTCTCACCTTTCAATGTGCCTAGTACCCCCAGGTTAAGACATCTCTTATTTATTTTTCAGCATAAATTTCCATTCTAATGAGGATAAAGTGGTACTGGTCTCCTAGCTGAGCAGGGTGAGAGGAGAACATATGGAGGACCCCCCTTCCTATGCAGATTTCTCATCCACCTTCCCCTCTTTTTAAGGCTCTTTGTTCCTCAATTTCCGTCTTTCAAGATTTTGACAAAGGGAATGGTTTGCTGGTTTTGCCCTCCTCTGTGGGCACTTTGTAATTTGCATTCTCAACTTTGTTGTGACTCTCCTTTCCATTTTTTTTTCCTCTCCTTTCCATTTCCTAAATTGCTCCTCTCACATCTCTAGTTGTTTCCTCTCATCACTCTTTATTATTGACACTTTATAGTATTCTATTCTTTACCATCATTTGACAAGAGGGCTTTCAAAGGTAGCAAGTGAAAAAGACTGTATGAATTTTCCAGGGCTTCCATAACAAAATACCACAGATTGGGTGGCTTACACAACAGTAATACATTTTGTCAGTGTTCTACAGGTTGGAAGTCCAAGACCAAAGGTGTCAACAGGTTTAGTTTCTCTGAGGCCTGTCTCCTTGGCTTTCAGATGGCTGCCTTCTTACTGTGTTTACATGGTTGTCTCTGTGTGCATGTGTCTAATGTCTCTTTGTGAGTCCAGATTTCCTCCCCTTATAAGGTTATCATTCAGATTGGATTAGGGGCCACCCTAAAGACCTCATTTTAATTTAATCACCTCTTTAAAGACCTTATCTCCATGGTTACATTCTGAGGTACCAGGGGTTAGGACTTCAACATTTTAACATTGAGAGGACACAATTCAGCCCATAAAAAAGATCACATTTAAAACATTTTTTAAAATTCTTAACACTACTCCAAGCATATTGCAAGTATTCTCTATCCTTTTACTTAATGACACTGGGACCTTCTATCTAAATGAACACTGTTCTCTGAAATAGCATTCTTTTCATTAATGGATTCTCTCACTTATTAAATATCAATTATTGTGCATCTATTTCTGCAAGGTTCTTGGTTTATCAGCACAAGGGATACAGAGGTAAGCCAGACTCAATATCTATATTCCAGAGGGCTTTGTTAGAAGGATAAGAACAGGAGGCTTTTTCTTTCTGTGATGAATTTTTATAGGATACTTTAAAACATAAAATATTTGTCAACTCCTTAATGATGGTTATTCTGAAAAGAACTTGTATGTTTTCAAGGGTGGTACTAATACATTCATCTTTTACATTAAATGCAACGTTTTACACTTTAATTTTTTTTTAAGTCACTTTTGTTACCCAGAAGTCAGGCACTTATAAAGGCTACTTCTATTACTTTCGCTTGTCACCATTTCATTTCAGGAAATGTAACAGCTCAACTTTCAATTGAAGAAGAGAAAGTGAAGAACTGAACAACATAAAAAAGCATGCTCCCCTCTGCTATAGTTACACATCCACATTTATCCTCTGCTTAGGGCAAGTTGGGAGCACTGGAGTGGGGGAAGAACTGATTATAGAGGGGAGTTGAGGGTCTGTAGCTCATGGCACAGCTCCCAACAATCTGGCCCATGGCTGTTCTTACTTGGCAGGTACATGAAATTGAAGATCACTGCTGCATCTCATGCTTCTACAGGGTATTGATCCATGGAAAATATTAATGATTAACTTAAGCAATACAAGGAGAGGTTGTTACTTCATACTGGCAATCTTTGACTTGATCGTCTTTACAAATCACATGCAGAATGAGTATAAAGCAAAAAGAAAATGATTGTTTCATTTACTGGTAAGTTATTCTGGTCCTCCACCAAAATATGAGAAACCATTTTGGTCTAACGTGAGACTACTCAATGAGAAGTCCTAAATGTTATCCCTGAATTTTTTATAGGTATAATGTTAAGCTTAAGATGATAATTTATCCAAAGTTTTCTTAAGTCTGTTTTTCTTAGGCAGTTTTCTGTATATTGGTATTGCTGGTACTATATTACGGTAGATATGAAATCAGCCAAAATTAAACTTGTCTATCTTTTGTTAGAAAGCATTTGGGGGAAAATTAACTATATTTTAGGATTTTCCAGTTATAACACTGCTGCCTGTAGCAAAAGCTTGTTATTGTGTATATTTATTAATTACATTTGCTAATAGACTGTTACTGCCCTTTTTCAGGAAAAAGAAATTCAAGTGTCATTTGTTATTCTTGATATCAGTGCTGACTGACTTAACAAAAAATGCCATGGCTGTCTTGTTGCAGGTATTCTGTATTTGCCTGCCACGCGATGCAGTGTCCTTCTTACAACCACTTAACCTTTCTCCCTCCCACAATCCCTGAACCTGGGTACAATTACATGTAGATAAAGATTGACAGATGGTTAGCACATATATTGATAGGCAGACAATCTCACTGATGTGATATGCGGGAAATAATAACATCAAACAGCTTTGGGAAAGATGTGTAAACACTGTTTGAATTTTTTGCTTCTATTACTTTAAGAGTGTGATTGATTTGGAAAGGACTCAATCGCTTCAAGTCTAGAGTCTTCACAGATAAAACAGGTACATTTTCAACTTTCTCTTGAAATGATGCTTTCTTGTGGGGACTGAATGAATCAATACACATGAAAGTGCCTCTCTCCCTTGATATCTACAAATACATGTGCACACACACACAAACACACACACACACACACACACACACACACACATCTGTTTGTGCATATCTGCTCAGAATTAAATTATTCATTTATTTCAGTCCAGACGCTTGCAGTCTAGTTTAGAAATCAAGTGTGTATTATATAGCAATCCAAATGACAATGAAATCTTACAATGAAAGACATTTTAAAAGCTACATGATTACATATCGTATGACTGTACTGAAAGTAACAGAGTTCACGTGCTCCATCTGAACCTTCGCTGAATGCCAGTGCATAGGTTATTCTTAATACTCAAGATAGCACTGCACCTTATGTTTTGTTACTGTAATTTCAAAGATGAGGAATGTGAACCTCAGAGAGGGTAGGCAACTTGGTGGAAAACAGATGAAACGGATCCACTTGGACCCCAAGCCTGGCCTCCTTCCATCAGGCCACCCAATCCTGAATTTGAAACACAGTGAACTGCGTCATGCTCTGCAGTCTTCATCACGGAAGAAGGAGGGACTGGACCTTGAAGAAAGGGTAGAATTTGGGAGGATCAAGAAGAATGTGGGGATACTTCAGAAAAGGAGAGGATGTGAGCCAAGGTATGGAGACACAAACATTGGGGGCATATTTATGAGACAGTAATATACCAGTTTGTCTATGGCAGAAGATCTGTGTGGATGAAAAGCAAAAGAAGGAGCCAGAAGAGTCAACTGGAGCTAATTCTGGAGGCCTAGAATGCCAGACAAAGGAATGTCATTCACTAGCTCACACAGAAAATGAGAAATTGTCAAGAAATCACTGTGCTGTGTTACAGAGACATCAAGATATCGAACAAACAACTAAACAAAAAAATGGCAATAACAAAATAGTCTGTGTAGGGCTTAGAGCCCATATACTCCTATGTGTGGAACAGGACTATGGGGCTATGGTAGAAGTCTGTGTGGAGGGCCATGGCAGCACAAAGAAGGGAGCCATCATTTGGATCTGGCATAGAACTTCTCAAGAAAGGTTTCACAGGGGATATGGATTTATGCTGGAAATGATGGGCAATGAAGAAATAGTTTGAACTGTGGAGAGTATGATAAAAATATCATTTTCAGAAAATGAACTCAGTAGCAGCATCCAGCAGGCATAATGTGGAGTGATGGCTACAATCTAAGAGACTGAGGCTAATTAAATAGGAGATCATTACTGCTATCTATGTAAGAGGAGAGGGTAGTGGCAGAGGAAATGAAGTCACAGGAAAGCATGTGATTTTACAGTGAACATCTCCAAGGACTTGACTTTCTGGCAGACAAAGCTGATGAGGGAGAGGATGATTCAGTGATGACTCTAAGGTTCTGAGTTTAAGTGGAAAAATTGCAATGTCCTGAAGAAAAATATGGGATTTTCGTCAGGAGAGCTTCTTCAAGGAAAAAGGTGTGCTCAGGTAAGGAAACTGAAGCACAAAAAGAGAAAAAACTTTCCCAGGTTGGCAACAACTTGCCAATACAGTCAGTGAGTGGCAGACGCTGAGTTCAAACCCAGATAATCTAAATATGAACTGTCTAATACGGCAGCCAATGGCCACAAGAGGCTGTTTGGCACTTGAAAGCGGGTTAGTATGACTGAAGGACTAAATTTTTAGTCTTACTTAATATTTATGAATTAAAATTAAAAGACTGATAGTTGATTAAATAATACTATATTTGGAACAACTTGGGAAGTGAATCTGTATTTCTAATTTTAAATTTTATGAGATCTAAATGTCAATTGAATAAAGATCCAATATAATTGGTGACAATTGGGCATCCAAATTAATATGTGATGTAAGTAAAAAATACACACAGGATTTCAAAGACAAAGTATGAGGAAAGAATGTTAAATATCTCATTAATAATTGTATATATTGGTTATAAGTTAAAATAATAATCTGATACAGTGAGTTAAATAAAATATATCCTTGAAATAAATTTTACCTATTTCTTTTTACTTTTTAAATGTGGTACCAGAAGACTTAAAATTACAAAGTGTCTCTCATAATATTTCTATACTCCAGCATTGGTCTATATCCTGAGAAATACACAAATGAGAGGTCACCCCCATGAGATGAGTGACGTAGTTAATGAGACAGTCTATTCCTTTCCCAATTCTAAATCTCTATTTTCAGAAGATGACTGAGGAGAATGTCAACATTGTCTTAATTCAATGGCACAGTGGGCCCTGAACCTGATCACATTATTAATCTCCCTACTGTCTTGTCCGGGTCAACAATTTCACAATTGTCAGAAAATGAACAACAACTCAAATTCCCCTTTCTTGGTATATCTTGTATTTGTTTATGTCTCAAAGGAGAACTATTTCATTCACAACTGTTTCTTTCAATGACCAGCTCTATCTTCACGTCAGTCTCAATCTAAAGCCGATTTTATCAGAGAATCCCAGAGAAGAGCCCAGCGAGGACTTCTTGGATCTGGCCTGAGAAAACAGTAACTAGAAAACTAGGGGCTGTTCAGAATCTGGGTGTAGCCTGTATGCCTGAATTTTTTTTTCCGTGGGGGTTCATAGTCTGATAGTGAAATCCAAATGGTGTGTTTGAGAACTGTTGACAATAATCCAGACGTTTGCTCTACTAAGAGTTATGTGTGTAATAAACTAAAGGTGGACAACCTTAATTGAATGGAATAAAAGGCCAGAGCTAAGCACTTGTAACTCTCTAGGTATTGCAGAAATTAGGGTAGTATCATTTATACAGAAAAAGAATCTAAAATTCTACCAATTTTCAGGCATTCAGTGCATATGAAGCAATATGTCCTCAAAGTTAGATCATCCAGATGTTTTATGTTAATCAGAGTAAACATTTGATTCATCACAGATTCAACAAAGTCAAAGGCAGAAAATTCACATCTACTTGCGAGCTAAGGGGTATAGTGCTTTTTCCATTTTCTATGCCAGCTCTCTTGACATACTTAGCACTTACCCATAGAATAATTCAGGTCATTGGATTTATAGTAAAATGCCATTATAAGAAATGCTAATAAAATTATATGTTCTATACATATACATATATATACATCTATTGTATATAATTCTGTGTGCACATATTGCATGTATGTACATATAATACATATATGAAGTATTTCACCCAAGAGATATTCCAGCTTTTCAGAATATTGTGTATGAAGTCTCAGTGCAATAGATAAACTATTCTACTTTACTCCTTTTTAATTTCTAGGTATTATTTTAATGTATTGACTGTATATCCTTTGTTAACAATTCTCTATAAAACTTCAGCAAAAATTCTCTATAACTTTTCATTTATACATTATATATAGTATATATCATATTAAAATGTACAGAATGCTAAAGTACTGTATCTATAGATCATAGCAATGAGGTCCTCACACCGATAAGGCAAATAAAAAGGAACTTCTCTAGCCAAGAGCATTGGGGAAGAGATAAAGAAATCCATTACAAAGGACATTAAATGCATTTGAAACAGCCTCAATAAAATACCCAAGCTCCTGGGAAAATAATGTATCTAACGACTGATAAAATGGTTTTCAGAACTACTGAAAGGGAATAACACACAAATATCCATGTGTAGCCAAGCAAAACAACTGTACACCTATTGAACTTCCAGTAAGAAATTTTTGTTTAAAAAGAAAAAGGTATTTTACCTTTTTTTTTTTATATATAAACCAACAACATAATGAAAAATGATAGAGCACTCAAGCTCATGGCTAACTTTCACTGTGTGGCCATAAACATACTTCTTTCCTGTGACAGGGTAATAGTACTATTTTCTGTTGGTTTCTTCTCTGTTCTCCTCTACGATTCCAAAATTATGTAGTTCTATCCACAGCCAACACATCTCTAACAATTATGCCAAATTTGGTTGTACCACTTAAACATTCATATTTATTGCTGAGGATGTAATAGTAGGGCAGATTAGTATTGAATCATCTGTGTCTTGCTGTTAATATTTACTTTTTGTAAGCATTTGTTGGTTAATTCAGGATTCAACATCAAGGCTAATGATGATTTGATTTTTTAATTAAAAATTGATGACCAGTTTCAAAATGAGTGTCATTTTACAAAGCACTTGCCATATATACTACAATTCACCCAAGGTCTGAGTGATCTCAGTCATAAAATATTTAGAAATATATTTTGGACCTTTTGTAAATTATTTATCTTCTATTCAAGCTGCATTGAAAGGTCTGCACAATATAACATAGGGTGAAAGTAATGTTCTGAATTGGAAACGAACACACAAACAGAAAAAAAGAAATTGATTGTGACTTTAAAAAACATTAGGTATTGACTCTTAATTCTAAATCTAATCCACAATGTAGATGTATCCCCAAGAATCTTGGCTTGGCCATTTTCTGTGTTCACATCTCCAACCTCAACCTCTTTTTAATCATTGCTTGATATTTGTCTGCTTATCTTCATTGATTTGTCCTGCCAAATTCCCCAAATCAGTTTATCTATCAATACATCATTATCTTTGTTCTCAAACCTGTTGCTTGTTTTTTCCTCATTCCTATTTCTGTTAATTGTACAACTCATATGCCAGAAATCCAGGATTCATCATGGTGTCTTGGTATCATCATGGAAAGAGCATCCTTTTTTGTCGTACAAGTTTGCAAGACTTGTAAATCCTTCCACCACAATGTCTCTAGCAAACATTCCCTCTTATCTACTTTATTCCTAGCATGCACCATTCCATGTTAGGCCCTAATTACCTGCACTTTTTGAAAAGCAAAAACAACAACAACAACAAAACCCTTTACTTTTCCTGATATATTTGCATTTAGCCATTGCAGAAACATAGAACTTAAAAGAATACAAAAGTTAACATTGTGATCCATCATCTTGTATTAGTTACCACCTTATTATCTGTAAAGCAAATGATTGCTGTAAGTCCCCTCATTAGTCTCCTCAGTCTAGTCTTCTGGTATTCCAAGGTGTGTCTTCACTGCTGCCACTTCATTCTTTCTTAAGCAAAGCTATGATCATAGGACTCCTCTGTTCAAAATCTTTAATAGTTCGCCTTAGTTTAGAAAATATTCCTTTGCTTAATTTTCATGACCTAACAATACAATCTCATTCTCCTTTTCCAGTTTTATCTACTATCTCCATGACTGCCTCTCAAGTTCAACAAATTTTGACCACACTCAATTTTTTTGTATAAACGTTCACGTATTTTCCTACATATATATCTTTGTGAGATTGTTCTCCCAGCCTGAAATACCCTTCATCCTCAACTCTGCATAACTGAATGCAAGCTGCAAGAATAAATGTCATTTTATCTACAAAGCATTCTCTGATATTCCCAGTTGGAAGTAAATTCTCCCTTCTCAGAGCTGCCCAAAATATTTTACTCCTACTCTCTCCATGGTACTTAACAGAACACACAGGACAATATTTAGAGAACAGATGACTGGTGCTTGGGTCCCAACTCTAGGATTTACCTAACAATTTTTTTTTTTTTTTTTTTTTTTGAGACAGAGTCTTACTCTGTCTCCCAGGCTGGAGTGCAGTGGCACGATCTCAGCTCACTGCAGCCTTTGCCTCTCAGGTTCAACCAATTCTCGTGCCTCAGACACCAGAGTAGCTGGGATTACAGGTGCATGCCAACACACCCGGCTAATTTTTATTTTTAGATTTTTAGTTAGTAGAGGTTTTACCATGTTGGCCAGGCTGGTTTCAAACTCCTGGCCTCAAATGATCTGCCCGCCTCGGCCTCCCAGAGTGCTAGGATTATGGGTGTGAGTCACTCACTGCACCTGGCCACATTTAACTAACTTTATGGTCTTCAGCAAGACCTTTCAATCTGCTGGGTCTCAGTTTTCTTATCAGCTGATGTGATAGTCAAAAGAAACAATATATGACTATCTACTTTACAAACTGCAAAGTGCTAGGTAATATGAGTTCATTCTCTGCCAGCCACTCTGTTTTTGGCACTGCCTCTCAGGAGAGTGCCTCATCCTCTTTCATGACCTTATTTGTAAGATCATCCCTGAATAGCCCAGCTGGTGGTAGGTGTTTGGTCTAATGTGCTCCTAGAGGACTGTTAAGGTCCTTATTTGGTTATAATTTATTTTTCTTTTTGAATTTTTTGCCTGAGCAGTTAGACTTTGATTTTTTGAAGGCTGAGAATTTTTCTTTCTCAGTTTTGCATTCCTAGCTGAAAACTTTGAAATCAGTTCCTATTCAGTAAACATTTGTGGCACAAGTGAATGTATGAGTGAATTAAATGAATGAATGAATGTACTGATATCTTAATGCTGTAGACAGTTATTTATGTTTAGTAATTATCATCTGTCTTTAGATTTTAAGCTCCATGAGGGCAGGTTCTTTGTATGATCAATGTTTGTATCCTTATAGTTCCATGTGCATTACATAAAATAAATACTTGCAGAAAGCTGAATAGAAAAGGGTAGCTGAGCTAGATGACATGGTAGGAGGCTCCTGTGCATAGAGCTTCCTGTACAACAGTTTTTTACCAATGTGCATGCAATCTTAACATCTGTTTAATTCACAAATGAGGCTAATATTTATTATTGACATTGAAGTTTCTTTTCAAATTGAATAAAAGAATGTCTGTAAACATAGATACATCTTTGGATGGTAAAGTAACACAAACTTCAGTGGAGTCATATGTTAGGTTATGTGGCAAGAATCTGACATAGTCACTTTTACCATGGAGAATCCCTTGAATCACCCAAAGTAAGGCAAGATGTTCCCACTCGACAGTTCGCCAAAGGAACTGAGATGGGAACAGAGTGGTAGATTCACATCTCCTACCTTAATCACACTTACTAGTGAACATAGATCCATTGCATGTGGTGGCAAATGGGGTAACTGGAATTGCTCTATTGGAATTTTTATGTCTCCCTTGCTCTATCTCTCCCATTTTGCTTAGCACGTATATTTGAATTTGCATCGGTAAGTGCTTGGATGGTGAAACTGTACTGAATTGCTCTTTTACAGTATCAGTCAGGTTCTCCTCAGTCACAGTACATGTAAAATCTCCCAATAGCTTAGAAAGATTAATGGGTCTGTGTAAACCTCATTATCCCTTGAGTAACTTAATCCCAATGATCCCCATTGTAACCCAAATCCTAGTCTGACTTGGAGAACCCAGTGTGGTAAGTAAAAATGGCAATTTACCTTTAAAAACTGCCAGTGATGTTCAAGTTAACACTCATCTTCCTACTCTATTTTAAGGTGACTTTGAATATATACTGAAGTCAGAGACAACAGCAACCCGAGGGCTGGAATGTCCTGCTTCCACAGGACTCATCATACTGGATTCCCAGCATCTATCAGCCTTAGAATTCAAGTGGGTTTTTCCCCAGAGGGAAGACTTTGCTGACAAAACGAAACATCAGGCAGAAGAAAAATATCTTGCAAATCAAAATGGCCAAGAACTCCCTTGATAGCAGAGTATGAATCCTACCACAAGCAACAGAAGGAGAAAATTAGATTGTATCACTCTTGATGTCATAGCCACTGGATTATTAGCACAAGAAAAAAAAAAAAAAACAAGAAAAGAAAATGGAAACTTGAAGAGAACAAAGAGCTGCTGGTATTCACAGTGTTCTTGCTATATACATGATGGATTGCCATGGTAACAGCAGTATCATATGAATCATCTTACATTGGATACCGGCATACACTGTTCAAAAATAACAGCACAAACAAGAGCACATATTTTCAGTCAGGGTAGCAGGGGGCAGGAGTGCTATTTAGGAAAACTGTTTACCTATCATAAGGGTGAGTTAAATAATTTATTATCACACAACTTACTCTGAGACCTCTGTATGCCTTACATGTGTGTTTGTGTATTTCTAACTTTTGCCTGAGTTAAAAATCAATGAATAAATGCCATATGCTTCAGTAATTCCCCATAGATTATGAGAAACTGAAGTTTATACATTTTGTGAGCTGGTTTATTGTGAATTCTCATACAATCACAAGCTTTGATTTCAAGAAATCTTTGGAGAAGTTTGAACGTTTTGATCATGAAAATTAGGCAAATTCATTGTTTTTTGATTCAATGGTTGCTTAGAAAGAAACATCAGAGCAGTAGAATTTGTATGTTTATACTCGAGGTCAATTATAAAACAGAGTATGTTTTACTGTAATTTACTAGTACTGCAGAAATGTTAATATTGCCATAGCAATGAAAACCAACCAACAAACACAAAGACCTTTGGGGTGGATTATATTAAAACCAGCAATGTGGAGATCACTTCAGAGGCTCTTAAGTAGTTCACATCAGTTGGCGATATTAATAAAGACAGAGTGGAAGGGACTGATATAAGAACATTATAGGTAAAAGAAGACTTGATGATGACAGACAGTGTTAAGGTAAAGGAAGATGACTAAGGTGACTCCTATGTTTCTAGTTTAGATAACTGTAGTAATCAATCCAACCAAGAAATAGAAGAAAAAGACCAGATTGTAAGAGTAAGGTGATGAGTTCAATTTTGGCCATGAGAACAACTGAAATAATTTTCAAGCAGTTAGTATGAGTTTAAAGGGGAGGAGTGGTCAGAGCTTGAGATGCACCTTTGGATGTTGCTGAAGTAACTTTTTTTAAATAAAAAACTCATTGCCTGCTAATGGAATGAATTTAATATGTTTCTCCAAAAGGGTACACATGTGTTCACCGTCTGATTACTTTTGTACTCTCAGTTGAAAAAAAATGAATTTTACAAGAATTTATTGAATATCTATTATGTACCAGGACCCAGACAAAGCACCAGACACATAATGGTTTAAAACATAGACTTCAACCTTGTTTCCATGGTTCTATGATTGAATGTGGGAGGAAGCCCTTAGGCCAAAAAAATATGTAAATATGTAATTACAATTGTGAGAACTGCTCAAAAGGAGACAAGAGCCAATAAGAGTACAAAAATAGGTACCTAACATAGTCTGAGCATTTGGAGAATGCTTCCCTGGGGATGATGAGGCCTGAGGATGAGTAATAACATGCTCTGCTGAGAACCACATGAATGAAGCCCTGACCATCTTTTCAAATTCAATGCACATTCCATCTTGTCTGAGGAGCTCTTTATCTTTTCCTTAGACACCTGTAACATCCTTCTCATCAAATTTCTTCTCTTTGGGGCCCTTCTCTCCATCACCACTAAACTATTTTCCTTCCCTGAGCAACCTTGTTAGGGCAATATGAAACACGACATTATAGGCCAAGTCCAAAGTCCTGACTATTGTTTCAAAGGCTGTTAGCAGATTGACTGTTCACCTTCTTTTTGCCTTTGAAAGGTGCCATCCTGAGCCTGAAATGTGTTGTCAGCATTCACCACTTCATTTACCACAGTTTACAAAGCAAGATAAAAGGTGATAACAGAAACTTTCCATTTGTAGTTCATCCATGTAATAATTTCCTTCGACATAAGAGCAAAGCCATGAAAAACTAAAAAGAAAGTTCCAAAGAATTATTAAGTAATTTAATGTCTCTTAATGGATATAGAAATGGGACCATCAAAAAACGGTCATCAAGATTGTGTAGTGCCTTGTACTTTGCTGACAGTAAACATTCCAAGTACTCTAACAATTCTCATTCCACTCCTTTCGGCAAGTGAGAGGCTGCAGAGTTGGGTGATGGATAAATGCTGAACCGATTGCAGAAAAAGGTTAACATTTATGACAGTTTTTATTAAACTCTAGCAGTTGGGAATAGATTTGAAAACTCACCTTTTTCTTTTTTAAACTTCAGTTGGAAAATATTACCTATTGTTTATTTCAATGTTTTAAAAATCTCAATGATAAATAAGACACAAAGAATATGTTTTTAAATTCTATTGTCAATGAATAAATTAATAAATAATCACTTGTTTCTCTCCAAAATGAAATAAAGAATTATTGGATGAATTAGCATGTGAAAAAACAGTAGTCTCCCCTACTCATCTTCTCCAGTTTATTTTTGCCACTCTCCTCTCTGCCTCATTACACTTCAGACACCTTATCCTTTTAGTTTAACACATCAGGGCTTCATTCATGTGGCTCTCAGCAGAGCATGTTGTTACTCATCCTCAGGCCTCATCATCCCCAGGGACGCATTCTCCAAATGCTCAGACTATGTTAGGTACTTATTTTTATACTCTCATTGGGCCCTTGTTTCCTTTTGAGCAGTTCTCACAATTGTAATCACGTATTTATGTATTTTGTAATTGTAATGAAATTGTCCCTGTCAGGATTTCACACTGCTTCCTTCTGTTGGTGTAGGGATTCACTGTTTTCCATTCTAATTAATGTAGCATTCCATTGCCAAATTATTTCTAAAACAACTCTTTCCATCATGCCACTTTTAAGGAGGAGGAAAGATAGAAAATATATAAATTAAGATTCATTATGATAATGAAGTAACAGACACATAAGAAAAGGAAAACAGCTAGTTAAGGAGGCACTTCCATTTTGAAATAGGAAATTAAGAAAGGTCTTACAGGAAAGATCTGTGGAATGAGTGGGGATTCATCACAAAATGAGGAGAGAACAGAACTCTAGGCAAAAAATAGGTATAGTTAGTAGTTACTTATACCTAAAATATATAGTATACATGGGTGACAAGGGCAGTTTACAAGGATGGAGAGACACAGAAGGGAATAGATCATGATGTTTTAGAATTTAACCTTTTTTTTTTTTTTTTTTGGTAGCCACTGAAAAGCTAGTGGTATAAGCATGGAAGCATCACGATGGCATTTCAGAAAGTGGATCTGTGGATGACAGTCAGGAAGAGGATGTTGATAGAACAGAGAGACCAGTTATAAAGTTAGCAGTTTTCAGGCAAGATAACATGAGGGTTGGACCCAAGATGGTAGTAGTGGAGATGGCATCAAATGGTGAGGTGAAGGAGGAAGAATGCACTTGCAACTGGATAGTGGTAGAGCCGTTAGACTGAGGGAGAGGAAGCATTTAGGAGGACTTCCAGGTCTGGGCCATAATGAAAAAGGACATGGGAGATGGGGAAGGTCCCCGGGTAATTTTTGTTTCAACTCTATTGAGTTTGGCAGCTCTATATAGAGAAGAAAATGGGGAACTGGAGGTATACATTCAAGTTAGAATTAGAACAAATTCTGAGGATAATTTGAAGTTTTGTTTAAAGTGAAAGGAAGGGCCTCTTATCAAAGAAAGCAGTCCCTTTGTTTTCAAAGTTTTTCCTTCATAAAATGTGTTCTTTGCTGTATTAGTCTGTTCTCATGCTGCTATGAAAAATACTCAAGACTGGGTAATTTATATAGAAAAGATGTTTAATTGACTCACAGTTCTACATGGCTGGTAAGGCCTCTGGAAACTTACAATCATGGTGGAAAGCAAAGGGGAAGAAAGGCACCTTCTTCACAGGGCAGCAGGAAGGAGAAAGAGCGTCAGCAGGGGAAATGCCAGATGCTTACAAAACCATCAGATTTCATGTGTACTCACTCACTATCACGAGAGCAGCATGGGGACTGCCCCCATGATTCAATTACCTGACACTGGGTCCCTCCCAGGACATGTGGAGATTAAGGGAACTAAAATTAAAGATGAGATTTGGTTGGGGACACAGCCAAAGCATATCATTTGCTATTAGGATGAGCTGGTTATGATGAAAACACACATGTAGTCACACATTCACAATCGATGGGTTCATGCATGTAGGCAAGAGTTCAGCAGAGCTTCATAGACCAGGTCAACAGGATGGTCGCTTAGTATATGTAAGTGTATGTGTAATTTTGCCTAGTATTTTCACCACAACTTGAAAAGCATATCTCAATGGTTATTACCTAGTCTGGAGCTACAATAATGTAATTGATCATTTACTCAGCTATCTTTAATGAAGTCTTAGTAATCTCCCTATTGAAAGAATAATAAGCCCTGAAAATGCAGTAAAGCCACATTAATTCAGACAAATCAGAAGACAGGATGGTTGAAATTACTGAATGCTTTATATTATTTTAAAAGTCTGGCAGTTGTCCATTTTTACCCAGGCAATAAAGTGTTATCTTATGGTTACCACAAGAAAGGTAAAAGAAAGAATTTTCATGAATACCTAAAAAATATCAATTGTCTAGATATAAATAAAGGTCTTAAAAAAGCTCTGAAGTTCTCCCTGATTTAATTGATTCACATAAGGTTTTTTCCACCTTAGCACTACTGACGTTTCAGGTCAAATAATTCTTTGTTGTGAGACGCTGTCCTGTATATTATGGGAGATTTAACATCCCTATTCTTTACCTACTTGAAATGATCAGCTACTTCCCACTTATTACAATAAAAAAAGTCCCTGGACATTGCCAAATGTCCCCTGCATGGGAGGTGGAGGGTAGAATTGCCCCAGTTGAAAATCACTATGGCCCTCAATAATAATTTTAATACCTCCACTCCTCTTCTGATCTCAGGGATAATACGGAGAGCAAGTCTACCTAAAGGATTTAGAAAAACAGAGGCGAGAGAGTATACCAGAACAGCTGCATCACCAGCAAGAGGGAGCACAGAGCAGGCAGCAAGGGAAGGACCCTCACCAGCACCCCGCCACACACCCCTACCCCCACCCCCACCACCGCCAGCAATGGTGTCAAGCTACCGAAATGCAGGAAAGAAGGTGGCTGGGGGAGGTACAACATGACACCTGGCTGTGAAAAGTAGTGCTCAAGCTCACTTGCTTTCCATCGCCTTGGGGTGCCAGTGGCTACTGTCTCACCACATTCACTGCTACTACTTTTTATTTTCCATTTTGATAAAAAATTGTGACTTTACATTATAGCAAGACAAACAGAATTGGGGCTTATATGTCACAAGTTTTATAACTGATTTTATGAAATTTTGTGCTTCTATCACATTTCTTACATTTTCTTACAGTTGCACTATTGTTTCCCTCTAGGAAATTCCCCTCTGCCACCTCCCACAGTGACTTTTTCTCCTCGTTTCCACAACTTGAAGCTATATTCACAAACACACACACATACACACACACACTACATATATACGAATATATACTTTTATGAATACAGAAGCGAATTATTTCAGGTTCTCCTTTGCTGACCTGGTAATGACAAAATGCATGATCCCCAACCACTGAAGCCAGTAATCTAAAGTCAGTGCTACATGAAGTTTCTACAGGGAAACAAGGAAAGGGAATTTAATTGATCCAAAAGAATAACAGAAGCAAAAATCTTGCCAAAGACTCCATACTGTGGCATACAGGCAAGTGATTTTATACACACACACACACACACACACACACACACACACACACCCCTATGCCAAAATAAGTAACATGCATTTTCTAATCATTTATTTATTAAACAACATTTATTATTTAACCTGTTCTGGGCTCTATGCTGGACACTGGGGAAGTAACAACAACCAAGATGTGATCCACTCACTCAAAAGCTTTACAGTCCAACTGGGTGAGGATGGGTTAGAAGAGCCAGATTAAATCTGATTTTTAAATCCAATTTTTAAATCTCTGTATGAAGGGCCATGCATGATGGCTCATACCTGTAATCCCAGCACTTTGGGAGGCCAAGGCAGGAGGGTCGTTTGAGGCCAAGTGTTGAGAAGAACCTGGGCAACATAGCAAGACCCAGTCTCTATAAACAATTAAAAAAAAAAAAAATTAGCCTGGCATAGTGACCTCAACTACTTGGTAAGCTGAAGTGGATCACTTGAGTCCAGGAGTTCTAGGCTGCCCTGATCTATGATTGCTACTGCCTTCCAGTCTGGCCAACAGAGAGAGACCCTATCTCAAAAAATAAAGAAAAAAAAAAGAAATTGCTATATTAAAATTGAGACATAAAAGCTTCATAAAATTGAAAGAAAATTATATTTCTTACACAAGAAAAAGTGGAACAATAGAATTTACAGAGGCTACCAAAAATTAAAAGGAAAACATTTTTAAATCGCAAATATAAAAAGTAATTATAATCACAGATGGTAGGGTTGTCATTCTCTGCAATGCTGAGTTTATTTAAGATTTAGTAGTGTTAACTGCTTTCCTAATGTCTTCATTGCTGCTCTTGAAATTAAAATTGAGAGCGATTAAATGACCATGTTGTCATGTGTCTAATCTAACTGATTTTCCAATAATTTGGAAATTATTTCCCTGTGTTTCAAGAAAAACATGCTGTTCTTTCAAGAAGTCATTATTTTATAAGGATATACTTAGCTTTAAATTGAGCTATATTTTGCACTTACGCATTTGATTTCCTACTTCATTTTCTCTATGGATTTTAGTGAAAAGCCAAATTTTTTTTGTCACCACAATCTCTGCTTCTTTGTGTAGGCTGAAATATCAACTCATAGCTACTCTTCTTTAGATGTCTTTCCCTCCCTCCCTTCCATCCTTCCTTCCTCAGATTTTTTTAGTAATTAGAAAACATTTTTCTTTCTGCCAAAAACCACAACCAAGATGATATGAAAATAAACATAAATATGCTACTTTAGATAAATCTTAGTCGCAGCAAGCATTCTGAAAATGAACCATTCAAATTTTAGGTAGATTTTAGTGAATCTAAGATGATAACCCACCATTCCAAGTGTATTGTTTTCACAAAAGATTCAAAAGAAGTTGAGATTTTAAAATGTACAACTTAAAAAAATGAGTAACAGAATAAAAAGACAACCTCTGTGATTTGGATGTTCTTCCATTCATTCATCCACCCCCTATTGTTTTCATTACATGTTTGTTGTCATATTTATCCTTTCGTAGAATGAAACTCCAGATGTAATGATTTAAGGCAACTTTTTATATAAAATTTATTTAATGGATTTACTAGCCATAGAAAAGCAATGTATTCTACGGAAAGAAAAGTTGATCTGGTATTTTTACAAATCCCAAGATCTATACAATTAAATACTAATTATTGTAAAATGCCTTTCAAATATATTTTCTTGTAAAATATACTGTAATGCCCAATTTTAAATGCCCATATACCTAAATAGGTATATGTCTGAAATTTTCTGGGTCTATGCGTATACACGATATGCATAAAAACATAATTTGACTGACTTGTACAAAATGTTGATTACCTTTAAGCAGAAAAATTAAGGTAACATGAACAGGGACGTCAGATATCCATGTGGATTTTGCAACTTGTATGGGTTTGTAGTATCCTCCCACGAATTAAAGAAGGGAATGAGGAAACTGACAGCAACGGAGCCATGTTGGGTGTCTTAGGACACATTTTTCTGAATATTTTAAAACAGTTGCTTGGTGCTGCTAGACTGTCATAAAGTCAAATGATGATAGAGCTGGACAGAAAAGCCTTGATACTCTGGAGGAAAGAATAAAATATTGTCTCTCACAAAAATCAGAAACCTTTCTGAAGGTTCAGAAACATTTTAATCACTTAAACATCCCTTCATGTTTATAATAAGGTGAAATCTGGCAAAATGCATGCTTTGTGAGTTTGTGTAGATATAATTAGAAAAAGAAAAGTAGAAGAGTAAGATAGTAGTGACAGTTTCCAAGTAAAATACATTGCTTTTAGAATTGTGGATTTTCATTATGAGGATTCATAAAATTAGGGAGAAATGGAATTTTCACAGAGAGAATGGAATACCTTTATAAATGCTTCTGAAGTTCATTGTTAATTGCTGAATAAAATGACATTGTATAAAATCAAAATTGAGGGGTGACTTTTGGACATATTAGTTAACTATATCATCACTATTCCAATACTACATAAAAATGGTGGGGTGGGGGTAGAACACAGATCTAAAATGACAACTTTTTTATAGGAAAAATATATAACCCTGTTCTGCCCTCCCTAGTGACTACAGGAAAACAAATGTTTTTGTAGAACTATAATGCATTTATTGCATTAATGTGTTATAATGCATTAAGGAATGTCACATATAGATTATGAGTTACAGGGCATCTGGTATAAATAGCCATGTAGCCATCAATAAATATATCCATTATTTGGCTAAATCCTCTTTCAAATTCTCATCATGGGTGATTCTGATGGCAATACAAGCACTGACAAGCTCTCAAATTCTTAAAATCTACAAACCTTGAAACCAGATCAGCTTTTGCTAAATGGCTAAACTAAGAATATTTCCAGCTTTCCTCTCTGGTTAATTTTTTTCCCAACTATCCAGTGTATGGAATAAAAACTGACGTCTCACCCTGACCCTCCCAGCTCAGCAGACGTCCAAAGCAGTTACCAAAGGGCAACAAAACACATTTTCACTGACAAACAACTAGAGGAAAGGAAAGCAGTTACCGTCTCCTCTGTGGCTTAATATCAATTGGCATGTTGATTGCGTATGGTGATCCATGAACATAAGCGCTTCGGAATCTAGCCACCTTCCCCAGAGTTAGGTACTCACAGCTGCTTGGCAGACTCATTATATCCAAAAGGCAAGAAGTAAAAGCAAATCTGAGTAGTCAGACCAGCATTCCTGGGAAGGCTGGAAAGAACATGTCAGATAATGGATTTCAGACATATGCCGCTCACTGGTTACCCGGTGCTTCTTTGCTTCAAAAGTAAATACGTGTTTCTCGGAGGCTAAATGTACTATCTTGTTTTTTGTTCATTCTGTTCATGGATACAGGAAGCTTGTTGCTTATTTCTAACCAGGCTCATGCTCTGACCAGTTATTGGCTGAGCAGATGAAGTAGAAATTCTGTAGCTCCACAAAAGCCTATTTCCACTCAGACCAAACCTCTGAGTAGGCAGCAAGGTTTTATCCATTTTTGTCTAACGTCGAAAAGAACGTCAACTTAACGTAATAGTAGTTTGGTAATCAGAATTATTTACCTGTAAACAAAGCATGCATATCTGATAGGAAGGAAATAATTATTTGCTATATTTTCAAAGAGGGAATCTTGTTCACTAAATTGTTACAGATACTTAGAAAATGAGATGGGCACATGGAAATGTTATGGGCGGTTTTCCAATTCTCTGGTCAAAAAATTGTGGGTTCTTATTCATAAATTACTATTCACAATTGAACTGAACTTAGCCTCTCAGGAACATAAAAACGGTAAGCAAATGTCTTTATTCACTAAAACGTTGATGATGATACAAATTTTTTTCCTCGTTTAAAACACTGTTTGAGAAATGCAGCTTCTACCTGCTCTTTGAACAAAGATCTACGGAAAAATTGATAGTGAATGTTGCTACTTCTTTGTAAGCTGTTTTTTCATAACAGTGAAAAATAAGTTGGAGAAATCAGAAAGGATTTCTGATAATTAATTCTACTAATAATAATTAGTAGAAATAATTCTACTAATAAATAATTCTACTAAATAATTCTACTAAAGGCAGCAGGGTCTTAGAGAAATGCTGTATCTTTAATTAGTTCACAGTTTTTCTAGCCTTTTTGACATTTGCTAGAGTTACAGCAACAAAACCACAAGTGTTCAGGGTAATGAGAGTAGAAGGTGTTCAGAGTATTCTGTGAGATAATTTTTGTTTTGAAAAATTATTTCTTATCTAGGATTTGAATAGACACACCAGTTTACTTAAGAGTCCTGGGACCTGGGCAAACATAAAGTGTGTTGAAAAGGGGCTACATTTTATTTTTCAGTAGCCAAATTCAGACACTGTTTGGGTTTACACAGCAGACACTGTTCAAATCCAGAAATTTTAAGTTTGAAAGAGTAGATAACTTTCCTTTTTTTTAACCTTTTATTTTATGTTTGGGGATACATGTGAAGGTTTGTTACACAGGTAAACTTGTGCCATGGGGGTTTGTTGTACAGATTATTTCATCACCCAGATATTAAACCCTGTACCCAATAGTTATCTTTGCTGCTTCTCTCCCTCCTCCCACCCTTCACCCTCAAGTAGACCCCAGGGTCTGTGTCCTCCTTTGTGTTCACGAGTTCTCATCATTTATCTCCCACTTGTAAGTGAGATCATGTGGTATCTGGTTTTCTGTTCTTATGTTAGTTTGCTAAGGATAATAGCCTCCAGTTCCATCCATGTTCCTGCAAAAGACATGCTTTCATTCTTTTTTATGGCATAGTATTTACCATTTCTATTCAATAATTTTATTTCTTTCTTATATTTTATGTTTCAATTACAAAATTATACATACTATTTTTTTTAACATGCCAAATGACACAGAAGTGTGTAGATAAAAAGATTGTCTTTTCCCTTCCTTGGTAGGATTAATGGGAGGGAAAAGACAGCAAACTTTTTATTTACACAAATATAAATATACCACACTCAATACACAAACCCTCACACATGTATAGGGATTCTCCTTCCTTTTTTAAATAATGTGGGCTCATATGATGTATAATCCTTTATTAATATTATTATTCTTTAAATCAATCATGAAAAAATTATTTTTGTGAATGCATAGAGACCTAGTGAGTTCTTTTCAATAGTTACATAAGATTCCAGGGCATAAATGTACCATTATTTATTCAATGAGTCCTTTATTGATGGACATATAATTTTGGACTCATATAAACAATAAACACATTTGCTAATATATTCTTACTGATTGGTGCTTGTATTTCTGAAAATGGATTGCTAGCTTACAAATTGTGAACATTTTTCCCTTTAATAGGCTATGGCAGTTCATATTCCCACAGTCGTGTTGGAAGATGTCAACTCCCCCACACTCCTGCCAAGACTATCTATTGTTATTCAAGTTTATTTCTTTATAGTATGAAAATAAGGTAGGCAGCTCTCTGAAATATCCAGTGATTGCATACAGTTCCTTACTGAAATAAAACTATTATTAAGGTGCCGGCAAAAGTAAGGACAGCGTTTCTGAACTGAAATATATATTGGGACATAAAGCAATGGCTTAGAAAGGCTTTGCACAGGTGTACAAAGGCAGAAGTCTGGAGTCTCATCAGAATGAGAGAACACCCAACGCAAAGTTAGTAAATAGTAAATCATTATTAATTTGCATAATTATGAAGAGAGTAAATATAGTGAAATCAGTATATTTTTCTTAATGGGAATAATATTTCATAATTTGGGAGAAATATCACTAATTTTACAATATGAATGTAATGCCTAATGACTGCCAACTAATTGTGATGTATGACTGTGTGTAATTTATAGATTTTGCATAAAGAGGCTCTTTGGACATACTCTTTCATTTGAGAGTCTGAAGAACAAAAGTGCAATGAAGCATTTTCACATGCCAGCTAATTTAGGAGACTTCCCAGTAGAAGAGAGTAAGATTTGGTCACATAAGAATTTCCAAGGAGCGGTAACAATCAGAAATTGAAGAATAAGATATAAACCTCTATGGTAGAGACCTATGTGTCCTGTGATGGGTAAAATTCCATACTTTTCTTAGCAGGGGCATTTTTGCTTATACCCAGGTAATTATTTAACAAGAGCCTCGCAGGGGCTCCTGGGGATTACCTGTACTTAAATTTGGATGAGAGGAGATTACTGCTAAACTCCAGCCTGCCAAGAATTCAGAATCTGTGAGAACTCTGGCCAACAGCAGGAGGTGGCCTTTAAGGGAAGAAAATGGAATCCTTCTATTTTCAACAATTCCCTTTCTCCAGGGCTGGAGAGAGCTATTTGGGGACTTCATCATTAGGAAAATAAGAACACACTGCAGAGTTTAATTTCATCTAAAGATTAGAGCTACCATCCAAACCAGGCCTACCTCCAAATAAGGCTCAGATCTCACTAAGGAATGGCCACAATTACCCATCTATGTTTTGTTTGTTTTTGCATACTGGGATTTCTGTGGAAGACAGGCATGGAGTCTAGCACAAATCTCACTTATAGTTCCCGTGATTCTAAGCTCTTGAGAATATTAAACTCACATGAAGGTATCTGGAACAGCAATTTTCATCCCTATGCTAGACATTGCAACCTTAACAATGCCCTGCACAGCAATTAAAAGTAATTGCTAGCAAGTAGCAATTTCAAGCCATAGGACTTTTCTTCTAATAACTGGAATGATACATATTAATTAAGGTTCTTTCAGCCTTTAACTCTACCCTGGCCTGTGTTTAGCAATTTTAAATGCTGGAGGAACTTCTTTAGGATGTTCCTAAAGAAGTCTTATCTTTAGGATGAGGGTATCATCTGTTAATGACCACATCAGACCATTAAGAACTGACTGAATGATTTCCCCTGGCTTATGGCTTGGAAGACTCTCCTCTTCCCTCCCCAAACCTTGTGTTTTCTGCTCATACCTGGACTGGAGACCCATGAAAATTGGGGTTTGCTTCTGTTCTCAATTCTTGGAGTTGTTCTTAATTTTGATCTCTACACTTACTGGTCAAGGCATCCAATGAATTGGCTTTAAATTTTCTTTATGTGCTGAAAAACTCCCACCTCTTTATTCAGAGTTCACATTTTTCTGCTGTTACCATCAACTGCACATGAGAAAATTCCACTTGGAAGTTCCATAGCTATCTCATTTGAGCATTTATAATGTAACTCAAATCAACTCTGTTCCTCCCCTCCTCCACTCCCTCTCCTCACCACGTTTCTTCCTATATTCCCTGGTACTACCACCATACAGCCAATAACCAACAATAACTACTAATCAGGTCACAACCCTAGCGACATGAATACTATTGATAGTAACAATAATATTAATAATCAATAGATAATAGCTAACACTGATCAGATACATTCAATGTGGTTGGCAGGTTGACTAATTCCTATAAAATATGAGTTGGGCACTATTTTTTTTTTTTTTTTGAGACGGAGTCTCGCTGTGTCTCCCAGGCTGGAGTGCAGTGGCGTGATCTCGGCTCACTGCAAGCTCCGCCTCCCGGGTTCATGCCATTCTCCCGCCTCAGCCTCCCGAGTAGCTGAGACTACAGGCGCCCGCCACCACGCCCGGCTAGTTTTTTGTATTTTTAGTAGAGACGGGGTTTCACCATGTTAGCCAGGATAGTCTCGATCTCCTGACCTTGTGATCCACCCGCCTCGGCCTCCCAAAGTGCTGGGATTACAGGCTTGAGCCACTGCGCCCGGCCGGGCACTATTATTATACTCATTTTTTAGATGAGAAAAACAAGACACTGAGGGATAAGATATATACCCAAGGTCACACAGAGTGTTAAGTGGTGGAGTCAGAGTTAGGAACCAATGCATCTGATTCCAGAGACCAGGCTATATGTTCTACCTCTCTACATATTCTTTAATCTGTCTCTTAATTATCTTTTCCCCCCATGTTTCGCCTAGAGTTAATATTTCCAATTTTTCCTCCTCAAATCCATCCTTCACTTGCCTACCAAGATTATCTTAAAATGGAAATCTTATCTAAGTCATGCAGGGACATGAACATGTGAGTCCTTTGCTTGAAATTATCCAATAGTTCCACATTATTTAGTAACAAAGTTTGAAATTTAAATTCCAATACTCAGCCCAGAGATGCTCTATTGTCTTGCTCTCCCTTCCTCTCCTGTATCAGCCACAAATAACACTTAGTAGTGTCCTTCCTGTGCACAGTCTGTTCTTCTGCCCCACTGGGGCTTCCCAAATGATAGGTACTCTGCCCAGAACATTTTTCTCTTTCTTCTCTGGCTGGCTAACTCCTTTTAAGTGTAATCTCTTCCAAAAAACATTCTTCATTCCTCAGCTTTATGTAGATGCCTCTCATCTATTTTTCCAACTCACATGACTTTAGCACACTGTTTCATAGCTGTTCATGCAGTTACAACTCTTCCCCATGACACTACAGTTTCTTGAGGGCAGGAATTCTGCCTTCTTTGACTTTGTAATCCCAGAACCTAAAATAACATTTGCTTATTGAATAAGATAGCTGAAATTGTAAGGTCCTGATGCTCTAAAGACCTGTCCAAGTCTTTCCTGAACTCCCTTCTCAGTTACTCTCCCTAGAATAATAATTATAAATATTTGGCGACTGAAATACATTGGAAGTAGTGGAGCTATTCATCATATGCAATCAAACAGAAACACTTCGCAAAGAGTGCCCAAAGGAACATGAGAGCAACATCTTTTCTCAGGAAGCAAGGGATGAATGTGGATTTTAATTAGAGTGATGGAGATATGCCTGCCTGGGCTATCAGTTTCAGTTCAGTAAAGAAAAGTTATCCAAATACTTGAATAAGCTCAGTATAATGGCATTATTTAAGCATGCTCTGTGTTTTGAGAGTGTACTGGCAAATTCAAAATTAATTAATTAATCAATCTTCTATTAAGGGTCAGTTGCTTATGTTCATACATTAACTTTTCTTGTTAATCTACTCTTAAACACTTCATATATTACACTTTGCACAGTCTTACACACAATGGCTACAGTCAGAAGGAAGTAATAGTGTAAATGAAGATTTAACTATCATGAAGGTCATCACAATGTTTTACAAAATAATAAAAAGATGTAAATATCTTTAATGCCAAACTACTTAAAATATGGAATAGCCAATCAATGTGAATATCATGAATCCATTAAAATAATGATATTGAAAAATGTCCCTTGGTTTTTAGCTAAATGAGTTGAAAACTTACATCCAAACCAAAATCTTCATCAATTGAAACAAACATACTATTCTAGTAAAAGATGTTAACTTTTTGATGGATAAGTAGTTTCTCAGAAATTTTATTAGCCTGACCCAATCTCTCAGATTGTAAAAACAGTTGAGACTGCATTGTATGTCTTTTTCGAAGTTAAAGAACATAAAATCCCATAAATCAGCTAGTCAGCAGGCCCACTTAATTTTATAACAAGGATAACTTTTGATCAAATCAATCAACTGTTTTAAGCAGGTAAGTTTGAGATGAATGAACCATAAGGTCTCATCTTTTTTAAAATGCTTTTTTCTCCAGCTAATGGAGCCTCTTTGAGAGTGGTTTCTCTCAAAATATTATTTTACTATTAACTGTCATTGCCTCCAAAACCCGACAGAAACCCGTTGGTCACATAAAGGTAAGTTTATTAAACCTACTGAAGCAAAGCAGAAAACCATGTGGACAGATAGCTTAGAAGAGGAAGTTAGTGAATCAGGTATCTAAGTAAGTTTTGTTTGTTCTGTTTTGTTAAATACAAGGACAGGAAAGTAGGCCTAGTCCAAGTGCCATTTAAAAGGTACCGGAAATTATGTTGGTTTCAGTTCTCCCATCCAACAAAAGCCCTTAGCTACTGGTAATCTTATCTCAACAAACCTATTGTATATCCAAAGTTTAGGCTGAGCTAAAGCAGCAACAAAACCAACTGAATAAAATGATGCTCATTCATTGAAATTTCAGGTAGGCCCACACAATTCATATTTCCAAGCTCTTTATAAGCTGTTTGAATGTTAAAAGGAGTGGCATTTTGCTTTAGAATGTATAGAAATGGAAACAAATGAGTTTAATATACACAACAGGCTTTGACAACATGACTTCTTCGACAGATGTCCTATACTACTTCCCACACTTTCATCCTTAAAAAGCACAGTCTACTTGCCAAGATACAAACTGTTGCCAATGTTCAGCTGCAAAAGAATTTCCAACAGTAGGAACCAGTGGAAAGAATTAAAATACTTTAAACTTATTTCCAAATAACCAAATGTATCATTATAAAGTTGTAAGATAAAAAATAATCATGCTGCAAGTTCTTACTCTGTCAACTAGCTGGTTCAGCAAAGAGGAGGGGTCTTTGGCAAACAAGGCTCTATATTTGGTTGCCAGATGATTTTTTAAAATCTGTCAATTCATTCTTCTACCCCAACCAGCCAGTCAGCATTAGTTGAGCATCTACTATGTATACACACAAGAAGTAGATGGCATAACTCCTATCTAGGGGGGAAAGAAAAGCATACAATTCATTTAATGTGCAATTCATGCATCAAGACAGGACTGATTTCAATTGACAATATTATGAGATAGAAATAAAAGTGGTACAGTATCAGCATATTAGTCTGTTCTCATTCTGCTATGAAGAAATGCCTGAGACTGGGTAATTTATAAAGAAAAGATGTTTAATTGACTCAGTTTTGCAAGGCTGGGGAAGCCTCAGGAAACTTACAATCATGGCAGAAGGCACCTCTTCACAGGGTGGCAGGAGAGAGAATGAGTGTCAGCAGGGGAAATGCTAGAAGCTTATAAAACCAGCAGATCTTGTGAGAAACTCACTATCACGACAGCAGCATGGGGGAAACTGCTCCCATGATTCAATTACCTCCCACTGGGTCCCTCCCACAACACATGAGGATTATTGGCTAAACTATAAAATTGGAACTATAGGAATTATAGAAATGAACTATAAATTCAATGGGAACTGATTCAAGATGAGATTTGGGTGGGTACACAGCCAATCATATCTGTGATTCCATTTGAAACCTTGTGGTTGGCTAACATCACATCAAGCTTAATTCAGCTTACACCATCATTTACTGCTTTTTATTGTATTTTTAAAGTTCTCTGTCCTAGAGTGAATTCTGAACCACAAGATAGGAAGATATATGACTTGTCTTTAAATTCACCACAGTGCCTTGTACACTGTTCTATACATATTGTTACAGCATCTAGTATATGTCTCTGAACATAGTAGATACAAGGTAAATATTTGTTACTAAAAAGATGTGCAACCATATTTTATGTTTGTTGAAGTTTTAAACTAAGGGACTTTACTCTTCAGTTTGTCTGAATAATATACAACTATTGTCCTGGAATGATGATTAAATAGTGCCTCCTTTTACTTTTGCAATATTATTGTTTGAATTATAAATTATCTGGTTATCTTCTGGCTCTGGAACGGCACACTTACAAGGTTGCCTCAGCCACTTGTCTGAATGCACCTCAGAGGCAAAGACTGAAGCTTACTCATTATTACTTCTCCAAATCTATGTGTGTGCTCCACCTCTTCTAGTGTCTGCATCAATGACCCAAGGAAAAAAAATCAGATACTATAGAAACTCATAATAAACTAAATCAGACTGAATACATCTAGAAAAGAAAAAAAGTGATCCACATGGAGATAAATTAGGCAGGCAAATATTGACCTGGATGTTCTCCTAAATGTAAATGATACAAAAGTTGTCTCCTTCAGCAGTGAAATATCATTGTCATTGTCAAATATCTCTAGATCTCTGAGTTTATTCAGCACAATTACAAAGTTATTTGTATGGAGAGAGAGATCACGAATGAATATGTTGGGGCCTGGGTGCAGTGACTCACACCTATAATCTCAGCACTTTCGGAAGCCGAGGTGGGCAGATTATTTGAGGTCAGGAATTCGAGACCAGTTTGACCATCATGGTGAAACCCCTTCTCTACCAAAAATACAAAAATTAGCTGGGCATGGTGTCACACACCTGCAATCCCAGCTACTTGGGAGGCTGAGGCAGGAGAATTGCTTGAACCTGGGAGCCAGAGGTTGTAGTGAGTGAAGATCATGCCAGTGCACTCCAGCCTGGGTGACAGAGCAAGACTCTGTCAAAAAAAAAAAAAAAAAAAAGAATGGGGATGTTGGTTTCAGAGCCAAGTGACTCTGGGTCACAACCCTGCGCTGCCATAAATGGCTTAGGTAACCCTGGGGAAGAAATAACACCTTTCTGGTATCAGTTTCCATGACACTTAGGCCTTATTCACTCATTCAACAAATATTTATCGAGTTACTATTCTAGGTTCTGGGAACCCAGTGGCAAATAAAACATGCAAATATTCCTGCCTTTATGGAGCTGACATTTCAGTAAAGATAGGTAAATGGACAGAGTAAGTAAAATATATAAGAGAAATGATAACTGATACGGAGGAAAATACAGCAGGGAAGGAGCCCAAGGAGTTCAGGGATGGGGTCAGGGACTGCTTTGCTGCCATGGAGCCCTTGGGGTTGGGGTATAGGGGACATGGGATGACTGAGAGGCTGGTCTTCCTGTGATGGCTGACTCAAAAAGGGATAAAAGGGTAGAAGAGATTCTGTAGAGGTAAGCAGGTAGGTGCAGGCATGGGCAATGGTTGGTACACTGCTTGTTAAATAAATTAGGAAGTGAGTGAATGAATGAATATCTTCAATAGATATTAGCTGCCATCTTAAGATATAAAAATCTGTTACCTGAGAAAATAATCCAATGAAGCTAATGTGACCTAGAGCTTAATCATTAAGATTCTGTAAGGTTTTAAACTGAAACATCTCTCTTAATTAGTGAAAGAGATTCATTTTTTTCTGTCATGATTCATTCCTTTCTTGATAGACTATTGCTACTTTAGTCACTAATGTAATATATGCAATCGTGATTTAGCAGTCACTTAAAGTTTTCATATTAAATTTGATGAATTAATCCCAAATCCAGATAGTATAGAATGTAAAGGCAATTATGGAAAACATAAAGTGGTGACAAATTAAGAGTAAATTAGTTACAAGTAGCATAAGACCTTACTAACTACCTTAATTATTTAGCAACAGAAACCAGTGCTGACATTTTAAACACCTTTATTTATTCCCATCCAAAAAACAATCAGTTACAAATGCATAGAAGAGTAGCTACTGATAACAATTATAACTAATATTCATTGAACATTTACTTGGTGCCATCAAGCGCTATTCTAAGAATTTTTCATGTAACACTGGGCTTGGTGGCTCACGCCTATAATCCCAGCACTTTGCGAGGCCAAGGCGGATGGATCACCTGAGGTCAGGAGTTCAAGACCATCCTGTCTAACATGGAGAAACCTCATCTCTACTAAAAATTCTACTAAAAATACAAAGTTAGCAGGGTGTGGTGGTGCATGCCTGTAATGCCAGCTACTTGGGAGGCTAAGGCAGGAGAATTGCTTGAACCTGGGAGGCGGAGGTTGCAGTGAGCCGAGATTGTGCCACTGCACTCCAGCCTGGGCAACAACAGCGAAACTCCATCTCAAAAAAAAAAAAAGAGAGAGAGAGAGAATTTTTCATGTAACAGATCCTCATAGTTAAAAGGTTCATTAGCAGCCATGGGAAATGTAGTCTTCCCCTAATGCATGAACAGCCATGAAGGAAAAGCAAGTATCTGGTTCTGGCATGAGGAGCCCTGCTTCATGGTGCAGTATGCTTATCTTTGAGCAGATCTAAATATTGAAAAGTTCTTTGTATCAAACTAAATTTCACCTTTCTAAAAGTGCTATTCTTTGATCCTAGTCATTCAAAAACAAGCCCAAGCCTTATTTATTTATTTAGAAGCAGAGTCTCACTCTGTCACCCAGGTGGAAGTGCAGTGGTGCGATCTCGGCTCATTACAGCCTCCACAGCCTGGGCTCCAGCAATCCTCCCACCTTAGCCTCCTGAGTAGCTAGAATTACAGGCATGGCCCACTGCACAAGCTAATTTTTAAATTTTTAGTAGAGACAGCAATTCACCATGTTGCCTATGCTAGTCTTGAACTCCTGGACTCAAGCAATCCACCTGCCTTGGCCTCCCAAAGTGCTGAGATTACAAGCACTAGCCACTGCCCCTGGCCCTGAATCTTTTTAATATGATAGCCTCAGATTATCTAAAGAGGAGTTTTTATTCTCTTCCTTTTCCAGGCCACATCAGTCTCAATTCTTTTGGCAGTTCCTAATATGTTGTGATTTCCAGCCGTTTCACCATCCTGGCAACACACTTCTGGACTGACTGCTCCTTGTTGATTTCCTCTTAACCTGTGGTATCTGAAATGAATCCCACACCCCAGGTGTGATTTGACTATTGCAGGGCAGAGAATGTCAGTCAGCTTCATTTCTCTGCTGTACATCTATGAATAAGGCTAAAGACACATATTCTTAATTTATGTGCCATCACCCTTGGGCCTCTACCATTCAATTCTAATTAGCTGTGAACTTGAAATTGCAGTCATTTTTATTAGCAAGTTTAAATAACTATTGACCCTGACTTTGCATTCCAGTGTATTTACTATCTCTTTATGTTTCTGTATATTTGTTTGATTGGATGAATGGTCTTCCATCCAGGTAAATATTTAGTCTTTACTCAGTATTCTTTATCTATGTTGTTCAACTAGGAAGAAACACACTTGATAGCATTTTTATCCAATTCATACATCCATTATAGCTACCACAAGATACTTTTCCAAATATTTTACCAAAATAAAAAATACACTATTTATACAGCATATTCCTGAGTTACCAGGCAAGTGATAGTGAGATTACGGCTAATTTTATGTCAAGTGGGAAATACAAATGATAACAATGGGTTTTGGGACCATTTTTATTAATGACAGATATGGCTTTGTAAGAGAGAAGTAAAAGAAATGATAGGCAGTATCTTGGAAGATCATTCAGATATTAAATTGACTTTGTAACATGAAAAATCAATTTAGTTGAGACCAAGGCAGTGTAACTTGTGGGGAACATCAAATAGTGAACACAGACTGGGGAATGAAAATGTGGTTTGACAACATCAAGTGTACATAACAGATAAGCTAGGGACAAATCAGCAAGTTAACAGCTTCATACACATGTGAGGAGGTCAAATTGCAGCATCAGGGTCTTTGAGCTCATTTTCCCTTGAAAGAGATTAAATGAGAGTTCATACTCAGTGTGAAGAGTGACACCCAGAGAAAATTCACAGGAGCACATAGTGTGACTGAATATTTAAATATTTAAATAAGTTAACATAAGTTAAATATTTGAATATTTAAATAAGGTGGTACCTTTTTGCCTGGAGATGAGAAGACAGCAGTGACTTAACAACATGTTTTAAAGAAAAGCAGAGGGAATAGATGCAGCAACCTAGGAAGGTTACCTGGCAGTAGAGGGTCATTAAGCAGTGGGTTATTGCGGGGGAAATTTTCAAAATATCTTCAAGGACCCATTTGTCCACACCCAATTGCCATAGAAGTTCACAGAGGAAAAGCCCAAGCTTACAATACTTTTTAGAAGAAAAGACTTAAACACAACAAACTTACAGTCAATGTGAGATCGTACATACTGTGTGGCTCAAACATAAAATGTTATAAGAGTTCAGGGAATGTAAAATCAATGCCTGCATGAAGTAAATTAATTCAGTTTACACAACGACTCTTTTGCTAATATCATTCCAGGCAGATGACAGAATGCCTGAAAAAAATTGATTGCGTAGTTTCTAGAATATGAATATGATAATCTGATCATTTTTCTTATGAATAGACACAAAGAAGTAAAGACAGCAAATGTTATACTCAAAGGCTTACATAATGTTACCTTCAAAGATGGCATATGTTTGCACTTTACTTTTTATTTCCATAAAAGAAATGGCAGAATTCCTGAACAGCATGTTCCATTTAGAAATAAAAGCATGCACTCCGTTGTTCTCCTTTCCAATACTGGAAAATCGATAGTGTGATTATATGGAGACAGAAAAGGCCAGGTCATCTGAACTAACAATATCATTGCTATTATTAATAATACAGTGCAGTATCTAGAATTTATTTAACATGTGATTATTTTGCTATCGCGAACAACGTTAATCCCCAAAAGAACAGATGGTACAACCACATTTTAAATTATTCAATGAAGTGTGTGCTAATCACAAATGTGTATTAGCAGAGTATATGCATTTGGAATTTAACCCTTGCTCATATTTTTGCTGTCATACAGTCTAAGAGATAACCAGAGTCAACCGAGAAGTGTCCTTTTCTCTCTTTTGACCTTTTGGATACAACGATGATAGAAAATAGGTAATGAGGGGAAAAAAGATCACAGAATTTCATATGGAATTGTTTTTTAAATAGAGAAAACAAGAGAAATATATGACTTGCTTTGGGTGGCACAAGAGGGTAACACTAAGGTGGCAGTCTCTTCTCAGTGAGTTAGTAAGCATTAAACTATTGAGATCAAACAGGAAAGTACCTACGCCCACTCCCCAGTGCTTTCCTATAATGACACGCTTTTCAGAGGGAACTATAATTTTAGTGAGCTCCATGAATGCTCAGAAGATCATGATAGCCAGGGTACTTGTCTTTTTGCTTTGGGCTATTCATACTTAGAGCATAGTGAGCAAACAATAGAGAGCTTCTCTGGGGTTTTTCTAAAGATATCACATGCAAACCCTGGGCTTGGCTACAGACCTTGGGCCTTGCTCATAGATATGGATAAATTAGAATGTGATATTAATGCAGTATTAATGCAGAAAGGAAACAAAGGGAAATGCTATAACCTGAAAGGTGTAGGACAGAATAGCACATATGGACAGCAGGCCTGAGTTTGCCCAACATATTTTTAATTTTGTTTTTCCTTTTGATCCAACATTTAAAGCACACAGAAAATGTCACATTAAAGTTGAGATCTGGTCTTCTTTTGAATGTTTACGAGGTTTAAAACCCTGAGTTCCCAGCTGGGCATGGTGGCTCATGCCTGTAATCCCAGAATTTTGGGAGGCTGAGGCGGGTGGATCATGAGGTCGGGAGATCGAGACCATCCTGGCTAACACGGTGAAACCCCGTCTCTACTAAAAACACAAAAAATTAGACGGGGGTGGGGGGGTGGCAGTTGCCTGTAGTCTCAGCTACTCGGGAGGCTGAGGCAGGAGATGGGCATGAACCTGGGAGGCGGAGCTTGCAGTGAGCTGAGATAGCGCCACTGCTCTCCAGCCTGGGCAACAGAGCAAGACTCCTTCTCAAAAAACAAACAAACAAACAAAAAACCTTGAGTTCCCCTCCCTATATAGTGCCAGCTATCTCCTTCAGATGGGGCAAGCATTCTCCAGTTTGACAATCCTCATTCAAGTTCTGTAACTCAGATACATTTCTTCCTGGTTCTATAAGTATTTTATTTGAAGGCTTTTCAAGTCAAACTGAGTTAGGAAAAAGTAAATCTGCTACCACCTGGTCAAACTCTAACCAATACATTAGCACTTTTAGAAAATGTCCTGTACTTCCCAATTTACTTACCTACCAGGAACTATTTTCAACTCTTTACGAAGCACTAAACCTGAATTCGAATCGATCTGGAATTACCACATTTGTTATGTATCAAAAATTCTCTAATATATTATGAAAAAAACCTGGGTTTTATTTACCAATGTAGATCTATATTTAAATCAAGATCAATAAGTCAATTTTAGTGAAGGAAGAATCATTCAGTAGCACATTTTTCACACATTCAAGAAACATATGCAGTTTATGTCGGCAAATACTCTCCCAATGGTACTGACATATATTGTTCATCTGGCTTATGGTGACATATTTGAAGTTTCTGGTAATTCTGTTCCCAACATTTATATGGTATTAAATTGACCCTATGCAGGCTGAACTGCCTGAAAATGTAGATTCTGTTGCAATTTGTCTGTGGTTGTAAAGAAAATCAATTATTTAATCAGAATTTATGAAGACTTCTACATGACCTTGATAATACCAATGATTTAGTCAAAATTATTTGACATAATACAGACAAAAATAACACAGTTAATAGGATGTAGCCTTTTTGAGTACTTTCTGGCAACATGTAAGCATAGTCTAAATCCAGTCTTAATCAAATGCTTCAGATTAGCAAAAAATTCATAGTTTGGGAATTAGGTAGATAAATACATAAATTATATATAATTATATATATAATTATATATATATTATATAATTATATATATAATTATATATATATATAATTATATATAATTTATGTATTTATCTACCTATATGTGGAAAGAGGATATAATTCACTTTTGAAAAAATATATTACTACCATCTGCCTCACAATATAATTTCTTTTTGATGGCTAGAAATACTAAAGAAGAAGAGAAAGCATGATACACATCAGTGATTTTTAAAGCAGTCTTTTGTCTGCCCCATGGTCATACATACCTGAGTGTTGAGTAGTTATAAATGAATTCCCATGGTTGGTTTAAAGATAGAGTCCCCAGTAACTAAATAACTGATATAATATAATTTGCCAGTTTTGGCTTCTGATCTAACAGAGGCAATTGTTTAAGAAAGCATAATGTGAACATTTTTTAATTAAAAATAGTTGTAAAGGCAATTTAATTTGGTCATTGTGCTATATGTATACACATGTATTAAATAACATATACAATCTTTTATGTATAAAAATTTATAGACAAATATCGATGGATCATTTTATTTATATTCATTTTAAGTACTTATTAAGTAATTTAATAATTTTAACACTTAAAAGTGTTACCTATAAAGTAACAGGAGTGATTCTTCAAACACGTAAACCATATGCAAATTCAAACCAATGTTTCCTAAATATTTATTTCAATGAAAAAAATATAGTGAATTCTACTAGGATTAAGACATTTTTGACATTCTCTTTGGGAATTATCATTACAGGCCACTTCCAGTGTGCATAAGAAAACTGCCTCTTAATTTGATAGTTACTTCCAATTTTGACTCAAAATAGCATTCGCTAACTGGATCATCAACTTTAATCATCAGGCTTAATGCCAACGGACTTTTGGCAGCTTTATAGAACCAGATAAACCTTCAACAGATGGAGATTTGTCATCAATGAATTTCAAAAACACGTAGCAAAGGCTCTTTTGAAGGTAAGTTCAAAAACCAGAATCCCTGAAATATTTGAACAATGGCAATATCCTTGAGATATTACTAGTACAGCGCTCCCCAAAGGCATCATTTAGAAAGGCTCAAACTCCATTAGATTAACTGGTAAGTTCTGCTGTGTTCTAGCCAGTCTTTCTGCTTCTTTTCTCTTCAGTTCATGTGTGTTTTTAAAATAGTAAAACGAAATGTGTGTAATTTCCAGAGTCAATGTCAGAGGTTCACACTCTATTTAGACTTTTTGGTTGTGCAGATTTTAACACAATCACTAAAATGTCACATCAGAAATAATGAAGAATAGTTATCACTTTCACATTTCTTTAGTGCACATTCCTTTGCAGCATCCATGCAGGTGCATTAGACATTTGCTTTTTGGGGAATATAATGAGGGTCAGACTGGTCAGCCTGTGGATGCTACATCTGCAGTTTACTACCCCAATTCTCTGGTGCTGTAAGATAGGTCAGACTTGGCAGTGGCCAAGCTTGATGTTATGTGGACTTTCGAGTTCATGAAGCAAAATCCAAGAATCTTACCTTCACTCAACAAGGCTACAGCTGAATCCATCAGCTGCTCTTTCCCTGATTTACCTCCCTGTACTTTCTCATCTGGTAAACTCCTAGTTATTCTTCAAGATTCCACTGTGATTTCTACTCCATGTGCAAGATTGTTTGCTGGAATGGAGAAAAGGCGAATGTAGGGAGGGTAAAGTAAACACTCCCTCATTTAGCTATTAATTCATTAATTATGAAGAAACACTTTTTAGGGTGTCCATTGTGCACCAATCACACACTTGGGTCTCATGGATTAATATCACATTGCTCCTGCCCTCCAAGGACCCATCATTGAGGGAAGGAGAGAGACAAGTAAACCAAGTACAATACCATGTACAAAGTACCACAGGATAGATGTATGGGCTTTTAAACATAGCTAAGAAGAAAAAGAATAGTAATTCATCAGAATGAGGAAGTAACATTAGATATAGCATTGGGACAATGCACAGAATGTATGCTAAAAACTTTAAGTAGTTTTGTAATTAAGTTGAAAGAATCTGATAGACTGTGTTATTGTAAAAATGTTTAACAGCTTTCCAAGGCCATTATTGTGCCAGGGTTATACTTCCTGCCCCACTGATACCAAGTTGATCCTGCAGCCCACTTTGGCCAGTGGCATGCGCATGGAAGAGATCTGTGGCATTTCTAAACAGAAGTTTTAAAAACATCACTGTGTGCCCCTGCCATCTCCCAATTTCTTCTGCCTCCTCAGGATGGGCAGTTCATTTAGGGTTGGTTCCAGAATGAAAGGAACAGATCAATATCAACCAGCCAAGAACAAGTAATGAGAGCAGGAAATAAGACTGTGGCTGTAGCAACTGAAGTATCAGGGTGGTTTGTAACCTCAGCCTAATTAGTCAAAATAAGCTGAAACTAAGAAGCTCATCATAGTCAGGGGCAGATTTTAAGAAGACATGTGTATTTCTTTATTCAAAGCAGGCTGACACATGGATGTTGAGTTGGTAAAGTATTTTGTAAAATAAAATGGTACCTTCTCTAATCTTTCATGAGGTTTTTGACAATGAGCTTTAAGATTCTCTGGCTGCTAAGTAATGTGGGACTCTCCAGGCCATGCCCCAGTATTCCCTCGACCACACTGATGAGGAGTTTTTGCCTATTTCCCTTCTCCATGTTCATTTCCCTGGCTCTGGGGTCTGTTCTCATACCTGTCTCTTCCCATTGTTACTCCTCTAGTTAGCAGTGCTTGAGAGTGAAGGTTGAGCTGGCAATGAAGTCTTTTGAATTTTCAATACATCTGGGTATTATTTCAAGCATCATTATAACAATAATACACTAAAGTTTGCAACAGAAATAATTGCAGCCACAATTCAAAGAACACTCTTTTGCAGTGGTAAGTATCAAATGTGTTTTGTTTTGTTTCTGTATCAACATGGAGAGTAAAAGGGAAGAATGTAGAATAATGTAGTAGAATGTTGTAGTTTGGGAATATCCCTTTTTGGGGGGCGGGGGCAGATGGAGGGACTTCCAGGCTACAATGCAGTGGCACAATCACTGCAACCTTGACTTCAGGACTCACATGATCCTCCCATTTCAGCCTCTTGAGTAGCTGATACTACAGGTGTGTGCCACCATGCCTCGCTAATATTTTTTATATTTTGTAGAGATGGGGTATTGCTATGTTGCCCAGGCTAGTCTTGAGCTACTGGGCTCAAGTGATCCTCCTGCCTTGGCCTCCCAAAGCGCTGGGATTACAGGAGTGAGCCACCATTCCCAGCAGCTTGGAAATATAAATGACAACAAAAAACTGCTCCCCAGGTGAGTCTGTTACAGTTTTCTAACTCCCATCCACATGTTGTCTTCTGACCCCAAATCCAAATTGAAGGGCCCTGCTTCACATATGCGAGAGATTACAAATCAAAAAACAATGCTTTTTATGCACCAAAGCATACAAATACCATTAGCAGTCCTGTGTTCCACTGTGAACAGCATTAATGCCCTTCACCCAGAGTGTTCCAGCATCTTCCTGAGTTACCTGAGATCACCCTGCTTTGTACCTGTTGCTGGGTTTATGTCTGTCTTCTTGTGAAGTCAGTAATAGTTCCCCTTTTACTACTTGAGACGGCAAATTATTTGATCACTCCAAATCTAGGTTCATTACTAAGAAATGTTGAGGCCCAGGAAAAGTTTGTGCTGGGAATTTTCCACAGTGCTCCCTCATATTAAGCATGTGTAGTTTTTCTTCCAAATCAATTCCTTCTAAAGTCGTGATAAAACTTTAAAAATGCTCTACCCAGTAAAACCTTGAACCCACTGTACAAAAGTATTCCTTATTTAACCTTGGAGCCTTTATATGAATTTTTTGTATTAAACTCCCTTACTTAACTCCCTCTTCTTACCACCACAAATATCTTTACTCATAGCATTCATGGCTTCCTTCACAGGACAGAGAAATGTATCAAATGATTTTAGTTTAGGAACCAAAAGAACAACCCTGTCTTCAGCACGTTAAAAAATGCCTATATTCTAACATTGGTTAAATTGTGTAGGTTTTCTCAGTCTGAAGTCTTATGTTGGTGGGGGATATGGCAGGGTGTGTAATTAGTTAAGAGTGGCAGGAAAAGAAACACCTACTTTATGGTCCACCCCCACTCCCAATCTCCACTACAAAACAGGGAGGAAGCTCCACAGAATTATGATTTCCTTGAATCACTTCAATTTGTACAACACTATTTGCAGAACTTTTATGAAGCAAATATTTGAACTATTAATAATAGCTCACATTGCAGCTCCCCAAGGGCACACATATCTCTACCAAATGGAAGCTGACGAGCAGAATTCAGTTTCTATGTGTTTGCCATTTAGCAGTTATTTTCCACCACTTGGGTTATATGTACCATGCTGACATCCAGAGCAATGCCATTTCTGCCTTATTTTAAGATAAAACGCTAAACCAAAAGCTCTGTTCTGACTATGTAAATGATCACCTAGTGCCAACTGATTAGCATTTTCAAGGCAAAAAATTTCAAAGCGATAGCATGTTACGCACGTTACACTTAGCGTGAAAGCAAATAATATATTGGCTAATGTTTCTGTGGCACCACAGTCTTTCTCTGACCTATGAACTATATGTAAGATTGAGGAATGTGTTATTTAAGATTTTTTTCTCTAAAATAAAGTTTCAATTTGTAACAATAAGTTCACAACTCAATCACTCTGTCAGTATTGGCTAGTAACAAAAGGAACCTGGCGGGTCAGCACTTTACCACTGAGTGCACTGTGTCCATCTAGTGCCAAAAGGTGACTGTGAGTGCTCTAAAGAGGTTTCACAGCATAAAGAATAAAACACAAGGTGGCTGGTTTTTCTAAAACAACTTTAACGCAAACACTGTGCACACATTTTTAAATTCTAACAACTATTAATCAAATCACTTTCATTTTCTGCAAAGACTATAGCAAACGTCCTTCTTCTTTCTTCTCAAATACTTGAGTCCCCACTTCCCACACACAGCAGATGATATTCCTACTCAAAGAGAAAATAGTAACCATCAAAAAGGAACATTCTCCATGTCCAGCCATCAAAGTGACAAACACATCTACTCCCACAGTCATCATTTCCATTTTCCCTCCTGTTACCAACTCGGGCAAATCCTTCCACCTGTGCTTTGGGTCTCTGTCCTTCTCACATTCTCTGATACTCAGCTTCATCCATTTTTCTCTTACTCTTTTCTTCCTCTTTACCAAGTCTTTTCCATAAGCACTCAGATGGAACCAGTTATTTTTCACTGTACATAATAAGATCCTTCTCAATTCCTACTTCTCTATCCAGATACTTCTTACCTCCTCCTCACTCTGAGCATAATTTCTTGAAATAATTTTGTTTATATTCACTATCTTGATTCTCCCTTCATACTTACACCTCAACCCACTTCAATCTGGTTTATGCTCCCACTATATGGAAATTTCTCCCATTGGGTCACCAACTGACTTGCGTTTCACTAAACCAATGAACATTTCCAAAGCTATTGGCCACTCCCTCCTTTCTGAAACACTCCTTTCCTTTGGCTTTCATAGCATCTAACTTTCTTGGTTTTCTTCTTAAGTCTCTGTTCACATCTTTCACTTCAGCTTTGCTTCAAATATTGGCAGTTCTTAGGCTTGAGACAGGTCTCTCTTGTTCTCCTAAACTTGTACCCCCTTTAGTTGATTTTATTGACTCAAATAACTTATATGACCATCTGTAGATGGATAGCTCCCCATCAATTTCTTTGGTCTGCATCTGCCTCCTGAGCTTCAGACACATATAGCACACCTGACTCCTAGCTCTCCCTGGAGATAACCGACACATACCTCAAGTTCAACCATGGAACTCTTCCTCCTCCAATATTCCTTCTTACTGTGATTAGAACCCCAGCTACCCAGTTGCTCTGTTTTGAATCCTGAAAATAATCCTAACCCTTTCCTCAACCTTGTTTCATAGAGTCTATCAATTACCAAGACATGCAGACTCCACCTCCTACCTCTGTCTCTCAGATAAGCTCACTTTTCTCCATTGCCTGTGCTATCATTCTGCTCCACACCAACACCACTGTCTGTAATAATCTTACATGTTTCCCTGCTTGCCTCCCAAATAATTCTACACAATGCAGCCACTGACTTTAAAAACCACAAATGTGCAGGTCATTCCACTGTAATGTCTTCCAATGAGCTTGAAAGCCCTCAAATATTCTTGACCTTCTTTTTCTTGTATGTCACATTCCAGCTGTCTACATCTTTAGTTTCTAAAATGTGCTTCATTTTCCTTCCCATTGCACATGATCTAGAAAAACCTTGTCTAACCCATGAGGCCCAGGACGGCCTTGAATGTGGCCCAATACAAATTGGTAAACTTTCTTAAAACATTGAGATTTTTTTTTGTGATTCTTTTTTTAGCTCATCAGCTATTGTTAGAGTATTTTCTGTGTGGCCCATGACAATTCTTCCAATGTGGCCCAGGGAAGACAGAAGATTGGACACTTCTGATCTAGAATATTCTTCCCCTCTCCAACGATACATTTATATTCACACTTGAGGTTTTAGCCTAAATTTTACTTTCTCAGTAAAACTTCATTGACTACTTCTAACATAAGATCTGCCTCTGCCACTCTTATCAAGGCTTTATCAAACAGCTTCCAACTAAGATAAAAGAAACACTCTATACATTTTTAAAGTAGTGGATTTAATAGATCTAATTCATTGTACTGGTGATGGAAGAGTTGAGATGCCAAATAGGGGACTGTGAGGCAACTTAGGGGTTAGAAACAACAGGAAGCAACTACCACCCTTGGCCTAGAGCGAAAAAGGAGGACTGATGTATGCAGGGATTAGGGTCCCCTGGCTGAGGGTGAAGCCATAGAGGAGACACAGCTACTACCTGAGGTGCTGCCTCAGGAGAGAGAGTAAAACACTCTGGCTTCTCTCTTTCTGCCTCTCTCCAAATGCCCACCAGTGCTTCCAATGTACTGCATCTATCTAACAATGGACATGGAAGTCTTGAGACCACAGCCTTCAGAGGGTAGCCTCTGACAATAAAGGGCAGAGAAAGGGCAAGTTGTGGTCTGAGAATAAATAGGTAAAAGGCCAGCACAAAAACATTCATCACATTTAACATCATTACTCCTAAAGATTTGCTTCCACTCCAAACTGTAAGAATCATGAAGACAAGGACTATAGCTTAACAGATTTTCTCTTTTAAATAGCAAAGTGACCGAAACAGGCATATCTCATTTTATTGTGCTTTGTTTTGTTGTGTTTTGCAGAGATTGCTTTTTTTTTTTTTTTTTTTACAAAATGGTTTGTGGCAACCTTGTTGAGCAAGTCCATGGGCACCATTTTTCTAACAGCGTGTGCTCACTTCATGTCTCTGTTTCACATTTTGATATTTCTTGCAATATTTCAGGCTTTTAAAATTATTTTAATACCTATTATGGTGATCTGTAATTGGTGATTGTTGATGTTACTATTGTAATTGTTTAGGGGTACCATGAGCCATGCCTATATAAGATGGCAAACTCAATTAATGTGTGTTCCGACTGCTCCACCAACCGGCCATTCCCTATCTCTCTCTTTATCCTCAGTCCTCCCCATCCCTGAGACACAGTAATATTGAAATTAGGTAAATTAATACAATGACCTCTAAGTGTTCAACTGAGGTAAAGAGTAGCACATTTCTTACTTTAAATAAAAAGCTAGAAAAGATTAAGCTTGCTTAGTAAGACATGTCAAAAGTCAAGACAGACAGAAAGCTAGGCCTCCTGTACCAAACAGCCAAGTTGTGAATGCAAAAGTTATATTCTTGAAGGAAATAAAAAGTGCTACTCCAGTGAATACAAATGATAAGAAATTGAAACAGCCTTGTTGCTGAAATGGAGAAAGTTTGAGTAGTCTGGATAGAAGATCAAACCAGCCACAACATTCCTTTAAGCAAAAGCCTAATTCAGAACAAGTTCTTAACTCTCTTCAATTCTATAAAGATTGAGAGAGATGAGGAAGCTGCAGAAGAAAAGGTTGAAGCCAGAGATTGTTTCATGAGGTTTAAGGAAAATGCCATCTCCATAACATGAAAGTGTAAAGTGAAGCAGTAAGTGCTGATATCAAAGCTATAGGAAGTTATCCAGAAAGAAGATCATTGAAGCTACATTAAAAAACAAATATTAAATGTAGACAAAACAAACTTTTATTGGAAGGAGATGCCATTAGGACTTTCACAACTAGAAAGACTAAGTCAATGCTTGCCTTCAAAGCTTCAAAAGACAGGCTGATCCTCTTGTTAGGGGCTAATGCAGCTGAGGACTTTAAGTTGAAGCCAATGCCCATTTACCAGTCCAATAATCCTGGGGCCATTCAGAATTACACCAAATCTATTCTGCCTGTGCTCTGTACCTGAAACAACAAGGCCTAGATGACAGCATATCTGTTTACAGCATGATTTACTAGATATTTTAAGCCCACTGTTGAGACCTACTGCTAAGAAATATAAAGATTTAAAAAAATATATTACTGCTCATTGGCAATGCACCTGGTCATCCAAGAATTCTGATGGATACACGATATGGTTTGGCTGTGCCCCTACCCAAATCTCGTCTTGAATTGTAACTCCCACAATTCCCACATGTCATGGGAGAAACCTTGTAGGAGGTGATTGAATTATGGGTGGCAGGTAATTCCTGCACTCTTCTCATGATTGTGAATGTGTCTTACAAAATCTGATGGTTTTAAAAACAGAAGTTTCCCTGCACAAGCTCTCTCTTTGCCTGCCACCATCCATGTAAGACACGACTTGCTCCTCCTAGCCTTCTGCCATGATTGTGAGGCCTCCTCAGCCATGTGGAATTGTAAGTCTATTAAACCTTTTTCTCCCCAGTCTTGGGTATGTCTTTATCAGGAGCATGAAAACAGACTAATACAGTAAATTGGTACCAATAGAGTAGTGCATTGCTGAAAAGATACTTGGAAATGTGTAAATGACTTTGGAACTAGATAACAGGCAGAGGCTGGAACAGTTAGGAGGGCTCAGAAGAAGACAAAAATTGTGGGAAAGTTTGAAACTTCCTAGAGACTTGTTGAATGGCTTTGACCAAAATGCTGATAGTGATATAAACAATAAGGTCCAGGCTGAGGTGGTCTCAGATGGAGATGAGGAACTTTTTGGGAACTGGAGCAAAGGTGACTCTTGTTATGTTTTAGCAAACAGATTGCTGGCATTTTGCCCCTGCCTAGAGATATGTGGAACTTTGAACTTGAGGGAGGTGATTTAGGGTATCTAGTGGAAGAAATTTCTAAGCAGCAAAGCATTCAAGAAGTGACTTGGGTGCCATTAAAGGCATTCAGTTTTATAAGGGAAGCAGAGCACAAAAGTTTGGAAAAGTTGCAGCCTGACAAAGCGATAGAAAAGAATATCCCATTTTCTGAGGAGAAATTCAACCCAGCTGCAGAAATTTGCATAAGTATCGGGGAACCAATTGTTAACCCCCAAGACAATGGGGAAAATGTCTCCAGGGCATGTCTGAGGTCTTCATGGCAGCCCCTCCCATCACAGGCCTGCAGGCCTAGGAAGAAAAAAACAGTTTCATGGGCCAGGCCCAGGGTCACCATACTGTGTGCAGGCTAGGGACTTGGTGCCCTGTGTCCCAGCCACTTCAGCTGTGACTAAAAGGGGCCAGGTACAGCTCAGGCCATGGCTTCAGAGGGTACAAACCCCAAGCCTTGGCAGCTTCCATGTGGTGTTGAGCCTACAGGTGCACAGAAGTCAAGAATTGAGGTTTGGGAACCTCTGCCTAGATTTCATAGGATGTATGGAAATGCCAGGATGCCCAGGCAAAAGTTTGCTGCAGTGGCAGGGCCCTCATGGAGAACCTCTGCTAGGGCACTGTGGAAGGGAATTGTGGGGCTGGAGTCCTCACACAGAATCCCTACTGGGTCATTGTCCAGTGGAGCTGTTAGAAGAGGGCTACCATCCTCCAGATGCCAGAACGGTAGGTCCACTGACAGCTTGCACTGTGTGTGTGTGGAAAAGTGGCAGACAATCAACACCAGCCTGTGAAAACATCTGGGAAGGAGACTGCACCCTCCAGAGCCACAAAGGCAGAGCTGCCCAAGACCATGGGAACCCACCTCTTGCATTAGCACGACCCAGATGTGAGACATGGAGTTAAAGGAGATCATTCTGGAGCTTTAAGATTTGACTGCCCTGCTGGATTTCAGACTCGCATGGGGCCTGTAGCCCGTTTGTTTTGGCCAATTTCTCCCATTTAGTATGGTGTTTACCCAACGCCTGTATCCCCATTGTATCTAGGCAGTAACTAACTTAGTTTTGATTTCATAAGCTCACAGGTGGAAGGGACTTGCCTTGTCTCAGATAAGATGTTGGACTGCAGACTTTTGAGATAATGCTGAAATGAGTTAAGACTTTGGGAGACTGTTGAGAAGGCATGATTGGTTTTGAAATGTGAAGACATGAGATTTGAGAGGTACCAGGGGTGGAATGATATGGTTTGGCTGTGTCCCCATCCAAATATCATCTTGAATTATAACCCCAACAATTCCCATGTGTTGTGGGAGAATCCCAGTGGGTGGTGATTGAATTATGGGGACAGGTTTTTCCTGTGCTGTTCTCCTGATAGTGAATGAGTCCCACAAGATCTGACGGCTTTAAAAATGGGAGTTTCCCTGCATAAGCTCTTTCTTTGCCTGCTGTCATCCATGTAAGATGTAACTTGCTCCTCCTTGCCCTCTGCCATGACTGTGAGTCCCGCCCAGCTATGTGGAGCTGAGTCCATTAAACCTCTTTTTCTTCCCAGTCTTGGGTATGTCTTTATCAACAGCATGAAAACAGACTAATACAATACACAAGAAGATTCATGTTGTTTTTATGCGTAACATGTATTTTCTGCAGCCATGATTCAAAGAGTATTTTAAGTCTTATTATTTAAGAAATACATTTGGGAAGGCTACTTCCTATAGTGATTCCTCTAATGTATACGGGCAAAGAAAATTAAAAATCTGGATAGGAGTCACCATTCTAGATGTCATTAAGAACATTCATGATTCATGGGAGGAGTTCAAAATATCAGTATTACCAGGAGTTTGAGAAAAGTTGATTCCAACCCTCTTGGATAACTTTGAAGGGTTCAAGTGAAGGAATTAACTGCAGATATGGTAGAAATAGCAAGAGAACAAGAATTGGAAGTAGAGCCTGAAGATGTGACTGAATTGCTGCAATCTCAGCAAAAAAGGGATGAGAAGTTGCTTCTTACAGATGAGCAAAGAAAGTGGTTTCTCAAGATGGTATCTACTAATGGTACAGATGCTGCAAAAATTGTTGAAATGATAATAAAAGATTTAAAATATTACATAAACTTAGCTGATCAAGCAGCAGTTGGGTTTGAGCAGATTGACTCCAATTTTGAAAGTTCTACATTGGGTAAAATCCTATCAAACAGTATACTACATGCTGCAGAGAAGTCTTTTATGAAGAGAAGAGTCAATCAGCGTGGTAAACTTTATTGTTGCCTGGTTTTAAGAAATTGCTACAGCTTCTCTGACCTTCAGCGACCACCACCCTGATCAATCAGTAGCCATCAACATCAAGGCAAGACCTCCCACCAGCAAAAAGATTACTACTTGCTGAAGGCTCAGATGATCATTAGCAATTTTTAGCAATGCAATATTTTAAAATTAAGGTATGCATGTTGTCTTCTAGACATGCTATTGAATACTTAATAGACTATTGTGTAAACATAACTTTTGTATGTACTGGGAAACCAAAACATGTATGTGACTCACTTTATTGCAATATTCACTTTATTTTGGTGATCTGAAACCCAACCTACAATATCTCTGAACCCTATACTTAAGAGATGGTTAGGAAAAGTTGGCTGAATAGATAAATGAACACAATACCATTGTTCACATTTGCAGATAATGCAAATGAGACCTATAGAGCTCACCTCTGTAATCCCAGCACTTTGGGAGGCTGAGGAGGGTGGATTACCTGAGGTCAGAAGCTCAAAACCTGCCTGGCCAACATGGTGAAATCCCATCTCAAGTAAAAATACAAAATAAAAATAGCTGGGCGTGGTAGTTGGGGCCTGTAATCCCAGCTACTTTGGGAGGCTGAGGCAGGAGAATCGCTTGAACCCAGGAAGCAGAGTTTGCAGTGAGCCGATTTCGTGCCATTGCACTCCAGCCTAGGCGGCAAAAGTGAAACTCTGTCTGAAAAAAAAAAAAAAAATAAAATAAAAAGAAAGAAAGAAAAGAAAAGAAAGAAAAGAAAAGAAAATTAAAGAAAGAAAGAAAAGACAATGACCTACAAGTCCCATAACTAGGAAAATGTGAACCGTTAATGTGATTCTAATCTGACTCCTTATTCTTGTTACTGGACCATATTGACTTCTGATCTGCTTTCTTATTATTTTGCCTTCTAATATAATACAATACATGGATTTAAAAAGAACATACAGCCATTCTGTGGTTTTGACACATGGTGCTGACATTGCTGCTTTGAATCTTTTACTTACTATTTATGCACTTAATGAACATTTGTTAAACATCTAATAAATTTGATAAACCAAAAACTGTGTAGAAAGAAACTATTAATTTTGTTCATCATTGTATTACCAGAACTTGGGACATGCTTTGCACATAATAAGCCTTCAATACATATTTGGCGAATGAGTTATTGCGTAAGTTAATTTCAATGACACTAACTGCTTAAGATACAGAGAGAGCTCTTGACATTAAGGAATTATCAGTGAAACCTCACTGGAAATAGTGTATGAATTAATTAAGAGATACTGAATGATTTTGAACTGCAGAGGACGTATCACTGAAACAAAGTAGGCACTACTTGCCTGCTTTCTGAATTTATGCTCTGCTTTGTTTGTTCTCTCAGGCTCTGTCTGTGGCTGGAATCCCTGCAGCTTCCATCGTTGTTGGACTGCTTGGCATGTTAAAAAATAGTATATTTTGGAAATTAATGGTAAAGCAAGGGACAAAAAAAAAAAACAAAAACAAAACAAAAACAGATTGGTACCTTGTTAATCTACAACTATTTCTGGACAAGGTAAATCTTCCATCTCTCCTCTACCAAAAGAAAATGACAATACATAAAAATAATGCAGAACGCTTAACTGACATAGTTCTGTCAGTGTTACTACTCTAGATCTGCAATGAAATCTGATTGCTTGCACTTACATGAAACTTCCTCATGGATATTGCAGCATCCTTCCCCAATCTCATATTTTATTGGCAATGTAAGAAGACATAATTTGCATGAGATGCAGAAAGTGGTAAATTAGAAAAATTAACTATGAAGTTGTTTGCTAATAGAAGTTTATATTTATCTTAGTATAAATAATTTAATGTGTATTTTCCTTCATGATTGAATATATAATGAATGTTTGATGATTATTTTTGTAGAAGAAAAACTGTTATTTAATGGCGCTCTTAACTGTACTCTCTAACTTTGGTTTCACTGTTATCAAAGAAGAAACATTTACTCACTTCATTTCTAAGTATTTTGAGAAGATAATTCTGTTAAAGTTTAAACAATAGTATTTTTTTTTTTTTTTTTGAGATGGAGTCTCGCTCTGTCGCCCAGGCTGGAGTGCAGTGGCCGGATCTCAGCTCACTGCAAGCTCCGCCTCCCGGGTTTACGCCATTCTCCTGGCTCAGCCTCCCGAGTAGCTGGGACTACAGGCGCCCGCCACCTCGCCCGGCTAGTTTTTTGTACTTTTTAGTAGAGATGGGGTTTCACCTTGTTAGCCAGGATGGTCTCGATCTCCTGACCTCGTGATCCGCCTGCCTCGGCCTCCCAAAGTGCTGGGATTACAGGCTTGAGCCACCGCGCCCGGCCAAAACAATAGTATTTTTAAAAACCAAGCAAACTTTTTTTTTCCTTACCCGGTTTTATGGTACTGAAAAAAACAAGTTAATTTTTAAAAGTATTCATTTGGGAAGCATCTTTCTGAGAGGTGAAATATTCTCACATCAGAAAAGACAGAAGCAGAGGCTAGTGCCTGGAATTTGTCTCTGTCTTGATAGTTCCAACAGTGCTTACCTGTCTCACGTTCTATACATTTTGACTTCAAATCCAGTGGTTGTCAACTCTGGATGCACCCTGGCTTGAACCATAACCCTGACAATTTAATAGAATCTAAATCTATCCAGGTTGGGGCCAGGTATCAGTATTTTAATATTACCCAGGTGAAACCAATGTACAGCCAAGATTTAAATCTAACAGGAATTTGAGACAGCTTGTTTGGTCAGATGATCCTATGATACTGAAATCATGCCAAAGGTAGCTAGCAGATATTAGTAGTCCAAAGCCCTGTATTAGATTGTGACTCTAATTTTAATAAACTTTGTAGTGCTAATGAGGCATCCACTTAACTTACTTGATCTGTTCAATTCTTTTAGTTATGGAAGGAAACTAACTCAGTCCTGTGTGGTTCTTAACTAATCATAGATCTCTAACCATCTGACAAAGCTAGAGACCACATGCCAGAATACTAAACATTTCTACAAAATTTTACATGGCATCCCTTAGAGCATGTGAAGCCAGATACCAATTCCTCTAAGGTTTGAGGAGGGGATGCCTTGTTAAGACATAAAACCAAGAACAATAACGGACTTTATAATCAGTCAAACTACACATCAGTGTAAGGAGGCCTTCTAACAATTAGAACGGCCCTGTAATGTTAAGAAGACATTACATGTGAAAAATGATGACCATATGGAAAAAAAATACAGAAAATACACATAAATAGAAAGAAAGTAGAAAACAGACAAAATCATAGTATGTATACTATATATACTTGATATATACTCTATGTACTTTAATTAAATATATGTTATATGGATATAAATGGGAAAGAAATATTAAAAACTGAAAAATTCATAGGAAAATGGATTAAAACTTTACTGTGAAAGTATTTTAATACAATTATAACAAATTTTTAATGCAAAATTTAAGTAGACAAACATTATGATAATTAAAAGGATTTTATTATCTTCCCTTTGTGGAAGACATAGCAGGATAAGACAATACTAAATTACTTGGGAAAAAGCATTGCAGAAACCAACTGTGTTAGAAAATTAAACAGTTGTCACCCAACCACCAGATGATGTCAAGATATCACATTTGTTACTATTCAAGGCTACTCAGGAACAATGATTTAAGCAAGAGAACACCATGAGTGGTACTGTCTGAACATGACCTAGATAGCTCATGCTGGGTCGTCTGGACAATATGCTAACTGTTGGCAGTGTCCCCCACCCCATCTGGACAGGCCTCCCCGAAATGCAGCTTCCAAGAAGACTGGTGACTGCCTTTTCCTGGAAAAAGGGGGCTGCAACTTCCCATGCTTGCTTAAGGTCTCCAAGCCTGGACAGCTGACTTTCCTAGACAATTCCTATAAAGGGTTGACATCTAAACCCACACAGTCTGGTAACCAAAAGGTTTATCTGTACCCCAGCTGGGAAGATTCCCCTTTATGTTCACCTTAAAGAGGACAGCAAGAGGGATGATGCAGGGTTGGGGTGCTATAAGTCTCCTCTTTTCTTGCCAACACTTGATTAGTAAGTCACTTAAATCCTGTTCCTTACCCCATACTGTGTGCTGTTGCAGCACATGAGCTCTGCCAAGATATGTGTCAGCCACGAAGAAACACACTTGTCCTCAAGGCAGGATGGAGAGGATGTTAGTTTCCTCAAGCAAAGTCAGGCATAAATTTACTTTATCATTATGGGCAACTTTCAAATATCTAAGAGTCCTCTTGGGGAGTACGCTGCTTTGTTCTGTTTACAACTTCATAGAGTGACATGTATTGACATAAATAGCTAAGAAATTTTAGGCAAAAAAAAGTTTATTGAAAAGCATGTTGTAAATTTCCATTTTAGCAAAAAGATTATATATATTTACATGTATCAAAAATCTAAATATGTATATAAAAACTCTTAGAAATAGTTATCTAAGAGAGAAGGGAAGATTATAAACATGCAATCTAGTTATATTTCTGTAGTGTTTGGATTTTTCTAACAAAATGATTATAATATATAATCAAGAAAAAATAAAAGAAACATCAAAAAACTAAAACTATTCAAGTTCTCTTTGGACACAGTTTTAAAACCTGGTTTCCTAAGGGACACTATAAAATATAGTCATTTGGTATTTAAAAAATTATCTCTAGACCATCTGGCTACCTAGGTAGGCCAAAATGTTTTGACCTTTTTGCGTGTAATCAGTTCAGTTAAGAACAATGCAAGTTAATAAGAACCTAGACAGCTTACAGTCTGAACTTCATAATTTTTCCACAAGAGTTGACCACCAGAGGGTAATTATTCTCAGTTCAGTCAAAATGTTGTAACTGGTTTATTTATGTAGGCTTCAACTAATCATTGCCTCAGAGAAAACCAGATTTTTTCCTGCTTATTATTCTTTAGACCCCCAATTTATTTCTCCTAGTATGCCATACTGGAAGTTGAACATTTTTCTGGAATCTAGTTGTCCTTTCCATAGGCTCTCAGTAGAAAGGGAGCCCTCCTACTCATGATTATATCTGGCCCTTATTTATTGTCCATTTCAATAGGTGTTAATGGAATAATAGATTGAGTGTTTAAAATTTAATGAACAAAATTACTAGCATTTTGTTAACAGATACTGGCCTATGTGACTGGTAGTTGCAAACTCTCATTCTTAAGAAGTATTCTTAGCTATTCTATGATAGTCAGGATAAGTAATGGAGGCAAATAACATAAGACAATATTCATCACTTGTTTAGAATGATCAAATTAATGCATCAAAGCAGTGATTCTATAATCAATTGTTCTTCTTCTAAATGGAAGAAAACACTTCTAAGAATAGCAAGTAGAGCAACTTAGCCTAAATATCTCCATTTCCCTTCTTCAAATTATTTTAGTCTTCATTATCTTATTATATCATCCACCAATTGTGTCACTTGCAAAACTATTTCCTTGGATTCTACCAATCTACCCTGGCAAAATTAGTTAGGGTCTCTAGGTAGTACCAAAATATCCCAGGTGTGTCTTGGCTCAAGTTGTTGGTCAAGCAGATGATGGGGTGGCATACATCAGTCCAAAGGACATGCATGCTGGTCCTCTAACTTCCTAAGTAGCATCTCCAGCACATCAGTATAGTTCTGAGAATCCTGGGATTTTGTGAGAATCAGATGAGTACAACCCCATATTACCTTATGACCATCTTAGTTAAGCAGATCAATATTTCTTCCTAAACATCAAAAATATAGCACCAGCAACACTTTTCTGGCCACAGATGGAGGGCTCTTGCAGGTGTTTGACTTGTTTAGTCCAACATCCAGCATGAAATCTACTAAATGGAGCAGAGAGCAAATAGGAAGTTGGGCTGGGTTGGTAAATCAAAGAGATGTCTTAGGATTTAAACCCTTCAATGATGCAATATTTAACAGTGGAATGAACTGTGTCTTTCATATGTACTATTTTCTGACATTCCATTACTGGACAATAGTATGTCATAATAGTGTTTCAAAACAAAGGGAACAGAATGGAATGAGCCTAAGGGGATAATAACTTTTAAAAGTTAATTGTAAAAAATCTGCAGACAAATTTTTCTTTTACCATTAAGTATTTATTTAAACTTCATACTAAGAGACCCCTCTATTTATTCCTGAATCCTTTACATATAATCATGTAGTCAGTTGCAATGACTAAAATCTCCTTGGTTAGTCATTAAATTCAATTAATATTTCCTGTATATTGAGAAGGTGTAAATAATAATTCAAGTTTAATTTGGGGGCCTCTTATTAGGAGTTGGATGAAATGAATTATATGTGTTACATAAATTGCTGATTGAGGGAAAAACATACAGTTAAAATAATAGTTTGGATGGAGATGCATTCATATCATATTGAAACATGACCTTTGTTGTGAAGACACATACCACATGGAAATTCCCCAATTCCTTATACTTTTGTTATAAATATTTACTGATTATAGTAACCACTGTTTCAGGTGGCTAACCTAGAAAACTTCAAGAAGGAATGGAAAATGAGATTAAACTCACATACATAGCATCTCCAAATAAGGATTTCTTACCAGCAAAACAAAATCAAAGATTCACATTATAAAAATTCATTACTGGTGCAAACCTGGTTCCCATGATGTTTCTAGGATTAAGAGGGGTAGCAGTCCCTGCACTGAATCACATGCTCATTAAGCTTTCCCTTAAAGCCAGGTGACCAAGGTTTCATCTCTGATAACAAAGGTGTCCCAAGGAATTTATGATAATCATTCTATTGTTTGAATTTTCCATTACTAGATAATGCAAGTGCTCAGTGCAGAGAGATTTCCTTAAAAAACGTTTCTGCTAGGTCAAATTAGCACCTGTGCTTGGATGTTCAAATCAACATTTCTTTCTAAGTGTCACAGATTTAGAACATAAGGTATGTTAGAATATTAAAAGATCTCAGATCATGCAGGAATCATATGTGCAAAAATAATGTGATGAAAACACACCTATTAGGTAAGAAACATCTATGTGTTTGCTATAAATACACATACTCTGAATTTCTATCTTCTGGCAAAAGCATTGGAGGACAAAAAAAAATCTTTTCAAAATACAAATTTGAATATGTATGGGCCTCACTTTTCCACCCACTAAAGCCAACCTGGTTTGCAGGATATTTCGAGGATTAAGAGCAGTAGCAGTCCCTGCACTGAATCACACACACCTATTAAGCTTTCTCTTAAAATCAGGTGGCTTCCCATTGTTCTTAGGGTAGAAGACCTAATATGTCTATAAGATTTTGCCCCAGTTGGCCTCTGCTCTCCTCTCTAGCCTCATCTCAAGTTATTGGCTTCCTGTTAACTCTCTTCATCTCAGCCTCATCAGCCTTCCCTTGGTAAACCATACTCTCCATTCAGTACTGTTTCCTACATCAGGACTTTGCACATGCTGTTCCCAGACACTCATCTTTTTATTTATTTCATTCTCTTGATTCTCCTCTTCTACCATCATCATCACCTACACCACCACTACCATCACCACCTTAACCACTATTACTATTAGAACACATACACATACATGGGTACATACACATATGTGCACACATGCATACTTTGAAACTCTGCTCATTGTTACGTCCTAGGAGAAATATTTCCTGACATTTTATACATACCCTCCAAAAAGACAGCTCTCCCTGTTATAAAATCTCCTGGCACTGTATATATTTACTTCACAACACTGATTTTTTAAAATTTTATACATATTTTTAGACCTTTAGTTAATGTCCATTTCTCCATTAAAGTTGGAATTGCCTGTTTCTTCTCATCATTATTTATCCAACATCCAGCATGAAACCAGGATACACTGGATAATAATACTTAAACATTATTTAAATGGGACAATGAATGTTTCAATCAATGAATCAATCACATTTGCATATCTCTACGATAGATGGATTATCTACTGGGCAAAATTCAACCTGAAGAGAGATAAAGAAAAGGAACATTTGTTGGCCTCAACTATTTTGCCATGACTGGGCTAACTGCATTGCTTATTTACCGTTAATATCAGCAACTGCTCAAAGTAGGTATTCTGATTCCCTTTTGACAGATGGAGAATCTCAGACTCACATGGACTTAGTAACCCGCCCAAAGACACATGTTTAGTACGAGAGCAACATGGTTATTGTTTTTTTTTTTTTTTTTTTTTTTGACATTTACATATAATTTGAATTTAGGATGATCCTCTTTTGAAGCACAGAAATTACTTTTGAATGCTGGCTCTAGAAATTATGAAAATAGAATATAACAAAACCTGAAGAAAGTAATACAACAAACTGAACCAGCATTTTAGTGTTGACATTTTAATGAAGTAAACATCTTACATTTAAATTAGCATGTGTACAATAAGAATTATTAAGAATTAAGTGTGACTTCAGAACTTAAAATACAATTTCTTGAACCAAAATTTGTTTTAGTTCCAGCTCACCCAATCTGCTACCTTGCAACCACAAATGTGTTTATGATTTCCCCTTCCAAAAACCTGCTTCTAGTTCAGAAGACTCTTCACTAGGTAATTATTTTCTACAAGCCCAAATTGTTTTCTGTGGTATGAGGCTGGGCTCAATGCTCTTTACACTTTTGCCCATTTGCAGAGATCAGCATTTCCTTTCACCAGAATGCCCCTGCTGACCAGAATGCTGATGGGCCTCCCAGAAAGAAAGCAGAGACAGTTCATTTGACCACTGCCTGACCCAAACCTCTGCTACTGTTTTTTTCTGTCCAGATAAGGGAGCTAAAGTCAGCAATAATTGGAAAAAGAGACTCTCATTTGGTCCTGTTACACTACTTCTTCCAGTAATTTCAAACAACAAATATGTAGTATTTAATATTATATACCGGCCCACTGGGAACTGTGAACGAAATAAATAAAACTTAAAATATGATCAGTCCTTATCCTTGATGAACTTGTTAGGGGAGATAGAACTAATATGCATGGAAGAATCAGAGAATAATGAAGTGAGAAACTAACATGGACTGTTACAGGGTGAACCATATACCTCCAAAATTCATACGCTGAAGTCCTTATACATACACTTCCAAAATCAATACACTGAAGTCCTCGTACCTCGAAATGTGACTATATTTGGAGACAGGGTTGAAAGGAAGTAATTAAGTTAAGATGAGGTCCTAAGTGTGGGCCCTACTCAAATGTGACTGATGTCATTATAAGAGGAGCTAAGGACACAGGCACATACAGAGGGAAGACCCTGTGAAGGAACAGGGAGAAGATGGCCATGTACAAGCTAAGGAGAGAGACCTCAACCCTGCTGATATCTTGACTTCAGACTTCCAGCCTCCAGAACTATCAGGAAATCAATTCATACCATTTACGCTCACAGTCTGTGGCACTTTGTTATGGCAGCCCCGGAAAATTAACACATGGATTCCATTAAAAAATGATTTTAGGGCAGGAATAAACCAGTCTGTGTTGAAAGACTTGAAGAAGGCTTTGTACATGATATAGGGTCTGAGTTGAATATAGAAAAAACCTAAATAAAGCAGAGACAGAGGGATGATATTCTAGGACAGCAGGGAACTCAATGAGATAAGAATAGTAAACAGGAGAGAGAAATGATTTAGTAACAGGTAATGGTCTCTGAAACCTTTTAACCTTTGCAATTTGTTCATCTTAAATGTTAACATATTTTTAATAATGTATTTACTCACATTGGATAGATAATCTCAATTTATAGTAACAATGTCTTGTTACTAAAAGGGCTATGCTGAAGTTAACAGAAACATACTATTTACCATATATGTTTAAATCTCGAAATCCACGGCCATATAAAGAAGGACTATGAATTTGGGCAAAATACCATTGAATCATTATAAATACAATTGTATTTTGTATGTTATTTCATAAGTACACAGGAACTGTACATAGAAAATGAGAAAGAGAAGACATAAAACATGAAATAAATTATGTTTGCGTTCATTGGTATTTCATTTATCCAGATTATACACATTTATTATCAAAAGCTTTATGGATTTTTCTGGGTGAAGTTTATACATATATTCATGATCATATGTTACAAAGCATTTAAGTATATAGCTTCATAGCTATACACCTGAAATTAAATATTAAAAATACTGGCTTTTTTCTAATTTAACCCTCTTCTAGAAACAGATCAAAAAAGTTCCCTCAGCATGCGCACATCTGTTTCCATTGAGGATTTTAAGAAAATGTTTAAAAGCTGCATTTAAGTGAATAATTTCCAGCCTGGGAATGGTGAGCCAGCTCAGAACCAAAGGCTGTTCATCTAACCAATAAGCAGGTGTAAATGAATATTTCATGAACACTCTCTGTAATTTTCTTTTTACTTGCACGGCGACAATCCCTCCCCACCCTCCCTGCATCTTCATGTACTGTTAGTCCTCTCTCCGAAAAGAGAGGGGTGTTTGAATGCCGCTTAAAATTCTTACCGGTATCTGGTAGCATGTCATTCTTTACCGTTCACATTATTTTTATCTTTTGGTGTTTGCTTTCAAAAGCCATTTGTTCTACATCAGGCAGCTGCATTTTCTTTCAGCATTAAGGAAGAAGAATACCAAAAGTACTTACCTAAAAAACAAAACACAAAAAAGGGAAGGATTAAAGTATATTCACGGGGATGCTTGAAGTCTTGACAAAGCACCAAAGTGGGGATGAAGACACCCACAGCACCTAATGGCCCCTGGCAAATAACGCATGTAAAGCCACCAAGGAATGAATGTAGAGGGTGTGCCCTTGTCTGAAACTTAAGACAGCAAAGGGGGTATGCCTTGGTTATTTTAAAAATGAATAGGTAAAGCAAAGTTTTGATTTTCTTTTATTTTCGCTTTATTAAACAGCTTACATTATCTCAGACTCCAATCCATCATGTCTCTGTCCTTTAGCAGGTTCTAACTGCCTACAATAATGTCTTTTATCATTATGAGCCAGAAGACTTTAACCATAGGCCTAACTTAGAGCTTCAACGCATGTCTCCCAACAGCATCATGAAGAGTGCACTGAGATATGCCAGACACTGGTGGGTCATGAGAGAAACAAGGGCTTTGCTAACAGTTGTCTTCCTAACTATGAGGCCTCCTTCAACATGAGACATTGTAGTGCTGGCAGAAAGGTCCACTTTCTTAGACATTTTTGCAGTACTAACATAGATATCATAAAAACTAACACAAGGCCAGGCACGGTGGCTCACACCTGTAATACCAGCACTCTGGGAGGCCAAGGCAGGCGGATCATGAGGTCAGCAGATGGAGACCATCCTGGCTAACACAGTGAAACGCTGTCTCTAAAAATACAAAAAAATTAGCCGCATGTGGTGGCAGGCACCTGTAGTCCCAGCTACTTGGGAGGCAGGAGAATAGTATGAACCCGGGAGGCGAAGCTTGCAGTGAGCTGAGATAGTGCCACTGCACTCCAGCCTGGGTGACAGAGCGAGACTCCATCTCAAAAAACAAAACAAAAAGCCTAACATACATAGTCAGATGTGGCATATAAAAGAGAAAAGTACTTTTTATAAATATTTAGGAAAAGGTACAAATAAATACTAAGTGTCAAACAGCGGTAGTTTTCATCAATGTGCCAGCTGTGTATAGATATGATGTCTTTGACTGTCTGCTGGTCACAGAAAGCCCTCTACACAAGGAAGGCAGGGCATGGCCTTAAGCAGTGCTCCTGAGTGACAGCTCTGGAATAGGTGGGAGAAGGCACAGTGAAGAAATCTGTTCACTCTGTCAGTTACCAGAAGCCAAAGAAAAACTCCCTTCATAAGAAATGATTTCCCCATTCCATTCTTGACAAGCAAGAGCTAACAAGGGAAAGAGTCTCAAAAGAAAATGAGACTTTTGGGAGAGTAGAGGAGATCTCATTTATGAAGAGGAGAGAACATCCACAGGCTGATGGCAGCAGCTCATAGAGCTGCCTGACCTGGTGCAGGCTGGGCAAACCAACGCAAAAGGCAGAAGCACAAAAAGGCATTGCACCACAATCACCTGGGTGACTTGGTCAAAACCAAGAAGCACAAAAAGACATTGTACTTCTTGCTTTTGACTAAGCCAAAAAGGCATTGGGCAACTTGGTCAAAAACATGATGTCCTCAGGGCCCACCAAAATAGCATCTCTGGAGGTGAGATTTTGGAATTTCCATTTTTAATAAGCACCCCTGGTGAATTTTATGTGGCTAGCTGGGTGCCAGTCTACACACAGAATTTTAGGAATCACATACTAGAAGGTGTGGGTCTGTCTCCTGTAAGTGTTGCCTGTCAGAGACTATTCTCTGAGAATGCTGAGCTACATCATTTGGTTAGAATTTAATGAAACTGCAGGGACAGAGATAGGGAAGGTACATTTCTCTTCTTGACTTAATTCTGCCTCATCAACAAACTGCTGGTAAGGAAAAAAATCTCACATAAAATATATTATTTGAATTGGTCTGTGCCACTAACCAACGCTGTTGGTCCATTCCTACTGTCCCCTGGTTCTTGTCCCCTGCCTCCTACTCATAGAGGGCACTATTTTCTTGTTGGTTCATACTGTTGCAGACAGTTGATAATTCCAACAACCAAAATACCATAATTCCATCAGTGAATTAAGCCTAGAAATAGTTTTTAATATTACAGAGTATATAGTAAGATCTTCCATAAACCTGGGTTGACTAATTTCTAGCATCTCTTGGCCTTCAATTTCACTAATCCTGTTTAGCTAGTTCTTCAGCTATTTTTATCTGAATAATGTACATTGAGAAATTGATTTATCAGGAAATGTTTTCATTAATTTATAATTTTTTTTTGCTTTAGACATTTAGAAATATTTATTGTACTTACAGGATAGATGTGGCATATTTAAAAGGATAAAAAAGCACTTCACAAAAGTTCACAAATTTAATTCTATAAATAAAGAGATTTTTTTTTTCCTGACTAAGGTGTTCCACTATTAAGTGAAATATAACTTTAAAAAAATCTGTCATAATATCAACAAACTGTGAACTGACCTCAAAGTTAATATTTAAACTCATCAGAAGCTCAGTGGAACCGAGTGCAGTGGCTCGTATCTGGGATCCCAAAATCCCAGCACTCTGGGAGGCTGAGGTGGGAGGATTGCTTGAGCCCAGCAGTTTGAGACCAGCTTGGGCCACATATTGAGACCCTGTCTCTACTGAAAATTAAAAAATACATAGCCAGGAATGGTGGCATGCATCTGTGGTCACAGATACTAGGGAGGTGGAGGCAGGAGGATTGCTTGAGCCCAGAAGGTCAAGGCTACAGTGAGCCATGATCCTGCCACTGCACTCCAGCCTGGGCAATAGAGTGGGGCCCTGTCTCAAAAAGAAAAAGACACTAAATTGAATGGAAATGACTTTAATTGCAGGTGAGCCTGTATTGTCATTTTGAAAGATTTTTCCAAGTCTATCTTGACACAGCATTCATTTTGTATTTCATAAATGAGAAGACTGTGAAGATTAAATAAAAAAAGCTAACAGTGCTGGTCAGGAGCTAGAAAACTTGGGGTGGGACTTGGGGGAAGAAGACCATGAGAATTATTTTTAAGACATTTTCTATATCTTAGAGCATAAAATGGGGTAAAGATGAACTATTAAGTGACACAGAGTGCAAAGCACCACAAAGCAGCACAAATAGCTTTATAGCTTCTGTAAATCCTAAGGATCTTCCTAAGATTCACATCCCTCTACACCCTTTCAAATCACATTATTCATTTCCTTTTCCTTCTCCACTGTACAAATGACAACAGCTACAAAATGCATCACCCAAAAGGAAGGTCGTTAAAAAGGCATGAAGAATATGAAGTGACAAGCAGTGTGGCTTTAACTGTAGCCTTTCTCTAGTAGCACATAGAGGGTTGTCTTTTTGTCTTCTTCATTTTTAAGATTGTAGCATTACAGCCCAACACCAAGGATTACAGCTTCCAGAGGTAGCTACTCTGTGATTAAGATAACTCATTTACAGTAGATTTCATATTTTTATATAAAAAAGTTTAACAAACTGTATTTGCCTTATTCCACATTCAAATGGTTAATATATAACAATTATGGATATGACATAAATAGCCCTACCAGAGGCAGGTCAGAATATATATGACAGCAGGGAGATGTGAAAAACACAGAGAAAGAGAAGGGAAGAGCCAATTTATGCAAACAGAGAAATCACACCTTCTGCTAATACTACATACTGTCTTTGGAAATACAATATTTTATTAAGGTCAGATTAAGTATACTTTGTTAGAGTTTATCCAGTTAAACTACAAAGAGTAAGTAAATACAAATCTAAAGTAAATATGCTGGCTGGCCTAAGCATCCAATGACAATCTTATTTGAAATCATACCACATATTCGTACGACTGGAAGCCAACTTGCATAGTGCTCTTCATATGCAAAGGCTGATTTTGTGCTGGACACAGGAAGGAAGAGACAGTGGAAAGGCTAGAAGAGAGGTATGTCACAATCAACCAACCTCCTAAACCCAGATGGTTTTCATCGTCATAAATCATTTCCCCAAAGGCAGCAACCCATTTCACTTGCTAACATTGCTCTTGAACGTGCCTGGCAAGTAGCTTTCTCATTAACTTTCGAAGACATCCTATCTATGTCATTCATCTCCTGCGAATACACGAATATAACCTTTCCATTACCTTGGCTTTTAATTTCCCCTTCAAAACAGGAATTTTATGAATTGATTTGACAGGTCATATAAGTCTCTTCATACTATTCATAAAACTTGCCTTCCAATATGTTTTGAAATTAAGATTATAAACCAGTTCCATATTAACATACTAATGCCTACCCAAAACTATGCTGGAGACAGCTGGTGAGGCATACCACGTCTAATTAAAGAGCTAATATTTTTACAAAGGGATTAAAAGTTACTTTAGATTGAATAATACATCTTAATGGCTTAAAAAAAAGAACTTTAGACTAGAAATGCTCTCAACATGGGAGGAAAGTAAGGGCTAAAAGCAGATTGTAGGAAAAAGATTACTTTCTTACTTACATAAGATCCTCCCTCTTTAATCCCATCTTATTACTAGATTAAACTGTAAACAGGAGGAAGTTTAATCTAGTAATAAGAGTATGAATTTTATTGTCAGGCAAAGCTAGGTTCATGGCCTTTAATATAGTTATACCCAGTTTGAATCATTCTGCTTTCTCATTAAAAAAAGAGAAAATATGGAAAGAATGACCTTAAAAAGTCTAGAATACAATGCATACTGAAAAAAGACTGTTTTAGGTCTTTTGCTTTCTCACATAAACTATCTCAGTAAACCGAAATACTCTCACAGTTTCAACTATACTAATGCCTGTCACATATATAGACTCTAATTTCTAATCAAAGCTTTAATTCTTAATTTCCAGTGGTCAGAATAGAGAAATCACATAACTTATCATATTATTACAATAATGTTTATAACTCACCTAGGAATTTTAAAATAATAATATATACACTAATAATTATATCTAAAGCCTGTACTTAATTATGTCATTTAGAAGACTGTAGACAACACTAAACAACTCCATATAATCGACCAAAGGCACTTTTCCTTTCTGTAAAAAATGATCAGGAAGATTTGATCAATAATTCTTTTATTTTTCAAGGAGGAGAAATTCTTGTTTGTTGTGGCTACCATCCCAAAATGTCTTATACTGTCTCTACTTCAACAAGAACATCCCTGTACCGGTGATTTTCAATGTCCAGATTTCCAGATGTTATTATTTCTGACAATGAATCTGCATTTGTTTCAGATGCATTTAAGAAATTTGTGAAGCTAGAGCTCATCTAACCTGTCATCATTACTCTTCATCACCCTCAAGCAAATGGTCAGGCTGAAAGAATGATGCAGACCACTAAGGAAGCCATAAAGTAAACTATCAGAAGAAAATGACTGAGGAGATTTGCCCAGCTTCTCGTCACTCAACATGTCACTCCAAGTGGGACAACAGAACTCAGTTTAATCTAGTTCTGTGAAAAAGGGAGTGAAAAAGGGAGCAACATTGCAACTGTGTCTTTGACAGTTCCCACAGAAAGCTTCGCTTATAATTTATAGACAAACCAGAATGTACTCTGGGAATAGTACTCATTCTTAATTCATTTTTCTAGAAGAATTTGTGTTGACTAGAATTTTACATGAAACAGAAAGGGGCATGTTCCTATTTAACTAAAATCACGATGCGTGTGTTATTACAAGGGCTAGACTGTAGATTAACTAAGTGGCATAACGCTAATGAGAGTGATTCAGTGTTATGTTCAGGTTTTTTACGTTCCTGCTAGTATTTTATTTCTTTTAATCATTATATGCCACTGTGTACTTATTTTAAGTTCAGATATATTATATGACAAAGTTAACCAAGAGTATTTTCTTTCACCAAAAATAAGACTCAACCCCTCTTTTTCTGCTTAACATCAATCAAATCTCCAGAAAGGAGATTTTCGAAAGGAGTACAGAAAAGAGTGAATGTGTCTACCAAATACTTCTACATTTCCTTTTTCTGGTCAGGTGGTAAGATTGTCCTTAGCCTCCCCTTTGATATCCTACATGAACATGGGATATACTTTGACCAATTTTTTTAAGCAAAAGTGGTATGTGTCACTTCTGGGTGAAAATTCAGGCAACCTGCAACTGATTCATTATATCGTTTTTCTCTGGTGAAGAAGCCTGAGTTGAGATAAAGCATCAATCACCTTGGGTCCCAGGTTTAATACAATAAGTAGAGCCTCTTGCTAATCCCTCTTGGGTACATATGAGAATACGAAATAAAATTTGTTATATTAAGCCACTTGGATTACTGCAGAATAACCCAGACTATCTTGACTTACATAAAATTAATCAAAATAATAAAATATTAATAACTAAAGTCATAGAAAGTTTTATGCACAAAAGTTAATTTTTTGCAGTATTAAATTCAAAAACGAAAACCAACTAAGTGATTGACTTAATTACTATCTACGATTGTAGAAAGAGTGTTGGTTGGTTTGGAGTTTTTTTTCCACCTAAAAAGGTGTTTACCATTTTGCAAGAAGAATATTTCTGTTAAACAGAGGAAACCAGCATGAACCAAGATAATTCTGAGTTGGAAGTAAGAGAAAATAAAGGAATCTTCATGAAGGAAGAAGGTGAAACCAAGGAAGGGTAAAGGATGAAGAATGTGTGGTATCCTTCCTAGATAACTGTAGTAAGGACCATACCTCTATCACTCCCAGATTGTTTCCACTGGCAACCTTTAGAGAATTTTAGACTTTGCTCAGGGATCCTCAGAGGGAGTTTTGTGTTAGCTTATGGGGTACGCAAACAGACAAGGCCAGTGGCTAAATTATGTGTACCTAGGTATGCCTTTTAGAGAAGACCTATAGCTTTATTCTGATTCTCAGAGGGATCTCTAACCCCAAATAAGGCTAAGAACCATGGTTAGATATCAGCCCCACTTGAAATAGGGTATTATAAAGCGTAATCTCAGTTTTCTACAACTCTCTTGGGGATAACAAATCTGTAGTCTTACTGTCACTCTCAAGTCAGTGTGGGAGATGCCAAGAATTTTTACTTTTTCCACCTTAAACTTCATATTAGTTTTGCAAAGCAGGAACCCTAACTTGAATTCTAACCAAGAAATTAATCAGAGTTAACTTTAAGAGGTTTAGAAAAAATATCTTAAAGGGGCTGGGGGCTCTCAGTTTTTTACCCTATCCCTAAGGTCTACTCTTGTCTCCCCTAAAACAAGATTAACAACAACAAAAAGGTTGGCTTAGCCTCTTACACAGTGCTTTTTTAGGCTTTCAGAATCTAAAATTTCCAGACTCAGTGGTTGTAGGGCTCAGGCTTGTTGATTGCTGTATGCCTCAATGTCCCCAAGCTCCCAGAGTGTTCCCACTGACCACTCAAGGCAAAAAGGAAATTAGAGGGCAGGCTTGTCTTTAAAACTACTCTTTTTTTCCCTCCACAATTCTGTTTGTTTCCATTTTATTATTAATACCATATAAAATAGAGTTATACAGTGAATATATAAAGAACCCAAACTGATGTTTTCAAAAACTTTTCCAAGCATATCACTGAAAGACACAAAGCAAGGTTCTTAAGGCATGATTGTGTTGATCATAGGCTAGGGGAAGAATCAGAAGCACGAGTTTCCTCCCACCAACCTATTCTCCCTTCCCTCTATTTTATGAAGAAAATAGTGGCCTTAAAATTTAACTGAGTTCTGTTTCTGGATACAGTGAAATTGCTTACGGAAAAGCAGCACTCTCACCAAGAACACAAAATGGTAAAAAACAAAACAGACAAAACCTAATCTTATGTGATGTGGTGGGAGAGGACTGGGATATGGTACCAGAGGCTTCTGGGAGAATTGATAATGTTCTATTTCTTGATCAGGATGGAGGTTACATAGATGTGTTCACTTTGCAGAAATTCATCAAACTGTACACCTATAATTTGGTACTTTATGTAGGATATATTTCAGTGACATTTTTATCTTTAAAAAATGCTAACTTATTTTAGCAGGCCTAGTGAATACCTGGAAATACATCATTTGTAAAATCCAGGCATATGTACATTTTCTCTGAGAGGCTTAACTTTTGGACATTCTACTGAATGTGCTCAAATTTACTCCCACTGGAATTATTCTCTCCTGGCAGTTTTACATAAGCCTTAGTCAGAGATAGTCTTCTTTGGCTGGTAAGTTCATGAGCAACACAATCTTGCATAAAGTAATGCCCATCTGACACTGCATTTACCTTTAATACAGATTTGGGTTATATACTTTGGAAAACTGCATTGCATGTGGTCAAATGTCTATCTCCTCCCATCCCTATAACTCATTTATCAGTTTCATGATGGCAGAAAGGAGATTTTCTAACCTATCTATCCAATAATTACAAAATAAATACCTGTTCTAAATTTTAAGTAGACAAAATTTTGAAACATTGCTTGCAAACTACACTTATTAGTAGCATTACAACATGTAACAATAAATCACTTTAGAAGGTAATTGAATCTCATAATAAGTTTCAATAATTTATAAGGAAATATCCAGAGATAATAGTCACACATGAAAAAGAACAATAGGACCATCAGTCTACAAATAAAAGCTAGGGAACACAAAAATGACACAATTATCAAATTCAAGAATTTGAATTTCTATTCACAATTGACAGAATATATTAAGGCAACTGTAAAAACCACCTACAAAAAATTAAAATGAGAATATTAGAAAAAGCTTGGTAGTGATACTGAGTAAAGGATTTCTGTAACTTGTTTAATTATACTGAGCAGCAGTAACTATTATATTGATTTTACTATTATAAAACAATTCATCTATTTTATTCTTAAAAAACAGGGACATATTATTAGTGCTATAAAATATTAAAGAATCTCTACAAAATATGCTTACTTATATACCTAATAAAATAAATCAAGGAAGGCTAAAATAAAAGTATATGTAATTTAATAAGATGAAACAAATACATTGGTTAGGTTCAGGTAAGAAACTCTTAGATAATTTTAAAATACTACATTTAGGCTATTATTAAGAAGTTAAAAAACAACAGATACTGGCAGGACTGTGGAGGAAATGGACTGCTTATACACTGTTGGTGGGAATGTAAATTACTTCAGCCACTGTGAAAAGTAGTTGGGAGATTTCTCAAATAACTTAAAACAGAGCTACCATTCAACCTAGCAATCCCATTACTGGGTACATGCCCAAAGAATATAAATCATTCTACCAAAAGACACAGGCAGTCATGTGCTTCTCTCCACACTATTCACAATAGCAAAGACATGAAATCCACCCTATCAATGGTGGTTTGGCTAAAGAAAATGTGGTACAAATACACCATGAAATACTATGCAGCCATAAAAAAGAAGAAAATCATGTCCTTTGCAGCAACATGGATGCAATTGGAGGCCATAATCCTAAGCAAATTAATGCTGGAACATAAAACCATAAAACCACATGCTCTCACTTGTAAGTGGGAGCTAAACACTGAGTACACATGGACAGAAACATGGGAACAACAGACACTGCAGACTACTAGAAGGGGAAGGGAGGGAGGAGAGTTTGGGTGAAAAAACTACTTATTAGATGCTATGCTCACTATCTAGGTGACAGGGTCCCTACTCCAAATCTCAGCATCTTACAATATAACCATGTAACAAACCTGCACATGTGCCCCCTGTGTCTAAAATAAAAGTTGAAATTAAAACAAAATACTATATTTAGTTGATAACATTTAATAATTACCATCATATCGGAATATTTATATCTATTTTTTTCAGGCATTAGTAATTTTTGCCAGAGTATTATCTAACTGGAAATGGTAAGAATTTGTATGAGCACAGATTTGAGGTTTATAGCAACATTACTTTTTTCAGATAGATTGTAAACATCTAGAATGAATTGAGAAATAAGATTTCAGAGGAAATGTAGAAATTATCTAAAAGGACAACCTGTTTTTAAGAACTTCTGAAGTGTATGTTTATCTTTGAAAAATGGATACACCAACTACAAATCATTGCATCTTCTTTTGAAATTGGGTGCAGAAAGATCCTCTATTTGTCAATAATTTAAATATCTTAATTAGTTTTCTAAACGTTCAAAATCCTTTTAGAAAACAGTTCATCAATTACATACCACAGACACTAAATCTACAGTTTTTGTTTATGTGTGCATATGGACATCAATTTCAATTAAAGAAAGTTATTTTTGTTTTTGGAGAACATAAAATAACAGGATTATTTAAGTTACTAAATAAATATAAGTATTCAAAACTCTCTATTCGACTTAGTTAACTAGATTTCTCCTGAGCCATATTCAACTAGAAATGTAGCACTTAACATATAACCTGCTCCTGTCAATAAATTCTTTATGAGATTTTTAATAAACAAATTACAGCTATAACATTTTAGTAATAAGTATCTTAAAATTTGAGGTTCAAGATGTGCATAATTTTATGCTCATAGTAACCTCTGTTATTCAAAAATATCTGTTGCTCTTGGGTGATACACATGAAACACATCATAAAATATGACAAAAAAAGCATTCTTAACATGACAAAAGTATTCAATGCACAAGGCAAAGGCATCTATTCAGAGTTGATATTGAAGGTTTGGGTCCCAGCTTCATATTACAATTACCTGGGGATTTCTTAAAAATACTGATGTTCAGGCCCCATGCTCAGAGAGTTCCTAAGCACTGTTATGGTTGGGAGGCTCGTGACATAACAGCTTTTAAGTAGCTACTCCAAAACATCCACAGTCCACCCTTCCTAGCCATGGTTAACCCTAAACAATTCTAGATAAATGAACAACTAGATTTCAGACTAGTTACCTTTATCTGGCCTCAGAAGAAAGGTGAAATCATATGCATTTTCTATTTTTTAATCCTTCCAACCTGGATAATTCCAAATTTTCCATTTACATTTTTGCCTTGAGTCTGCATATTTCAAACAGAGTTTATGACCAATAGGAAGGTCGTGAAACAAATTTCATGTGTTGTGACAAACTTTAAAACAGACAGAATACAATATATTAGAGATCATCACATGATTTTGTGAAACTTTTGTCTCAGTTGAATGTACATATACGTGTATGAATACATATGCTGAGTGGTAAAATAAATTGCATTTTTACAATAGATCGTTGGGTTCTCAGCTGATTCCAGCTGCTTGCCCTTTTCTCACTGTCTGAAAACTGATACACTTCAACGATATCATGAAAAGAAATTTATTTAGTCATAAGTTTAATCAAGACAGTACTGAATTCATGAAAAACCTTCTGACAGAATAATCATGGCATATGTCCTATAAATTCAGACTAGAGTGGGGAGGGTATGCAAATTAACTTATAATTTCTATGCCAAGCATTTTTTTGGCTCTTTCTCTAAACATTTTACTAATATATTATGGCATACAGATTGGTCTCCCAACTTACAGGAGACATTTTTTGGAGGTTGTATTTTTAATTTTTTTTCAATATTGAAAAATTTTACAGGGGTGAGCATTTCAATAACTTTATTAAATAAGAAATTCTTCAAGATTTTTGTTCATGAATATTATGGCACTCCAAGCTTATTTTTTAAATTCAAACTATTCAGTAATAGTTTTCAGCTTGCAAAGTTATCAAAAATGGTAGAATAGTTTACATTAGAATAAATGATGTTTCTTATGGCAACATTATTGTTCATATACATGAAAAGTATATATTTTTCTTTAAATAACTATCCTTTCAAGAAGATTATATAGTGTAGCAATGAAGATAACGTTCCCACAAAGTCTCTGAATAGTCTGAGATTTAATAAAAACGCCATCTGCCGATGTCACAGATTACCTCCCTTATCTATTTTCCACTACCAACCAACACCCAGGTTTTGGTCCAGCCCAGACGACTCAAGAGTGCTTCTGCTTCTCTTCATTCACGATGGGCACTGTAGACACATTATCATGACATGTGGCCATGTTGGGTCACTGAGATTCACTGAGAGGTTAATGGGTCCAGTATGCCAGGATGGGAGTACCCCATGAAGCCACGCATTATTTTCCAATATGTCATTTTTCTTAAATTATTTTGTATCTTTTCAATAAATATCTTTTTACTTGATTCAATTAGTAGGTTTCTGTTCACTCATTCATTTATTGAGCAGTTACTGTGTGCCAGACAGGTGGTAATAACCAATATGGCAGTGTAGTCCCTGCCTTTGTGTCATTTACTTTATTACAATAAAACTTGTCCTGATTAAAACAATTTATGTTATTTCCTCCCTTGAAATGAACTTTAAGTCAAGGCCAATAGGCTTCAGTGTTTGCAGAGTAACCAGGGCAGCAATGACCAGGGCAGTGTCACGCACATGAACTTGGTGGCCACTTGCACAGCAGAATGTTCCTGAAGGCTCTTTGTCTCTAGCTGCAGTGAAGTCCTAACAAGGCCAAGGAAAAAACAATAGATGGCAAATACTCCTATACTCTGGAGTTGCTGCAACATCTGGTAGGACCTGCAAAGGCACAGCTATTCTATGACAGTAGAGGGAAAGACAAATGTTTTCTGACTTTGCTGTATGAATCTTGCTTGTTGAATATGGCAGTTAAACTTTTTAATAGACTGGGGAGTAATACAACGTAGTCCAAAACAAAAAAAAAAGTTTGAATCAAGAAGCCTTGTCTGCAAATAAGTGGACCCCTTAGCCGCATGTCCTGAATCTGTCATTCACTTCTCTGAGACTCAGCTGCTTCATCTCTAAAATGGGAGTTGAATTAGACCTGTGGAACCCTTCAAGTGGAAATCTCCATAATTTCTGACCCTATTCCCTGCTCTGTGGGTGCATATGGGTGGTGGTAAGGAACCAGTGCTCCAGGAGTAGAGTTTTAAAATCCCAGAACCTTCCTGAGTCCCTGCACTTCTGTGGTCTCTTCCAACATGAAGGCTTCATGATTTGACTTTTCTTGGAAATCAAGACCTCTGGGTCATTTTGTTGTTCCCGTCACTGTCACTATTGACCACAGTCCCTTGGTTGAAGCCATTCATCATCTGTCTTCTCGTTTCCCCTATAAAATTTTTCAGTATTGAAAAATAAAAAATAAAAATACAACCTCCAAAAAATGTCTCCTGCAAGTTTGAAGACCAATCTGTATGCCATAAGATATCAGTAAAATAGTTAGAGAAACAGCCAAAAAAAAAAAATCCTTGGCATACAAATTATAAGTTAATTTGCATACTCTCCCCACTGTAGTCTGCATCAAAAAGCAGGTTTTTCTCTACATCTTTTGTGCATACAAACCCACTTCTTCAGGCAAAAAGAAAAAAGACACGAAACCTTTCTTTTCAACTCTCACATTTTAAGTACATGCCTTAGAACTAAGAGTAAGTCTCTAGGCTAGCTACAACATCCCCTTAACATTCATACTCTCTCCAGCTTGTCGACTAACAAAATGACAGATATTTTTTCATAGTTGAACTTATTTGGCTTATTAGGCTTCTCTTGTTCTAGAGCATTACGTATTTTAGTTCCTTAATACTTTTGGAAAGTTGCTTCAATTAATTAAGTGATGATGTGTTCGTTAAAACATGCTGGTTTAGCCATTGTCTACTGGTCTCTTCTTTATAGAGAATGAACATAAGGGCAATGAGAAGAGCCACTTATTGTGGCATTGTTCTTTTAAATACTGCCTGTAAAATTACTTTTTCTACAGTGGCAAATGCTAAAGAAAATCATTTTACAATGCCATTTCAGATATTCAGACAAAATCATCCCTGTAGTAATAAAAGATTATGCCCTTAGAAGTTCAATATTTTTCATAAAAAATATTTAACAGAGTCAAAGAAATAAAAGGAGAAAGGGGACTGACTCTCCCTTGTTCTATCTGAAATGCGCCCACAGAAGTTATTGTGATACCTTACCAAAAAAGATTATTTTTAGAATTGTATACACATTATTATCATAACAGTGCAAAATTTTTTGACTCTTGCTTAATGGTCATCAGCAACAATGGGCTCCAAATCTTCAAATCACAAATTTCCTTCTTAAGCTCCTCTCTAATAATAACCATCATTTTTCTATTTCCTACATAAATCCACTGTTTTACATATGAATAAATATACATGGTGGGACGATTGATTTTATGTGTCAATCTGACTGGGTCACTGGGTGCCCAGATATTTCATTAACATTATCTGGGGTAGATAATGGGTTCCAAAATGGCCTAACAGGAATAGCTCCAGTCGACAGCTCCCAGCGTGAACAACACAGAAGATGGATGATTTCTGCATTTCCAACTGAGGTACCGAGTTAATCTCACTGGGGCTTGTTGGACAGTGGGTGCAGGACAGTGAGTGCAGCCTACAGACGTGAGCAAATGCAGGGTGAGGCATCGCCTCACTCAGGAAGCACAAGGGGTCGGGGAATTCCCTTTCCTAGCCAAGGGAAGGCATGACAGAGGGAACCTGGAAAATGAGGTCACTCCCACCCTAATACTGCTTTTCCAATGGTCTTAGCAAATGGCACACCAGGAGATTATGTCCCGCACCTGGCTTGGAGGGTCCCACGCCCATGGAGCCTCGCTCACTGCTAGCACAGCAGTCTGAGATGGAACTGCAAGGCGACAGTGAGGCTGGGGGAGGGGCACCCACCATTGCTGAGGCTTGAGTAGGTAAACAAAGCAGCCAGGAAGCTCGAACTGGGTGGAGTCCACCTCAGTTCATGGATGCCTGCCTGGCTCTGTGGACTACACTTCTGGGGGCAGGGCATAGCTGAACAAAAGGCAGCAGAAACATCTGCAGAATTAAACGTCCTTGTCTGACAGCTTTGAAGAGAGTAGTGGTTCTCCCAGCACGGAGTTTGAGATCTGAGAAAGGACAGACTGCCCCCTCAAGTGGGTCCCTGACCCTCGAGTAGCCTACCTGGGAGGCACCTCCCAGTAGGGGCCAACTGACACCTCATACGGCCAGGTGCCCCTCTGAGACAAAGCTTCCAGAGGAATGATCAGACAGCAACATTTGCCATTCTGCAATATTTGCTGTTCTGTAGCCTCCGCTGGTGATACCGAGGCAAACAGGGTCTAGCCTGGCAGGGATGCAACAAAAAGGGAGAATTTTAGATCAATATCCCTGATGAACATTGATGCAAAAATCCTCAATAAAATACTGGCAAACTGAATCCAGCAGCACATCAAAAAGCTTATCCACCACGATCAAGTTGGCTTCATCCCTGGGATTCAAGGCTTGTTCAACATACACAAATCAATAAATGCAATCCTGCATATAAACAGAACCAAAGACAAAAACCACATGATTATCTCAATAGATGCAGAAAAGGCCTTTGACAAAATTCAACAGTCCTTCATGCTAAAAACTTTCAATAAATTAGGTATTGATGGGACATATCTCAAAATAATAAGAGCTATTTATGACAAACCCACAGCCAATATCATACTGAATGGGCAAAAAATGGAAGCATTCCCTTTGAAAACTGGCACAAGATGGGATGCCCTCTCTCACCCCTCCTATTCAACATAGTGTTGGAAGTTCTGGCCAGGGCACTTAGGCAGGAGAAAGAAATACAGGGTATTCAATTAGGAAAAGAGGAAGTCAAATTGTCCCTGTTTGCAGATGACATGATTATATATTTAGAAAACCCCATCATCTCAGCCCAAAATCTCCTTAAGTTGATAAGTAACTTCAGCAAAGTCTCAGGATACAAAATCAACGTGCAAAAATCACAAGCATTCCTCTATACCAATAACAGATAGAGAGCCAGATCATGACTGAACGCCCATTCACAATTGCTTTAAAGAGAATAAAATATCTACTAATCCAACTTACAAGAGATGTGAAGGACCTCTTCCAAGAGAACTACAAACCACTGCTCAGTGAAATAAAAGAGGACACAAACAAATGGAAGAACATTCCATACTCATGGATAGGAAGAATCAATATCATGAAAATGGCCATACTGCCCAAAGTAATTTACAGATTCAATGCCATCCCCATCAAGCTACCAATGACTTTCTACACAGAATCAGAAAAAATTACTTTAAAGTTCATATGGAACCAAAAAGGAGTCCGCATTGCCAAGACAATCCTAAGCCAAAAGAACAAAGCTGGAGGCATCATGCTACCTGACTTCAAACTATACTACAAGGTTACAGTAACCAAAACAGCATGGTACTGGTACCAAAACAGAGATATAGACCAATGGAACAGAACAGAGTCCTCAGAAATAATACCACACATCTACAACCATCTGATCTTTGACAAGTCTGACAAAAACAAGAAATGGGCAAAGGATTCCTTATTTAATAAATGGTGCCAGGAAAACTGGCTAGCCATATGTAGAAAGCTGAAACTGGATCCCTTCCTTACACCTTATACAAAAATTAATTCAAGATGGATTAGAGACTTAAATGTTAGACCTAAAACCATAAAAACCCTAGAAGAAAACCAAGGCTATACCATTCAAGACATAGGCATGGGCAAGGACTTCATGACTAAAACACCAAAAGCAATGACAACAAAAGCCAAAATTGACAAATGGAATCTAATTAAACTAAAGAGCTTTTGCACAGCAAAAGAAACTATCATCACAGTGAACAGGCAGCCTACAGAATGGGAGAAAATTTTTGCAATCTACTCATCTGACAAAGGGCTAATATTCAGAACCTACAAAGAACTTAAACAAATTTACAAGAAAAAATCAAACAATCCCATCAAAAAGGGGGTGAAGGATGTGAACAGACACTTCTCTATAGAAGACATTTATGCAGCCAACAGATACATGAAAAAATGCTCATCATCACTGGCCATCAAAGAAATGCAAATCAAAACTACAATGAGATACCATTTCACAACAGTTAGAATGGCAATCATTAAAAAGTCAGGAAACAACAGGTGCTGGAGAGAATGTAGAGAAATAGGAACATTTTTACACTGTTGATGGGACTGTAAACTAGTTCAACCATTGTGGAAGACAGTGTGGCGATTCCTCAAGGATCTAGAACTAGAAATACCATTTGACCCAGCCATCCCATTACTGGGTATATACCCAAAGAATTAAATCATGCGGCTATAAAGACACATGCACACGTATGTTAACTGTGGCACTATTCACAATAGCAAAGATTTGGGACCAACCAAAATGTCTATTAATGATAGACTGGATTAAGAAAATGTGGCACATATACACCATAGAATACTATGCAGCCATAAAAAAGATGAGTTCATGTCCTTTGTAGGGACATGGATAAAGCTCAAACCATCATTCTGATCAAACTGTCACAAGGACAGAAAACCAAATACCACATGTTCTCACTCATAGGTGGGAATTGAACAATGAGAACACTTGGACACAGGATGAGGAACATCGCACACCAGGGCTTGTTGTGGGGTCAGGGGGTGGGGGAGGGATAGCATTAAGAGAAATACCTAATGTAAATGACAAGTTAATGAGTGCAGCACACCAACATGGCACATGTATACCTATGTAACAAACCTGCACATTGTGCACATGTACCCTAGAACTTAAAGTGTAATAATAAAAATAAAAAATAAAAAAACAAGCCAATGAATAGAGAATCTGCCTAGAGAGAGAGAGAGAAAAAACAAAACAAAACAAAACAAAACCTTATCTGGGGTATGTCTGTGAGGGTGTGTTTGGATAAGAGTAACATTTGAACTAGTAGACTGAGGAAAGCAGTTAACCTCCTATATTTGAACGGCCCTCATCCAATCAGCTGAAGGCCTGCCTAGAACATAAAATCTGATCCTTCCACAAGTAAGAGAGGATTCCTCCTGCCTGACTGTTTGAGCTGGGAGGTTGGTTTTTTTCCTGCCTTTGGACATGAACTGAAACATTTGCTCCTTTTGGGTATCAAGCCTGCCATCTTTCAGACTGGAACTTATACCAGCAGCTCTCCTGGGTCTCCAGCTTACTGGCTGCAGATCTTGGAATTTCTCAATCTCTGCAGCTGTGTGAGTAAATTCATTAAAATAAATCTCTCTCTCTCTCTCTCTCTCTCTCTCTCTATATATATATATATATATATAATGTAAGTTCTGTCATTTGAAGAACCCTAAGAAACATGGAAATAAATTTTTAAATCTATTAAGTAAATATGTATCTCACATACATAAACTTGAGCCCATCCCCTTCTCTGGAATTCCATAAAAAAAAATTTCATAGCCTTTAAAATCCTGTACAGTTCCAAGGACCTGCCCAGGGCAAGGAGACTGACACTTTTATTTTTAATTCTTTTTTTCTCACAATTTCATTTTTTAGGGGTGTATTTTTAAGAGGAGCTACCAGCAGAACTATATCCCAGCGTTGCTGATAATAAGGTAATGCCCCTTGCCTTTCCTCTGTTTTGCATGGCTCATTGCAACCAGTGACTGGAGGTGGTGGTGGAAGAGCAGGAGAGTAAGTGTGGTTTCTGGATGGTACCAAAATGACTACATATAAAGACGGTTTGCATGCATGACCTGCTAAGGCTGGATGTCTGGCAACAGTGGCCTCTATCCACACAGTGTTCAGGATACAAGTTGCTTTTTAGGGACCGCTTTGCTGCTCCCTTTAATTTTAAGGCTGAGTGTTATGTTTCGAGAAAGAGGTATATCCTCTTCTTCCGTATTAAAGCTAATTTTAACTAAGTGGCAAACATCAGTAGCGTAAACACCAAAATTGAATAAATGCAGCTAAGATTATTATGGTCTCTGTTTCAAGAGGCAGCGTAACTACAATTCAGCAGAACACAATTTGATGACACTTGCGGACAGGCACAGTATGGTTTTTGCGTGGGCCCCACCCGGGCAGGGCTGACTCCCAGCTCCCCTGGTTATGTTCAGCTTCCCAATATCATCAACAACTGAGAATCCAACTATGTAAAACATCCCTGGGGAATTCCACTAGGGTCTAGGTTTCTCTATGAGAGGGAGGTTCTTAGAAACAAGTCAAAGCTATGGTTGCTGAGGGGCTTCCCATCCAAGCCAAATGTTTTCATTTAAATACCAGCACTAACTGGTGATTCAGTATCTGATGAATAATGCTTATGTTTTTATGCTCGACTTATAATGGACTATAATTGTCTACAGCCAACCACTTAGCATATCTTTATCTTTCCAGACTGGCTCTGTAAATGTCATGTCTTTGTGAATACTTGACTTCCCTATCATTCAAGAGTCTGTGCCTATAAAGTTCTGTATATTGAAAAATTCTAGGTAATCTAGACCAGTCAAAGCCCCCACTGAAACATTATGTGGAGCCAGATCCCATTTCCGTATTTTCCTCCTAAAACAAACAAATGAAGCAGGTACAATGATGTTTGTTCCCCTTCCTTCATTCCACCCTGAGTCAATGGCAGCAGCAAACCCAAAGTTACTACACCTTCATTTCTGTGATACCGATTGTAATCTCACTACAGTTTAATCTAACTACATTTAATTTCACTACATTTCTGAGATGAAGTAACATACATACTAGCAAGAGCTGCAGACTACAAGTTAGCAGCCTGTAGTTTAAGCCTCAATTCTGATACTCACTGCCTGGCTCTAGTGAAACCACTTAGTCATTTGTTTCACATTTTCTCATCTGTAAAATGTAATGTGGGTCAGCTCTGAATTTCTCTGAGAGTTCTAAAAGTCTATGATTCACCAGCCACCACTTGACAACCAGTAATATCCACCATGATGCGTGACACTCAAGCTAGTAAACGAATTAGTTAAGCAATCACCATGGCAAAATCAGCTCTGGTTTTGGATCACTTTTAAGAATAATTCCAAGAAAGCCCAGTCTCCTAGGGAAGACTAGGATGTAACAGATTCTGAAGATAATAGAGATTAAAGCTAATTATATTATGGTACTATCTGGCAATATCTGGAGGGTTTTTATAACCTACCTAGCCACTAGCACAGTGGCTCTTAGAAGACACAGTAAGTAGTTACTTGTTATTTGACTGAGGAATAGATGAAAAGATGACAACTCTATCATCTATTAGTATTCAGGAAGCTATGAAATGAATATACAGTGCATCCAGTGATTTGTGCAATGTGTCAGCCATCTGGGCTTTATTTTCACTGTATGCCATCGTTATTTATTAAAGAGTAGAAATGATTAACACAGAGACATCTGGCCCTGCTTATATACCCACACTGCAAGTTTTTTAAAAAAAGATATACCCAGGAAATTAACATTCATATTTGGATACAAAAGTCTGGATTGAATTTTGTTTTTCAGATTTAAATCTCTACCAGTAAGGTTTTACAAAATAACCTCTTTTCTCAAGAACGATGCTTTGAAGAAAGGCTACTACCAAACTTAGCAGTTACATATTTTTAGATTTATTATATAAATATATATAAACATATACAAATGTAAAATAAGCTATACAAAATCTTACTGCAGAATATTTTTTCTAGAAGAAATGCCCTGATTGGAACCAAGAAGGTAAAATCTCTAAATGCTTTCATTTTGCATAAGATTAGAGCCTACACTGTCAGAAAATGATTAACACTCAGACATTCTCACTACTGTCAAAATACAGCACAAAGAGACAGAATGCAGGATTGCCTGGGGCATTCCCAGCTCCCTGACGTCAGTTCAGATCAAATTCAGATAACTTGCTATGCCAGCTGCTTGATTTTCCCGTTTTGTGAAAATCCTATTCTCTTTAAAATGAGGTTGCTATCTAAATACCATCAAAGCTACTTTGAAGTATTGGGAAAAGGGTTTAAGCTTTTTTTGAATGCTTTTCACCTTCCTCCTCATGACAACAAGCTTGTAGAGAATGATCAACTCCTTCTGATTCCTTCAATTATTATCACCATCATGATATAAAATATTTTTTTCTGGACTCTATAGTTTGATGTAGAGCAAAAGACAATCTGCACTCTGTTAAAATTTAGCTTGTATAGGTTCATGGATATAGTTTTGTTACAGACTTTGTAATAGATGTGGCACCTCTGGGCTTCTGAAAAGAATGTCACCTAGGAAACCATATTATTTGATTCCTTGGCTCCACCCTCCCAATTCCTGTCCTCACCATCCTGTTGTTTTTTCTCTGTGGCACTATCTAACCACAACAGACTTCCCAAGGTTGCTCTTCAGAAATAGAAAAAGCTTTTGGATATTTGAAATACATACCATCTTAACTACTCCCGTTCTAACAGCAACCAACTTTTCACCTTAGTTGCAATCGACTTTTTTCTGTGCCTTCTTGCATGAATTCTTTACAAATTAATAACAATAATATATAACACTTATAAGATACTTCCCATGTGCCCTATCGCATGCTTTATACATATGTAATATTTCAGTTAACTCTCACAATACATCTATTAAATAGACATCATTATTATCCCCATTTTACAGGTGAAGAAATGTAGACCCATAGCTGTTGAATGACTCACCCAATGTCATACAACATGCAAGGAGTGGAGTTGAGGTTTAATCGTGTACTCAGGTTAAAATGTCTATGTTCTCAACCACTAGTATATATTACTTCCCTTTCTGAGCATACAAAGTACATAAGAGAAATGGCCTACGGAGATTTACAGCATTAAATATACAATGCCCTGGTAACTTGCCTGAAAAATGCTAGGTTTTTATTAAGCATTTACTGCAGGTCAGTACTTGACATGTTTGTATCATAGTGAGAAATACAACGAAAATCATAAAATGTTTTCTCCCTGCATCAAGAACTTAACTTTAAGAATACAATTTTATTTTGAAAAATAGTTAATAGGCCTTCTTGTTTTAGTTTCCAGCCTAAGAGTTGTCTAATTCAGGAATGCTTAGAAGTAGAAGATAATAGGAATCATGTGTCTATCATTTAAATACGCAAGATCATCTTTTTAGCACCTGTGATCTAAACCAAAACAAGTGAACAAAATCCTAGTCATTATGGAGATGGGGGATAAAGAAATTTCTAGACTGAAAACAGAAGGCAAAGGAGCATCTAAGAAGAGATGTAGCAATGATGCTTTTTCAGGATAAGAAACGCTTCATGGGAAGGTATTTCAAGTGTCCTGGGAAAGGTAAGTGAAACTTCTACTGGGAGTGAAAGGCGGGGGAGGAATTTCAAGTTGACAGGACATTAACTGCCGATAAATAGAAATGGCTAAAGAAATAATCATTTGTGATTTTCTTCATGTTCAGTTAAGAGGAAATAAATAGGTAAAACTTGAAAATATCAACTGGAAGCCAAGAACCAGACTCACAGCGCCCTCTCACAAGGGACTTGCTGAGTGACCTTGGACAAGCTACTTAAATTATGCTTCCTCATGGGTGAGATGATGCTATCAGCTATATCATTTTCCTAGTTAGTTATTGGTCTATTTGATTATATGCACAGTAGTTCCAGAAAGCACTTAAGGCAGTTTATAAAAATACATAAGCTAAGATAGCACTAGTAATAAGTAATCAGGAAGGAGAGCAACACAAAAAACATGCCGGAAAGCAGGCTAATACAAAAAGGCACATCATGAAGACTTAGTCCCTGGCTATGAATTTGACCCTGAGCTTCAAAGCAACCAGTGAATTAGTGAAACCTGGTGAGTTACAGACCTCAGGAGGAGAAATAGCTCCCTCCTAGCACTGAAAGGATCCAGTGAGACCCCACATGTAACAAATGCTTATTTCCTTCTCATTCCTCTTTTCCATGCAATGGCAGGAAGTGCCAGCTCCCTTTAGAGAGCTACCACAAGTGACTGTCTGCCATAGCATTTCTTCCCTGCCTTCCCCTCTGCACATCAGACACACAGTAGGTACAGACACAGAGACACCACGCTCATGCCCAACACTGCAGGGAGCATTCTAGAGCTGACTACTAAGGCTTGGGGTCTAGGTGCTCCCTAGTTCCCTCAGTTTTCACCCCGGTCACTATTTACCCATGGAGACAGACATCCCAGATAAATCTTCTGACATCACCAAGAGCCAAAAACAAAAAAAACAAAAAAAAAAACAAAACAACAACAACAACAACAAAAAACCATGTGTAACACTTGAAGCAATATAAGGAATTTTAAAGTGTTGCAATTTCTAAGGCCTGTAGTCCACTCAGGCTGTAGCTTCATTTCCTTTTTTATCTCTGGTAAAACATTTTCATCCTTTACCAGTACCAAACAATTTGAGCTATTCAGCTGAAGCAAGCTGAGAAAGAGAGGAGAGATGTGCATCTTGTAAGATTTGGAATATAGCTATTTAATCTATCAGAAATGAGTTTGGAGTAGATAAGCTGTTTAAATACGCATTTGAAATACCATTAATAGGAACACTTCTCTTTTTCTCTTTGCTCTGTATTGTGGTTCTTTTAATAAAATTGGCAATGGTGACATCAGTGTGTGCATAGCTGTACACGCTGTGCTTAGCAAACAGTTGCTTAATGCCAGGATATTAATTTTTATGAAAAAGAACTAGATATATATTCAATAGAACAATAAACCTTTCAAAAATATAACCACTAGAGATAATCTTTTTTTTTTTCTTTTTTTTGAGGGGGATCTTCAGAGAGCTTTCCAAGTACAGTTGGAGTTGTTCACAATTTCAGGAAACTTCTATGCATCTAAATACAAAAATTGAATGCATTTTCATGGTAAAATATGTTGGATGTACTAGGATTGGCGGTTTAGCTGGTAAGTAAAATTTTAGGGAGAGTAGGAGCAAGGCAGACGCATAAAACATCTGTGCTTTCCAACTGAGATGAGTCAAATACGGAGAAAAATGACAAAGTTCTGTGGTAAATGAACTTTGAAGTGTTCTCCAATTCAAACCAATTTTTAAATTTTAATATTAATAAGAACTGTTGGCCAGGTGCGATGGCTCATGCCTGTAATCCCATCACTTTGGGAGGCTGAGGAGGGCGGATCACGAGGTTGAGAGATCAAGACCATCCTGGACAATATGGTGAAACTTCGTCTCTACTAAAAATACAAAAATTAGCTGGGAGTGGTAGCACGCGCCTGTAGTTCCAGCTACTCAGGAGGCTGAGGCAGGAGAATTCCTTGAACCCAGGAGTCAGAGGGTGCAGTGAGCCAAGATCACGCCACTGCACCCCAGCCTGGCAACAGAGCGAGACTCTGTCTAAAAAAAAAAAAAATTGTTGCTGTGGTCCCTCTGTAATACTGCTCTCTTCCCGAGACTTCTACTTACTTGGGCTCTTTTGTTTCTTACAAAAGCACAAGCCTCTAGAAGATAGTAATTAGTTGCTTTCTTGATACATCAGAATTATTCCCTAATTAAATGAGATTCAAGGTGATAAATGGAATTACTTTGTCTTTTAGACCTCCGTATTTCTCGGGAGAATTACCTCACAAGGTTTAAAATATGTATATTAAGAAAGCCCATTTGGAAAGTACAGAATTGTGTGGTTATTTAAATGAAAGCAGATACATGGTGTTTCAGTATTCTTATTGTCTTTACTGCTTCAATGCGCTCAACATTTGAATTAATAAGATTTGGGGTGCCTTAGCTGCATGGGAGAATTCTTATTTGTTTCCTTGTGCCCACATTGAAAAGAACTCAAAATGACTCATTAAGGAGAAAAGAAACTTATAATGAAAGAATTGTTTTGTGGTTGAGTCTCAAGGGAGACTTGACAATATCATGCAAATTTCAGTTTTCTCCCTATTTCTTTATATTTTAATAACCTACCAGTTTTCTATACAGTACATCTTTCCCCATGCAGTTGTTTTCTCACACATATAGTAATGATAATAGTTATCTAAGATTTCAACTTTAAAAAATTATGTGTTTAATAAGATCTCTGGTATTCCTCTAGAGATAGTAAAATTGTAATAACAGCACTGCCTTAATAACAATAACATTTTAATTGTTTATTACTGCCAGTATAGTAAAAATATCATTTCGCAAATATTTGCTTACCTCTTTGGACTCTCTCATACGGCCACAAAAATGAGATACCCTTACGAGTATCTCATTTTACAAACTGATTTTCTTTTTCTTTCTTTTAAAGCAACTGTGGAGTAAGTACCCTCTTAAAATAAGTTTCATATGCTAAGTGATTTTCTAAAATGTAGGTAGTTGAACTTAGTTAGACAAAAATATTTTAAAATATTTAATATATTGGCTGTTTCCTAACCCTACCACTGCACTCAAAATAGCTTTTCTTTTCAGGTGACCATAACAAATAAGTACTAAGTAGTTCCTTTATATTAATCACTCAGTCAAATGCTTTCATATGCTTTCATCAAGTGCTTTTATCTCATTTTTTTGAGTCTTATGAGATAAATATTATGATCTCCACTTTGTAGATGAAGCTGGAGAGATAAATAACAGCTATAGAAAAGAAATAAAACCAACTAAAAATAGTTTCTGAACTTAAAAAAAAATCCATGCAGATAATTCATGTTCATACACATAATGTAAACCACTTAGAAATGTAGTATTGCTTTATTTGTTACACACCACATTTGTCATGTTTGTGCATTCCTTTAGACACCTGCATTTGTGTAAAGTAATGACTAATAATAGTAAATTAAAGTAAAATAAACTATTATAACCAAATTATCTTGTTCTCTTGACGTGGTATAAAAATAATTAAACAGGTAAAGTTATAATACATTTTTATGTGCCAAAATTAATTGGCAACTGACATGGTACCATAAAAGTAAAAGGCTCATTTCTCCCACTATAGAGAAGCTCTAGGCAATGTTTCTCTATCCAGATGAAGTCTTCAGGGAATACAGAAGAAGTATACATAGTGGAGGAAAAGAACATGAGTTCCAGGATCCACGTATAGATGATCAAATCTTAGCCCTACTTATTAGTGGAGTGAGATTGGCCAAGCTCATTTCTCTCTGAACCTACCTTTCCTCAGCTTGAACACGTAGGGCCTAAAATGTAATTCAAGTATATCTGTAATATTTATATTTAAAATGATATGAAGCAAACTTTACCTATAATGACATTAGTTACTACTCGGAGATGATTATGTATGTGATTTATATTGCCCTCTGCACTTTTCTTTATGTTTAAAACATCTCATTATTCTTTTTAAAAATAATAAAATGAGTAAGTAAATAACATAACGTTGATAATAGCTACTTCTAGGGGAAGGTTGAGATAAACTGAAATCAGATATCATATATAAAGTAGATACTGCAGAGTAGGTAACTCTCAATTTTTAGCTCCCTTCTTTCTTATTTTATTGGCAATACACCATTACCTTCTATCTCATCAATTTCATTCAAGAGATTGAGCAGCGATTTTCCAGTGAAGCAAGTTATCATATTTGATGTCAGTGATGATTGATAAAATGCTAATTAAGTAGCTACAATACAGGAAAATCACATAACATTGAAAGCATATTTCATTTAAATATTTTGGAAAGTTTTCTCTGTAGTCTCATTGTGAATAGTAACTGATACCTTGGTTATGCAAAATTCAAGTATTTTCCTCAGTATTTCTCAAGAATGATAATAAAAATTCACCATACTTTCAATGTCACTATTTAACTATATTTATATTCACATAGATTCAAAAACATCTTGAATACCTTATTTCTTACTTCATCTAACTATCTAATAATAATAATAAATGTTATAGTTAAATATAATGTATAAGATGTAGAAATTGGTCTTTATCACTATATTCTTCCTGGTGAGATAGCAGGCATAATGGATAAATTTTAGGTTCCCCAGGCAAGAAGTAGATAGGAGAAATAAGAAAAAGCTGTAGCTTTATTTACTAAAGTTAGGATGTTTTGCTCAAATATGAAACCTAGACACCCATTCAGGACTGAGGCATTCATTCCCCCAGCAGCTAGGAGTCTTCTCAGCTAAGACTCTCTCCTGGAATTGCCTTTAGCCAAAGAGAGCGAAATCTACTGCACACAGGTGTTGATCTTAAGAGAACCCCACCTCCAAACAAATTTCCTGGGCCTAAATCTCTGCCTCCAAGTCTGTTTTCCAGAGAATCTGGCTTATGGCATGTGGCATTACCTCTTTTTTCCTGGAATGCCCTTGAAAACCTTGAGTACAAGTGTCCATGATCCTGAACATGGTTTGGGTTTCTAAAAAAAATTACTGGGACTATCCCATTTGTACATTCACTGACAATAAACTATGTAGAACATTCACAATTTTAGGTCACTATTTATTCAAGATAACCTACTTATATTAATCCAGGAATAATATAAGAAATGCTGTCTGATTTAGGGAGGGTGAGGTTGCTCACACTTGGCACCTGACCTAATTTCTACAACATTTTGCTTGTGCCAGTACAGACCTATGTTGTTCTATCTTTTTGAAGAGTTAAGTGTATGTACATAGGAACATTACTCATTTCTATTTACTTAGAAAATCTAATTTTCCTCCAATGCACTAAAAACAAACAAACAGGAGGCCCAGTGAGATTAAACTCTCAAATTAGTGTGAGAATATCTGGTTTCATTTTTACTGTCCTCAACTGAATTTCTCATTACCTGGAGCTAATTTTCCAGCGTACATGTGCTGTGGAAATAATGCCAGGGAAGTTTATTAGTGTAGGGAATTGATAGGTCTATTATATGGTTAGGCTGTGTCCCCACACAAATCTCATCTTGGATTGTAGCTCCCACAATCCTCATGTGTCGTGGGAGGCAACTGAATCATGAGGTGGGTCTTTCCTGTGCTGTTCTCGTGATAGTGAATAAGTCTCACAAGATCTGATGGTTTTATAAAGAGGAGTTTCCCTGCACAAGCTCTCTCTTTTTGCCTGCCACTATCCATATAAGACGTGACTTGCTCCTCCTTGCCTTTTGCCATGATCGTGAGGCCTCCTCAGCCATGTGGAACTGTGAGTCCATTAAATCTCTTTTCTTCCCAGTCTCAAGTGTGTCTTTATCAGCAGTGTGAAAATGGACTAATATGGTCTGTATAGTCAATTCAGTGAGTAGTATCCATTGGCTAAAATTGTTTATATACTCTCAAAGCCTTAAAAAAATGTAATTGTCAGATTGGTACCAAACTCTGAGTTTTTTAATTGCAATAGTTTATTTTAGGCATTTTGGCAAAATATACACTGGCGACCCAGAAAAAAAGACCATTCTAAAAAGAATAAAAACCTCTTATTTTGCAGGTGGCTAAAATCCTTTGTTAAGATTCAAAAATTAGTGTACTAAAGCAGCTCACAACACATCTCTGCAGAAACATGATCAGATATAGCTTCTCAGTGTATATATGTAAATGCCTTACAATAAGGCAAAATGGTTAAGAATGTCACTTTTAAAAAGCATGTTCTAAACACTTGAATAGAGTTTACTATTTGGTAAACAGTTCAATATACTATAATAAACTAGCTCACAATGAACCAAAAAATTAATGTAAAGTTGTTAAAGCACAATAAGTTCTCATTTTTCCCATCTACTCTGTTTCTCAAATTAAATTGCCTATTAAATAACCAGAATTTCATCCAGTTATATTAATAAATACAAGTTAAATACATTTTTCTCTAACAACCAGCAACTCAGTATTAGAGACTAAATGATAGATGTCCTGGTGATTTAAGTATCTAATTACAATGTTTTAATGTATAGGTAAATTACTAGGACAGAAATTGAATGAATAACCAGAGGGATGTGGCAGGATATTTTAAGATCCATCATGATAGGTAGGAAGAGTGATTCTATTTCTTTGTGAAAATACATTACTGTTTAAGTTAGATTCACGAAGCTACACAAACCCCAAATGTCACAGCAATATGGGAAAAGGTGGAACATACGTCTGAGCATAAAACAGTGATCTAATCATATCTGACCACATTACAAAATCGTTCTTTTTTCCAAGTTATAATAAGGATTGCTTCAAAAAAATAAATAGCTTAATATAAATGCATGATAATAAGAACAAAATGAGCTTTGGAAACTTGGTTTTGACCCTAGTAACCCCAATTAAAATTAGAGAAATACTTCCTTTGAGTTTATGCTGTGGTATCAAAAATACAATGCAACTCAGGGAGACAGAATGTATGCTTTGGGTGTTGCTACCTGGTGAGTTCAGACCATCAGCAGGAAGGAAAATGTCATCTAAGCTGCTGAAATTGTTTGTACTCCATTTGTGAATTTGCAATGTGTCAGACATGTAATAAAGGCACTTTCTAGAAGTTGTATAGCCATTAAACTTCCTAGGCATTGCCATGTTAGTATAATGATGGATTGCAGGTCTCAAAAATAAATGCTAGTGAGACTAGAATTAGGATACAAATTCAGCTCCAGAATATCTGTTAGGGAAAGTCAGTATCCTAATTTGACATGAAAATTAGATCTGTCAACCTAAGCAAAAAAAAAAAAAAAAAAAAAAAAAAAAAAAAAAAAAAAAAAAAAACCTAGAAGTTTATTTCCTGGTCTACATCAGTTCTTACAAAAGTGAGACATCAGGAGAAAGTTGAACTGTTAGTCATAACTTTCATTTATTTTATATGTCCAAACTTTTGCAAAAATTTTCCTTGTGATTTTAATTAATTATTGCAAAGAAATGTTACTAAGGTTGCACAATCTTTTAAACTATTGTTAACTATTCCTAATCTTTATCTTTCAAAAAACCAAGAAAATTCTAAATGTCTAGCAATAGACCTGAGGCATTTGCATTAGGACTTTAGGACTTTGAAGCAATCCCACCAGCAATGTGCCTTCCCAAACAACAAGCCCCCCAAAATAATACTCAGTGATTGGTGCACATTATAAGCTGAGCCCAAACTTTATTCCTCACTTGGAGTGTTGGAATGAATGGATATGTTCCATACATTTCTTAAAAAAAAAAAACAAAAACAAAAAACTAGTTTCTAACACAGGTTCCTATATTCAAATCCCCTTCATGTTACCCTCTACAATTCCCAGCTAAGGCTGCTATTTTCATCAATATGCTCTTTCTACCTTATTCAGCCCAGTTTGGCCTTGACTTCCCCACCAGTTTCCTCCCTAGGAATCTTCCTTGGGTCTTGTTCTGCCTTTATGATATTGTAAGCAAACTCGCATATATCCTTGATCACTTCTGGATATAACTTGCTCAGCTCATTGACCATACTGAAGTCGGGCTTTCTCCTGATGGCACACTCTTCCAAAATGTTTACTATCAGAAGTAGTCTCCCCAGTTGCATGCTTCTCTTAGCCCATTAGCTCACGTCTACTTTTCAATAAAGTTTTCCTTTGCAAGTCCATCATATCTAGTTACTCCATTCTCTTTGTGTCTCTCATTTATCAACCCTTGGCCCTGTTTCTAAGTTTCTTGGTGAAATTTATCATCAAATTTCAACAAGCCTCATCATAAATCCTCAATCTCCATATCTCCATTCCATTTTCATCCTTCATAAATAGAGACACGGAAGGGACCCAGATGGCTGAGCAGAAGCAGGTAGTGTGTGGCTCCCCAACAGAGAAACCCCAGAATAGTAAGTGGACACCTTCTGAGCAGATAGTCTAGGAGAGAATGCTTGGATGCGACAGAGAAGAGACATAAAGCATCAGAAGACTGCAGGGGCAGGAGAGTTCCCGAAGCCAGGTTTCTTCTGGGTGGCAAGACATGCAGCCAGGGGCAGCTTTGAGAACTGGAACTAGTCTGCGTGTGTCGCTATGAAATGAGAAAGGTTCCCTTGTCCCCCTTGCAAGGTATGCAACTGGGGAAGTGGATCGCTTCTTCAATGCCCTGCTGTTCATACCTCTAGGGGAGCATGCAAACGGGCAGGGTGTGGGGCTGGATCCCACGGCAGCGTCTAGGGGTGGATGTTTACAGCTCCTGAAGCCCCAGTGGGCATGTGCTACCATAGGCTCTTTCAGTTTTGCCGTCTATAGGCAGCTTGTGTTAACCAGCTCAATTAGACCCTCCACCTTGTCACAAGGACGGAGGGCTTTCTGTATCCCGGGTTCTTGCCTTGGTGTGCCGGAAGAATTGAATCACACCTGGGCTTGGAGAATGAGTACAAGGTTTTATTGAGTGGAAGTAGCTATCAGCAGATGGGGGAGCCAGAAGGGAGATGGTTTTCCCTTGGAGTCCAGCTGCTCAGCAGCCCGGGCTCTCCTATGACTGCTGCGACCAAACTCCGCGTCATTCCACCGCTGGACGGCCTGCCAGGTGGCAGCATCTGTTGGTGTGCTCTTCCACCACCATGCTCACCTCGATGTCCTCTCCACTTTCAGCTACTTGTGTCTCTGCCCGTCGGTCTTGGGGTTTTTATAGGCACAGGATGGTAGGGGGCATGGTAGGCTAGGTTGGTCTTGGGAAATGCAACATTTGGGAGCAAAGGCTGGAGTGCCTGTCCTCACCTAGGTCCGTGGGCACAGGCCTGGGGGTGGAGCCCTCGCCAGGGATGCACCCTTCTCTACCCAGCACTTCCCAGCACCCCTTACACATCAACCACTGGGTTTCCCAGTTGACTTCTTTGTTCAGTTGGGGGTCAGTAACCCACCAGTTCTGAAAAGTGGTAAGGGGAGGGACCCATCCCCCTGGAGATCTAACCCTCGGTTCAGTGACCCCTAAGGGAGGAGGATGCAGTCGGCTAAAGCCCCTCTTGCGTCAAAGGAAACAGGCTCACTGCACCAGCCACTGAAGTGGGAGCCACCAAAGCCAGGGAATGGATGTGGAGAGGGGGTCATCTCTCACCTCTCTCACCCCTCTTCACTGTACTGTTGCGGACTCGAAGGTGGCTCTCCCCAGCAGAACCCAGGGAGTGTGGGTGGAAAGAGACCACTTTTTGGGCTTCTCCAGAGATTCTACTCCCACTGAAGGCAAACGCGCGCCGAGGCAGGGCACTTTGCAGACTTTTCCGTTGCTTCTGCCCTTGCCCCTACCTTCTGGCGCTTACTCTTAAGCGCCACCTTCTGGGCTGCAGCCTGAATTACACCACAAAACAAAACTACATCACAACAACAAGCGATGTCTCAGCCATCGCACAAACTTATCTGCAACCAAGGAACCCATACAGAGCCTTGGCGCCCTGAAAGCACTCAGAAATGAAGCTGATCCACCCATACACATTGTACACCATAGTCATACCCACAAGGGAAAAAATAATTTAAAATCAACAAGCTCCATCCAAACAATAGCAAATTCAAAAAAGAAAAGGAAAAAGCATCAGCTCTCTCAGATGAGAAGGAACCAGCACAAGAACTCTGGCAATACAAAATGTCAGAGTGTTTTACCACCTCCAGAGAATCTCACTAGCTCCCAAGCAATGAACCCTAACGGGAATGAAATGTCTGAAATGACAGATATAGAATTCAGAATCTGGATGGCAAAGAAACTCAATGAGATCCAAGAGAAAGTTGAAATCCAACACAAAGAAGCCAGAAAAATGATCCAAGATTTGAAAGACAACATAGCTATATTAAGAAAGAACCAAACAGAACTTCTGGAATTGAAAAATTAACTATGGGAATTTCAAAATACAGTTGGAAGCCTTAACAGCAGACTATACTAAGCAGAAGAATAAATTTCAGGGCTCGAAGGCTAGCTTTCTGAATCAACCCAGGCAGGCAAAAATAAAGAAAAAATAATAATTTTAAACAACTCACAAAACCTTCAATAAATATGGGGCTATGTAAAGTGATAAATCTATGCATTATTGGCATTTCTGAGGTAGGAGAAACTAAGCAACTTGGAAAACGTATTTGAGGATATAATTCAAGGAAATCTCCTCAGTCTTGCTAGAGAAGTCAACATGCATATACAAGAAATCCAGAGAATTCTTGGAAGAATACTATATAATATGACCACCTTCAAGGCACACAACCATGAGACTATCCAAGGTCAATGTGAAAGAAAAAAATCTTAAAGGCAGCTAGAGAAAACAGTCATATTATCTATAAAGGGAAACCCATCAGACTAACAGCAGGCTTCTCAGCAGAAACCATACAAGCCAGAAGACATTGGGGGACTATTTTTAGCATTTTTAAAGAAAAGAAATGCCAACCAATAATTTCATATCCCACCAAACTATACTTCATAAATGAAAGAGAAATAAATTCTTTCTCAGATAAGCAATTGCTAAAAAAATCCATCACCACCAAACTAGACCTACAAGAGATACTTAAGAGAGTTCTAAACATGAAAACAAAAGGATGATCCTTGTTACCCTGAAAGCACATGCAAGCACATAGCCCACAGGCCCTAAGCAGTGACAGAATCAATACTACAAAGCAACCAGTTAATAACACTATGAAAGGAATAAAACTTTACATATCAATATTAACTTTTGCATAGTCAAAGTTAATATTGATATGTGAGGTTTTATTCTGTCATAGTGTTTTAACATAAAATATTAACTTTGGCCATGCAAAGTTAATATTGATATGTAAGGTTTTATTCTTGTCATAGTGTTTTAACACTCCATTTAAAAAGCAAAAAGTGGCAAATCAGAGTAAAAAAATTCTATCTTCAAGATACCCATCTCACTTGTAATGACATCCATAGGCTAGGCACAAAGTAAATGGATACAGAAAGATCTATCATGCAAATAGGAAAAAAAAAAAGAACAAGGATCACTATTCTAATATCAGAAAAAATAGACTTTAAACAACAACGGTATAAAAGGACCAAGAAAGGCATTACATAATGATAAAGTGTTCAATAAGAAGACTTCAATAAGAATGTATATATATTCTAAATATATATACATTCAACACTGGAGGATGCATATTTATAAAATAATTGCTTTTAGACCTATGAAAAGACTTTCACGGCCACCCAATAATAGTGGGGAAATTCAGCACATGAGTGAAAGCAATAGGCAAAAAAACTAACAAAAAATGTATTTAATAAATTTGATAGTTGGCCAATTGGACCTAATATACATATATAGAATATTCCACCCAACATTTACAGAATGTGCATTCTTCTCATCTGCACATGATACATATTCCAAGATTGAACACATACACAGTCATAAAGCAAGTCTTAATAAATTTCAAAAAATCAGAATCATACGAAGCATCTTCTCAGACCATAGTGGAATAAAAACAGAAATCAATAGCAAGAGGAATTCTTAAAACCACACAAATACAGGAAACTAATCAACTTGTTCTTGAATGACTTTAAAATAAACAAAAAAATTAAGACAGAAATCAAAACGTTATTTGAAACAAACAAAAATAGAGATACAACATATGAAAAGCTCTAGAGTGCAGTAATGGCAGCATTAAGAGGAAAGTTTATAGCACTGAATGTCTACATCAAGAACATAGGTCTGAAATTAACAACCTAACCTCGCACCTAAAAAAACCAGAGAAAACAAGAACAAAGCTAAACCTAGAGCTAGCAGAATAAAAGAAATAACTAAAATCAGAACAGAATTAAATGAAATTGAGACCCGTAACAACCATACAAAGGATATACAAAATGAAAAGCTGGTTCTTGGAAAGGATAAAAAAAAGACTGATATATGCTAGCTAGATTAACAAGAGAGAAGATCTGAATAAGCACAATCAGAAATGACAAAAGTGACATCACAACCAATCCCACAGAAACATAAAAGATCCTCAGACACTACTGTGTACATCTCTATGCACAAAAACTAGGAAATCTAGAGGAGATGCATAAATTTCTGGACACACACAACCTCCCAAGATTAAACCAGGAAGAAACAGAAATCCTGAACAGACCAATAACACATAACGAAGTTGAATCAGTAATAAAAAACCGAATATCCAAAAATAGCCCTGAACCAAATGGATTCACAGCCGAATTCTGCCAGATATACAAGTAAGAGCTGATAGAGATCCTACTGAAATTATTCCAAAAAAAAAAAAAAAAAAAAATTCAAGGAGGAAGAACTCCTCTCTAATTCAAAACCAGTATCATTCTGATACCAAAATCTGGCAAAGACACAACAACAACAACAACAACAACAAACCCTATATGCCAATATCTTTCTGATGCACCCAGATGCAAAAGTCCTCCACAAAACATTAGCAAACCACACTCAATCAATGAGATACTATCTCACACCACTCAGAATGGTTAGCGTATTAAAAAAATAAAAAAGTAACAGATGTTGGTGAGACTGTGGAGAAAAGGGAACGTTTGCACACTGTTGGCAGGAATGTAAATTAGTTCAGCCCCTGTGGAAAACAGTTTGGAGATTTCTCAAAGAACTAATAATAGAACCACCATTTGACGCTGCAATCTCACTACTTAGTGTATACCCGAAGGAAAATAAACCATTCTACCAAAAAGACACCTGCACTTACATGTTCATCACAGCACTATTCACAAGAGCAATGACATGGAATCAACCGATATGCCCACCAATGGTGGGTTTGATAAAGAAAATGTGCTACATATATACCAGGAAATACTATACAACCATAAAAAGATGAAATCATGTTCCTTGCAGCAACATCGATGGAACTGGAGACCATTATTCTCAGTGAATTGAAACAGAAACAAAAAAGCAAATACCACATGTTCTTACTTAAAAGTGGGAGCTAAACATTGGATGCACGTGGACACAAATATGGAAACACTAAACATTGAGGATTCCAAAAGGGTGGGAGGAGGGAGGTGAGCAAGTGTTGAAAAATTCCCTATTAGTCCTATGTTCACTACGTGGGCAGTGGGATCATTAGAAGCCCAAACCTCAGCTTCGCGCAATTTACCCATTAACAAGCCTGCACATGTACTCCCTGAATCTAAAATAAAAATAAAATAAGAAAATACAACAAAGAGATCCCTCTACTACCCTCACAGGACTGGTCATTGTATCACTTCTTTTGGTACAGTTCATAAACTCTAACCCTTTATTTCTTCTTTTTCCCCTCCTTCTGATCTCTCTTTCCACATTTTCACGTTCAGTGCTGTATCCCTTCCTCATTTTTCCATATTATAGTCTCACCTGCTAGACTAATTAATTTTTTTCTTATTTAGTTTAAATTCCAAAATTGAATTTTCTAATCAGATTCACATTATCACTTTTGAATCTCTTATACTTGGTCTTCAGAAGTCCTGAATGTGAGATCCAAACCCTCTTTCCATTCATTGTATTCTTTCTAACAATAACAAAATTGTATCTTTGAATACTTGTTATAGATATATTCTTCATTCTGTCTGCCTTCCGATTTTCATTACAATTTATCATGTAGTCATTTTTTAGTTTTTGGTTGTTGTGTAGCCTAATCTGTCAGCCATTTCCTTCCAATAAAACAATTCAGGAGCATATCCTTTATCTGTGCTGGGATATGGAGATTACATAATATATTTGGGGTTCAGATTTGTTTACTTCAACAAATATTAAGCATGACTACACTAGGTAGAGTAGATATATTAAAGAATAGCTCCTGACCTTAAGAAGCTTGCAACTTTTGGAGAAAAACAAAGACATGCATAAATAATTTGGATATTATACAGCAAATACAGCGAGAGACATGTATCAGCACATGAGAACACAGAGGAAGGTATTAAATGCATCTTGGAAGGCAGGAAAATGAGGAAATGCATCCAGAGGCAGAAGAAAGAGGCAGCTGGGGAGGAAAGAGGAAAATAGATTTTCTAGACAGAAAAAAAAAAAAAAACCCAGCAGTTGTGTACAATAATATGATGAAGACCTAAATTAGTGCAGTCAATTGATAAAAAGGAAAAAGCTTAAAAAATACTCAGAATATAAAATCAGCACAGTATGTTGATGGTGATTGATTGGAGGCATTACCTAACTATACTGGGGAAAGACTGGCACAGCAAGAGAACAGGGAAGCGATGTGCATTCATATTGATAGGCTGAGGCTGAGCTGCTAATTGGAATGTCAAGTGGAATAGATAGTAGATAGTCTAAATTTAATGGGGAAATTTAGGGATGAAGATAAAACCTGAGCATGCATGAGAATGCTTATGATAGCTAAAATTTTGTACTTACTTGGAGTTTCCCCAGGAATTTTTTAAGTGCCTTTGGAGACTCAGAGAAACTGTCTTGTTCTATTAATTCCTTTGCCTCCTTTCACTGATGTTCTCCACTAAATTATAAACTCCCTGAAGATTCATGTCATGGTTTCTTTACCTTTATATCTCTCATGACTCCTAGCATAGTGCATTACTCTTAGAAGACAGTAAGCACTCAATAAAGTTTATTATTGAAAGGTCCTCAGTAGCATGAACATATAACTAATAGGTAGACTAAACTTATGTGGAACACCAGTGGTCAACAAAATACCTATATGCAGATGTTCCATTAATAGATAAGTCTTTCTGAGACGATTAAAGCAAAGAGAAAGAGGTCTGACATTTATGACATGACTTTCAGATTTAAAGCACTCAAATAGTTGTTAAAAAGAACAGATCTCTGTTTAATTACCTCCAACCTATGGAGGTATCAGATCACATTCAGAAAGCCTTAAACATGGCATCTGAGCAATAGGAATTTCTTCCATATTCTTCCACCCAATTAAAACGGGGTGAGTACTGAAAAGATGGAGACATATCTACTGAAATATAAATTTAAAAAACAGGCATTTTATTCACTTTGGGACAAGATGAAAAAGACTTAGATAATTATTTTAATTCAATTAGGAAAATTGAAAGCACCATTATTTTCGACTGAGATAATGTCTTTATTCCTAAAGGGTGTGTGTGTGTGTGTGTGTGTGTGTGTGTGTGTGTGTGTATAGTTTGTTTTGTCTCTTTTTTTTTTTGTAAAACTCTCCTTAGGGAATATTGCAGTGATTGTTTTTCTTGATGTAAAAACTAAAGCATGGAGAAATTCCAATGAAAAGGACAAACTAACATCTGATTCCACATTATTTCTAATTCTCAATCACAATATCTTGATAGGATAGAGGTGTTCTGTAGCAGATTAAAAGGCTTTTTTTTTATTCTGAGATTGCTTTTACTTAATTTCTTTTGAAGAGTTGATTTTAATTTTTAAAATTGTCATTTAAATGCTAAGTTCTGTATTAGGAGAAAATAATCTAGAAAAATCTAAAGACAAGTGTATAGCCTTAGGTAAAGCATCAGAAAGCATACTTTAAAGAGGGTTTGCTGTGGAAGACCCTTCAATTCAGTATTATTCAGGATAGGAAAAAAGGTTAGGCTACAATATCCCTGAGTGTCAATTTCATGCTCTGGAGCGCTTAGGTAATTTTACAGAGTATGGCAAAGTGATAAAAGTTCAGGAGGTCCATCATCTATGACTACTCCTGTAGAAATATAGGAGAAACTGTAATTACATCCTCAGAAACTTATGCTTTCAAGTAAAAGGCAAAGAAAATTAGTAAAATAGCTTCACGCAACTCATGGCTATCCAGAGGCAGTTTTATTCAATGAAAGTGCTCTCACTACTGGTTCACAGCAAAAGTTCCCATGACAACCAAGACTACACAGTACAATGGTGATCCTGTTTGCCCAGGGATATCCTGTCATCAATATAAATAAGTAGATAACAATATCTAGTCTGTAGGTACTATGATTAACAGCTGTCTATAAATGACAACTGCAGAGTAGAATGGAATGCTCAGAACTGAGTTTATTCCAAGTTCAATTAACTTAAAATATTATTTCCTTACTTTCTAAAAACATCAGAGTATGTGTTTCTAAATTATTCTACTATGTTTCACTATAATTATCAAGTTTGGTTTCATCCTGCATTATGACCTTTCAGTGAGCTGGAACAGTAATGTGTCCCCAGGTATGGTGAAGTGGAAGGTGGTTTACTTTCTTGATATGAGCAAAGGCTATTTTGGAGTTGAAACTCTCCAGAACAGTTAAAATGTATTTATTTCTAAAGGTTCTTAAGTGTAAAGGAACATACACAGGATTGTAAGCATATTTCTCTACTAGAAGTCTTATAATATTTCTTATCTGTTATTCTGTATTCCCCTGTTTCCTGAAATACTGTGAACTTCTTAAGACAAAACAAAATATCATTTATTTTTATATATTGGGTCTAGAATGAGTTAGGGAAACAACAAAATACTTGTTAAATGAACCAAAAAATAACAAATAAAAATATGCAAACAATAAATGTAATAGCATGTGCTAAATGTAATGTGTACCAGAATTAACAGTTGGCCTATGAGAGATACAGAGTAATATAGGGCCCATTTGAATCCTAACACTGATTTGTCATCCTGTTTAAGAAAGTTACATACTATAGTATTTCATAATATAGTTGAACAAAGTATCTGTTATATACACATGCACATTAAGCCACAATCCATTTTGCATTTGTAAGAAATTGAGTATTATTTTAAGTAATTTGAAGGTAACACAGTTCTTAAATTTACCTAACTGAGGTTCAAAGGGAAAGTCCAACATCTCAACCCAGTTAAATCTGGCTAACTAGTGTGTGCCAATCAATATAAACACATGCTTTAAAAAAGCTACCCTAGTTCTCATTCCTAGGAAACGTCAGTTGTGTAGCACTGGGGTTCATTTCTGTTCTCATACATTTTCATTTCTGTAATAAAAAATCGATGTCCATTTTTTGATGTGTCACTGCTGATAGCTTTAAAGTGTTATACCTCTCTCTTCCCCTCTGTCCTACATTTGGGAAAACTGTTAAGAAAGCCCATGTGTTCTCTCCTTTGGTGATGGTGGGAAATTCAAACCACACCAGAGTCCGCCCACACAGAACTCTCAGCACAGCCTCACCCACTAAAAGTCATACAATCTCAAGCCAGTCATTTCCCCCTGCTCTCTCAAGCTATTTGAAACCTTCTTGGGAGGCCTGCTCTGCTCTCCCCAGAAAACCTCACAATTTTATAAGTAATAAGTATTTTCATACTTTCTTGGTAGGTGTGTATGTGTGTGTGTATGTGTGTGTGTGTGAAAGTGAGAGAGAAAGAGAAGGGTAGGGCTGCTCATTAGTCTTAACATTTGAACCACATTTTAGGTGGAGGCTTATCTGAATCCACACAATGGATACAACAGTTTCATCTCCTAAATCTTGGCTATTTGGTTCTCCTCTTCTGCTCCCTTCTTTGGGAGGGAAGTAAAAAGCTAAAACATGCATTCCCAGGTTACATATAGAAGCTAACCTAAGGCAACTGCAGCTTTAATAGAGCAAAAAGAACTCAGAGGAGAGTGCAGAAGTGATATTATTATTAGCAGAAGTTGAAAACATCCACCTGCCTAAATCTGAGTTGGCTCTCAGTCTTTCTAGAATATGTTCTAACAGCATTATTAGCAGAGGGTGCTGAGAAGAGCAGATTACTCTTATGCCTACATTAGATTGGCCTCTTGCAGTGCATTAATATAAGGGTATGTGGCATCATTTTCAAGATGAATGTTAAGGACATTAACATGGGCAGGGAAAATAGGCTTTTTACACTTAAACAGCACATTCTCAAGAGAAAAAATGTCAACCTATGGCTTATTCATAACACAAATAGCTGTTTAAACTATAGCTTAGAATCTACTAAGTGCCAAGCACTGTGCTAAGCAGTTTACATTTTGCATATGTCATTATAAAATATAACCTTATTAGTGCCATTTTACTGTTGGAAACCAAAAACAGATCCTAATACATCCAGCAGTTGTCAGAGATAGAATTTCAACTCCGATTTCCCCCATATTCAATGTCTATATTCTGATGCACTCATTCTAAGACTTCAGATTTACATTGTTAAGACTATGAATTTTTTGCTTCCTGATGATTTCTGAATGTCTAATAGGCCTTTATGAAGTTAAGTAGCTGGCAAGCTTAGGAAAGAAACACATTTTTTTTTTCTACTGGAATGAGGGAGATATCTGTCATAGCTGATAGATGAAATATATAAAAACACTACATGGTATCCATTATTCATTTTAGCTCCATTGCCCTAAAGAAACATAACACCATGAATTTAGATGCAGCAAGACAATGGAATAAATGCTTTTAATTCTTTTCAATAATTATGTCAAAACAAATATTCTGGCAACTATGAGAAAGTAGAAAGAGTAGAAGTCATGTTGTTGACTTCAACGTGCTTCCAATATACCTAACATATGGCTCAGTAGTTTGTTTTTAATAATTTGAAACACTGATTTGCTACATTAATATAAATGGTTTCACATTACAAGTAAGATAAGTATTTTAAAGTAGTAACTTTTCAAGACTTCATTTTTTAGAGGAGTGAGATTCACAGTGAAATTGTGAAGGTATGCAGATTTCCCATATGTAACATACTAGTTTTTAAACATTAATTTTAATAAATTCTTATGTCCTGAGTTAGCATTTAAGTTTATTTTATACTCTCAGTCTCTGGAAAAAAAAATGCTTCTGCTTAAAATAGCTTATTGACTAAGAATCCATCATTTCAAAGAAAATTATGCATGATCAACAGGTATATAGTTTAAATGGATAACAGCAGGGGGAGCTCAAAGACAGGTTGGACAAATTAAAAGTTGACTTCACGAGTACTGAAACATTATTTTAATAAAATTTTGAAGAGAAGAAGGAAGAATATACTATTAAATTATTAGATGATATTTTATACAATAATTTCCAGCAAAATAGCTAGCTAAATAGAGGAATAGTTTCCCATACAAAACACTTCAAAAGTCCAGAAAAAAATCAATGCACAGAATCACTAGACATCAGGGAAATGAAAATTAAAATTACAATGAAATATCACTACATATTACTCAACTAGAATGGTTAAAATGAGAAAGATAGATAATACGAAGTGCTGACAAGAATGTGGAGCTCTTAGAAAATAGACAATATTGGTTGGAATCTAAATGAAGAAGCTACTTGAGAAAACTGTCAGTCTTCAAAAAATGCATGCCTCATAATCAAGCAATTCCACTTCTGGCTATATACCCATCAGAAATATATACACATTATACAAAAAGAGGTATACAATGATGTTCACAGCAGCATGATTTGTAATAGTTTAAAATAAAAAAAACAAATATTTACCAACAATAAAATGGGTCGGGTACAGTGGCTCACACCTGTAATCCCAGCACTTTGGCAGGCTGAGGCGGGTGGATCACTTGAGTTCAGGAGTTTGTGACCAGCCTGGCCAAAATGGTGAAACCCTGTCTCTGATAAAAATACAAAAATTAGCCGGTGTGGTGGCAGGTGCCTGTAGTCCCAGCTACTTAGGAGGCTGAGGCAGGAGAATTGCTTAAACCCTGGAGGCAGAGGCTGCAGTGAGCCGAGTTCGTTCATGCCACTGCACTCCAGCCTGGGCAAAGGAGTAGAACTCTTTCTCAAAAAAAAAAAAAAAAAGAAAAAAAGAAAGAAAGAAAGAAAGAAATAAACAACAAAATGAATAAATAAGTTATAACATATTCATATGAAGATGAAAATGAACTACAATTACATATATAAAGACAAATGTTGCTTTAGGCCCAGGAGTTTGAGTCTAGCCTGGGCAACAAAGCGAGACTCAGTCTATACAAAAAAATAAAATAAAACTAGCCAGGTGGGTTGTTATACGTCTGTAGTCCTAGCTACTTGGGAGGCTGAGGCAGGAGGACTGCTTGAGCCCAGGAGTTAGAGGCTGCAATGACTTATGACTATGGTACTGTACTACAGCCTGGGTGACACAGCAATACCCTGTCTCAAAAAAAAAAAAAAAAAAAAGAAAGAAAAGAAAAAGAAAGATAACTTTTCCAAATACAATGTTGAGGAAAAGAAGCTAGAGAACAAAGAATACACTCTCTTTGGTAAATAATATGAATATTATCTTAGAAATCACAACAGTAGTTTCTTTGGGGTAGGGGCAGAATCTGAAAGGGGGGCTTCTACAGCTTAGTAATATACTGCTTATTAATCTAATTGCTGCTTACATGGGTGTGTTATCTTCATGAAAATTTGCCACATTTAATATTTAGGTTTGTGTGCTTTTTCCTGTTATGGTATAATTCAACAAAATTTGCTCTAAAATTATACTGGATGATTGCTTTAAATCATTAAATTAAAAGTTTTTGAGGCTTGAAATTAAGAAAGTTTGGTCCCACAGGGATAACTACGAACTAGAATTGTTTTTTGTTTGTTTGTTTGTTTGTTTCTTGAAGGCATTTACCAATCCTTTGGGTGCCAGGGCAAGAATCTAACCAAGTGGCCTAAACAGAGAAAGAACTCACATTCAGACTTCACAGAAAGTCTTACACCCAAAAGTCAATACCTATAAGTAGACCTACTACATACAGTCTCCCATGCAGAGCAAGACTTGTCTTGGTTTCAGGTAGCATGTTTAAAGCAAATATTTCTTTCAAAAATTTCTAATCACAAGTGTATACTTGGGATATGTAATATGGCATTGGATATTTGCATGGCCCAAAAGTTGAACATTTGGTTTAAAGTAAATCTATAGTTAGCAGACATGCAGTTACTTAAATTATAAGCAAATCCTCTTTGGAAAAATACACTTTCAACACAGATAATTTCCAGAGATAAAATACTAAAAAGTATGAGCTCACATATGTAAAATAATATATAGAGAATGCATAAAAAAATAAACTTCCCTGAGGGACAATCAGTGGAAATAAACTGCACAGGTAGACTAACAAGATTACAGATACTGGAACTATCAAGTAACTAAAATAAAATATTTAAGAGGCTTAAAGAAATGATAGAAAATTTAGTAAATGAGCAAAAGACCATAAAAATCAACACACATATTTAGAATAAAGACCAACAGAACTTCTAAAATTGAACGTCTAATAACTGAAATTAGAAATTCAACAAACGGGTGAAACAACAAATTAGACTCTGCTGAAGATTGAATTAGTGAGCCAGAAAACATATATGAATGAAACATTCAGAATGTAGTGGAAAAATAAATGGAAAATGTGAAAGAGAGGTTAAGAGAGGTGAAAGACAGAGTGGAGCCAACATAAGTCTTACTAGGGTTGGGATAGATTAAAAGGAATGGCAACGAGGCAATATTTGAAACAATAATAGCTGAGAATTTTCCAAAATAAATAAAAGACACTAACACTCATGTAGGAATGTCAATACATTTTAAGTAAACTTTTGAAAAACCCAAATTCTGGACTCATTAGAGTGAAATTGTACAACAACAAAGATAAAAATAAGAATTTAAAAGCACCCAAAAAGAACAAAGTAACACTGGTCAGACTGAAAAGTGATTTCTCAAAAGACAAGTTAGTATTATATTTAAAGAGGAAGTCAAATTGTCCCTGTTTGCAGATGACATGATTGTGTATTTAGAAAACCCCATGGTCTCAGCCCAAAATCTCCTTAAGCTGATAAGAAACTTCAGCAAAGTCTCAGGATACAAAATCAATGTGCAAAAATCACAAGCATTCCTATACACCAATAACAGAGAAACAGAGAGCCAAATCAGAAGTGAACTCCCATTCACAACTGCTTCAAAGAGAATAAAATATCTAGGAATCTAACTTACAAGGGATGTGAAGGACCTCTTCCAGGAGAACTACAAACCACTGCTCAGTGAAATAAAGGAGGATACAAACAAATGGAAGAACATTCCATGCTCATGGATACGAAGAATCAATATCGTGAAAATGACCATACTGCCCGAGGTAATTTATAGATTCAATGCCATCCCCATCAAGCTACCAATGAGTTTCTTCACAGAATTGGAAAAAAACTACTTTAAAGTTCATATGGAACCAAAAAAGGCCTCACATTGCCAAGATAATCCTAAGCCAAAAGAACAAAGCTGGAGGCATCACTCTACCTGACTTCAAACTATACTACAAGGCTACAGTAACCAAAACAGCACGGTACTGGCACCAAGACAGAGATATAGACCAATGGAACACAACAGAGCCCTCAGATATAATACCACACATCTGCAACCATCTGATCTTTGACAAACTTGACAAAAACAAGAAATGGGGAAAGGATTCCCTATTTAATAACTGGTACTGGGAAAACTGGCTAGCCATATGTAGAAAGCTGAAACTGGATCCCTTCCTTACACCTTATACAAAAATTAATTCAAGATGGATTAGAGACTTAAATGTTAGACCTAAAACCATAAAAACCCTAGAAGAAAACTGAGGCTATACCATTCAGGACATAAGCATGGGAAAGGACTTCATGTCTAAAACACCAAAAGCAATGTAACAAAAGACAAAATTGACAAATGGGATCTAATTAAACTAAAGAGCTTCTGCACAGAAAAAGAAACTACCATCACAGTAAACAGGCAACCTAGAGAATGGGAGAAAATTTTTGCAATCTGCTCATCTGACAAAGGGCTAATATCCAGAACCCACAAAGAACTCAAACAAATTTACAAGAAAAAATCAAACAACCCCATCAAAAAATGGGCAAAGGATATGAACAGACACTTCTCAGACGAAGACATTTATGCAGCCAACAGATACATGAAAAAATGCTCATCATCACTGGCCATCAGAGAAATGCAAATGAAAACCACAATGAGATACCATCTCACACCAGTTAGAATGGCGATCATTAAAAAGTCAGGAAACAACAGGTGCTGGACAGGATGTGAAGAAATAGGAACACTTTTACACTGTTGGTGGGACTGTAAACTAGTTTAACCATTGTGGAAGACAGTGTGGTGATTCCTCAAGGATCTAGAACTAGAAATACCATTTGACCCAGAGATCCCATTACTGGGTATATGCCCAAAGGATTATAAATCGTGCTGCTATAAAGACACATGCACACGTATGTTTATTGTGGCACTATTCACAATAGCAAAGACTTGGAATCAATCCAAATGTCCATCAGTGACAGACTGGATTAAGAAAATGTGGCACATGTACACCATGGAATACTCTGCAGCCATAAAAAAGGATGAGTTTGTGTCCTTTGTAGGGACATGGATGCAGCTGGAAACCATCATTCTCAACAAACTATCGCAAGGACAGTAAACCAAACACCACATGTTCTCAGTCATAGATGGGAATTGAACAATGAGAACATGTGGACACAGGGTGGAAAACATCACACACCTGGGCCTGTTGTTGGGTGGGGGGAGGGAGGAGGGATAGCATTAGGAGATATACCTAATGTAAATGATAAGTTAATGGGTGCAGCACATCAACATGGCACATGTATACATATGTAACAAACCTGCACATTGTGCACACGTACCTAGAACTTAAGTATAGAAAAAAAAAACAGGTGAAGAGAAGTAATTGTAAACCTAGTAATGCATATACAACAAAACTACCCTTCAAGTCTAAGTACAAAATCAGGATTGTAAGAAAACCATACATGAAGAGAATACCCTACTACTAGAGAGTCACTACAGAAACTTCTAAAAGACATTTTTTAATAATAAGGATGGTCTCAGATGCAAAAAAAAAAAAAAAATGCTGAGCAAAGAAAATGGAAAATGTGTTAGAAACTGTTCACAAAAGATGACTTACTACAACTATAATAATAATAATAATAATGTCTACAATGTAATGCAAATATGAAGAGAACAAAAATCTATTCTTTCATATTTTCTCAGGAGAGCAGTAAAAGGGTAAAGATATTATTTAACTTTAGCCTTAAGTTACATATTTAGAAAAGATTTTGGTGTTATTATTAAAATAATAGAATTAGAGTTTAAAACTTACAAACTAGAAGGAAAAAGACAACGAGAAAAAGGAGGAAATAACTTTGATCTAAAATAATGCCAGAAAATAAGTGAAAAGAAAACAAACATTAGAAAGCAGGATAAATAGGAAGCCTAAATTAGTATTTTTGAATATTATAATTATAATAATTTTATACACTTTATAATTTTATGTTAAGTTATAAATATATAAAATATAAGTTTATATAATAAACTTTATATTATAAACTATAAATTCTATAAACGTATAATTATAATTATATTTTTAAATATAATTTTTTGCATATGATCATTATAATTAATCCAGTGTTCATGAATTAACTAATATTTTCAGTTAAAGTTAGTTTCAACAATGTCAAAGAATAGGTACTATACAAATATCTCCTCTGTTAAAGATGAAACAAAATTAGAAATTAATAACAATGTATTTATTAAAAAACTCATTCCTTTGGAAAAAATTTAAAAATCACTTCTAAATAACACTTAAGCCAGAGAAGAAATCAAAGGATTTGTTAAATACTTAAAACTGAATAAATATATTATGCATCAAATATGTGGGATTGTCACTAAAGCAATATAATCAAATCACTATATTAGAATTAAAGGCTACAACTCAAGGCTCAAAGCAATTTACTTAGAAAAAATAGGAAAATAAACACAAGAAAGTAAAGAAAGAAAATAATAATTATAAAAACAAATACTAATAACAGAAAATACAATACTAGAAATTTAAAAACAAATATATGAATATACTAATTAAGTAGTCGGGCAATTTGACATAAACGAGATACACAAATAGAGGAAAAGAGAAAACAGCAACAAAATAAATTTTAAAGAGAAAAGAGAAAAATGGGCATAGTATAAGAGACAAAGGTAGAGTTTTAGATAGGTAGGTAGGTAGTTAGCTAGTTAGTAGACGGATACAAAGATAGAGATCGTCTTAGTAGAGATAGACAGACATAGATAGATAAAAAATTGTAAAAATTTAAAGGAGGCATGACTTACCTGGAAAAATATAGAAACAGAAGATGTAAATGAAATAACTATTTCCCATGTATATGGAAACAGCAGGAAAATTTAATGTATCTTGGAGAAATCATAAAGGTCTGAGTGAAAACTCTTCAGTTAAGTGAGGCAAAAGGAGCACCAATGAAAAGTGGTGGCACTACTGATTCCAGCAGATAGGCAAGGAGATCTGAAAATATAATTTGTCCTACTTAAACCGTTTTTTAAAATTCCTTCTGCTTCACCGTAAAACTTAAATCCAAGTACTGGTGATCATAAGATTTAATTAGATAAAGATAGAATTTGACTCCTTTGTGATGAAAGACAAAATAAAATAAGATTAAAAAGTAAGTTATCAAGCAGGTCTTACTCAAATAGCATCTTTTTGGTTACAAAATGACAGGGAATACAAATATGATTGTGGAATTTGACCTAGTAATCCCACTTCTTAAAGATTATCTTAGTAAAATAAAAGCAGTTTGTTTAATTTAAAAGATAAGGAAAACTTCTAAGGATGCTTCTAGAGCCATCATTTCTAATAGTAGCCAATGAGAAAAGAAGCTTGAACATCAAAAACTACAAAAAGTTTCAATTAAGTCAGAATATTACGTAGTAATCAAAATGATACACGAGAAGACTGGGTCAGAAGAAAGAGCAATATTTAAGGAATAATAATGTGGTTTTAAAAGTAAGATAAAAAGTATACAATTATTATTATAGCTACATGAATATGCATATAACCAGTCAACATTGGGAAGGAAAAAAGAAAATAAAAATTGTTACATCGTGGTAGAATCATGGCTTAAGTAATTTTCAAAGTCCTTTTCTATATATGATTAGGAACTAATAAATTTTTTACCTATTCTACTTGTACTTGCTGACTAATATGCACAATGGTAGCAGGGACAGACCATTAGCTTTTACATTATTTTTCTGAATTCATAAGAAATTCACAAAACTAGAAAACAAGTATAAAATTCTTTAAAATGAGATATAAAAGTACAGTAGTTATGTTGCTTTTTCACTTTGATAAATATGAAAATAATAATTTTCAAAATATGTATAGCACAGGTTACATGGAAATACCTGCTGTATCTTTATAATGAAAAGTGTCCAGTTAATTCAATTTCCTTAAGTGATAGAAGAATAGGCCAAGTTACAGCCCATTGGACAATATGATTTCAGAAACTTTTGTACATGATTAGCAATCTGAAAACACTGAATTTCTTTTCCACGGATTCAGCACTCTATGATACTATTCTAATGAGGCTTTTAAAAAATGTGGTAATTTGAGGTCTGAAGTGGGTTCAAAGATGTAACAAAGTTTGGTGCTCCAGAATATAAACAAAACATAACACGGATGCGGAAGTCTAAACTTTTGAATGTACCCAATGTTAACATCTGGTTTTTGTGCTCAGCTGCTTTCAGTCATGTAAAATGTCTAAAATGTTAATGACTCAGTGTTAAGTGAGAAAACTGAAAAATTAAATTCTGCTGTTAAATACTAGTTTGTAAAATCCCCATCTTTAGAGATTCTAAAAATATTGATAGATTACACCCTTTCGAATGCTGTGGCAACCTATTCCCTGAAAGGAGCAGGCTAAGTCAAGTGACCTGAAGATATTTTCTCTGTCTCTGTTTCCATTAAGGTTATATTCCTCTCTGGGTCAGTGAAATCAAACTTGCAGCATGCATGTCTAATGCAGAATCACTGATCAATCAACATGCTCTTTTCTGATGAGTCATGGAGCTCTGTATGCTTTATGATATTTAAAAGGACATATTCCAGGAAGCTACTAACAATCAATGAGAGCTTTTTTTCAAACAGACTTAATTAAAGAGAAGATGTATAGATGAATGAACTTGGGGTAAAGGTGTTCAAATGTCTCTCCAATTTCACTTCAACAATATTCAACCCCATTGAACTGATAAAACCAAAATTCTGGATATACAGATGTAGGCTTCATCTTTATTGAAGGGTTTAATATTAGATTTCCTATTTAAAAGGAATGCAAACTGAAAGGATAATATTAATTCAGAAATCAGTTGACAGATGTCAAATCAAGGAACATTTGTAAAAAAAAATTAGACTCATGTTCAAGTACAGATAGAGACATTTTCTCTAATAAAATATTATCACAGAATAGCAATACCACTGAACAAACAAGTATAAAGTAATACCAAGGACAAAGATAAAAAGTTACTTGTATTTTTTTTTAATTAGATGATCTCTAGTTTAAAAAATATGTCAAAGTAAAAAATTCCAACATTTTATTTGACTATACAGTTTAGGTTGTTTTTCCTATTAATGTAGAAGCACATTACATATGGTTTTCAAAGTCTAAATGTGTTCTTTAAAAAAATGATAAATATGAAGGGCAGAATATTCATCTTAAACCAAGAGATAAAAATATAGAGGTTTTTCATGCCCTATCTTTTTAGTAATCAATGATTGAACAGTGAATATTGGTTTACAGTGCAGTTATTTAATTATTAATACATTTGTTTTTTTCTTGGAAGGATTTAATATTATTTTTACATTTTCTCCACTAAATACATCATTTCAAAATTGTCTACAGGAACATGCCCAAAAGAATGATCAAAGCTTGGAAATATTTTGCAACTCTATGTCATATTAATATGAGATATAAAAACAGAATCAAGAATGATATCGACAAAAATCAGGTTAGCATATCATATCATCTGGATGATAGGTTTTCAATTTCCTAAAAATAATACATTACATTAATTATGCATATTTGAGCTTTAATGAGAAAACACTGTAAGGATGAACAAAATCCTTTAACATCAGAGCTGACAGAGAGGTGAGAGGTTGCCTAGTTAATGAGGCAATTGAACCTGTAAAAGACCCCATGATTTGTGCAGTTCATAACCTTCATGAGCAGGCTAATGTCTCCTGTATATTCTTCTGTACCCTAATATCTACGTAGCATAGAAAAAAAATCTCTTTGAATTGTTAAAGTAAAATATCTTACATTGAAAGGCAGTGCTTCCACATGCTAACAAGTAAGAATTTAAGAAAAACCATATGTTAATGAAACAGTATGAAAGAAATCAAACTGAGTGGTAATAAAATAAACATGCTCCAGTGTGGACCACAGGATTTCATGAAGGATAATGACAGTCTTTCTGATGTTTCTGAAGTTCACTGTAAAGACACAGGTTTAAATCTCAGTAAGAGAGATTGAGATTCAGGTATAAAGGAAAACTTAAAGGGAAAGTCAGTATACTAGGGCCAAATGATTTCCTGAAAGGTTATGAAAATGATAGGCATATACCTATTAGTTAATTATGCAAAATCACTGCAGAATTCAGTGAAAGGTTTATACTTTAAATGAAATCATGAAGCAAATTAAGCTTCTGACATAGGCCATTAAGTGACAAAACCAAGGTAAGTGTTTACATTTTTCGATTTAGAATCTCAGTCTACCACCTCCTCTTGATAGGGAGTGGGAGGTTGTTACAAATTACTAGGAGCCCCACTTTTCCCAGTGGCCTCAAAAACATTTTTTAAATTAATTATTTATTTTTACCTCACCAGGATCTAAATCTGTTTTTAGTGGCTTCGAAAACTGTGTCTAGGACTGAATTACTGAATTACATTTAAGACTGAACTAGTGAAATTAGTGACTAAACAAAACCATTTTTAAGAAATCATTCTCCTCATTGTTCAACAGACAAAAACCAATGAACTGCATCACTTACTAGCTATGTGGCTTTGGGCTAGTTATTGAACCTCTATGTAACTCTGTTTCTTCATCAGTAAGATGCTGATTATAATAGAATGTGTCTCAAAAACTAGTATAAAAGTGAGTTCCATGTAAAGAGCTTAGAATAAGAGGGTGTACACCTAATTCATTTAATAATGAAACTTAAAAACATTAAGAATCCTCAAGGATTACATGAAGCTGATCTGAATCATAAAGACAGGTTAAAAAGTCTAAACCAAATGTTAGCAAATAAAGCAGTAATAAATACATATTTTTCTATGTACATATATGTGCATGTATGTTTGTGTGTTTATGGCATGAAAGGCTATAAACATGAGACGTTCTAATAATTCATGACGTTAAGAGATTAAAGGGGAAAAACCACAGAAAATTATTTAAACAACCATTCATGATAAAAATGTATGGCAAATTTGGAATAGGAGGAAGTTACTAAAACCGATCAAAGATACCTAATCTTGATGGTGAAATGTGGAAGCATGCTCTTTAAATGTAGACACAAGTAAAGAACGCTTGCTCTCTCCATTTCTATTTAACAGTCTTGAAAGCGCCGCTTTTTTTGGACAAGCATCCTCACTGTCACCTAGGAGCTTGTTAGAAATGCAGACTCTCAGTGCCTGACCTACCACTGAACCAAGATCTTCATTTTAAAAGGATTCCTCAGGGATTCATATTTTAAAGTCAGAGAAGCATCCATGCAGCCAGTCAATAAATCATTTTAAAATGTGGTATAAAATATAGAGTATAAAAACTGGAATGGAAGAAACACATTTTTTGTTATTCACAGATGATATGATTGTCTACAAAGAATACCTAAAATAATCAGAAGCAGCATTATTAAAAGTACATCAAAGTTTGAAAAGTTTCTAAATATTTGTTCGATATAAAAATTATTAGATTTGGATATAGCTGCAGCAAGCTTTTGGAAGATATAACTGAAAATTGTTGCCATTTTGCAATAGCAACAGAAGTCTACAGTGCATGTGAATAAAAAATGTGTAAGATCTTTGTAACAAAATGTATAAAATGTACTGAATAACACTAAAGGAGGCAATTAATAGAGAGTTATGCCACAATTACAGTTAGAAAGGTAAAACAGACCAACAATACTGATGTGTGTCAAAGGTAGCACTACCAGTCAGTGGAAAAATGATGGAGCAGTCAATCGATGGTGCGGAAATAACTAGTTAGCCATATGGGAAACATATATAAAAGTGGATTTCTTCTCACACTGCACACAGAATTGAATTCCATATGTAAAATAACTTTACAGTAAAAACTTCAAAAATTTTTAGAAGGAAAACATTGATTTAATTGTAATTCATGAACTATACGATAGAATGGAAACAACACCATTTTATTTCATCTGGGACATTACTAGATGTAAAATAATAAAGTCTATTGATCTCTAAACCAACTCAATAGGGAAAAAGGAGGTAAAGGGGAACATCTAGGCAAACGATGTTCCCATACATGGACTTGCCAAAGCATTTGCAAGATTCCCTTTAGAATTGATGTTTGGTCTCTTGCCTGTCCCTCCTCCCCAGGCAGTCACTTTCTCTTGGATGTTTTCCCCTCTTTCTTTAGCTTTTCCTTCTCAATCCTGGCAACAGGCCTTCAACACCACACCGTCACCACTCCACCAATTTTGGAGGGGTACGATTTTCAAAGGAACAAAGTTTTTGGAGTTGAGTTCCAGCACTAACATATGCATGGACGAAGATAACAGTCTACAGCTTTCTGTTTTCCTTCCTATTGCTCTAGAAGAAAATGTTGCCAAGAAAAAGCCACTTCTAGTTTTTTCATAGAAAAAAACCTGCTACTAAAGTATTTCTTAAAAAATCATTCTTTTCTTCGGGAGAAGATATTTCCAACATTTGTGATCAAGAGAAATTGCAGAATATTTTTTAAATTCTTAAAAATCAATCAGAAAAAAGAGCCTGGAAGAAACATGAGGAAGGCTTAGAAATAATTTTTATAGAAAAAGAAACATGAATCACTAACAATATTTTTAAGGCTCAAATGTATTATTTATCATGGAAATTAAAATTAATAAAGAAATTAATATTATTTTACCACTAGATTGACAAAAAATTTATCTTTCCAAAGACATAAGAGAGCTTTTATAAACTGTATGTGATCACATATTCTTTCTCCAACACTCCTTGAGAACTACTAGATTGTAAACTTACATACTCATATACATACTTATGCACACAGACAGGCACACACACTTACACACATACACAGTCACGTAAGGTTAAATCATGGTAAACATTTTCTAAGCCACTTAAAATTATTGCCTGTGGATTTTCCATGTAAAATATTAAACTCTTCCAATGTTTGAACTTAATGGTTATTGAGGAATATGTAAAACTATTAGCTTTCTTGATTTAGTGTAGTTAATATTGCTTATAAAGGAAAGAAAAAATGCTTGGCTACAAGGTCATCTCATCTTAAGATTACATTGATTAAAAATGTAGTATAGAAAGGGCATCTAACCCCCATTTCACTATCCTGCACTGAAAACTTCTTTAACCTTGTATAAAATGCATGCATATTCTTTAAAAGTCTTTTTTGTAAAAGAAGTATTAGATTTTTAATGTAAATTATAAGAAATGTAATGTTTACTAATGCCATCAAGAATGGCAGGTCAAATTTACCTGGTCAAATTTAAAGATGAAATGCCTACTTTTACAGTCACCTTTCAACCTTTGTTTTAGACCCTAGGATTCGTTTGTCACAGGTTTGCCTATTTAGGCCACAGTTTCCTTATATAGGGTACAGAGCTGCATTCAAAGGTAGTGTTTAAGTGTATGGACTTGGGTGCTAGATCACTGTGCACCAACACCCAGCTCAGACACTTACTAGCTGTGTGATGTGGGATAACTAACAGAGCCTCATTAAGCTTTGGTTTCCTCGCTAGTAAAATGAAGCTGAAAGGAGGATATATCTCATAGGGTTGTAGCAGTTACATGAATTAAAATACCTGAGCTATTTAGAGCAGTGCCTGGTTCGTAGCAGGTGATCAAGGAGTGTTATTGTTCTTTACATTATTCACATTTAATAGCAAATCATACTGCAGAAAATGGTGTCAATGCAATGGTCATTACAGGCAATCATACACTTTTAAAGTTTTCAGTAAAAAAGATAATGCTAATACCATTTATAAAACAGAACAAAGAATTCCTTGACAATTTAAATATCTAAATTTATTACTTAAATCAATTTATTATTTGTTGTTGCTGACTTCCACTAAAATGTGCCTAATAGTTTTATGAACGTCTTCCTCTTCCAGTCAGTACTTTTAGCAGGTTTAATTCTCAAGCATTCCAATTGGATGTGCTAGAATTTGGCTCCTATTAACTCATGATTTTGTCTTAGTGATTAATTTATCCTACCAGATTGGATAAGTATCTATGTATGCGTGTGTGTATGTGTGTATGTGTGTGTATATATATATATTATATATATATATATTTTATATATATATATATTTTATATATATATATATATATAAAAATTTATACCAGTGGCAAAATAGTGATTTTGTTTTGCCAGTTTGTAAGGTAAAATGATGTTTGCTCCCTATTGTCTTACTTTTCTTAAAAATAAAAAATAAAGCACGCTCGAGTATTTTTACTGTTTGCACACTCTTTAACCTCATGTCTTATTGTGTAGCTAAGTCATGACGAATACGACAAATACACATCCTTAATGTTCTTTTGTGTCAGTGCTGGGCTGTGCACTGTGGTGGCTGCCCAGGAGGAGGGGATGAAGGACTTGAGCACTCACATCAAGGATCTTGTATCAATTTAGGAAGACAGAACCAAAACACCCAACACAACAGTTAGCAATACCAAATGGTTTCATTTCAACCCATGATAGTGTACAGGAGTCGAATAAACAACAGGAATGAAGGAGGGGAAGATGGCAATAGTCAGGGAATGTTTCATGACTGAAGGGGTCACTTACCCCCAATTCAGGCATTCGACTACTAGCTTCATGATTCTGCCATATCCACATTTCTATGTCATGATTTTTGTTGTATCTGAGTCCCCTATATACTATTATTTATTTTAAAAATTCTGTAATAGATTAGATTTTTAAAAACTGAAATAAAATGCCTTCATTTAAAGAAGAAACTTTATATCACAACTATAAATGGAAAGTCAGTACCTCTTGCCATAAATGCAGCGTAAACAGAACAACCTTATTAGTTTCTATCCAGATAATGCTGCCTTACAAAGGCACTAGGCTAGAAGCCAGTGTTGTCTCTGTTTATAAGACAAAGCAGGTATTAATAAGTGTTAGAGACTTAGTAATGCCAACATGAGACTTTCTGCTGTCCTTCCTCCTTCCCTACCATCTTTCTTCCCTTCCTTTCTTCTTTCAACTTTCCTCTTTCTCTCTCCCTCCTTCCGCCTCTTCCCTTCTTCTTTCCATCCTTTAGCAAATATTCATTGAGCATCTATTACGTGACAGGTACCATTCTAGGCACAGAGGATGCAACAGTGAAAAAATAGACAAAAGCTCTTGCCCTTATAGAGCTTACATTCTTGTTGGAGAAAGACAGTCAATAAACAGATAACAAAAGATACAGTAGGTCATAGGTGTTATGAAGAAAAATACAGCAGGAAGTGTCAAGGTGAAGAAAAAGCATGAATAGGAAAGGATTACTGCTAAAGTAACACATGAGCAACGATCTTAAGGGCAGGGTGGAACCAGCCATGCAGATACTTAGAGGAAGAGAATTCCCAGCACTGAGAACAAGTAGTGCAAAGGCTGTGATGCAGAACATGCTTGGCACATTCAGGGAACACTAATGAAGTCGGAGTGGAGAAGTGAGTGGGTGAGGCGGACAATGGTTTGAGAAGATGTCAGATCCAGGTCACTTGAAAGGTGTGGTAGACATAGATCATGTAGAAGTTTAACAGACATAGCAAGAATTTGACTTTGACTCTAGATGGCATGCCATTGGATGACTTTGAGCAGAGAGCAACACGATGTGAACTAATTGCTGTTTTGTAGAATAACTCTGCTATGAGAAGTTTAGACTGGATGGGCAAAAGCACCAGTCAGAAAACTGGTTAGGAGGGCATTTCCATTAATTTAAGAGAAAGATGATATTATAGTCTTGTGGTAAGCATAGGAAGTAGTAAGAAATATTGGATTTGTTGGGCAAAGTGTATCCACCATCCCCCAAATACACACACACACACACACACAAATCTCTATCTCAGCATTTATACATTCATGGTTTATAAATAAGGCTATTTATGCGTGGGACATGGTACCTCAGGCCTGTAATCCCAGCTCTTTGGGAGGCTGAGGCGGTGGGGGGATCACTTGAGGTCAGGTAAAACCTCGTCTCTACTTAAAATACAAAAAAATTAGCTGGGTGTGGTGGCCGGCACTTGTAGTCCCAGCTACTTTGGAGGTTAATGCAGGAGAATCACTTGAACCTGGCAGGCAGAGGTTACAGTGAGCCAAGATCACACCACTGCACTCCAGCCTGGGCAACAGAGTGAGATTCTGTCAAAACAACAAGCAAACAAAAAAAGAAACATGAGACCATTTATGGGGATGGGGCTGTTCTCCCTGCCCCAAATTTGTTGTCAGTGACTGGCAATCGTTTGTAAACCTTACTGACCACAGTGCCTGAGAAAGGTGCTTAAAAGGTTTGTGCGACTTATTTCAGATGAGTGGAATGACAGGCACAGAGGAAAGAAGGCTCACAGTAGGTATTTGGGGCAAGAAGATCTACGTGGGAAGCGCAGAAAGGCATGGACATTGTGGTGAGGGGCCTCTCAGAGAAACTGAGGTTCACATTAGAATGTACTTCACGTGAAAGAAGTAGAACTAAGAGAAGTACAAGAGGAGAATAGATTTAAGATGACAGGAAAGAGGCCAAGTTTCGTGGAATCTTTATTTAAAAAAAAAAGAAATTCAATATAAGTTAGATTTAGGAAATCAGGATTAGGAAAGGGCTCAGGATTTACTACATAACTTTCATTTTTAAATCAGTAAAACATTCTGAAATCCTTACATTTCAACTATCAATTCACTGAATAATGTCAATATTTTGATTATTTTGTTGCTTTTAAGTGATAAAAAAGAGCTGTTCATAACTAATGGAATATGTATATGTACACATACACACATATACATATATATACACATATATACATATATACACGTGTGTGTGTGTGTATATGTGTGTGTGTAAGAAATTCCTCAGTTTCAAAGACTGGCATAGAAACGTTCCTATAGATATACAAGGATCATTTACACTCCTAGGATGAACAGACATGCTGGCATCATGAAGGTTTACTGGCGTTAATTAGGTACCTTTCAAGGGAGATAAAGGAACAATAGGAGATCACTACTAAAAAAAATATCTGCTGCAAAATAAAACTAATTGAAAACTGAGGCAGGACTAGGAGAGCAGTAGAGAATGATGCACCACTGAGAATGGGGGAAGAGGAATTAAGGCAGGTACACCTGGAAGAAAGGTGGTTGGAGGAGCAGATGTCTTGTCTTTACATCAGGGCATTCCTCATGTATAAGGGAGACTTGGCCCATCTTGCATAAAGCAGTCAGGTCAGAGTGAAAATAAAAAGATGTATAACTGCCCAGTCTCTTGATGGAAATGTGGAGACCCCAAGTCTGGTATGGAAGGGACACAAAGCCAACAGCTATTTTTGCAGGTAAAAGAGAGGATTTTTTTGTTTCCTAATCCACGTCATCCTCATCTCTTGCCTTTACCTATAGATACAGCTTTCTAATCGGCCTTGCAGGTCAACACTTGTCCCTCTGTGCACCATTCTTCTCCCAGTCAATTACTGGCCTCTAAACTCTTTTTGAATAAATAGCAAATCTTATATTATCTGTTTCAACCTCATTTCCTGACACTCTTTCCCCACTTTACTCCAAATTGCATAACTTCCTGGTCAGTTCTTTAAAAGTTGCCTGTTCTAACACTGACTTCTTCCTCCCTCCCCAAACTATCTCTACAGTTAAGTTTATGTCCTCTTCTTATTTGATCCTATGGCAGCTTCCACCTGTCTGTCATAATATTTGATACACTTGTAATTCTAGATATGTCACCCCAGAATGTATAAAAGTGTCTGGTACATGGTAAACACTTAAATATTTGTTAACCGTTGAAGGTTGGATGTTGACTATTGATGAACACGAAGCTAAAAAGATAGTAGCTGATAATTATTGAGAATGAAAGGGTTTTTACACTAATTTACATTTCAGATAAGGTACAGCTGGCTCTTAGAGATGTTAAAAAGAACATCGAATAGGAACAAGTTTTCACTGAGATTAAAAGAAAATTCAGGTTTGAAATTACTATAGAACATTGTATAATTTCCCATGTTCACAAATTTAAAAAATACAGTACACTTTAAACAGAGTTCATGTAAGGTATATTTGAGAATCAATTCAGCTCCTTGGTGAAAAAAATTAAAATTTAGAATAGTTAATTGAATGGCTGTCATTTACATATTTTAAATATTTGCTCTTGAACTATGAATAACCACATAGAAATGTGAAAAAAAATAAATTTAAGAGGGTATTTATTTGGAGTATACTTTTAAAGCAAGTCTTATGAATCATGGTAAATACTCTTATATGTATGCTCAGGGTATTTGAGTGCACTTTATTCTCCAATGAAACCCAAGACTTAGAGACAGTTGCTAGCCACACACAAACAGTGTCACTGTCCACTATTTTACACAAACGGCAATTGAGTAGCAGGGGAGGGCCAATTCCCCAGTCCTGAGTTACTTCTGGGTGTGCCCCAGATGTTTAAGCTGCATGTTAACTAACTCATTTAGGCCCCCAGAGTAACTATTAATGCACCAAAGCTACAATTTGAGAAGATCTTTTATTTCCGAGAGACCTGGAAGAATCGCCAACAATTTGTAATATCTGTTCTTACCTGGGCAAAGAATCTTGTGGAGTAAAATTGCTTACAGAGGACCTCTATTGCTATAGGGAAAGTTTCGGTTCACTTGAGTAAGAATTATCCTTAAAAGGGATAGAAAAATTCAGGAATGGAACAATATTGACTTCCCAAGACTCACAAGGTGTATATACCATTTAGACAAAGTTTTTAGCCTTGAAAAGGAACATCTTGTATTATTGTTAATGTGAATATTTATGAAGCACTATCAGTAGGCCTAACTCAGTCCCTGCTCAATTAGGTTATAATTTAATTAGTCCTAAATGCAAATCCTCTAAATTGGGGTGGTTGGCTTTTGAAATGAATGCCAACTAATATTATTATTGATGGCTCACTATCTTCTGCTTCTCTCTCTCATTTCTCTTTTCTTCTTACCTTGTACATACATTTTGCTCTCATACACCCACCCTCCCTGAATTGAAAGGATGTAAATCCAGGTACACCTGCAAAAGCAGAAGCCCTGTGGTCCACATTGAACTTTAAAATCCATACTAGTGTTTTGTACCTGAAAATTATAGGGATGTTTTGTGAATGTTTATAGGTCTAACACAGTTATCAAATATCAGTTTTGAACCACGAAAACATTTCTAAGATATTATGCAAACTAAAATCTAAATTGAGTTCTCTGTTTCCATTTGAATTTCACATATCTAAATTTCCTATATTTTTTCTGAGAGAGCTCCATATCTGTGCTGGAGTTGGTTCACTGCACAACATTTCTTACAGGGTAGACAGTACACCTTATTTTGTGCTACATTCGCTCTTGGGAAACCTCAGTTGTATTACAATCATAGATGGTCACTTACTAATATAGAAAGTAGAAAAAAAGGCTGCCCCTATGAAAACTATTTAATAACTTTAATAAGCTGCTTTGTAAATAAGTAAATAAAAAAGATACACTTTCTTTTACCAAAGCAAACTCTTTATTATGGTCTAGTTCTGTGTCCTCAACCAAATCTCAACTTGAATTGTAATCCAAATTGTAATCCCCACGTTTTGGGGGAGGGTCCTCATGGGAGGTGATTAGATCACGGAAGAGATTCCCCCATGCTGTTCTAATAATAGTGAGTGACTTCTCTGGAGCTCTGATGGTTTTATAAGGGGCTTTTTCCCTCTCCGCTCTACACTTCTCTCTCCTGCTGCCATGTGAAGAAGAACATGTTTGCTTCCCCTTCCACCATGACTGTAAGTTTCCTGAAGCCTCCCCAGTCATGCGGAACTGTGAGTCAATTAAACCTGTTTCGTTTACAAATTACCCAGTCTCAGGCAGTTCATTATAGCAGTGTGAGAATGGATTAGTACATTAAGCTGGTACTAAGAGTAGTGTGGCACTACTGCAGATACCTGAAAATGTGGAAGCGATTTTGGAACTGGGTAAAAGGAAGAGGTTGAAACAGTTTGGAGGGCTCAGAAGACAGGAAAATGTGGGAAACTTTGCAACTTCCTAGAGACTTGGAGGGCTCAGAAGACAGAAAGACATGGGAAAGTTTGGAACGTCTGAGAGACTTGTTGAATGGATTTGACCAAAATGCTTATAGTGATATGAACAATGAAGTTCAGGCTGAATTGGTCTGAGAGGGAGATGAGGAACTTGTTAGAAACTGGAGCAAAGGTCACTCTTGCTATGCTTAGCAAAGAGGCTGGTGGCATTTTGTCCCTGCCCTAGAGACCTGTGGAACTGTGAATTAGAGAGACGATTTAGAGTATCTGGTAGAAGAAAATTAAAAAGGAAGCACACCATAAAAGTTTGAGAAATGTGCAACCTGATGATGTGATAGAAAAGAAAAACTCATTTTCTGGGGAGAAATTCCAGCCAGCTGCAGAAATTTGCATAAGTAATGAGGGGCTGAATGTTAATCACCAAGACAATGAGGAAAATGTCTCTAGGGCCTGTTAGAGGCCTTCACAGCAGCCCCTCCTATTACAGGCCTGGAGGCCAAGGAGGAAAGACCTTATTTTGTGGGGTGGGCCTAGGGTCCCCCTGCTCTGTGCAGCCCTGCATCCCAGCTGCTTCAGTCCCAACCATGGCTAAAAGGGGCCAACATACAGCTCAGGTCATTGCTTCAGGAGGTCCAAGCCTCAAAGCTTAGCAGCTTACACGTGGTGTTGGTCCTGCAGGTGCATAGAAGTCAAGAACTGAGGTTTGGACACCTCCACCTAGATTTCAGAGGACGTATGGAAATGCCTGGATGTCCAGGCAAAAGCCTGCTGCAGGGACGGGGCCCTCGTGGAGAACTTCTGCTGGGGCAGTGCAGTAGGAAAATGTGGGGTGCAAGCTCCCACGCAGAGTTCCCACTGGGGCACTGCATAGTGGAGCTGTGGTAAGAGGGCAACTATCCTCCAGACCCCAGAATGGTTGATCCACCAAGAGCTTGCACTGTGCACCTGGAAAAGCTTTAGACACTCAATGCCAGCCCATGAAAATAGCCAGGAGTGGGGCTGTACCCTGAAAAACTACAGGGGTGGAGCTTCCCAAAGTGGTGGGGGCCCACCTCTTGCAACAGCGTGACCTGGATGTAAGACATGGAGTCAAAGGAGATCATTTTGGAATTTTAATGTTTAATGACTGCCCTATTGGATTTTGGACTTGCATGGGGTCTATAGCCCCTTTGTTCTGGCCAATTTCTCCTATTTGGAATGAGTGTATTTACCCAATGCCTGTACCTCCACTGTATCTAGGAAGTAACTAACTTGCTTTTGATTTTACAGGCTCATAGGCGGAAGGGACTTGCCTTGTCTCAGTTGAGACTTTGGACTTGGACTACCTAGTTAATGCTGAAATGAGTCAAGACTTTGGGAGACTGTTGGAAAGTCATAATTGTGTTTTGAAAAGTGAGAAAGATGAGATTTTGGAGGGAAAAAAGGTGGAATGATATGGTCTGGCTCTGTGTCCTCACCCAAATCTCGAATTGTAATCCAAATTGTAATCCCCTTGTTTTGGGAGAGGGAACCTCATGGGAGGGGATTAGATCATGGGAGCAGTTCCCCCTGCTGTTCTCATGATAGTGAGTGACTTCTCAGGAGATCTGATAGTTTTATAGGGGGCTTTTTCCCCCTTCACTCTGCACTTCTCTCTCCTGCTGCCATGTGAATAAGGACATGTTTGTGCCCTCTTCCACCATGATTTTAAGTTTCCTGAACTTTCCAGCCATGCAGAACTGTGAGTCAACGAAACCTGTTTCCTTTATAAATTATCCAATCTCAAGTAGTTCTTTATAGCAGCATGAGAATGGACTAATACACCCTTGTAGTGATTAACATTTTCATCTTTTAAGAATAATCAAAAATAGATGTGCAGCAAAAATGTCATACCATTGCTTCCTGTGCCCTGTGATACACAGTGGAGCAACGCAGCACTCCTCACTAGATAAACATTCTCAAATAACAGTACAGGGCACACAGTTCTAGGAAGGCAGACCACACAGCTTAGAAAAAGTATACGCTGCAGCTTGAAGTGCAAACCACAATGAGGCAATGAGGAGCTTATGTCCACTCTCAATGTAAAACATATCTCTGTTAGGTCCTCAAATCCCTATGGTTCTCTGCAGTCACCCATCAATGACAACTAAGGGACCATGAAGGGGGAGACATGGACTGTCATTGTCTGCTGCACCATTCTCCTGGTGGTTTGATTAAAAAACACTGAAACTGAAGGATATGTTTAGAAAATAATTATATGCGTGCTTCAATGCATCTTTTCTCTCTACTTTTAAACTCAGGTAAAGTCAAATGCATATATATTCTTATTATTTACATCAATGACTGTTTCAGGAGGTTGACATGTCTTGTTATCTAAAACCACAGAAAATTTGAATGTTGATCAACATTTAAAATGGCAACAGGAATCTTTTCCCATTGTTTAATTTTATTTATTTATTTATTTTTTTGAGACAGGGTCTTGCTCTATCTCCCTGGCTGGAGTACAGTGGCGTGATCTCTGTTCACTGCAACCTCCGCCTCTCAGGCTCAAGCAATTCTCCCACCTCAGCCACCCTAGTAGCTAGGGACTACATGCGCATGCCACCACGTTTGGCTAATTATTTTGTATTTTTTTTGTAGAGATGGGATTTTGCCATATTGCCCAGGCTGGTCTCAAACTCCTGGGCTCAAACAATCCACCAGCCTTGGCCTCCCAAAGTGCTGGGATTACAGGCATGAGCCACCATACCTGGCCAATTTTATTTCTTATTTGGCCTTTTTTGTTTGTATAGCCATTCTCCTATTGATAGACACTGTTCATTTTAATTTTTGACTATAACAAAGAATGTTTTGGGGAAATTTTTAAATTTATTTTCTTCTTTTTTTTTTTTTTTTTTTTTTTTTTGAGACGGAATCTCGCTCTGTCGCCCAGGCTGGAGTGCAGTGGCCAGATCTAAGCTCACTGCAAGCTCCGCCTCCCGGGTTTACGCCATTCTCCTGCCTCAGCCTCCCGAGTAGCCGGGACTACAGGCACTGGCCACCGCGCCTGGCTAGTTTTTTGTATTTTTAGTAGAGACGGGGTTTCACCACGTTAGCCAGGATGGTCTCGATCTCCTGACCTCGTGATCCGCCCGTCTCGGCCTCCCAAAGTGCAGGGATTACAGGCTTGAGCCACCGCGCCCGGCCGATTATTTTCTTCTTATGCCAAAACAAAAGCTTATAACAGAAAATACAGGCAAAACGTGACTATGTAAAATTTCTGCAATTGTACTTACCCTGAAATAATCACTGAACGGCATGGTGGTTGTTATGGTGTGTGCATGCGTGCAAGTGTGTTTACAACATTTATCTTTTTCTGAGTATAAGCTTATATGTAAATTTGCAATTTACATATATGAATAAGCAAATGCATAAATTTGTAAAAATTGAATGGTACTACACATACTTTTTATAAGATCCTTTTTTTAATCCTGTAAGGCTATTAAAATATTCAAAACACTATCCATATTCTAGTACTACGTTCGCAAAGTATTCATTTTAAAATATCACTGTAGTAGAGTATATTACAGCAGGTAAAGAAGTTCAGTTGAAAGTTACACTCCTAATATTTGAGAGAGATAAGAATGAAGTTTGATGTACTTAATCCTATTGCAATAAAGTGAACTTTCAAATATTTCAAGCCTTCATTGCAAAGTAAAATAAGATCTATTCTTATTTCTTCAAAAATTTTATATATTTAAGCAGGTAAGGTGTCTCCAGCTGAAAGAAATACTTTTATGGCCAGCCTTCCAAATTGTATACCACTTTTTTCTCTTTTAATTCTTCTGTCTCAGATATTTAATTAATAAGAGCTGCTGTAGCAAGGGGCTTGTCTATAATTTTATTGTCACCATTTCTGAGTCATCTACTTCTGATTTGTTTTAAAATCAAATGCAAGATATTTGGCTAACATACAATCACCATCAGCTAGGAATATAACAAATAAACCAATGACAGCCTTCTCTGACGCACTCTTACTTTTATCTGAACCATTTTGCTAAGAAAAATTAGTTTATTTATTCATTAAAAGTCTTAAGTATCCTTCTGTTATATCCGAAACCTCAATTCCTCAACTCCTTTTTTGTTAGTTGGCCATCAGTCGTCAACCATCATCCAGTTAAAGTCAATGATGTGAACAGTTAAAGTCAATGATGTAAAGGTAAGCAAAATTCTTTTAAGTTCTGCTTTGAAAAGAGGGAACAAAACCCTTGGTGACAGGAGTTTGTAATCTAAAAGCGGCACTGTGATTAAGTGACATATTGAAGAACACATACATGTGTGCCAGGAAACAAATCTATCCTGAGTACAATCAGAAACAGAGATTCTATCAGACATATTATAAAGCTTGCTTAAGGAAGCCTGAGGGAGCAGTGACAATCTTTATTATGGAAAAGGGTATATTTTGAGAAAATAATATTACATCAAACTGGGAAGGACAGCTAAGAGAATGGATGACAGAATCAGGATATAAAAAGAGCATAAGGCCTAAATATAACCAGATGGAGTTAAATAGGGTCATATTTGAAGTCCTGCCCTTTGGTTAAAACAAAAACATCTAACTGAGCAGCTGCCGAGAGAGAAGGAGATGATGCCTAAGTCAAGCCCTTTTAGTTAAGTGCATGATGTCACAATGATACGATGAGGCAGCCAGCGTCTATCAAACTAAAGTCATTTTCATTGATAAATCACCCCCAGGATGAGGCAATGAAAAAAAGAGTCTCTATGATGCTCTGAGCTAATTGAATTACTTTAGGAATTTCTGGAATTTGCTCATCTTTGGGCCGTTAAATTACAAAAGAAGGTTATGAGATAGGAGCTAGCCTAATGGGGAGTCACTAGAAAAGGAAAGAGATGTGATAGTATAATGGTAGCCAACTTAAGGAATAGAAAACATAGGGAACAGACCTGATGGTTACAGATACAAAAGTGTCACATGAAAATGGAATTTCAGGCAGTTGTGCACCGGGTCACCAAAATGTCATTCCCAAAGTATACTCCGTCGCACCTCGCCACTCTGTCCTTGACCCTCAGCCGAATATGACATATCTCTGGAAGCCCGGCAGATGCAAGCTGAACGGTTGGCTATAAGAGCCCAGTTGAAACAAGACTACCTGCTTCAGTACAACAACCCTAACCGCCAAGAGCTCACTGAAGATCTTGCCTTGATTCGAGATCAGCAAATGTCTATCCTAATTTCAGACTCACTCCTAAAAACTCACTCTTGGAAGCTCTGTGTGGAATCGGGCCCCTGTTCTTCTGGGATTATGTTTTCAAAACTGACAGGGATAGAAAAGAAAAACTTTTCCAGGAAGGAAAATTGGATGGAACATTTAACATCTCATATTAAGTCTGGCAATGATGACTATATGGATTCTTACTGAAATAAATCATCTATTAATCATTAAAAAAAAAAAAAGAAAGAAAATGGAATTTCACTCACCCTGTGTGTTTCCAAGATTAACAAGTAGGAGTAATGCTACTTAGAAGTTTTGTGGAGGCCAAAGTTCAGTGAAAGCAAGACCAAGCCAGCAACACAGAGCCAGCCAATGACACATCAACATTGACCAGGAGAAGGATGGCCAGCAATGGGGGCACAAGCATTGACCTTTGAAGGGTCACATCACAGCTGTGTCAGCACTGAACCACAGGGCACTGGTGTCTTCTTTCATTCTGAAAATTCGGATTCAACAAAAAATTTGTTTCCTTCCCAATTTACCTTCCTTTGAACTAATTAAACTTCTGTCCTCTTCATCCCTCAACTATTAAATATTAAAAAATATGTTGACCAATTTAAGGTTTTGAAATAAAAACATTATACGACCAAAAGGTTTGATAGATTCTCAACAGCATAACACTGTCTACTTCTCTGTAGGTATCTCCTGAGCACCAGATACTAAGCTCCCTTGATGAAAATAGCTTTTCAAAACATGATAGATATGCTAGTGCACTATATTCAGAATAATGTGAGTTCATACGGACTTGTCAGGATGTAAAGAACATACAATGCTTGGTGTGTTTCATGCGGGCCCCAGGTATGGCCCTGGTGCAGTGCCTCTCACATTGAATACACATATGAATCACCTGGGATCTTACTGCAATGCAAATGGTGAGTCACTAGGTCAGGGTGGGGCCCCAGAATTTCTACCAAGTCCAGGTGATATTCATACTGCTGGTTCATGGATCACATTTTGAGTAGCAAGGTAAAGCATATTTCCCATGAAGCAGCATTGCAGAATGTTTATTACCAGGCCAATATTTACCTAGGCATTTCTTTGCTTTTTATATTAACACTTCTATTGACACAGATCATAAAATTTCTGTTTTCCTTTCTTTGAAAATTAAAATATACAGTATACTAAAACTTCAAAAACAAAAATCAGACAGTTTTTCCCCCCAGGTACTTAAGAGGATACAAACCCATGAAACTTGGCCTCAATTAGATTACAGTGGTCCCTCGGGATCTTTGGGGAGTGGTTCCAGGACTCCCTGCAGATATCAAAATCCATGGATGTTCAAGTTCCTTATATAAAATGACATAGTATTTGTATATAACCTACACACATCAATATACTTTAAATCATCTCCAGATTACTTATACCTAGTACAATGTAAATGTTATGTCAATAGTTACTATGCTGTATTGTTTAGGGAATGACAGGAAAAGTCTGTACATGTTCAGTATATACACAACCATATTATTAAAAAACAATTTTGGATTGAATACACAGATGTAGAATCCATGGATACAAAAGGTCTACTGTACTTGGAAGTATCAATAGGAAATTTCATCAAAATTGATGGTGAATTTTGCACAGAATTAACTCTCATTTTGTTTTTATTTATTCAGCATATGTAAGTCGGTCTCTAATAATAAAATAATTACAATGACTATTTTTCTCCAGCTCTAAATTTATTATAGCAACAACTCAGGATCAAATATAATTTGAGATCCCTTTGAAGGGGTATAAGCTGTTGGTTGATAATGATGTTGAGTAGATGGTCCAAAAAGACTCAGTCTGAACATCTTCAATTGTTTGCCTTAGACCAAATTTTAAGTGAGTGTAAGAATTCATCTTCTTTGAATACGGTGTATTGAATTTCTTAATGAATTCTCCAGCAAACATGAAAAAGTAAATGATGTTATCCGGGCAAGACTGTTTCCTTATAGAAAAGTAAGAATGTCATCTGTGGAGTTTTGAAACTTTATTGTAAATCATCACACATGACTCCCGGGGAAGCTTGTACGTGTATTCTGAAGTAGAAACTGCCCTTTTAGCGGTGATATTCAGAATCTAGTCAGGCTGATCATTGTCCTAGTCTCAGCTTTTAGCCTCCTGTTTCCTTCATCTGAAATGTTCTTGCCCTTCACCTCCTTCAAGTCTATGCAAATGTCAAGCTGGAGGGCCACGCTATTCAAAATTGCATCCCTACTGATACTTCCTATGTCATTCCCTTTTTTCCTTAGCACTTACCACTATCCAACATATAATATATTTTTTTACTTATTTTTCTTGAATATTGTCTATCTTTTCTGTAGTTTTCTACTGCTGGTGTAATAAATTATCAGAAACTTAGTGATTTAACAATTAAAATGTATCATTTTATAGTTGTGTAGATCAGAAGTCCAACACAGGTCTCAAAGGGCTAAAATCAAGGTGTCTTCAGGACTGCATTCCTTTCTGAATGGGCTAAGGGAGAATCTGCTTCCTTGACCTTTCTAGCTGTCCACATTCCTTGGCTCCTGGCTCCCTTCCTTCATTTCCAAAGCCAACAAAGTTGCATCTCTCTAACCCTTCTTCTGTTATCACATATCTCTCTAACATAACCAGGGAAAAGTCTTTGCTTAGAAGGACTTGTGCGATTAGATTGGGCCCACCGGGCTATTATAGACACTACATCTCCAGGTCTGTGCCCCTAATCAAATCTGCAAAATCCTTTTTTGCATGTGAGGTAACGTTCATATAGTCCAGGGATTAGGCAGTAGAACTCTTTGCAGGGGCCATTATTTTGCCTATACTCATTGAAATGTAAGCTCCAAAAGGTCATGGATTTTTATTTGTTTGATTTGTTATATTCCTAGTACTTACAGCAGCACCTGGTATACAGTATAAACTCAAAAAATATTTATTGCAGCAAATTAATGAAAGAAAATTGAATTGGGCTAATGATGTCATGACAAACACATATTTGAAGTGCAGGTGCTAGACACAGACCCTTACTAGATTTTTTTGTTTTGATTTTTGAGATGGAATCTCACTCTCACCAAGGCTAGAGTGCCGTGGCACCATCTCAGCACACTGCAACCTCTGCCTCCTGGGTTCAAGCAATTCTCCTGCCTCAGCCTCCCAAGTAGCTGGGATTACAGGCACCTGCCGCCACCATGACCAGCTAATTTCTGTATTTTTAGTAGAGATAGTGTTTCACTATGTTGGCCAGGCTGGTCTTGAACTCCAGTTAGGTGATCTGCCTGCCTCAGCCTCCCAAAGTGTTGGGATTACAGGTGTGAGCCAATGTATCTGGCTAGCCTCTACTAGATGTTTGAAGAGTTAACCACTTTAATTAAATAAACCTTAGTCCTCATTTGAAAAATGAGACCATCACTTTGCCCACTTCATAGACTGGTTTAGAGAATCAATCAATGTGATTTGCATTAAAGTGGTCTGAAAATCCTCAGCTAAAGAAATGTAAATCATTGATACTATACTTTTTAAGTTGGTCTTAGTATTCTTACCTAAAAATTTCAGTTTCTTTGAGCTCAAAATATCAGCAATTTTGGTCACAGTTCACTCCTCAGACTTTCAGAAACCCCATTCAAGATGCTGAAAAAAATGTGGGAAAATCTTAAAGCATGGCAATACCCTTCTTTGGTTTCTTTTTTGCCAAACATACCATTCCTCAGGGTCACTGCCCTAGACTGAGCGTAGCATGATTGGACCATCTAAGAAGATGGTGGGATAACAGGAAGTTATTTGGAGTCTTCAGAGCTCAGTCTAGTCCAGGCTCTTTTTGACTGGGCATTTCCATTAGTATCTCCAAGTCACCCTGCTGCCTAGAGTTCATCATTCTCAACTACATATTATTAAAACATGTTAGCAAGTACTGCAGTGGTGCAGAAGAAAGTCACTAAGAGCCTTATTGTTTTTATTTCCTTAAGGTAGGACTAGAACATAATTTAACTAACACACTGTCTTCATATAACTTAAGTTTATAACCAATATCACATAAAAGATAACATGCCCACAAATACTTGTAGAGTTATTTTGCTGATCTTTCAACAAATAGCACTTAGAACTTTTATCATGTATTTTTAGAATATTTGTACAAGGAAATGAGCCTCTCCAATTTTATTGAAAACATTTGTCAATTTTATTAAATTTTTTAAAACTCAGAATTTGCTTGGAACTCATATGCTTATATTTACTAGAAGACTAAAAATCTAAAGGTTTAAGAGAATTTTCTATTGCCTTAGCAAATCTGTAATGCCAAAATTAGAAAACAGTTATTTTTCTCCAGGATCGATGTAATTAAAAACACTAAAGTGGGGGTCAAATGATAACAACAAAGCACTCTTAATATAGATGTGGTTTGTTTCTCTGGGCCTATGACTATATATGGATATTTGGAAACATTACAGTGTTTGGCGACAACAAAGCTATTCATTGTTAGTCAACAGATATGCACATTGTGGTGAAAACTCAACCAATAAAATTGTTAATTTAATGCAGTGATTCTCAAAGTGTGGTCTCCAGACCAGCAGCATTGGTGTCACTTGAGGACTTATTAGAAACATAAAATTGGAGGCTTTACCAGAGATCTACAGAATTAGAAATTTGGGGGAAGAGGCCCGGTAATGTGTGGTTTACTGGCCCTTGTAGGTGATTCTGATGATCATTAGTGAATGCCCTTTTACTTTCTTACCTTAAAGTCTTATAATCTTGTTTGATAATGTATATGAAAATGCACAATTGCTTTTTAAAATGTGAAAATCTGAGTCAGCAATTAGGGCCAAGTCATATCTAAAAATCATGTGGGCAGAGTATTCTGAAAACTAGATGTTTGAATCAGCTGAAAAGCCGCCACTGCAACCCAAACCTAAAACCTCCCCTCAAACCCAAACCCAAAAGTATTATTTATTCAATTATTTACATAAATTATCCATGTAAAATAAACATTGTATATATGAAGAAATGCTTTTCACATATTAACTGAAATCTAACTTATTTTGTTGGAATCTTCTCTCGCATTTTAGACATATTTTCCAGAGACTGATTTTCTTGCTCCACAATTGTATTGGAAACCCCCCAAAAAACAAAACCAAACAGACAAGGCAACAATATTCTCTTTTAATCAACTAGATTTTTTAAATCCAGAGTCTTAAAAATATGGGTATTTTCCCCTGTGAGTTAAATAAGCACAAAACAAACATATTATATGGTCTATAGTCTTATTTTAGTAACTGGAAACACTATTTTGCCTGCATTCCAATTGTTATGGTAAAGGTGAAGCCAAAGTCCTGAGACAGCCTCAAGGATCTGGTGGCTAATTCTTCCAACAGAACCAAGGACAGTGTCCCAGACAATGAGGTCTGCTTCAGCTGCGTCTCACAAGGTGAGTGTCCAGGGTATACAGAATGGGGTTGAAGACTCTTTCCACAAGAGCAGCAGAATAGCATGCACATGAAAGTACTCCATTACCAAGAGCCCTCAAGGGATGAACCTGTGTGCAATGGAGTTACACCATCCAGGACTTCCAGAGTAGAGGACTGGGGGTTATTGGTAGGCAATGGAGAGCCAATGAGATTTCAGGTTGTGGATTTACATATCACAGTCTCTTGTTAGGAGGATGAGCTCCAGCCAAAGTGTAAGCTTTAAACTGAATCTTACAGAGCCTGTTGTCAGGAAAGTCTGGCAATTTCTAGCTTGCCAAAAGCCCAGGCAAAAGCAATAGTGGTGGTGATGGAGGCTAGAATGTGAGAAACCTTTGGGCCAGGTTTGAATGTGATGGCTGAAGGAAAAAATAGGAAACAAGGTGAAAACTTGGGCTTCTTGTTAAGAATTTCTTAATATTGGGTATGATACTTATTTTGCATTACTTATCCATGCAAACTATTGAGGACAACAAGATAATTTTGTGCTTAGATTGGTGTGTGTGTGTGTAGTGGGGGGTCCTCTATCATGTATCTAGCTGATTCAAATCATTTTTTTCTAAATGATAGGAACACGTGAAAAGTGATATCTCTGGGAGTCAGAGCAAGTATGGATCCATTTCTTAACTAGCAGTTCTTTAAGTGGAAGTCTGTGAACCTCTAAAGCAGCAGAGTCATGAAAGACATTTAGAAAAACACAGTCACCTGGGTCCTGTCCCCAGAAAGCCTAATGTCATTTTTCTGGGTGTCTGGCCCAGGCATCAGATTTTTTAAAGTTCCCCAGGTGATTGAAAGTGGATAAGAACTAATGCTTGAAAATGTAAGTGAAGGCTTTTTTCAATTAGATAATATAACTTTAATTTCATTCTGTTGATTTGCCTAATAATGTGTTGTGATGCTAATGAAACCAAAGTGTTATATATTTACCTCCTAGGGATTATGCAAAAACAAATAAGATAATAGGTATTACAGAACATCAAGCTGATACTTATTTGGGCCCTGTTGTCAGCAACAGTGTTACAGCATTTTCCTGCCGGGAGTAAATACTTACATAAATCACTGGGAAAATACAGCAAAGTAGCATAATTTCTTCACTTTTACCTTTAACATGTGGGCTATAAAGTTGTCTATAAAATACTACCTGCCATAACTTATAATAAATACATCCTTTTTATTGACATAAGATGGGTAAATATAGTTTTTAAAAGGCATCAGAGGAGCGATAAAGGCAAACTGGATGTCAACACCCATTTTGAGGGGGTTAATTTTTCTTCCAGGAAGTTTATAAATGGCAGGTCCTGGAAATCCTAAAATCCCTAGATGGACTTTGCCTGGCACATACTTGACATTCAATAAAAATGCAGTAAATGCCTGAACAAGACCAGCACATGTGTTGTCTTCATATAGTACAGTAACACTACATTGTTTGGGCTGGGTTGTGCTGAAAAAGTCGATCTCTTCCAAGACTTAAAGAATAGTGTCTAAAATTTAGCAATACGAAATCTGGGCAGATGTGTAATGAAAGTGCTATGAAATGATTAGAATATCTAAAACAAAGAATAAAAATACCATGGATTTGCTAATTTTGGATACACAAATATGGAATATATCAAATACACATGCAGTTCTATCTGTAATATGTGATTTAAAAAATTAGCTTTTGGCTACTTTTAAAGATTTTCAACATGAAAGTTGGAACTACCCAACTTCCAATGAAGAAGTCTCAGCTCTATGCATCTGCAATATTTAACTTCTCCCACTTTTTTCAAATCTCTTCGATTTCAGCTGTTATGACACATTTCCAAGACCTTTATTCAGACCCTTACAAGCTTTTGAAAAGACTCTCTTTTTTCTTTAATATGAGATGTATTGTTTACCTATTACACTGAGTGGCACTACAGAAAAACATGGATAATCTGTATTTCTGCACTCTTTGTGAATGAGCTAAATGCAATGTTTACCACCACAAATTTGGTACAACCTACATGAAATAAGACCTCAGTTTTAAATATAATACTGTTCCACATAGTATGACAAATATATACTTGGTATATAAACCATTTGGTATGCTACAATAAGACCCACCCCCAATTTAAGCAGGCTTATCTGAAGTTTACAGAAGATTTAATATAGTTTCTAGATGGTTAAATATATATATGTATGGGTGTGCGTGTATGTGCATGCACACATATTTGCTGAGTGGTTAATATAAAAGCTATGATAGGATGTGAGGATAAACACTGTGTTATCTAAGTACTATAGAGAAAAAGAGTTCTGAGTATCTGGAATAGGATAAAGATCACAGGAAAAGAGATTTCCATAAAAGAAGCTTTGACAGCTTTGACCAACTCCTAACTGTCTGCCTGTAGTCTACATTATGTATGATTAGAAAGTTTGTGTTTCACACAGAAACTTTCCAATTATTAATTAGGAAAACATTTACACATGGTATGTCACATGAGTAGGTTTGTCTCCTTAGCAGACCACAGTAATGCAGATATTAAAACGGATATGTTGTCAGAAATAAATTATTCATGCTTCCTAACTTTTCTAATTTGGTAATTTGAAAACATTAATAGGATTTGGCCATTCTTAATTGTGTTGATGACAATCCTTGCTTTCTTTATTCCTCAAGGCTAGTTGAAATTTATTGAATTTATATTAATTTTTAAGACCATCTGTGGCTTCTCAAAAGTAAAATAACTTCAGAAGCTTCATAATTATGGAGAAAATATGAGGCAAAACTTTGCAGAATGATTTATAATTTATATGAGATTTTTATTTACTTTTTGAGAACTAACACTTGAATATGTAATCATCAAACAGGTGACCTTCCATTTATTTGATATGATAGAAGAAAACTTCTAGCATTCCAATTTTAACATTTTATTTGAAAATTCACTGCTATAATAACACTATAGAATTAAGGAGAGTTGTGTTGTAAACATAGTCCTTCTTTTTAAAAATGGGAACTCCTATTTTATCCTTTAGCTATTATATTCATCTACTCATTTTTAGTGTTGCTTTCACAAAACAACACGTCTATAGTAAATATATTTATGTTTTATGATTACAGGGAAGTGATTCCTAATGAAAACGAGAATAGAGTGTTCAAATTGGGGTTAGACCATCCCAGTTCTGTCATAGTTTCCATTGTTGAAATAAAATCCCCACTGAAAGATAATAGGTCTTGTTAGTTGGCAGGCAGGTTTCATTGAGTAAACCAAGTTGCTTTCTAGGATTTTGTGCAGAAAATTCTGCAACTCTAAAATTCACATAACACTTAAACTGACATCAAGAGTAGTGCCCGATCACTATAGAAGTAATCAATGACTGTAAAAGTTGTTTGGCTTTAGCCTCTGCTGTGAAAAAGCATGAAAAGTATTTATGAGAATAGAGAGGCATAAGGGGTTGCATTTTCCACAGTTTATTGGACATCTCTACTTGGACAACCACAGACTTCTCAGACTCTACTAGCCCAAATAGAACACATAATTTCACCCTCAAACCCACTCCTCTTGCTGGACTCCAAACTCAGTGAATGGCCTACTGTTCATCTAGTCGTCCCAAGTGTCTTCCTGTTCCTTGCTATCATATATATTGAAATGCCAGGTCCCGTTGAATCTATTTCCTAAGTAGCTATTTCCTAAATCTCTTTACTTTTCATTCTCCCCTTGCTGCTGGTCCAAGCCATGAGTACTGACTGGTCTGAATTATTGCAGCAATGTCCCAGCTGGTCTCCTTTCCTTCAGCACTGTCCTTCCCCAATACACTCTCTACAGCACAGCCAAATACTACAAACTCAAAGGCTTTCCCTTTTGTTGGATTGAAGTCCAGAATTCTTAACATGGATAGCAAGGCCTGCTATTTTCTGTTCCCTGCATTACTCTCAGCTTCATCTCCCATTATTCTCCAGACCATGTGCAACTGTCCTCTCTGCATCCTAAACTCCACGATATGTATGTTCAGTAACGTGGTAACATCAAGAACTCTCCACTTTCCAACTTTGCATATGCTCTTCTCTCTGCCTGCCCTGTCCGTCACCTTGCTAATTTCTATTCAGCCTGTAGCTTTAGTGCCTCTTCCATGAACCATTCCTGAACTCTCCATCACCCAGTCCTGAAATCAAGGATGACTGCTTGCATAGCATCCTATATTCTGCCTCATCCTGAAAGTGATTATACTTCACTATAATTGATGTTTACTCATCTAGCTTTACCATTGGACCTCCGGCTTCACGAAAATCATGTATGTGAGTATCCTGCTCACTGTACAACCTTAGCCCATTATAGTGATAAGTCTACGGTAGGTGCTCCACAAATATTTATTAAGTGAATTAATCTGAATGCAGTTATGTACAAAGACCATAGAGTTCAGATTTTTGTCTATGCCCTTAGCTATCATGTCAAAGAACGGCAGGGTAGTGCATGATAACTAGCTGTCAGCTTATTACAACAGACCTCCCTGCAATACAGTTTCACCCACCCTACCCCCCCCAAAAAAATTCTAATCACTAGCCAGATTTAAATCTATTTGACTCTACTTCTTTCAGCGTTGGTAAGAACTATAGCAGCCATCATTTAAGAAGAGAATTAAATTACTAATATCTGTCTACCCATTTCTCTGAGAAAATGAAATTACTTCTCTACAGAATTAAAACACCATTTCTTTGAACTTGATGCAGAAGCCAATTTTCTTTTGTATTCCTGCCTCAAAAAAGAATATATGTCTAGACAGAATATTAGGGAAGTTATTCCATAAGATATACATTTCTGCTAGAATAAACTTCATTATTTCTACGAAATTATGGAAGTAGCTGGCTATACTTCTCTACTTACTTCTTAATTTTTAAAAAATAACAAAAATATCAAAACTAGATAAAAGAGAGTCTACTCCATATTTTCTAAAACAGAATTCTGCTAAAACATACACACACACACACACACACACACACACACGAGCTATGAATTTCTATACCATTCTTCAAAATTCTAAATATTGTCAACGTCATTTTAAGAGAAACAGAACTAGTTTAGTTAGTCTACATCTGTCCTGTGGTATTCTTTGCACCAGTGGATCTCAGACTCTAGCATACATCAGAGTGTCCTGGAGGTCTTTGTAAAATGCAGGTTACTGGGCCACTCCCTTCCACCCAGAGTTTCAGATTCATTAGGCCTGAGATGGAACCAGAGAATTTGCATTTCCAGCAAGTTCCTAGGTTATATTGATGCTGACCTGGGGAACACACTTTGAGATGTGACTTATACATGTAACTAATAGTAGGGAAGCACATTTAGTTCTGTCCATGCAGTTCTATCAGGCATTTTGACATGTGCCGTCCTCTTGTTCTCTTTCTTTCCTTTTTTTGGTACCAGTATCTAACTCAGCACTACTGCCTAAATACATAAAGCCTGTATTCCATGTTAAAACTTAACAGCACAAGGGTACATCATTTAAAACAAAACAAAACAAACAAAAAAACAACAAAAACCAGAAAAAAGAGGGCTATTTCTGCAAGTTAAAAAATTAAATGGAAAAACAACCCAAAAATTGCTCTAAGCGGGTTTTGCCTTCAATAGCAAACATGTTTTGCCTCAGTGGTGATTTCTTTGTTCGGGAGCCAAGGTGGCAATTAAGCTGGCACAAAGAGCAAGAGCCATTTGTTTAATATGATGATAGCGTAGCCCTTTGTAAATCCTGGAACAATGAGGGCCCACACATAAGCTCATTCCAAGTTCTAGTTCCTTCTCTTCCCCTGTTGCTCAGTGTGAATTCTCATAGCCACGAAGGAAGGGGAAGATTTTCAATCCTGTCACATCCTCCCCCATTTAAACCATTTATAGTCTTAACTTATAAGATGTGAGTAAGAAATCTTCTTTAAACATTTTGCAGAGCTGATCATCAAATCTAACAAACTGGTGGTTTTGAAATATCCTTTGCTCCAAAGACTTTCCATTAACCTCTGTGTTCTCTGTTGTGTCATTGTGCTGAGAAGAGCAAGTTAAAAATCCAGTCTTAAGTGGGGCTTGGTAGTAGGATTATTTTTATCTTATAGATTTATTTCAATCTTCACTTTAGGAAGAAAGAAGACCTTAGGAAGGTCTAATTCTCATCAGTTCTGGCATAAGCTGAGTCAAGTAAGGGATCTCAGAATTTAAAGAAAGGGATGCCCTTAATAATGGCATCTGAAGAAGCAAGGGTACTATACTGTGACAATTACAAATACTACCTCAGTTCCCATCCTCCACTAGGCTCTTTTAGGATGGAGACTCTGTCTGGTTCACTGCTGTATCTCTAGAATTTAGAACAGTGCTCAGAAAATAGAAGGCACTCAATATGTAGCAATTACTGCCTGACTGGCTCTCTCTGTAAGCATTGCAGGGTATGTACAACCAAAATTTATAAAGTCTAACATGACACCAAAGTTCATAAATTAAATGTTACCAAAATAGACTGTTGTTACAAACGAAGAAAATTAATCAGAAGGTATCTTTTTAGAATATAACAACCTCTAACACCCAGTCTACAAATATATCCATCATCAAACTTCTGGCAAATGTTCAAAATAAATAAGCACCTATCATGACTTAAATCCCTGGCTTTATACTTCAACAGTGTTCACACGAGTAAAAGCATTTTTGCTTAAGTTGTCTACCAGTTTATAATATGGGAAGGAATTCCCCATGGGATACTATCTCCTCCCCCTTTATATAGGGAATACAGGTTTGGCTAAATACTTTCTCATAATTGTGCAGAAAGCGCATACCCTTATAAAAGGGCAATCACATAGATTATCAATGTGATTGATAACATCATCAATGGTTTCCTGAAAGCAGCCTCTCCATCTTGCAAGTCTATCAACTTAGAGTTCTTTACCTTCCCTTCAGCTGAATCTACTCACTTCAGGCTCAGCCTGAGTTCATGAAAGAACCCTGCCAGGGTGGGGCCCATTTAAGGACTAACTGTGTCTAGGTCATGACACTCAGATCTGTATCTAGGGGTAACTTCTGGCTTCTGCATGATCTACTCTTCTTCTCAGGCTGCCCATTCCCTGAGATCTGCTTTGAGAACACTAGATCCTGTGCCTGATGTTCAAACTAGGATGGCCTCATACCACAATGTTTTGTTGCCCCTTCTAGCTTTGGATCTCCTGTAACCCCAAATAGTCTAATCCACACCAGGCCCTCTTATGCCCTTTTGATACTATTTCTCAAATGACTCACAAGACGAGCCTCTAAGGTCAAGCTAGTTCTCCCAGGTCTCTTCTAGTATCCTAGTGCTATTTTTTTTCTCTGCCAAGTTCTGATTTCTTTTCCAGTCCCTGTTGCTAAAATCATACTGAATCCCTCACAGCCACCCAAACCCTGGCAAGGTATGATTTTACCATCTTAAGTTCATTTTCAGGGCTGAGCGCATAATAATGACTAGTCATGCAGCACCCAGTGATCACACTGTATGGAGAGTATAGACACTGGGATGGAGGAAGGGCAAAAAGAGGCCCTCGATACTGAAACATATTTTCAGAGAGTAATATAATTGGTGAATTCTCATATGCAGTGAGGATCAAATTGATGAACCATTTTAGCACTCCCACAAGAATTCTGCTACCTCATTTCTGCACAGAATTTCATCTTATGAAAAAGTTCCACAATTTTTAACATACTATAGCATCTCTTCATGCCAAGTAGTTTTGTATTTTAAGAATTACAAAATGCACTCATCAAATAATTTTGGCACATAATATATATTTCTAAATTCCAGAACAAATCTCTCTCCTGGGGTTCTATTTAAAATACAACCTGGGCTTGTACACCATCAAGTATGATAGAAAAACATATAATCAATTCATAGAAGACCAGCACTTGCCCTACAGGTGCTAGAATTTGACATCTTGTTGAAATTAGATTGAAAATTAGTTATACAGTATGTAAAAACAAAGGCAGGCTACAATATTTCCTTCTAGTGGACATCATTAGCGCCTCAGAGATGAAATGTACGAAACTCTCCTAGAAATACTAATCAACTGAAACAAGCAGCCCCCAAAACAGTAATGTGGTCAGTCTGAATGCTGCCAGGTAATTTATAATCCATGACAAGCAGAGCCAAGTGAAAGTTATTTACATTTGTTCTTCTGGTAGAATAGAAGGGATGAGAGTGAAAAGGATCTGTTGAATCAGATCGTGTTTGACTGAGGAGTGACAGGGAAGTTCTCTTCAATTAATAGCCAGCAGCATAATTTGAGCTAATGCCAGCTAGGCTTTCATCATGAAATGACACAGAAATAAATTATTCTGTACTCAGATGCTGGCATGGTGAAGTGAATTAATCCACTCAAATTTGGAGGAGGGAAAGAGAAAGTAGATTACGCTATCTGAATTTTTTGAGCCTGTTTTAGCTACACTTTAAGGATACTGAGGTTCATGATAATTGTTAAAATGTCCAAGTGGATCCATTTAGACTCAAATACTTGCTTGAATGAACAAATTCTTAGAAGGGAGGAACCAAACAGAGTAGAAATGGCTTTATGAAGGTCATGGTGGTTTCTTTCACGGATTAGTGAAATTCATATTCAACTCAGAAGGTCAGGGGGAAGTGGGCAAGAGTTTTATTAAGAACAACTTTATAGGGGAACTCTTGAGGGAGTAAAAAGATGATTACAATGATACAAAGGAATCCAGGACAGGTTTAGAGAGGTCAAATGCCTGCTGGTTCATTCAGAAAAGATTAACAGACCCAGCTGCTGGGACTTTTCTGGCTAGGCATCCTTCCCAGTGGTCACAAGTCAATGCGTCTCCTGGCTGCCTGGCTACATTCCCATCCGTCTGGATGGAAGAGCGCCCACCCACACGCCAGACCTTTTCCTTAGGGGAAAGTTTCTGAGGTTCCACGTCAGGCAAACTTTGCTTACCCATCACTTCAAGTAAACAACTCTTTTATGGGGATTTCTTACAGAAAAAAAATGCACTTGAAAGCATCTAACCAAAGCAATGAAGGTGGAAAAAACAGAAGTTATGTGGGAATCTGAGTATAGAATATACAGACATAAAATAAGCTCTCCAAATGAGGAAGCAGTCACAACTTGACCTCTGAATTGTTTGCTATCTGTTTGTTCCTTCAATATTCAAACTGTAGCCCCGGAAATACAAACACAAACTTCTAAACACTCACAGGCCTGTGGCAACAAAATGCTACATGCCAGCTTCACAACTGGGGCATGCAGATCATAAATCCTGTAGTGGCAGGAGGGGAGGTGTGGAAATAGACTGTCATCATCCTGCAGCAAGGAAAACTGGGCACAAGGAAAAGGCAACTGGCAACACATTCCTGGATTCTCTCATTCATTGAAGAAGGAACTTAGGGATTGAATTACCCAATTGACGCTAGTTCTACCCACGCCAGAGGGCAAAAGTTCCAAGACAGCCACAGGTCATGGTTGCTTGGAATTTAGGCAGAGTTGCTTTGTCCTTAGTGTGTAATAGAGAGAAGTTCTGGAAAAGGAGCTCCTCATCAAGTCTGGTAATGAGCACTCCTATTCTGACATGGATTTCAGAGGACTCAGGAGACAACGTGCCCAGGATTTAACACTTTTACTCAGTCAGCATGAGAGGTAAACCTAATTTGGCTATATGAAACTGATGAGAAACAGTCTTTGCCATCTATAACACAAAAGGAAAAGGAAAAAATAAGAAGCCCATTACTTTTAGTTACATTCAGAGCAAGAAAGAAATTCCTACAATCACATAGCACCGGGTTCCATCAGTGGTTGGCCTGCGAGATTCTAAGTATTAGCTGGAAGCTCTCTCCACAGTGAGTAGTGGGGAGAAGCGAGCTGTTAGTTGAATTAGCAAGTGTTTTTCCAAATGTCATATGTAGTGTCAATGTGTGTCCTAAATATAACTCCTTCCCAATTCAACAATTTATAGCCAGAACATAGGCACAATTTCTAGATATGAGATTGCATGACAATGTTTCTCAAGGATTAGTTTATTTCTTTTAACACACCCTTTTTAATACAAACTGTTTTATTTTCTAGCACTCACTACATCTCACCCAAATGTGTGGATGGCAACAGAAAATTCTGATCATTACTCAAAGTATTGTGTAAGAGCCTATTGCTTTGTATTGCTTTTATAATCGCTGTGGATCAGATGAAGCCTCTATTTCTATACCTGGGCTAAATAATATATACAGATGTATTAACAGACTGTCTATTGAACTACTAACATATTTATATATAGTCTTACCTCTCACATTCAGGGACCAGTTAGCTAACTGATGATTTATTTTTCTTCAGTCTTTTCATTTTGACTTGTTCTTTATAATAAAAAAAAAAGTGATACAATTGGAATCTGTTGTACGAGCATTTCCCAGGTCCTATGCTAGATACGTTTTATACATTATCATCTTTAAACCTAACAGTCTCCTGAGGTTAAAATCCAATTACATAAAAAGCAAAAGAATCTCAGAGGTAAAGAGACAAGCCAAAATATAACTATGCCCTAGTTTTACCCCTGCATTTTTATTATTTTGTGGGGTAACTTTCATTTGCCTGTCTTCCTTTAAATTGTAACTTTTTTGAAGATGGGAACTCCATATTATTCATCTTTTCATCCTCAGTGCCTAGAACAGTGCCTGGAACCTGGTAGCGTCAGAAACATGAGTAGATATAGGCCATGCAGCCAGTCAGCAACAGTGCTGGGTTTTCAATGCAGAAATGTGATTCCAAGACCACTCATGTAAAAAAAAAAAAAGTTGCAGTTTATCAGTGATGTTTGGCAAAAGAATGGATGTTGATATTAGTTTACCCAGTTTCATTCTAGGTAGTTCATAACCAGGAGCTTCTCAAGAAACACTTGTTTACAGTATTAATGAATCCAAGTTAGCTCTGTTTCCCAGAACCATAGATAACTGGAAACTAAAAATTGGATAAAGTCGGCTTCAACAGAAGAAAAAAGAGTTTGTGTTAAATATGAATGAGTGTGTACTTTGTTAAATGATATGTGGGCTTTTCACCTAGGTTATAGGAAAATTAGCATCAATTTTTACTTTGAACTTTGAAGAACTTTGAAGAGCTATAGTGAGTAAAACCCAAGGTGCTCTCTGCATGAAAAATTCTAGTTTGTCCCTACTGTAAAAATTCACAATACAAATATAATCATGAGGGCATTTTCTTTCACAGCATCAGTCATTTAAAAATACAAATCTTTGAAGAAAAATTTTTTTGACAAAGTAAAATAGCATTAAATCCTATAAGAAGATTACAGGCACAAAACCTGAAGATTTTTACATAAAGTTTTGTTGATGGAGTCAAATACTTGCATTAGCGCTCTTTCCAAACCCTGACTCCATTCCTTCACACTCCACTTGTAATAACTAATGTTAATAGTAAAAATATATTTATACTGGAATGATGAACAATGGGCATAAAACAGTTGTTTGGTTTACCAAATTCCCCTTCATTCACAGCTTAAAACGTAACCAATTTAGCTATGACAATGCCAGCTTAGTTTATCCAATAGCGTAGTAAGCACTATTTCTAGAGCTCATGATAATTTTAGGATCTCATAGGAATGTTAAATCTCTTTTAAAATCTGAAAAATAAATGAGTACAATACAGTTTAGATTACATTTATCTTTACATAAATGCATCAACAAAATATAATTTTGTATTTTTTATGAGGAGCAGACCCACAAAGCCAAAAGTGCATTGGGCCCATCAAAGTCATAATGAGCTAGGGTATTTTTAATCTTTATAAAATTGCTATGGCATTATTATCTGTTGGAATGCCAGGAACATGTTAGTATTATGTGCCTTTTATTTCTTCTCACCTGCTAAAAAAAAATCTAATCTCATGAAAAAAGATGGAAAAGTCTTATGAATTAGATTGGATATGAATAGGATGGATATATGACAGATATATGATGGGTATGGATAGGATGAATGGATATAAATCATAAATCCAATTTAACTGGGCAATGAAAGAAAAAAATTCATAAGAAAGCCTTCCTTTTCCCTATCTCACATCTTTTACCTGGAAAGCAACAATTTAGAAATGATTACAATTTCAGAGAACTGAAGGAAAAGATGAACTACCAGAATATTGTGGCTTCATAAAAACACTAATTTAGAAATGCTTACCCACAAAGTTTTTCTCCCCCATAACACTGGATTTGTTAATTGAATTGAGCAAATCCTGAATCCAGCTAGATATCTCAGTATGTAGTAACACCAAATTACTGAGTTAGTACTGAATTGATAATCTGAAGTGGGTGAGTATACTAACTAACTTTACTCGTTTACTAAAAGGCTAGTATCAAAGCTAATGTCAGAAATGCCTTTCTCATACAGTACAGCATAATCAACAACAGTAGTTCTTGTGGGCATTATGTTTTCATGCCAAGCAAGCCACACCTTGATTTTCTGACTGTGCTTTCTATGAGTTGGTTCTATGTTCATCCATTAATAGGATGTTGACTTATTGATAAATATATTATATAATTCTTCCTCTAGCTCTAACTATTTTGTGGAACAGATAAAATAAGGAGTAAAAATAAAATGCTTTCAATTTTGAAGTATTTGTTAAGTGTCTTGGCATAGAAAAAGGCAAGAAGTAACATCTGAAATAAATTTGTAACATTATCTGTGAATTGTATATATCTATGAACTTCCATTAGTATTTTATAGAAAAAGGGGGCAGTATATACACAGTTCAAATACCAATATTTGGAACAGAAATTTTTCAATTCATAATTGAACAGAATAGACAAACGTTCTTCATCTGGTGGGAGGGAGTCAACCCTTAATTAATAAATAAATAAAAATCTAAGTGTGCTGAATAGCTACATGTGCTACAGAGAAAAATAATGTAGGAATGACGATACAGAAACTTTGCACTTGATGATAGGTTTGGATTAGCTGTTTTTAAAAATAGATGGTCATGAAAAGTCTTATGAAGAAAATGATATTTGAGCAAAGGCCTGAAAAAACTGGAGCTCCTTACTGGGTCCTAGAACAGAGAAGGTATGGGTCTTAGAACAGAGAATAGTAAGTCTCAGCTCTGTAGGGTGCATGGCAAATTTTCCTCACAGGAGTTCACCTAGTTACACAAGAGAGAAACTCCCATGATGCCCCACTAGAACTTTTTGCTGCTAGCTCTCTGAGGGAACTGGGCATATTTGTTTTGTTTCACTGGGCAAATAGAAATACGAGTTAGGGGTGGCTGTAGGTTCCACGAATCATTATTATTTTCAGTGTTCACTCTCTGGCGTAAAGACCGTGATGTGAATTGCTGACTAATTTTATAAAGCACCTGGAGCTCCTCAGGGCAAAAGGCACTATGTCAACACCAACATTAAATAAATAGCAATAATTGGCCAAATCCTCTGGTGGTATAAGGCAAATAAAATATGTTCCCTCTTGGAAATTCATGACGTCTGCCAGGTTAAGCAAGAATGAGGCAAAGCACTTTTAGAAAGCCACTTTTTCTATCATTGTATACGGCCTCCAAACAGCCACTGTGAAATGTTAAGTGTTTAACAGCAAATTAAAACTGAGTGTGTTTTTTATTTCATTATCGCAACAAAGTACTAAATGACCACTTGAGATATTTATTGTATGTTATCATTTTCCAGGTGGTTTTACTATTAGCTAGAAATAAGAGTAGAGTGACATTCATTTGATAATAAGAGCAGAACTATTTTCCACCAATTTTTAGAGCACATGAAAATCTCTTTAGCAAAAGGACTTTTTCAAGGGTTGAATCTCTTACAGTTTTTCAATGTGAATGTTAATTAAAGAAACGTACCAAAACCAAGATTTCAAATGGTTATATGGTTTCAAATGGTAGATGAAACATGAAAATGTATATAACATATTAACAAGATTTAATTTGTGTCTCTAAGAATTCTGTACCTAATTTCAATGAAAGTCTGTACCCGCCCAACCCGCTCCATACCAAAACAAGCATTTGTGAGAAAGCACTATATATATATATATATATATATATACACACATACATATATATAAACACCAGGATGTGAATTTTAAATAAAACAAGGGATAGCTCAAGATAAACTTGGTTTTACTCTACTAACTCCAAAGTTCAATGAAAAAAAAATAACAATGTTCTCAAGGTTATTAATCATCATTACTTATAGAATTATGAAATACTTTTCTAAAAACATTTAGAACTAATCTAGTATGATTTCTTTATTTCACAGATGAAGAAACCAAGTGTCAGAGAGGTCTCTTTGCTGGGAGTAATCTATATGCTGAAAACCACCTATAAGACTTTGAATCATACCTACTGTTGGTATTTTGTGATGTCCTTCTAGATGTTTTTCCTTGAATAACTATATAAATATATTTTTTATTACAAAAATGGGCTCACATTTTATGTATTTTTTATTTTTTCATTTAACATAATGAAAATCTACCATGTTGAAAATTATCCTTATGCATCAGTATCCTATCATACACATTTACCTTGATAACATATCAAGGTATATTGTGCTAATTCCCACTGCTGAATATTTGGCTCATTTTTTTTTTTGGCACATTTTCAGTTTTCCACTATAATAAACAATGATGTAGCTAAATATTTTCACATATTCTTAATTATTTCCTTAGGATAAATTCTTAGAAGTAAAATTGTTGGTTCATAGTGTGACTTGAATTCTAGAAGGCGACTCAAACTTTCACTTTTATTGCTAACGAATAAGAATGTCCTGACTTTAATCAATACATTGAATTTGTTATCATTTAGTTTTGACTTTGTTTTTTAATCTTGAATACTCATTAGAGAAAATGTTAGTTCACTATTGTTTAATTTGTATTTCTTTAAAATTGGGGTTGTATTCATGTAACTCACCAATTGTGTTTCTTATAGATTGATTGTGTTCATTTTTCTGGAAGAAAGGTCAATTTTTTTCCTTATTAATTTCTAAGAATTTTTTTTTTTTTTTTTTTTTTTTTTTTTAGATGGAGTTTCACTCTGTCGCCCAGGCTGAAGTGAGTGGCACGATCTCGGCTTACGGCAACCTCCACCTCCCAGGTTCAAGTGATTCTCCTACCTCAGCCTCCTAAGTAGCTGGGATTACAGGCATGTGCCACTATGCCTGGACAATTTTTGTATTTTTAGTAGACACAGGGTTTCACGATGTTGGTCAGGCTGGTCTCGAACTCCTGACCTTGTGATCTGCTCGCTTCAGCCACCCAAAGTGCGGGGATTACAGGCATGAGCCACCGAGCCCAGCCGATTTGTAAGGATTTTTAAGACATTAACGCTAATGTCTCTTTAGCAACACAGGAAATAGAATCCCAGCCTTGTCATTTGCCTTTACGTTTTCTTTATGGTGTTTTTGATGTGTAGAAAAATTTGATTCCTTAATGTATACATATCTATGAGACATTTTCTTCATGCTTTCTAGCTCTAGTGATATGCTTAGAAATATCTTCCCTACCTTGAAATTTAAATACTCATTTTTACTTTATTTTAGTAATTTTAATGAAATTACTTTTTAGTTGTTACATTAATAAAATTTTATGTTATATATTAATGAAATCTTTAAATAAATATTTAATAAAATACATATCCAATGTATATTTTTATATAAGGTTTAAAGAAGGAATCTAACTTTGTATTTTCCCAAATGATAGCTGTTGCTTTCAACACCATTTGTTGAATAATCATCCCTTTTCTCATTGAATAAAATGCTACTTCAGTCACACACACACACACATACACACACAAATACATACGTGAGTCTTATTTGAAATCTATAGTCTATCCAAATCAGCTTTATCTAATTCTTCACCTGAGACACTGTCCTAATTCTTACAATATTATATATTACATAATATATATGACTATAATTTTTATAATATAATCACTGGAATAGTGTGTTCTACATCCTTCCAACCTTTACCCACTGTGCTTTATTTCAACTTTTTCTTGATTTTCCCATGTTAGCTTGATTTTTGAAATATTTTATTAAAATCAAAAATAAAATCCGATTGAAATTGCCTATAATAGAATGAGTACTGTGGACTGTTTATCATTAGTTAAGACATTTTTGTTTTTTTCGCAACAATACCAAAAAAACACCTTCTGATTTCTTATTTTCACTCATAAATATAGGTGTAGTATGTTTTTGTGACTGGAATATTGTGTTATTTAAAAAGAATTGGCTGGGCACAGTGGCTCACACCTATAATCCCAGCACCTTGAGAGGTCAACATGGGTGGATTGCTTGAGCCCAGGAGTTTGAGACCAACCTGGGGAACACAGCAACACCCCATCTCTACAAAATATTTTTGAAAAATTGTCCAGGGGTGGTGGTGGATATCTGTAGACCAGCTACTCAAGAGGCTGAAGCAGGAGAATTGCTTGAGCCTAGGAGGCAAAGGTTGCAGTGAGTTGAGATTGTGCCATTGTACTCCAGCCTAGACAACAGTAAGAAAGTAAGTAAATAAAGAGGTATTTTATTTTTTATTGTAATTTCTAACTGATTATTACTTTGTATAAAAAAGCTAATAACTTTCTTATATGTAATTTTGTATTTGGCTACCTTTCTGAATTACTGAATCATTTCTAATAACATTTCACCTAATTCCTTTGGCTCTTCCAGGTAAATATCCACATAGCTATAAAGTCAGTTTTCATTTTATATTTTATGTTTCAAGTTATTGTACTAGAACAATAACTTGACAATAACTATACTACGACTTCCCAAATATTACATACAAATATTATGTTATGTCATATTGCTTATAACTAAGCTGACTTTAATAGAAATGACTCACAATAAAAAATTGGTTTCACCATTGAAATAAACACTATATTCTTCTGTTGCTATTTCACTACATCCTTTAAAAAAAACTAACAACAAATGGATGTTAAGTTTTAGTCAAATGTCACTGTGACACCTGTCAATACAAGTCTATTGCTTTCTCTTTCAACATATTAATATGATGGATTCTGTGATCAGATTTTATCAAAATTAACTGTGTACATTTACAGACTCAGCCTTATTTGACATGAGCATTTTGTGAATCTTTTCACAAAATGCAAGATTCAATTTACCAAGTTGTATTTAAGATTTTATCTACTGAGAAGTAAGATTGGTTGAGGGACTTCCTATTGTAAATAGGTCTACTTGACACAATGAATTAGAAAGTTGATTTTCTTTTGACAAACTCGAGGAAATTTATATAACATACTATTTGTTCCTTAAAAGTTTGGAAACATTTTCTCAGAAAGTCTCCGGGTGTGATATCTTTTGAAGGACTGTTTATTTAAAGCAATTTTTCTAATTTTTTTCTGACAGATCTTGCTTTATCAAGGTTATATACTTCAATTTGTATCATATGTGGAAATACATATTTTTTTGTAGGAAGGCATAATTTAATCAAGATTGTATCTCTCTCTCTCTCCCTTTCCATATGTACATCTTTCTGACTCATCCTAGGCCCCTCACTTTCCCTCACTCCCATAGAACTGTTTCACCAACTGTTAGGTATGACTGCTGTCTCATTCTCTCTCACCACAGAAAGCTGGGAAAGACATTTTAGGAGGTGAGAAATAAAGCATCCTCTCTCAAGATTTGCCATCCCCCAAGAGATGTATGTGGGGGTCTCCATGCCAACAGTCCACTCCTCTGAGATGGTTTTCCCTAATCACCTGCAAGTAACTTTCCACTTTTAACTTTAAAAGAGTGAGCAGGGCTCCCCTTCCTCATAATCTAGCTGCGAAGCGATTTAATAGGTGTTCCATGAAATTTAAAAGCAGTAGTAAGATTCCTAACAGAGACATTCCTCAACTGTTTGTCTCCATTCTCACAGCCTGTCTCTAGATATAGGGAGTTCTTTGGAACTAATTTCTGAAAGAACATGTACTTTTTCATATTATATAATATTCTGAGCCACATTTAAATGAATGCTTAGTGAGATTTTTCAAATAGATATTTAAATTATTGTATGCCACTAACTGAGAAAGATTAACAGGGCATAATAAGCTATACTTAATATTTTAGGAACGAGTATAGTAAACTATTGTTTAATACATAAAAGGCAAGGCAAACATTACAAAGTGAAACCTGGGAGAACTAAAGTTTTTAAAATAATTTAACCTTCCCCCCAGCAGACCCTCACAGAGCTCTCTGCCATTAACCTAGGGTATAACAAATAGAGCAAAGTATATAATACAATAATAGCTATAGTTTTTTGAGCTCTGGCCACATACCTGGCATAATGCTAGATGTTATACACATTAGCTTTCTTCCTCAGGGCAGCCCTAAGGAAAAAGAGCAAAGGAGGGCTGACGTGGTTTATACCTCCCATATGCGAGGCCCCAGGATGGATGAGTTTGTGGGAACTAGAGTCTCAGATCCTAAGTCCATAGAGTTAGGAAGACACAATTAATAAGGCAAAGTTCCTGCTCTTGACATTGTACCACTGTTTCAAGTTTGACTCAATACTTTTTTCTGAAAATAATGATTAACTTTTTATAGCTGTTTACTGCCTGTCAAGCACTGTTGTAAGAACTTTATATGTATCAACTTCTCCTTGAATCTTCACAACCACCTTATAAAATAAGTATCATGATGGCCTCCATCCCCTTCCATTTTATAGGGGAGAAAAGTGAAGCTTAAAGAAGTGGCCTGCCCACAGATGGCAAGTGACCAGGCCAGAGTCTACACCCAAACTATTTAACTCTAGACTCCTTAACTCTAGACTCTAAGCTTTTAATCACTAAAGTTTCAGAAATGGCTATCAAGAAAGATGGCTGAATTTGAGGAGCAATATCTAAAATCAAGCCCAAAGGAATATGAATAAAAGCATGTGAAGAGAAGGCTATGATTTCTCACACTATGACTAGCAGCTTGGCTTAGGTGTCATCTCTGTTGAATCTCCACTGGTCCAGGAACACAATGAAATACAACTGAAACTGTGCATGGAAAGTTAACCATGAAATGACTGGAGGAATCTCAGTCAGAAACAGGTCTCGCTTTACCAAGAGAGGTCAGTCATATTTGACAACAGAGGCTTTAGGGCCCTTTTCGATGTTCCACACAGTAATTTAAATGATGCAGTAAAAACAGAAAAAGCAAAGAGTTAATAATCATCTGAATAAATGTGCTTCCATTCTAAACTTCCGAGGGGGTTAGGAGTATAAGAAGACTAAATATTGTGGAAAGCAGCGTGGTGATACCTGAAGAGGCTAAAAACAGAACTACCATTTGACCCAGCAATCTCAATCCTGGGTATATACCCAAAGGAATGTAAATAATTCTACCATAAAGGCACATGCACGCATATGTTCACTGTAGCACTATTCACAATAGCAAAGACATGGAATCAACCTAAATGCCCATCAATGGTAGACTGGATAAAGAAAATGTGGTACAGGTACATAATGGAACTCTATACAGTCATAAAAAATGCTATCATGTCCCTTGCAAGAACATGGATGGAGCTAGAGGCATTATCCTTAGCAAACTAATGCAGGAACAGAAAACCAAATACTGTATGCTCTCACTTATAAGTGGGAGCTAAATAATGAAAACACATGGACACAAAGAGGAACAACATATTGGGGCCTACTAGAGGGTGGAGGGTGGGATGAGGGAGAGAATCAGAGAAAATAACTACTGGGTAGTAGGCTTAGTTCCCGGGTGATGAAATAATCTGTACAACAAATCCCCATGGCAGGAGTTTACCTATAGTAAAAAAATCTCCATATGTATCCCTGAACCTAAAATAAAAGTTTTGTTTTTTAAAATGAGATGAAATGCATAGGGCAAAGTAAATTTATTTGTGGAAAAAGAGTAAAAGGAAGCACTGTTTCCTGGCAATAATTATAACTCTTTTTTTTTAATTTATTTTTTAAATTTATTTATTATTATTATACTTTAAGTTGTAGGGTACATGTGCATAACGTGCAGGTTTGTTACATATGTATACTTGTGCCATGTTGGTGTGCTGCACCCATCAACTCGTCATTTACATCAGGTATAACTCCCAATGCAATCCCTCCCCCCTCCCCCCTCCCCATGATAGGCCCCGGTGTGTGATGTTCCCCTTCCTGAGTCCAAGTGATCTCATTGTTCAGTTCCCACCTATGAGTGAGAACATGCGGTGTTTGGTTTTCTGTTCTTGTGATAGTTTGCTAAGAATGATGGTTTCCAGCTGCATCCATGTCCCTACAAAGGACACAAACTCATCCTTTTTTATGGCTGCATAGTATTCCATGGTGTATATGTGCCACATTTTCTTAATCCAGTCTGTCACTGATGGACATTTGGGTTGATTCCAAGTCTTTGCTATTGTGAATAGTGCTGCAATAAACATACGTGTGCATGTGTCTTTATAGCAGCATAATTTATAACTCTTTTCTTAAGGTCTGCCCTTCTCCTTAGCCCTGATCTCCAAATTGTCGGAAAGCTAAGATTATTGACCATCTGTGAACTCTGTATCTAGTTAACTTATTTCATTCAACCCTTTAGAGACTCAAGCAAACAGTGTCCCTGACACCATTGACAGTTTTGGGTTCCAAGGTGACTGTGCAAATTAATCCCTGTCTCTTCCTCCACTTCTACCTTGATCACTAATCCTCACTTCTACAAAAGAACATTGTTATGAAGCATACTGGCCTTGCTTTCAGCTCCTGTTGTTTTTGAGCCAGAGCTTCATTAGAATGTGACAATTTGTGCTCCTTGGGACCTTGGTCACCTCAAATTATTTGCTGGAAGATGTGGAATGATCCTATTTCATGTGAAAATATAGCTCAGTTTCTTCTATTTTTCTAAACTTATCCTAATGTCTTCTATACTTTCTGAAAGGTATTAGAGTGTATGGACCTTGTCCTTGGTTAACATTAAAAAATAAGCTTTCTACATAATATAATGTAAAAAAGGTATGTTATTTCTTCACTTTTTTGACTGCTAAGTTCTCTGGAGAGGCAGTATCACACTGCACTACTAGTGGCCTGCACATCTGAGATACAGTATCTCTTACATACTTGTGAATTAGTTCCTAACCTCTGTATAATATTCTGATTTCAATTTTTTATTCAAATTCTCTGTCATTCTGTGTACATTTCTTTAGCACACACTAGATGTCTGCTGTGCCAGGTGACTCTCACTTATTCAGTACAGCAACCCTAAGGGACAGACACATTTTATATTGAAATATTAGAGTGGAGAGAACAATGGTGAGGCAATGAGGTTAAGAGACTTATGCATGGTCACATTCTTACCTTGGGAATTCTGCCTTGCTGTGAAGCAGTGGGGTAAAGACATTGACTATTCCAGCACTCATTGTTCTTTATCCAGTCTCCCATGGGAGAATACATTTCAGGGTTCTGTACAAGGAAAACTTTGTCTTTCCTGAGAAATGGATGCTGTGTTCTTCTCATCTAGCATTTCTTGTTTTCCTGCTAAGTTTGGCCACCAGGTAACTATGAGATGGGTTTCTGGGCTCCTTCAGAGGAAGCACTATGACCCTTATTATCGAAATATTCACTTTCTCTTCAACCGATTTTCTCTTTTTAACATTCTCAATTAAAAAAAAAATTATTGACTTCGTACTTTTTGTAACTTGCTGCAAATCCTTTTCTGAATAGGCAGGGCATGAATAAAGAAAGGACGGAAGGGAGGAAGGGAAGGAGAAAGGAAGAAAGGGAGGGCAGCAGGGAGAAAACAAAAACAAGTAGGCAAACACGTAAAATGACTTACCTTTTGTATTTTAAATTATTTGTTTTCTAATAAATACAACCTTAATGAAATGCCATCTCTAAAAATCCTTTATATAAAGCTTTTCAAATAATAAAAGGAATACGAGTAAAATGCTGAAATAAATAAACTTTTTGCAGCCAAGAAGTCTTTGATCTAATGTTTCTTGTTCACTATCTCTCAAGGTTCCCCAAGAGTAAACATATGCCATAAGGATTTTTTGCTAAATCTAGTCTTAAAATAGGAACTATTCTAAAATTAAACTTCTACTTTTATCCATAAGGCCATTTATATCATTTTTAGCAATGTTGTAACAACTATTGGAAATACCACATGGTCTGGTTTTACATAAATTTGCAATGTATATTATCCTCCATCACCCCCTACATTGCTATAGAAGTTTAGTCCAATGGTACTGCATAGTGAGCTTTATTTTCTGGCCAGGTTGGCATTTTGAGGTCTAGAATCTTTATATGCCACCCCTGCCGCCATTGCCAACTGGCTGTGTGCCTAAAAGCCAGAGACACTGGGCAGGGTTAAAGATTGTGGCCATTTTTCTTTCACTTTGTCAAATGTAAAAATACAATGATGGTTTGTAGAGTATACTTTACAAATAATTTAGTCAGTAGGTTTATGTCTACCAATGTATATCCTATGAGTTAATATAAGCAGTTTATACTATCAGTTGAAGATGATGTATCCTTCTTTTAGTTGTTGATATTGTGAGAGAATAAGGCATTTTATTTAATGAAAGAATGAGCTAAAATAGCAATGTGGAAATACAGAAAATAAATACTGAAACCACACAATGCTAAACATGAATCAGCATTCCTATATTTGCAAGTGAAGTCACCTAAAGAGAAGAAAGTATAAGCAGAAAAGGCAATAACTGCATCAGGGAAAATGAGAATCTACGGAAAGAAAAAGGCCAGCAGTACCCGGATTCAGCTTTTCTGGTTGGAAAGGTCTAGAGACATTAAAATCACACCTGTTTATAAAATTATGTACATTTAATATTGGAATATTATTGGTGGTTCCAGAGGGCAAACACCTGGTTGTACAGGAACCCTAAGGCTTAGCAATACTACTAAATAAGGAATGTTTATAGATTTAGATTTCCTGCAAACCATGATTTCATTTTTTCTTCCTATAAATCTTTCCTGAGCACCTACTATATAGTAAGTGCTATTCTAGCTGTGGAGATACAACAGGACAACAAATATGAACTTTTGTTGGAGTTCATATTCCAGTCGAAGGGATATGAATATTAAACAAAATAAATAGGTAAATTAGAAGGTATGTCAGAAAATGACAAGGACAATAGAGAAAACTTTGGCAGGGGAGTCTGAGAGTGAGGTTAGGGATTAAGACTGCAGTTCTCAATCTAATGGACACAAAATGTTACATTGAAGTAGCTTTTGGGTGAAGCTTTGAAGGAAGTGAGCCATGCAGATAACTGGGGAAAAGCATATCATTCTCTCGTTTGGATATAAATGTGCTGAGAAAAAAAAAATATTTTCTATATATAAGACTATTTCTCTGAAGCAGTAGCATGCAGATGACTGAAAATTGTAGAAGTGCCAATGCCAACAATTTGAAGAAAAATAACATATTTTAATGTTGAAACAAATAGAGAAAAGTAAGGAATTGGAGAGATATTTTAAAGAGAAAACTGAAGGTGTTAAAAATGTGCATCTGATACCATAACTCCAGGCTACTCTTCCAGACACCAGGCTCACATGTTCAATTTCTTCTGGCATGAAAAATTCCAGTGGAAAAAGTCAAAGAAGCTCTTATCTCTTTGCTGAGGCAGTCATGCTAGAGTAATGGCTGAATTCAGGAAAACTGAAAGAAACTAACATTCACTGCATTCATACTATATGTAAAACATCATAGACATCACATGAATGTCCAATTTTAGAAGTACTTAGAAAATATAAATTTTATATAGCTCTAAGTCACATGAGGTGTGCATGGGGTTGGGGGTAGTGAACCTCAAATTGTAAGCTAGACATTTCTTAAAAAAAACTAAATGCAGCCTTCACTAATGTCAATAGGTGGAAAGAGAAAGAGCATGAGCCAGAAATACTCATATTTAAATCAAATCATGACTCTGTGCTCTGTGGTCATGAGGAAACTGCTTAACTTCATTTACTTCATTCATTAAATGAGTCTATTAGCAATAACACATGTCAAATTCCTAACATGGTACCTGTCCATCCTTCCCCTTATGAGATTATTAAATTATTAAATTTTGCCTTTAAGCAAAAATATTGATTTATTGAAAAAATAGCCTAAAAATATATGCCAATTATGCTACTTACTATAATAGTTTAATATACAAAATCTTGAAAATAATATAATTCTTTATTCACATGAGCCATGTTATGATTCCCAGTAATTTGGGAGCAACTGATATGTGGGATTCGTTACAATGTTCTTCAAAATTATTTATTACATGGACTTTGTTTAAGGAAACTAACAGAAAAAAATTAAATGTTTGTTTTGGAGAAGTTTCATGCTGTTAACTTCAAAGCCCCTAAGCCTTCAGTGGCCCTCTTGGATATAAGCCATAGATATGAGCGTGAATGACGCTGGTTGTTCTACATGAAACTTCCTGATGTGAAAACTTTTCACCTATAACCTCAAAAGTCAACTATAGCTAATAGCTCATGAGTATGTTTCCACAATACTGAACATTTTGATAAAATACATTTTAAAGACTTCCTGATTAGAAAAGATTTTAAAAAATAAATGTTTTCCTAGGATTATATTGAAATTTTTGAGAAGCTTCTTACAGCACTTGAAAAGAGTTTCTGTGTATTTGTTGTTGTCTGGAACGACGTCATCAAGGATCAACTGCATTCTTTAAGGGCTAAGTATGTTCACAAAATTTCCATTTTTCTATCCAAAGCACATGGAAATAATTTACATATAAATAAAGAAACACACCACCCTTTAAAAATACCAGTTTCTTGACATATAGTCCAATGGATTGCTACAATTTTAAGTCTTTAACAGATTCAAGGTGAAGGAAATGGCATGTCATTTGAAAGGGCTTCCAAAGCACAAGGGCAGCCTTGTTTTGCAATGCTTCCAAAATATTTGGTTAGGATATGGCATCAGAGGGCTTGGCAGTGAATACTCCGAAGAAATGTAAAGTTTAATCAATCCATGAAAATCAGTCCCAGATGTGGTTTATGAGCGACACTATGTTTTTAAACATAATCTGGCATAAAAAGTGCAAAGGTAATAGATATCAGAAATGTATTCCTAGTGATAAAACTGTAGGTAAAATTTATTTAAAACTTTATTATGAACCCAATACACGCATTATCCGTTTTATGTCTTATAGCATGTAAAAAGATGTGAGAAAAACATACTGCCCTGAAAATGCAAACAATCAGGTAGATTAAAGTAGGAAAAAAAAAACCATTCATTCATTCAGTCACTCATTCATTCAACAAGTATGTACTGAACCCCAGTTCAGGGTTAGATACTCTTTTGGCACCATGAATGTAAGTGAGATCTGGTTCTTGTTCTCCGCTATCTCTGTGACTTTTCATCTTTAGAGGGGAGAAAAGACAGGTAAACAGTTGATTAAAACCTAGTAAGAATTAGGTTCAAGTTTTCTCAGGGTGCTGGTGAAGTTCAGAGGAGAGAGCAGAGCACTGGTCCAGTCCTCAGGTCTGGGGCCTGGAGGAGAATTGCCAAGGGAGATGGAGATTGAGCATAGTTAGGGAAGGGTAATCCCAGTAGATAAAGCAAACCGTGTAAATTCAGGGAAAAGCTAGCAGGAAACAGGCAACAATAAATTCATTGTTTCTGGAGACAGTCTTAATAGGACATGACAAACAGAGAGAGAGGATGCTAATGAGAGAGGCAGGCACTGTGTTCCTGATAGCCAAAAGGTCCTGTTGGAGAGTTTGTATTTTATCTTCTTCAGGGATCTGGAAAGCCTTGAAAGATTTCAAGCAAAAAAGATATTTAAAAACATGACAGAGTAAGATAACACTAAGTTCCTCACTTAAAAGTTATGGCAGACATTTCAACTGTTCACTAATTTCCAGTTTTCTTCTTCCGACCCCATAGGAAAATTGTACTTCCCTGCCTCTTTGAGGTTGACAAAGTTGCATTGCTTTGGAAAATGCAATATGATCCACTTTTAATTGTGACTTCTGGAATCTCTAACCCTTTCTTCTGTCATGGTGATGGTAGACACCTGTGGTTTACATGGAGGCGTTGCTTTTGGCAATCACATGGAGACTGCTGGCCTGCGGGGTTCTCACATCCACAGTGGGGCTGTCCGTTATTGCAGTATTATTTTGCCTAGCGTGACTAATACACTTATTCAAGTAATGGAGATATTCTTATAGTTAACAAGCTACTAGCTCTGATTTGTAATTTGCTCAATTAGACAAAGTTAAGTATGTTCCCTGTTAAAAGTATTCACCTGTCTAAAGTATCTTGTCTTAGTAAATCAAGTCACCATGTCCAGATTTTAGAAGTGGTAATTAATAAAACTAATTACTTGTAATTAGTTTTTGTTTTTGGAAATTTGAAAAATGCAGAGTTTAAAGAAGAGGGTATACATTTATTCTAATTACTTTTAGAAAGAAGTAGTACATCAGTAATATGGTCTCAGTGTTAAAATATTTTAAAAGGGACCAGGCACGGTGGCTTACGCCTGTAATCCCAGCACTTTGAGAGGCCGAGGTAGGTGGATCACTTGCAGTCAGGAGTTTGAGACCAGCCTGACCAACATGGCGAAACTCCGTCTTTACTAAAAATAGAAAAAAAATTAGCCAGGCGTGGTAGCATATGCCCGTAATCCCAGCTACTTGGGAGGCTGAGGCAGGAGAATCGCTTGAACCCAGGAGGCAGAGGTTGCAGTGAGCTGAGATCGCACCATTGCACTCTAGCCTGGGCAACAAGAGCGAAATTCTGTCAAAAAAAAAAAAATTAAATAATACATGGGTTAATTCCTAAAAGTGAATACTTCACACTTGTATGCATTTTATTCTTTGTACCTTGTGACTGCTGGCTACTTACTACCTTCCTCCTGACACCAGTTTATCTCTACCTCATATGTCAATAAATGTTTAGGAATGCTGGGAGAATACAGAGAAAGCCCAAAGTGATTTTTTTTTTTTTCAGAAATGCATCTAAGTGTCTCCTTACAAAATGAGAGAATTCATTGATTAGTCATTCTTGGACACGCTCTTAAACATCCTCTACCAGTAGGAATTTCATATTCCTATCACAAAAGGGAAATTGCTTATTCTTAAGTTTATAAAATCAGATCTTTTACTTGATATATACCATGTGTATATATTATACAAATAAGCTCTTTTAAAAAAGATAACCATGAAGGAAATACTTCCTGAAATGGCAACATGTAAATTTGCCTGTCAAATCAGAATGCCTTAGCCAATCTTTTGAGATGTGACCAGGATGATCCCATGGGTAAGGAACCTAACCCTTTCAAATTGCATGAAAATTAGAAGACAAATGAAGATGTTGCAAATGGAAATTCATTTCCAAATAAACCACTGGGATAAAAATCATTAGAATAATAGCTAGTTTCAAAATCTATGATTTTCCCTCTTTGTCACTCACAATTATTTCAAATACATTCACTTTAAAGTACAATATATTTGCCTCGTTAGGTTGAGTCATGTTTTAGAAAAATTCCTTAGAGTTTGTTTTTAAGAAAAACAGGGCTGTTTTAAACAAAGCAGAACCTTAACAGGAAACTGATAACAGTGCCCAAGAAAAGCATCTTATTTTCTATTTTCTGTGTATTAGAAAGAAACCCTATTTCTCATTTCTCTTATGGTAACTATATCTCAGTGGAGTTGAATCCTCAGGACAATAAGGCATGTTATTGTGAGATATTTTACACCTGGCTTAACCATTCTGTAAAATCAGAGATAGTGATTAGCCCAGAGGCTCTGTCTCACTTCCTTCCAGTGTTGCTTAGCTATTGATAAATATTAAGGTGCATGTGATTTGGCTGCTAAAATGAAGAAAGGATGTCAGAAAGCTGTTAAGTTTGCTGAATCAAACAGCATTGCCACAGGGCTCCAAGCTGGCAGGGCCCCTCTGGGCATTGCCAGGTCACCAAGGAAGTGGCTGGGTGAGGTAGCAACAGGTGTCAGACATGCTGCTGAGCAGATGATCTCAGCAGGCCTGAGGACAGAAGAGAAGGTTACCACATAAAGTGCTTAGCTGTGACCCTAGAGGAATTTCAGCATCAAAGAAATTTGAGTAGAAAAAGGTTTCAAATTTCAGTTACCCAGGGTTGAAGCAGCAGGACTCATTGATAGAAAGAGAGAAGCAAATAAAAGCCCACGCGTTAACATAACTCTGAAATAAGAATGCAATTCTCTGCAGCCACAGTAGCCCATGGAAAGATATCCCTAACCAGTCATTCCACTGAGACATAGGGACATCACCTGGGTGGAAAGGACCCCTACAGGATGTGAAGGAATTATAAGTGACCGTTAGTGAGTGGTCACTACATTCCAGACACAGTTGTAAGTGCTTTATGGCCATTAATTCACTCAATCTTCACAATAACACTCTGAGGTAAGTATTCTTATTTGCCTTATTGTATAGATGTAGACATGGAATCATAAAAATGTGAAGACATCAGCTCGAGCTGATACAGCAAGTACAGAGGAGAGCCAGAATATAAACCTAAGAAGCCTGTCTCCACAAACCATTTTCTTAATCACCAAGTTTCACCATCCCTCACAGGGAGAAAACTGCAGAGCAGCAAAGTTCTGGTCTTACTCCTAAAAAGAGATGCACATTATATACATGAAAAGATACCAAACATGAGAACATAGAAAATGATGGATGCCAAGCGAGTGCCAAGAACTACAGAGCTGTTGAAAGAGATCCATTGCAAAATAGGTTGGAATAAGCAATACAAACTTGGGAAGTGGATTCTTGCATTAAGTGTGAACAAGCAGGGGCAGTGTGATGTGGAGGAACAGAGCATGTACTCTACAGGCTTTAGCTTCAGAGGGGCTTGGGTTCAAATCCCAGCTCTGCCACTTACAAGTCATGTGAGCTTGGGTAAGTTATTTAATTCTTTGTGTTCTAGTTTTCCTATCTGCAGGGATAGAAAAATGCTATTTCAAAACGATATTCATGAAGATCAAGCAAAATTAGTTATAAGCAGATCTTAGCATACCTAGTACAAGGTACACATTTAATATGTGTACTATTATCTAACTAGGGAGAGATGGAAAGGGAGCTTCTGATGAGAGGAACAGCACGCAAAATGATAGGCAAAAGCCAGAAATAAAACTTTTATGAGCTCAGTTCAAGCTGACTAGGTAGGTGAATGTCTGCCACAAACTTGGAAGTAAGAGAGAATCTCCCCTGGACACTCACTAAGGGGCCTCAAAGCCATGAAGTGTTGCTATGCGGTCTTTCCAGTCAATAAATAATTTTGTCCAAACACATGAGTGGAAGAAAAAGTTAAGAGACACCCGGATGGGTAAAACCCATTCTCTTTGTGGTGAGACCATCTAGCCAGAAGGACACTCTCACCAGTTAGAGCTCTGCGTATCCAAACAAGCACAGGGAATGTGGAAGAACTGACCAGAAGAGGAGAAAACATGAATTAATTTATTAATCGAAGAAACATCTGTGAGGTTCCAAGTAGGTGGCAGGTAGGCTGAGTGTCAGTGTATCCAGTCAGGCAGGTGGTGATGACAAAGGGCCCCCAGGAAACTCCTGTTTGTGTGAGTGAGAGAGGCAAGAAAGCAGCATGTACAATGCTACTTCGGAAGCGGTGTTTGAAAAAGTGATGCACAGGCTGCAGGGAATGCACAGAAACTAGGGATGCAGCACAGGAGTGGTGTGAGAAGCTTCCAAGAAGAGATAAGCCTTCTGATGGGTCTCAACAGAAGAGGTGGGGCTCACCAGGCAGAGGGGTTGGGGGACATATTCTAGTTAGAAGGAACACCATGTACAAAGGTTGATGAATGAAGCAGAATGATATCTTTAAGAAACTGCAAAACTCTCTCCACCAGGAGGGTGCAGCTGGGGTGTGGCACGTGAGGTTGTGAAATCAGGTCCTAAAAAGGCTGGAAGAATGTGTGGGAAGGAGATGGGCTCAGTTTGGCTCTTAGATCTTTGTAGAAGGGAAGAGAAGGAGAACGGGGCAGGTGGTAAGACTGGAGGCCTGTACACTATTTAGAAAGGTACTGGGAAAGGCACGGTGGCTAATGCCTGTAATCCCAACATTTTGGGAGGCTGAATCAGGAGGATTGCTTGAGCCTGGGAGATCAAAACCAGCTTGGGCAACATGGAAAAACCCTATATTTACAAAAAAAATTAAAAATGAGCCAGGCATGGTGGTGTGCGCCTGGAGTCCCACCTACTTGAGAGGCTGAAGTGGGAAGATGGCTTGAGCTCAGGAGGCTGAGGCCACAGTGAGCCATAACTGCACCACTGTACTCCAGTCTGGGTGACTGAGTAAGACCCTGTCTACAAAAATGCCCCAAAACAACAACAAAAAACCTGGAAAGTTACTACATGGAGCCCAGAGGAGAAATAGTTGCAGCATCACTGGGAGGTGCAGGTAGTGGTGTGAAAAGGCTGTGGCGTAAGCCTCGTGAGGAAAAGCAAAGCACCTGATGCTCCTTGGCTTCAAGTACAAATGGCAAAGCAATTGGTCAAGGAAGGCCCTGGACAGTTGCTCAGGATGATTATAGCTTCAGAATGCCGAAGTGCAGCTCTGCCTATGTTTTCTTCCTCCCATCCTCTGCCACATTGTCCTTCGCCACTCTCTGGGGCACCTCCCCTCATCTGAGAATTGACAAATGGAGAGGGAGTACATGAGTAGTGGAGAGATACCAAGACAGCAGAGAATAGTGAAGAGAGGAGGAGAGGGGAAGCAAAACTTAAAAGAGACTCAAGGAAACCAGAAGTGCTTTTGCTAATGCCACTAGGAAAAAGAAATGTGAAAATAAAATTTTATATATAAATACAAACACATGCATATGTGTGGATGGGTTAAAGAACTATACCACCTCTTAGCCAGAATGATCTTTTCTAATTAGATTAGGAAATGAATGTGTTAGAAGACTGAATGGGTAACATTTGAATGTTCTTTTTGAAAGATGGGCCATATTTTGACTTTAGGGGAAACACAGATGGGAAGTGCATTCTTGATCTTGGAAATGTCATGACGGTCCATCACTGTCAGGGTGAAGTAAGGATCTTTAGCATGGCCACCAGAGCCTTATCTCCCATCTCTGTACCTGCCTCCACCCTGGCTCTTCTGCTGTCTTTCTATTAAACATTTGTTCATTCACCACCTAAGGTTATCTCTCTTGCCTTCTTTCCATGGTTAATTCTTATTGATCCTTCAAATCACAGCCTGAACTACCCATCCTCAGAGAAGACATTCCTGATTTTCCCAACAAGATCAAAAAGCCCCTCACAGATTTCTGAAAACCCTGTGTGTCTCTCTCCTGTAGCATCTGCTTCAGTCACAGTTTCGTGTGTGTGTGTGTGTGTGTGTGTGTGAGAGAGAGAGAGAGAGAGAGAGAAAGAGAATGAGAGAGACAGAGAGAGAGAAAGAGAGAGAGAGAGAATTTGATTAATGCATGTCTTCCCCAGTTAATCATAAACTCCATATGGGAAAGAACCATGTCTGATTTTGCATCTACGAATGAGTGATGAATGCAAATCATGTGTGGCTACGGGGGCATGAGGTGTGGTCATGTAGGAAGGTGATGTCAGGGTGTGGTACAAGGTTAAGGGAGTTGCAGCTAAAAAGGATGCCAACTTAATCTATTTTGGCCATTTTGCCTACCCTAAGTATTATGTTCACACTATATTTCTTTCTGGACTAAGAAAGAAAAAGCATGTTAGTGTGTGGGGTTTTTTTTTCCTTCTAAAATATTAGACTGCAAACAAAGGCACTGTTGGGTAGTATATTTTTGTTAGCGCCCAAGGGGAAATGACTGTGTTCTTGAGCTGTCCAATTTTTACATTACATGTTTTCTACATGAGCTTTCAACCTAATGTAAGAATTAAATGCAAATTTGAGGCATATTAACTATTTTACGCAAGATCTTAAAACTGTTTTCCTTAAGACATTCATTGAAAGTATGGCTCATTACTGAAAATCTATTCTTCAGTGTGTTCCTAACCATCTAGCCACCTCAAAAAGAGTTGCTTTAATAGCTGAAGCCAAATCCCTCCTTTCCTTTGTGATTACAAGGACTCTCTTGGTAAATCAGAGTATGGCCAATGTCCAGTTGCTAAAGGTGGAAACTACAAGTTACTATTCTCTTTAAGCTACCAGCAGGATACAGTAAACATGTAGTTCTGTGGTGTCTATCTAGAAAGTACAGAGATTTATAGGTAAAGAAGTCAATTTTCATAGATATAGTTGTCTTATGGAGGGTATGCTGATTAGAAATGATGAAAGCAATAGATAAACTTAAATTGTGGAATTTTCTGAGAATTTCCATTATCCATGTCCTAAGTTAAATGCAAACAACATAAAGTTGACTATATCATTTTTTATGTACAGATAAATATTTGGGATACAAATATATTTTAAAATCTTAAGAGTTTTCAGGGTAAAAACATTTTGGGGGGAAAATAACTAATTTTTCTAAGGCTTTGAGAAAAATTTAGTTTATATTTATGTATTTCAATTTCAGTAAGGATAAATGGAACTGCTCCACTGGAATTGAACAACTAAGTAAGCAAATGATGGATGGTAGTTTTTCACTGTTGGAGTGGAAGGTTATAGATAAGCAAGAGGAAGAAGCTAGAATGACCCATGTGGTAGTGAGTTACAGTTGAAAATATCAGTATGAACTAATGCTTATCTATCTATCATCTATCTATTTATGCTTCCTGATTGTCAGATATGTGTACATACACAGATTAGTATACACAAACATATGTCCTTGCTCTGTCAGCCAAGAAGGCCAAAAGGAAATGACAACCCAAAAGCAATGAACACACCTACTGCTCAAATCTTGGTTTTTAATACCATTTTCCAATGAAAGGTACCTGTGCTCCTTGGAGAAATGGCTGAATCTATGATGAGGAAGGAGTTATATTGTTGATAAGCCTCAAGTATTGTGCAATGCTAGAAAGGATGAAAGTGCATCAAAACAAAGCAAACAAAAAACAGAAAACAAAACCACCACAATTGTGGGACATAAGAAACAGCACCCAGTGGCCAAAGCTGGAACAATTTCACAGTACAATGAGTACAACAGTAGCAGATTTAACTACTATGCATGAGTCCATACTGATATACATAAATGCTGAATAATTAAATGAGGGAGAATAAGCAAATCTTCTGTGCAGAAGAATTGCAAATATTTTTTGTAGATTCTCTGCCTTCAAGGAGATGGAATATAACACCCTCTTAAGTGTGGGTTGTTTATCATGACTTCCTTCCAAAGATGAAGTATGAAAATAATAAAAATAAGGAAAAATAATACATTTATAGTGGAAAAACCTGACCAAATCCACCTCAGTCAGGTGATCAAGATTAACGTCTTTAGTCATGTTGACAGTGTGATGGAAAATAGCACATTACCCTCTGTGGTCTCTCTCCCCAAAACACTAACTGCAGTCTAATCATGAAAAAAAAAAATCAGAAAATTCTAACTGAGAGACATTCTACAAAATACCTAATCAGTACTTCTCAAAACTGCCAAGGTCATCAAAAACAAGGAAAATTTTAGAAAATTCTATAGCGAAGAGAAATGAAACATGAGAACTAAATGCAATGTGGTATCCTGAGTGGGGCCCTGGAATAGAAAAAAAGAGCATTAGGTAAAACTAAGGATATATGAATGATTAGGGACTTTAAATAATAATAATGTACCAATATTGGGTTCATTCATTGTAACAAAAATATCATACTCAAATAAGACTTCAATGAAAGGAAGTGGGTGAGGGGGGTATGGAAACTCCCTGCACTACCTTTGCCATTTTTCTGCAAATCTAAAACTGTTTTAAGATAAAGTTTATCTACAAAACCCTGAAAGTCTTGAAATTTAAAGTAAACTCGTACAATCAAATAGTAAGGCCTAATCTTACTGATTTAAGCCAATATTTCATTTTCTGACCCAAAATACAAACTATTCTTCATATGTTAACCTCTATGTCCATTTTTCTATGTCTACATTTCTTTAGAAGATCATAAATCACACTATATATCATTAATTAGAGCCAAGTTAAAATATTAAAATTGCTAAACATATGACTCATTTAAACAAAGGTTCACTAAAAGACAGGAAACAATGTACATTTCTGCATGGTTGAATCTTTCAAGAAGACAAAGAAACGGATTAAGAATACCTTTGTTCTAAGATACAAAAAAACCACAGGGCAAAAAGTATGACATGTAAAGTTTTACACCAAACAAAAAAGAGAAAACTTTCAGCAAATCGACGTTATCATCTACTTAACGATTTTTTATCATTGTAAACAATGCATGTTTATCCATCCTTACCTCCCCACCTGGAGCAATGCAGGCCATGTCACATGAAATGCCTATTCTGACCATTACAACATCCAGACTCATTCTGGGGCTTAATCTCTTTTACTGCAGGTGCATCCACTTGTTACATTTCAGATTAGCAGCCTCAAAGAACTAGCCTCTTCCCAGTACCCGTCCTTCAATTACCGCATCATTTTCTCTAACAATTGCACTCTTTCAACCATTATATATGTGACAAGGCATGAGCTTGCTTCCTCCCTTGTCATGCTCCTGAGTCCTCTTCACTTTGTCTCAGCCCAAAAGGAAGCACAATATTCCAGCTGAGGTCTGAATGATGCAGGGTCAAGTGCACTCATTACCTCTTTATTTTGGGTTATTCTAGTTCTATTAATACAGCTCAAGATGCTATGTGAAATTTCCAAATAGGTTCCATATTTTACCTTCAAAACTGAATGGCAGATACAAATACTACATTATCTGTGATTACTGTGAATGAGGTTAGCACATTATTACATCGTTGTGAATATCATACTTGGCTTTCTGGAGACGGACTATTCATGTATCAGGGCCCTCCTGTGATGACATACAGTCAGTGGTGCCCTCAGAATGGCATATCTTCTAGTCTTGTCTTACTCTTAAAAACAAAACGAAACAAAAAACCCACATTCTTTCTTTGTTCTAGCTACACAGCTGTAAAATCAGAACTGAACATAATGGTGGGAAGAGAATACTCTTTAATCTCCGTATTTAATCTCCTGATACTTTCTGGACATCTGAAAGTATTAATACATGCATTTCCATGAGAAATATTACTGCTTATATAATAAATAAGGATGTCATACAAAATTAACAAAGTAATAATTCAAGGACACATTTGGGTGCCAAAGAATATAGTTTTCTAATTTTTACAGGAAAATATGTAAAGTAGTATAAAATTTTCATTTGTAAATTGTGCAAACTGTGTTAGAAAAAAATGACTTAATGCAGATGAGAGATTTCATTGAAATGCTCTTAAAATCCTGTTATTGATCCATGTAAGTCAACTCTATCAATTCTACTGATGAAGAAATAGGTATTTTAAACACAATGCTTTCAGGAGTATACAATGCTGACAAATATGCAAAAAAATTACAAAACTCCAAGAAAATCAAGTAATGAGTGCTAGCCAAACTTTTATCTGAACTAGGCTAACTCAGTGATATTATCATTGTCTTTAATGGAGAAAAATGAATAATGTTAATCTTTAGTGGACTTAGATTAAGTAATACAATGAACAGCTATAAAATTTGTGGATCAGAATTAGAGGAGGGGAAAAACACATTAATCAAGTAGACATGTTAACAAAATAATGGATTAGTCAAGATTACATTTGAATAAATTAGCAAAGCAAAAGAAATACATCAAAATATCTAATATCTAGTGACTTACAAGAGAAAAAATGCTATATATTTTACATACTAATTCATACACATGCCCAACAAATAACTACCATTCCTAGTCTTCATGTGCACCATAACATGTGTAATATATGAAACAAAAATTTGCTCCTCCCTGATGTATATTTGTATGAAAATCTTTTAAGGTAACATGAGAATGAAAGAGATTCTTTTTCATGCTAGACATACAGGTTTTTAAACACATCATTTGGTTGATGTAAAGCACATTCGAAATAGGCGTTAGGGACCTCAATTTAAGAACAATATATGCAAGGCTGATGTACTGGATACTTCCTAAATACTGTACTGTACAAAATACTTTGGAGCACTTAGCAATGATTAATTGGTGTGAAGACTCAGGTACTGAAAGATCATTTCCCTTTTTTTCTTGTGCCTTTTGCTTGTCTCGATTGATGCTCTGAAGAAGCCAAGGATACAGAAGGAGTGGAGAAAGCACGCAACCCAAATTACCCAAAGGAGCTGCTCATAATGAACCTGAATGAAAATAGATTTTGGGGAGAGGTGGGGGAACAGTGGCCATAATCTTCAATATTCTTTTGATGTGTTATGGCTTTCAAAGTTGTGATTTTTCTCAAGGTAAAGCTGTTTGATGCAGATAGACTCATCTGTCAATCAAACATCTTTTACTCATGGCCAGGTCAAATACTTGACTATTCTAGTAGTGGTATCAAACTCTTAGTGCCAATATAAAACAGCCAACTCACCTAGCCAGGGAAAAGAAATAATAAGAAAATGAAAAAATGCACTGAGTCTTTATATCCTGTATTCAGGACACAGGAAGGGGAACATCACACACCGGGGCCTGTTGTGGGGTGGGGGGAGGGGGGAGGGATAGCATTAGGAGATACACCTAATGTAAATGATGAGTTAACGGGTGCAGCACACCAACATGACACATGTATACATATGTAACAAACCTGCACGTTGTACACATGTACCCTAGAACATAAAGTATAATTAAAAAAAAAAAAAGAACTGCATTTTTTTATTTTGTTATTTTGTCATTGTTGTTTATGTGTTTTTGTTTTTGTTGTTTTGTTTTATTATCAAATAAATTGTTTTAGGTGGATAATATATAATAGCCATGTCACGCATTTCTGAAAGAACAACTTATTTCACCTGGCCCCATAAATGTAAATATTTCATAAATTCCAGAAGCTTTGGCATTCATATACATCCGCTTTCCAGACTGCTTGCTATTTCATGATCGTTTTCATGATTTTCATTTTCCTTATGAATTGAGTTTGCGCTTGAAACATTTCAAGCCTAGGGAAGCAATCTTGTGAGCTGACAGATCTTATTGGGAGCAACCTTGCTCATAATTTTGACTTCCACTTCCACTCTTATACAACAAATATCCATGTATAGACTCAACATTTGCCTAAAAATTCAAGTCTCCTTAAGAGTCACAAAACGTTGTATCACCTTTTAAGACTGTTGCTACTACAAATGGCATAGGACACAGGATTCTAAAACCTAGTGCTATAATGGGCTGTAAGTCGGGTTAAAGAAGAGAGAATGCTATGCTTTTAACTTCAAAATTTGGCAAGACATACCATTTTTAAATAAGAAACATATTTTTTATTTGGATTATCCTTTTCTTATACTATCTATTTTATTATACAATCTTTAATAGTATTTAATCAGATTTTAATGAAACCTGGTACACCGGCTTTCTTTTAATTATCAACTAACAATAGTATTTACAATTTTCAAATAACTTTCATATATACTACAATCTTCACAGAAACCCATGGGGAAAAAAGGGGACAGGAGAGTAACTAAAATATATCAAACACACTAAGTTGAGCGGTTACCATGATTTATATATCATTCCTCTTTATGCACAACTTAGGACAAATTTCTTTCTGATCTTAGTATCATAAGTAGTGTGCTTCCCTGAGCCATCAAGCTGTTTATCTAATGGACACTGGGATTTGTGTTTAAGCTTCCTGATTTACCCTGGATCCTAGGAAGCTTAGTGAGAACTTTACATTCCATCTTGCATACCCTTGGACTTCATGGTCTGCTTAACTCTTGAAAGATGGAACGCTCTCTGCCTCCCTTGAGATCTAAACAAAATTGATTTGAACTTCCTAATATCATGACCAGTAAGAATCCCAAAACTCACCTCTAAATTTCTGATAATTTCCTAAAGGCTGGGCTCATTGACCTGCTTTGCCAACACAACACAGTTCATTTTGATTCACATGCCACCAACACCATCAAAATCACTTACTCAAGGTACTTCTGAGGCTTGAAGTAAGACATACATATATTAGTGTTCTTCCCAACCCCAGTAACTCCCTGTACCCTCCCCAAAACCGGCCACCCCTCGATCCATGGTCAGTACTGGGGAGGGATCTGTTTATGGATTATACCCACAGTTCTCAGCCTTCAAGGCTGCTTTTCCTCATCCTCTCCTCTCTCCTAATTTATCTGCCTCATCTCCATCATTCTCATTGGCTCTTTAGCACTAAATTCTTCTTCTGTTATGCAGAGAAGTTTTCACCCTCAGAGCACTTGAGCACCTACCTATAGTCAAATCCTCAAGAGACTTTCTTCCTATCCCCAGGGCATGTTCAAAATAGCTCTTCTAGACCAGCTGCTGCGGCTGACTCCTGTAATCCCAGCACTTTGGGAGGCTGAGACGGGTGGATCACCTAAGGTCAGGAGTTCGAGACCAGCCAGGCCAACATGGTGAAACTCTATCTTTACTAAAAATACAAAAATTAGATTGCACCTGTAATCCCAGCAACTTGGGAGGCTGCGCCAAGAGAATCGCTTGAAACTGGGAGGCGGAGGTTGCAGTGGGATGAGATCACACCACTGCACTCCAGCCTGGACAACAAAGGGACACTCTGTGTCAAAAAAAAAAAAAAAAAAAAAAAAAAAACAAAAAAAAAAAAACCTTCTAGCAAAGACATTTCTCTTCCTTCCTCAAGAGGATTCTGGTGCCATTTGTAAAGGTAATATAATTTTTTTTCATCTATTACATACATATGTGAGTAGGAACATCATACGTTATTTCTCTTTGCCCTTTCTCAAAATTGTCACTATAAGTTATGCACATATAACTTTGTTGGTTGTCTTAAAAGCTGCCTGGGAAAAACAGGGGTTTAAAAATGACAAATTAAATAATGTATTATCTCACTGAATCCTTACAATAAATCTAGGTAATTGCAACTATTGTATTTTTCTCTTATAAATGAGTTAAGTGACGCTCATAAAAGGTGATTTGCTCAAAGTTAACCAGTCAGCATCAGAGTTAAATTTGAACTTAGCTCAATACATCTTTAAAGCATGGGGTCTTTCCCTTGCATTGTACTACTGGCTAAGAGAGATAGGTATGAGACCCCTCAAATGCTCTATCAAAATATACATGCCACTTCCTCTTCCTACCCACTCTTCAGCCTCCAGATTTTCTTACTACTGGGTTGAGAGAATGACAGCTGATTTTTTCCCCCCACAAACTCTTGCGGTTATTTCTGATAAATGATACAACTGCCTTCCCTAATGACATTCTCCAATCCTCACCATCTCCACCACACTGGGAACTATGGCTTTTTAAAACGTTGAAGTTAATTTTTCAGGATGTTCTCTGACCAAAATATATATAATGATATAGTTATTTATTTTCTTTCAATAAAACCTCATTCTATACATATATAGTGTGATTGTAACCACTATGCTAAAGAATTGATATATTTAAAAACTAACACATAGGATATGTATGCTGGAATAATGAGAGAAATTAATTAGTACTGATAATATTAATAAAAATTATCATTTCTACAATGAGATTTGAAAGGAGGAGGCCAGATGAGGCAAAGCTTTATGCTGTAGTATATATAATACAAAGCCAGTACATTTTCTTGGCAACTGAAGAGATATTAGGGAGATGATTTTTAGAGCTGAGTTTGACAGTAAAAGATGTATAAAAAGAACGAAGAGCCACACATAGAGGCTGGTCTACGTCTGAAGACCACATCATGTACTGTGATGAAAAGTAATTAAAATGAAACATCAATGTTATAGATGCAGAAAGGGGCATAATCAAGCATCAGAGCCAGCTGTGGAGATAATTTACAGACTTTTGTCTTACCAGCAAGATAAAACATACACATCTTCAAGGAAAGAAAGATTCCTATATGAAAGTGAATGAGCTAGTTACTAGTTTTGAAGAAATAGTCTTAGATAAGGTGATTTATAGCAATAGCATTTAGATTTTGCAGATACCCACAATTCGGCAGGATGGCTGCTTTTGCAAATCCAGTTCAACTCTCCCAAGTGCCAGAAATCAAGACATGTGTGAATTATTTATGCTCAAGATGACAATTTTTATAGAAATCTTATCTATCCCCTCAAAAACATGGACTATCACCTAAAAACCTGAAATTAATATTAAAAGCCATAAATTCTCAGGACACAATTCTGGAAAAGTAATGTTTACTCTAAAATATTTTATTGAGCACCTACTATGTGTCAGGCACTGTGCTAAGAACTGAGAATCTAATGAAGCAGGGCCTGAGTAAGACAGACATAAACAGAAAATCCATCATGTATAAGGTAGGCACTGACTCAACATGGGAGGGCACATCAGGCGATTCTTGCTGAGGCTTGAGAGATGCAGAGGAATAAACTATCCCTCATAATTCAAACTTAACCCAAGGTATTGTCCCTGTATTTACTGAACAAGAATGTGAAATAGAAGTGGCAGTTTAGACCTCCAAGCAACCTATAGTTAATGGGTAAGATCTAGGTTGGAACTGGCCTGCCACTGATTACCCTAGGCAACCTGGTTAACCATTCACAGCTAGTTGCCTAATCTGTACTATAACAATATTTATTGGATACTTACTGAGTGACAGGTGTTCTAAGCACTAGACTGGTTTTCTCATTTAATCTTCACAGCAACCCTATGAAATGAGAACTATTTATTGTCCCTATGTTACAGATCATGGAGAGGTTAGATAAGTGACCCAAGGTTGCACCCTTAGTAAGTAGATAACAAGCCCTTGTTGAAGACTTGGGGGATGATTTAGTAAAATAATGCCTATGAAAAAATTATTCTACACCTGGAATGGATAACCTTTTAAATGTGATAGTTATTATCTTTATTATTTTTTATAGCACAAGCCCCCTACCTTATCTCAAAACACAGCACAATAACATTATTTGAAAAATATAAAAGGTTATTTAATTAAAATTTCCCCTGACAATTTAATTTTTATTTATCATTCTTTTCTGTATACACAATTATTTATTAGGAAAAAATTTAAAAAGTACCTATTAAGTGCAACACTACGCTGGATATTGTGGTATAAAGTAGAAGAAAGTAGTCAAGGTGGCTGGCTACCCCAATGAATAGAACAGATTATAATGTTACTACCTGGTCTCAGAGGCTAGCTTGGTCTCAAAAAGTTCTTTGAAGCAAAAGGCTGTGTGCAGTGAAGACCTCACAGAATGTGGCCACCCTTTCAAATGATGACATCCTGAGGCAACTTAGCATTTACCCACTCTCAAAAATCAAATCTGGCATGGATTATTTTCTAAAACATAGGAGTCTTCCCACAAATATTTTCTTCTTTTAAAATTTACACACGCAAAGGTTTAAGGCTTCAATGCTTTACTTTAGGACTTGTAAGAGGTCTCTTTCACTGATCTCAATACCACTATGGTTTGCCCAGTTTGCCCGCTGTCAGCTTGCTAGTTAGGGACTCTCCATCATTATGCCAATTACTTGTTTTAAACTTACTGAGCAACCCAATGACAGGGTTCTTAAGACTGAGAACTTCATACCATGTTATTTCCTTAAATTAAATGGAGAATATATGAAAAAGGAAGGGCCTGAGACCTTTATCAAGAGAAGAGTTGGGAAGATATGAGAAATGTACAGACTGCATATGGAATGTGTTTTCTTAAATACTGTGGATATCAGCATTAATGGGCATAAAGTTGCTGTCTTCCCCATGAAAAAGGCTGCCATTTAAAGTTAGGTTTTGTGGAGAAGGAATTAAGCAAAATACCCAAGGTAGACAGGCTAAGGATTTTCTATAGGAGAGGCCAAATACTTGAGAAACGCATCAGAGCTCAGGCCTGGAGTCATGTGTTGATTTATGTGTGATTTCTCTGCATTACATTTAATGGAAGAACAATTATGCCTGAAGAAGACAGAAATGAATAAATTAACTAGACAAGATATAAGATCATAGATTTTCATAGCACCTTAGTGATTAGTTAAGTCAACCTTCTCATTTTCATATTTAGAAAAGAAAAATATGGAAACTCAAGGGAGAGAAAGGATGGAGTTCCCTGACAAGTGACTAAGAGTTCTTAGAATCTTATTTAGAGTTTTAGAGCCACAGCAAAAAATTCTACAAAGAAAGCTCTTTATAAAGTGGTGAGCACTGAATGCTGACAATAATAGTGGAAGCTCTGCTGAGATGATTAGAAGAGATGAAAGGAATTCATAATATTGGCTAAAGTCACAGTATCCTCCAGGGTTTATTCTCATGACCTAGAAAATTATAAGGCTATTTAATAATATCCCTTAACTTACACACTTTATTTGTCATTTTCTCCTATTTATCTTGGAGACATAAAAGAGAATTTAAATGTATAAATATTTAAACTGGGTTATATCAGTTCTGGTTAAAGTCATATTATGTTTCCTTATTTCCAGTACATTTCTCAGAGACTGGTGACACTTTCAAGTAAGCTTCACAGAGGTTTTGAAGAAACTTTTGTAAAAGCAGGTTACATATATATGGATTTGTGACATTCTAACATAAACCACAGAAAGGTTCCTATTTAAAAGGGAGCAAAGCTGAATCATTTTGCCTTTTCTTCCCACTGTGATTTTTATTCATTTGAAGATAAAATTCAAAGCAAACATCTTAAAGCTTCTGTTTGTCACCCAAGAGTTATTTCAAGGCAGCATAGGAAATCTCACATTTTCAAAATCAGGTCATGAAAATGGAACTGCAGTCTAATTAATATGTTCATAAAACAGTTTCCACCACCACCAAATAAAACAACAACAACAATTAAGATCAACTCTGCATTCTTTGGAATCCCAAGAAACACAATCCATAGGAGAAATTCTCATCACAAAACAGTTTCAAATTTAATAATTAAGAATTGTAACATTTCTGTCACATCTCTACTCATTTCCCCCGACATAATACTTTGTGTATATAATTTCTGAAGGAGAGTAAAACGTCCTTTATTGACTGGATATATTCATTCAACATCACTGACCTTTTTCCAACTTGTTTGACTTTCTTGTACTCTCTCTTCAGTAACCTTTCCAATTTCTCCTAGTAGCTGTTCCATCATCTTACTAAGCTCCTTCACCTGCTTCTCCCTTGTCCTCTTTCTGAGATGTGATCTTGAATTCTATTTAATACTTCCCAGAGAAAACACAGGGCATAAAACAAAAACTCCCTCAGGCACTCCTTCCACCTACCTAATCTCCACATTATCTGCATTCTCCCTCCTTTCCTCCCTCCTATCTCAGAGGTGTCATGTCCACACGTTTCCCAGCTCTATACCAGAATAATTCCTTAGGGAGGTGCTTCCTACTCTTAAAAGTACTTGGTGTTCTTTACTAGCTACTGTGTTTTTCTCCTCTCCTTCTCCTCTGTCCTCCTCTTCTTCTCCTCCTCCTTCGTTCTTATGCAAAATTTTGAAACAAGTAGTTTGCACAACTTTTCTCTGCTTTTATTACTCCTGAAATATAACTTACCCCCAGACACTCCCTTAAACCACTCTCTGATGTATTATCAGTAACTACTAATTCCCAAATCCATCAAATATATTTTCACTTTGAAACTTAAGGTATTTGGATCAAGTCAGTTAAGTTGTTTCTCCTTCTGACCCCTGTAACACCTTGTATATATCTATGTTAATATGCTCCATACTATACTGTAATTATTTGTTTCTGTGGCTGTTCTCCTTACTAGTTTGAGTATCTCCAAGGCAGGACTCTTATCACATTCATTTGGGCATCCCCTATGAATAAATAAATAAGTGTCTCCCACCTGTTCCATTATAATTCACTAACCATGACATTTTTCAGCAACTCAGATACTGGGCTATATGATGACTAAAATGCTTCTTTGACTGGCAAGTAGATCTGATTTCAGATAATACTAATATTCTTTACTTGCACACAAAATAAAGTTTAAAGACATACAATTAGTTGAGTATTTTGAAGAAAGTAATAATCATGGCAGCAAAACCTAAAATGTGGATGATCTTTTACTGTTGGCAAAGCATTCTCAAAACCATTTCGTCTGTCACAAAGTAAAGCTGGAGCCCTTATCAAAGCAGGACCAGAGATAGGCAGTTTGAACAGGGCTCAACAACGCCCCGCAGAGATGGTGAATAGAGTTGAATTCATCTATACTCCACACACCAAGTGTGTACCCAGAGGAAAGGGTGATTTTTGCTTTGGACAGGTTCTATCCATTCACCAAGTACTGTAGTTTGCATTTCTACTTCATCTGTTCAAAGTGTGGCACCTTTCCTAACACATTGTCCAGAGAGGCACTTTTTACTGAAAGGATCCTATAGGCCACAGTGAACTTTGAAACAGAGTTCACCACAAATTCCTTTTAAATTTCTCATTCTGAGAAAACAGAGAAAGAGCTGCTGATACAGTCTAAGTATAGGTCATTGTTCTGATACTAAAGGGAAGAGTTTCTCAAGGAAAGGTTATTCACATTCAGTAGGCATCCTACATACTTAGCCAGGTTGCTAAATAACAGGGTAAATCTACTTATTTTCTCTGGTCTACTGCTAATGTAATTTTCAAAAAGATCCATAAACAAGAGTGCTAAGTCATCTGCCACAAGAACAATATGGTTAATTTAAGAGATATTGGGCTCTAAAATCAGGCCAGACCTGGTTTTGAGCTTCCCTAGCAATAGATACGTGAACTTCAGCAAGCTATCTAATCTCTGTGAGCATTACCTTCCTCATCTGCAAACAGAGATTGGATGAGAAATTCTCAGAAAGTTATATTGCCATTCAAGGATGTAACTTATGTGAAAACATATGGCACGCAGAGGAGTGTTCAACAGTGTTGATCTCTTCCATGAAGAATACAGTAGTTATACAAGAGATTGTGGCATGTCATTGTCAACATTCTAATACATTTTTCTTCTTTTATTGTTTCGAGACAGAGTCTTGCTCTGTTGTCCAGGCTGGAGTACAGTGGCATGATCATGGCTCATTGTAGCCTCAACCTTCTGAATTGAAGAGATACTCCCACCTTAGCCTCCCTGAGTAGCTGGGACCACAGGCATGAACCACCATGCCTGGCTACCTTTAAAAAAATATACAGAGAGACAGGGTCTCACTACTTTGTTCAGGCTGGTCTCTAATAAATTGTTATTACCAATGTGCCATGAGATTTTCTTTAATAGCCTACTTCTTAACATGAAGTGGGTAAATATCTTCTGTGATAGTTTTCAACAGCAGTAAAAACTCAAAGAGCTTTCACAAGGTCACACAAAACATTAACATTCCAGAAGTTGAATTAGAAACCTGGAGTGCTTTTTTTAATTTTTTTTTTTTTTAGTTTATTTATGTTTCCAGCCAACAGCCTGATTATGTAGACTCTAGATTATCTATCTTTGAAATCATATAGAGACATATATGTATAAATTTTACACAACATAATCCTTAGTTGCAATATAATGCCTTGGTTATGTTTATAGGCTGGTACTTCTCAAACAACAGGAAATGTCATCTAATAGTCCATCAAGTTATGAGCAGTTGCAGCAGTTATGGCTTGGAGACATTATTGAGCTACTGCAAAAATGTAGATAATGCTATAGCTAGACAGAGTATTAATGAGCACTAACGTTTGTGGGATATGATTGAAAGACGAGAGAAAAGGATGAGGGATTTTTTTAAAAAGGAACATTCAACCTATGGCAAGTAAAAAACTGGTTGTTTAGTTTTTTTGGGTCCTTCTTTGCATCTCAAAATTTGAAACTATTTTCCATTTTCCTTTACTTGCGTATTTTTCTCTGAACCCAAATATGTCAACATTAGTGTAAGTAACTCAATAATAGTCAACTAAAAGGAAGAAGCAAAAAGGAGTGGAAAGTGAAGAATTTAAAAGAAGCCAAAACATCATACATTCTTAGTAAATAATTTTCATATGATGAGGAATAATTTCTTATTTTTTTCCTTTTGTAAGATTTCTAAGACCTCCCTGGCTTATGTCACTCAGTCCTCTGAAGATATAACCTCACAGCGATTTAAAGTGCACAAACTATTTTACTATAACAGAAAGGCTGCTAGAACTAAAGACTAAAGACTACTTTTCATTTCCATAAGTTGTAAGCACATTGACATTACTAACAACAACTTTGCTTCTCTATCATAGCATTCTTAATCAAATTATTTTTAAAAACACTAAAACATAAAAATGAACATTTGTATTTTCATTTTTAAATTCGAAGGTATTACTAGAAAAAATCAAGGGGCATACAGCTGAAGACAGTAAAACAGAAAGCCAAGAGAAAAGTTTTATGTTTAATAGGATCGACAGCTCCTATAATGGAAAATCTTTGCTACATTATATCTAAGCCTGAATTTCTGCCTTAAACAATGGCTGACTTTACCATTGAGCCCTAGGGATTTGTGAATGAGATGAGTTTGTATAATTATGAGCTCCATCTAAACTTTATTGGTCCTAAGTGTTTACAAGTAAATTGTATTTGGCCCTAACAGGAATTCAGAGTTAAGCTAGGAGTCTGGTATTTATATTTTAGAATTTCTGGATAGTTCTGTAACCCAGAGGAAGAGATGTTAAAGAAGCAAGGTCAGCTATTACCTGCAATTTCACTGGAAAACAAGCAGACACTTCAATAATTTTAAGTTGACTAAAATGAGCAAAGCTCCATTATCTTAAATGAGACTTGATACGTCATTTCCTTCAATGTGTACATAGTCATCAAACTCAATATTGCTCCCACCCACTAAAATTCTAATAAAATAAAATGTATTGGTCAAAACACAAACTCTGGAAAATGCACTTCTGGATTGAGTTTCTGTAGTTTCAATGTATGAAGAGAAGAAAACCTTAAAAGATGAAACTCTATGAGGCTAGATAGGAAGGATTATCTTTTCATTAGAAGGCAGGCCATCTTGCCTTTCTCTGAATATATATTCATTATATTCATAGACTTAAACATATATACATGCAAATTATGAACATATATATGAACATATTATCAATATACTGATTTATATCTTGCTTCATTCCATAAGGGATTTAGATCAAAACAGAATAAAATAATATGAGTTAGTTTATGAATTGAATGTTTGGTCTATAGAGGAACAATCAATTAACTTTCTGGACTAAACCTTATAGAAACTGATACCTGGAAAAGGACAGTCTAACAAAAGAATTTAGGGTCCTAGAAGAAGGAAAAAAGATGCCTCCATGTTGACTGAAAGTGCTACAGTCATCTCATTTTGTCTCTTCACTGGAGTTACCTCTCAGTATCATAAAGATAGTTTAAAACATTTAGATGTCCTACCTTTAAAAATTAAACCCTAAGCAGCAAATAAGCAAATCATTAATCACCTTCCACAATCACTAATCCAAAATCTTCCTCTGGTGTCGTCAGAGGGGCCCTCCATGGCAGCATTCCACAGCCTCTCCTAGCCAGGGCCTTCAGCTTCTATCTTCCACTGTCCTTTTAGCCATTTGAATCCATCATTAAAAGGATGCAAAGGTATTTAAATAAAATGCCCTCCTAAATTGTTTAACTGTGAAATTCAATTGCATTCAATATAGCCTTAATGTTTCTGGCATGAAATTAGAGTATTTTTACAAATAAGATTATAAAAACGTATTATATATATTTTAAGTAAGGCAAAAAGCTGAACATGTTAGTCACACTGTGTTATGTCATGTTAGACCCTGGCATGTGATTCCAGGTCATAATGCTTCTAAAGAGTCCTCTTTATTGCTGCTAGATGAAATTTGAATTCCTAGAAAGCTGACTTGCATTTCCCTTCTTTCGACCATGCCATACTTGTTCCTGAATGCCAGGCTCTCCATTCTCACAACTAGCCAGAAGAAAAAATAAGAAGAGCTATATAGTACTTATCTATCCAGTGAGGCAAACCCTTATCTTTGTTTGGCTTGGCAGTAAAAAGGCTGAAAAGTGTAATGGAAAGAAGCCTTCGCAATAAAATCCACCAGCAAATATTTCTAATGTAGCTTCAAAGAAGAATGACACATTCTTCATACCACTCTTTTAGCACTGAAGGAGTAGTGTTCTATTAAGCCAAGTAATAGGACCACTTATTAACTTTAACTCATAACTGATAAATGGTGAATTTGTAATACTATTGCTCAACAATCAACACACCAGTCCTAGGGCAGGAGGATGAGAGTCCAAGTAGGGACTGTGTGCATAGGCTTCTATTTCAATCACTACTTCTGGTAAACTTTTGAAGACGACCCTAGACCTCCTGTGTCTCAGCTTTTTCTCATTCTTGCTTTCCTCAAAAAGCAGGAGAGAAAGAGGACCAGCACATGCCAAGTCCTGCCTCTCCAAAGGGTATAGAGTCTTTCTAGACATAAGCTAGGGCTCGTGAAACCAAAGCACGTATCTCTTTTACAATGTTTATTATTCCTTAGCATTGGTCTGTTGCCAACTTCTGATCTGCCCCTTCATGAAGAAAAGGACCTAAATGTGAGAATGAGGATAGGGGGAGTCTTTGGAGATGAAAAGAGCAATTTGGCAAGCCCTTTATTCTAAGCACGATAATTCATGAGCCTGAAATCTCACCCTACACGGGATCTTACAGTAGGACAAAGGGAAAGAAGGTTTTCTGTCAACAAACCCCTAGAATCTCTTACTGCAGTATTGGAAGGGGAGGCTATAAAAAAGAGGAAAACAACAACAATTGGGAAAGTCAAGAATCAAGCACAAAATTAATTAGGTCACCTGGAAAAAAACCACCACCTCCTTCCTTTGAGTCCAACATCATATTAATGAATCCTTTTAAGAGGCCCGGGAAGAGTAGTTATACAGAGCATTAACATTCTACATTGGTTCAGTTTGGTCACAACAACAACAACAGATTGGTATGGCATGCAGTGAAACAGATGAAGGGTTACCTAGTTCCAGGCACAAAAGAAAACCACCAGGACTCTCAACTTCTCCATTCAGCTTTCAAACATATGTGTTACAGATCTAGAGGAGCATGAATAAGCAAATTTGCATTCTTTCCAAAACTACCGAGTTGAATAGCTTATTTCTTTCAAGTCGAAAGTATACGTGAGGCTAATGCAACAAAAGGTGGTTATAATGGCAGGCATTCAAAGAGTACATGGATCCTATGTATTACAACATAAACAAATGGGCTCAAACAACAGAACTTAGGTAGAACAAAAACTGTTGCTTTGTAGCAAGGTACACGTGATAGAAAGGAGACTGGTAATTTCCCCTCCCAAGCAAATCTTAAGAGGTATAAAATGAACTTTGAAGAAAAGCATAAGGCATAGAAGAAAAAATATTGACAAATGCCTACTATGTGCCAGGAACTGTTTCCAGGATCTTTTAATCTCAAGATTAAAGACTATTGATGTGAATTTGTCTGTAAGAATAATGAGGACCTCACTGCTGATGCCTGACCCTCGCCAACAGAACAAGCAAGGCGATGGCACCAAGGCTCCCCCTGACTAGGAAACTCTGGTGATGCAGTTGGAAGTGGGCCACCGAGGTTTGCAGGCATGTCACCCAAGCACTCTAGAGACTGGGGATAGTAGCTCTGGTCAGCAAAAAAGGTAGATACGCCACAGCATCGACTCTGGATGGATCTGGTGATGTTAGAAAATAAGCACCTGCATAGAGTGGGAGAGGATGTCTCCCATCCTTCTCTGCAATGGATTTTTTAGCTGAAAGCCAAAAACTCCGTAACAAACCAGCAGGTGATTTCGGTGGTACCTTAAGCTCTCAGGGAGCTTTCATTTGAGACACTGTCATAAAAGCAGTTGGAAAACCTTCAGAAACCTATATTTAGATAACTGTTATTCATCCAGAGTCCAGCCAGAACATTTACCTGAAAGATATACTTTCAAAATCAGACGCACTGCATATCCAAAACAACCCATGTTAGCAGACACAAAGCCTTAACATGTGCCTTTATTATGCATTGACAAAGTTTCTATGAAAGTCAGAATCCAGCTGACCCAAAAGGTAAGGCAAAAACAAGCAATTTTAAAATAATGACCCTTTGCTCTTATAAATACCCTCAGCAATGAGTTCCTATACACATTTAATCATAAACTCCAGCAAGAAATGGCACATGGTATCACATGTCCAGGGACCTTAATGTATTGCATTGAACCTTAATATATGACCAAATATCAAGGCACAAAGCAAGTTCTATGAGAGCCTGAGCACTTCCTGATTCATATGTTAGAATTCTACTAGAATTCTACTGCTTCATTCTGGTAGAAATATTTCTTGAATACCTAAAATATTCTTAACTGTGAGGCACCAACACATTTTCATATTATTTTAAAATTGAGTCAACATTCTGTTTCCCTTAACCTTCTTTTGGAAATTCAGACAAATTGATATGAGATATCAGAAATTCATGTGTGCCCTTCCCCAGGGAATTTTCAAATAAAAATAGCAAAACAACAAAAAACAAACCCTAAGCCCCACCTTTTAAAAAATTTATTAAATTGTTGCCATTCTCAAAGTTTTTTTTTTCCTCCATGAAATAGTAGCAATTTAAATGTTCTCAAGTCCTCACGCTTGACTTATCTGGGGATGCTTCATATTAACAAAGTAATTTTTATTGCATAACCATTACTTTCTCAGACAATATTCGGTTTTGCACAGTTTACTTTTCATTCTCACTTGATACCAATACTCTAGTTCAAGACAAATCCTCATCTGGTACCTTATAATTCTGAGTTTTACAAACTGAAGGGAATATTGATTACTCACCATATCCAGGAATGCCTTCTAAAGGGAAAATTATTCACGTGCATCATGTTCGCAGATCTTCTGTCATTAATATTTTTCTTGTCTCCTATGTTACATGTAGTGATTTTTACAGATGAATTCCAACTCTCTTGTTTGAGCAGCTATCGTGGGCAATTATTGCAACAAGTATTGAATTCCAAAAGAAAACACAAAATTTCCCCCCACCAATAAAAAAAAATTCCAGTTACAAAAGGCCTTCCAGGATTTGAAAAAAGAAACATCACAGAGCACTGCAGGTATGGGTCCATCCATTTAGGTTCCACTAGTTAGTCAACACACTAAAATAACCAGTTCAACTACTAATCCTAAATGGTGGCAAATATTGTCCTGGTAAAATCTAACCGCCTTGAGTGTAAATTAATGCATCCTTAAGGAAGGACTCTGGAATGTGAGAAGAAAGGCGTCAAAAGACAGTTTCTTGATATCCTTGTTAAAGAAGTGTTAGAAGGGAAATGGAAAACTTCAGGTTGCTTTGCCATGCTGTCCTTTAGAAATGAATATTGCTTTTTCTTCTTTCTTAGGCACATATTCATGTGTGGTCACTTTAACGCAGTGTTACCTTCTGAGACGTGTCGGACAAAGGCCTGGGCAGAGGGGCTACAAACCATGTATCACCAAAGCCAACTTCTTTCCCAGATTTCAGAATTGCTGGTTCAACTGCAAAAGTAGGAAGGCAACGAGTAATTTCTGCTTTGCAGGACAAGATTACCATTAACTACCATCATGACTTCAGAAGGTGCTGTCACGATGAAATTCCTTTCTGTTGCCTAACCCCATAATAAGGCTGCCTGTTCTCTTTAAGTAAAATGACTAAGCTATTGATCTTTTCACTGCAGAATCCCCTTTAATTTGTTATTATCAAAACCATGTGGGAGCGTTTCATATTTTGCCTTGGAAAGAAAATGAATTTCACAGCTGCAAGTCAGACGTTGTCTAAGAATTTCTTCCCCCGATGTCTTTCTTTTCTCTTTTTTTTCCCTCTCTCTCTCAATCTCTTTTTTCACCCCAAATTCAGTTTTCCAATAGGTGTCATTTATTCTGATGCTCTGACATCTTCTGAAAGATTCTCATGCCCAAGCTATACAGACCTTGCATGCTTTTAAAACACAATGGCAACAGGCTCCTGCTGGAGTCCCCCAGCGCCGAATTTCTAGCAGAACCTTTGGAATCCTCGCAGCCGCCTTGTCTGCCCTGGGCTGTGCCGCCCCAGCTCTGATCAGCTCAGGACACTTGCAGGCTCCGTGGTACTGTACATTAACTCTGCAGCAGCCTGGCTCGGCTGCAGAGACTGCTGTCTGACAGGGGATGTGCTGGCGTCAAGGGGGCCCTCTAGGTGGGTTCCCAGACATTGCAGAGCCGCACACTCCTTGCTAGCCTCCAAGGAAGAGCAAGCAAAAGGGGTTAAAGGAATAGCTCGCTCTGGAAGAGCAGATTTCTTTCAGTAAGTAATTACCAGGCAAGAAAAGCTAAACAAGGAGAAGCCTGTAAAACACCTCGCAGGGAAATTACTCCTTGAACAAATACGGAGGGAGGATTTTTTGTTTGCTTGTTTTCCTTTTTACCCAATGAAAAAAAGGGAATAAAATAAGTCCAGAGATAATTTGCAAATGATAGAGTTTGGTGGATTTGACTCCTTAAAAAAAGAATACTGGGGTGGGGAAGCCTTGCTTACTTGATGATTTGTAACCATGTAGCTGCAGATGACCACATGGTGATTTTTGGACAGGAAATCCTATGGAAGCCAGTTCTGCAGAAGTCAGTTATACTTCAATTGCAATTGCACATGCCATAAAACTGCTCATTTGATTAGGGGGTGTGTAGATATGAGGAATGCTGAGATAAAACGTTGCAATCCCTATCATTGATGTTTTGCATTTCCCCATGCTTGCTCCTTTGTTGCAAAAATTCTGTTCAATAATCCCCCAAAAGCACCCCATCACTGTTGATGCCATTTTGGAGCAAGAATAAAATAGTAAACTCTTGTAATAGTAGGTTGGCACTTAAATGGTATTTGTTTGAAATCAGTGGGAGAATGGACTTTGCAGTAGAAGTATACTCAACATTAATGTACCACTTTTAACTTAGGTATTTAAAAAGCCTGTTATGCAATTGCTTAATATTAAATGGAATACTGGCACCACTTAATATAACATGCTATTATCTTCACTTAGGATTTCCCCAGTGAGGTCCTGTCATTGCAGAAAATATTACCCAAGATTGGGTGGAGGGCATGTCCCATAAATTCAAAACCTAGTATAAAGAAAACTAATCTTAAAAACCACCATAATTGGGGGAATTTTCATTTTGATCAAAAGATGATCCTAATAGGAGTATTCCTAGGAGGAAGAAGAACTGGGTGATTCCTTAAAAGCAATTTGGACTTGGAGGTTCAGAATGATGCCACTGCACCATAAAAGAATCTTGAGAATATTTGTTGAGATTTCCTGTAGCCTAGGCAGTGTCCTCATGACCTCTTTTGGCTAAAGGGACTACATCTCTTCCATAAGGTCATTTGTAATCTGGCCCAGAAAACTTCAGCCTACATTGTTTTTAACAAGCTTTGAATGTTTTGAATGAAGTAATTAAAATTTTGATGTTATATTAGATATTTAAATATTATTATTTAAGAGCTAGGAACTTTTATAATGCCCCAGGTCCCATTCTAAGAGAGTTACAGTATTACCCCATTTAATCCACACAACAACACTATGAGTTAAGGACTGTTACTAGCCCTGTTCTCCAGACGAGGCTATTGAGGCACTCAGATATTAAGTAGCCTGTCTGAGGTTAAATATCTAGTGATTCACTATCTGAATCAAGGAAGTCTGGCTCCAGAGCCTGTACACATTACCACAATATTCTAGCACCTCTATAATCATAATGCCACCTTGTTATACTTTCATACTTTCTAAAATATTATTGTTATATGTATTATTTTAGCATCACAGAATTATGCTGAAGAGATTAAGAAATTTATTATGCCCATTTTAGAGATGCCAAAAAGGTTGTATTTGTTCATTATCAGGCATCCTGTGAGCCGTAGACCTGGAAGAGAATTCAAATTATTTGACTCCGGTTAGTGATATTTGATAATGATGATGATAATGAAGGGTTTTAATTATTTTAAAACTAACATTTAGTCCTTATACTATACAAGAGAGTAGGTCTCCATGGAAAGTAGCAAATGCAAAGATTTTTTAAAAAGATGTAAAAATATATTTTCCTTTGTAATGAACATCATTTATCTGACATTATTTTCTTAGTCCATTCTATTCTACTCTGTTCATATGTCAAAGTGTCACCTATGGGTGATAGGATAGTAAGAATATATCTGAGTCTTTCTCTACTACCACACAGTCCAACACCCAATACTTGTTAGCTACATTTCCAATTGTGGGCAATGATATAAGCAAAGCACTTTATAAATAAAATATAAATGATTTGGTCATTAAACTACTATATATACTTAAACTAAGGGGATATTTTAGCTGAATATTTTTAAAGTGACTTTTCCTTGGATTTTCATTTTTATTTTTATACATGCAACTGTCTAGAATAAAGTCTAACAAATTAGAACAAAAGGAAACACAACTGAGAAACTATGATAAATAACAGAAAAGCCAAATTTCTGCTTGAAAGATAGCAAAGAAAAAAAGTAATTTATTTCACAGTTTAGAGAATCAAGACTACACATTATTAAACAATCCAAAATTGAATATTTTTGCAGACTCAAGGCAACAAATGTCAAAGAATAGACTTGCTTAGAAAATAGAAATAACTCATTCCCAGCATTTTATTCCATTTATATTAGAAAGAGGGTCTTAAGCGTTATGTCCACTAATTTATACGCTGATACTTTAAAAATTTAACACTTCCTAAATGTATGGCCTTCAAGAAATAACAGTTAGGCAGAACTAATAGGTTTGTAATTTAAAAACAAGTTGTCAAAAATGAAAAAATGTTGTTGAGCTAGGGTAATGCTAATCTATTTTGTTACACTAAAAGATAATCATCCTTTCATGAAACTTTTAAGAAATACTAGGAAGCCAGTTCTGGTTGCTCATGCCTGTAGTCCTAACTACTTGCAAGGATGAGGCAGGAGGATAACTTGAGCCCAGTTCAAGACCAGGCTGGGAAACATAGACTGTCTCTAAAAAATTAAAAAGAAATATCAGATGATCTTTATGGCTAATCTCAGCCCCATTATTTTTATCAATACAGGAGTACGAATTATTAGCAGGGTACCATACATTGGCATAACCTCAGTGAAGTCCCTAGAGCTATGGTGTAATCTCAGCTCTACTAGAACAAAGACTGGTTTCTTGTTTTGTTTTGTGGTTTTTAAAAATTTTAATCCCACAGCAAGCACAAGAGTAAGTGAATTTATATTAACTACCCTTAGATGAGGCTGATTTAAGAAAAAACTCAATTAATCGATAAACTACAAACTCAGAGTAAACCAAAATACTGTAATTCAACATTTTCATTGAAAGATTGCTTAATGCATCCAGAATCAGAGCCAGAAATATTAAACTAGTCAGTGTCCCATGTCCTTTTTCAATAAAGCCCTTTTCTCTCATGGTTATAGGGTTATGCTCATAAGAGTGAAGGTTTTCAAACTAAGTTCCTGGGAACCCTATGGTTTTTCAAAGTTGCATCAGGTCAGCTCAGGGGCAAGGTACTTTGTGCTGGGTCTAGGAAGCCAGGTACTTTGTGCTGTTTTAACAAGAGTTCTTCTGCTTTAACTAGTTTTCTCTCAAAGTTTGATTATATATACAAAGAAAGTCTGGCTCTTTAAAAAAATTTACAAAAACATAATGTATAAATACAGAATAGTTTCTACACAAATTCTTATCTTTGTATTATCAGTTTCAATATTTCATACTCTTAAAATGCCTTCAACTTACAAACTTCCTTCACAATGAGCGTAATAGAATGATTAAGTTAAACCTTTATGCTAGTATAAGCATAGCATAATAAAGTCACACCCTAGTTTCTGAGGTTGGGTGTTTCCTAAACTCTTTAGTCACTTGTACTTATCAGAGGGTATGATGAGTTACTTCATTGATTTTCCCTGAGTTTCATTTTCAGAAAGGAACTTCAATGCCAAATGTTAAGGTATATTGTTTTGTCACCATTGCATTTTGGTATAATCAATAGCTAATGTCAATGTTTGCCTCCTAAATAACTTTGATGAAATAAAATTGAAACTCCTATATATTTAGACATCAAACAACAAAGACCTAAAAGATGACTTATTTATCTTATATGAATACCAATAATCAGTTCAGATATGTTTGGAAAGTCCCCATTCTTTCAAGAGACTGGATTACTTTTGTGCCTCAGATGTCAAAAACAAAACACTTGGTCACTCTATTCTACATATTGGGTTCATATAAATATATTTACACATACAAAAACCTCTATGTACTTTTCTTAGCATATTCTATATACTATTTATAATAGTATAAATATGTTATACACTAGGATATAGAAGCTACAGTCACCTGGATATCTTGCAGGATGTGACTTCTTGCCTCAAGCTCCCCCCATAAATATATATTTTTTACCAATAAAAAATAAAATTTACATGTGCTTTTCACATGTATGTATGTATGTGTAATTACACATTTTTTTCTTTTTATTGCATGTATCATCAATAAAGAGGTGAGAGTGCCATTAGAATGAGACTGGAAGTGACTGTGCCCTCAACCCCACCTCCCAGCAAGAAAAGAACATTCAAGACCAGATTCTCTATCCCACTTTTACAGAAAGCCAATCCCCCAGGAACAGAACAGTGTCTTCCTCTCCATATTTATGACACCAAAAACATTGTTGGTACTCAGTCAATGTTAACTAATAACCATGTTGATAGTCATGACTTTCCACTTCTGGCAAGTTCTAGCAAAGTCTGAAGGCATGCTGTTCTGCACATTTATAACTGAAATAAGAGAAGCCTTTCATGAAGCCGTGGTTTCAATTGCTGAGAGTCAGGGAACTGCATCATGTTTCAGCAAGTTGCTAGTAGCTACTCCATTCAATTTCTACATATTCTCATAACCCAGGGTACAATCACCAATTGGAAAAGAAAAGATAAATTCATTAAACACCTAGTTTCATCATCTAAAACCAACAAAAATGCTTTGTTGGGACTTTTCATGATTCAATTAGTATAACAAACCATTTTGGATCATATTCCTCAAGCTTAAATCTTCTAATCTTAAATGATAAATACTTTTACAGAAGAAAAACTCATAATATGAGTTCATAATATGAAATATATTTCATAATTGGAATATTTAGAATGCTTGCTAAATTTCACTTTTAATATTTTTTTGTAAGTAGAAGACTTAGGATGCCTAATACTAAAATACAAAGAAGGCACTTAATATTTATACTTAAAAATCAAATGTGGAAAAATGTTCACAGCAAATTTAAAGACAAAAAAGTCAAACGTGTATACTGTCTTGGAGTCCTAAGATGTGAACCCTTATTTTCAGGTTCTGCCTTTTACTTTTTGTGTAATTTTGACCAACTCATTCAACCTCTTTGAGACACAATTTCCTTATCTATAGTATGGAAGTAATACAAACTCTTAGATTATTATAATTTTAATAATTTTAACTTATTATAATTTTAAATATTTTAATTATAGAAAAATACTTTTTAATAAGACGAGTTCTTTAAATGTTGTTTGCACACACTTTTAAAATTTGCTTAGTAAAATATAATAAAATACCAATCATTTGTTTTGCAATTCACTTGAATCAAAATGGAAAAAAAATAAAAAATACAAATAATGTAATGTCAAAACTACTTCTGAAATGGAATTGCATTTCATTTATATCTTAAGCTTTTCTAAAGGCTTTGTATCATATTTGTTTAGAAAATTCAAAGGAGCAAAAATATTTCTCATGTAATAAAGCCCAACTTCAAAATCTACTCATATTATCAGCTGGGCATGGTGACTCACACCTGTAATCCCAACACTTTGGGAGGCCGAGGCAGGAGGCAGGAGGATTGGAGGATTGCTCGAGGCCAGGAGTTCCAGACCAGTCTGTGCAACAGAGCAAGACCGCATCTCTAGAAAAATATTGAAAAATTAACCAGGTGTGGTGGCACACACCTGTAGTCCTAGCTACTCAGGAGGCCAGAGTTGGAGGACTGCTTGAACCCAAGAGGTCAAGGATGCAGTAAGCCAAGACCACACCACTGCACTCCAGCCCGGGCAACAAGCAAGACCCCATAAAAAAAACACTTATACACAAACACACACACACATACTCCCTTTCTCTCTCTCTCTCTCTTTCCCTCTCTCATATTATGGAATATTATAGATTCCTACAAACGACTTGGGAAAATATTTGAAATAATGCTAGTTAAAAACAAAAACTCTCTGACTTGCAGAATAATATCTTAAGTATAAATTTATCAATTTAAATATATGTCTGTGCTAATATACAAATTTATGCCAATGCAGAGGTAAAGAACTGGAAGGATACACACCAAACTATTGACAAACTGATTACCCTTGAAATAAAGTAGTACAAGTGGAAGCATTCAAAAAGGAAGCATTAAAAAAGGATTTCCACCTTTTATTTTACATATTTCTAAATAGATTAATCTTTTAAATGTGAATATGTTCATGTGTTATTTGCATAATTCAAACAGCAATGAAGAAAAATATATATTTAATATTTATTATGGAAGAATAGTCATTCATAGTTAACATCTAAATATTGGAATATCAAACCCAAGTTTCTAACATTTGGCAGATAGACACTTGAAAAATCTAACCTCTGAACTCAAAGCTGGATAGTTAAATTCAAATATATATTCAAGGATTCAGATAGTCTACTAATATTATTAGCTAAACCAATACCAAGTCTAAAAAATATACATGAATAGCTGATTTATTTTTGTTTTCCACGTCCAGATGAACACTGTAGCTGGTGCTGGAAGCAGTATTCATTCAGAGCTGGATTCTATCAATGTTAAACCTATGTCTACTTCCTAGATGAAATATCTGATCAAATATCCTGATCTTATCATATGTTTATTTCACTCCAGTTCAAATGTGTGGGTATCTCCAAAACTAGATTTTAGCCTGACCTCCAGTCTCCTTTAAACCAGATAATAGTTGCTGGACCAACCATACCAAGAATGGTTCAGGCCAAGAATGAAGTCATTTTGAGCAACACAAAGAGAAATGTTGGCCAGGCACAGGGGCTCACGCCTGTAATCTCAGCATTTTGGGAGGCCGAGGTGGGTGGATCACCTGAGGTCAGGAGTTCAAGACCAGCCTGACCAACATGATCAAAATTGGTTTCTGCTAAAAATACAAAATTAGCTGGGTGTGGTGGTGCATGCCTGTAATTCCAGCTATTTGGGAGGCTGAGACAAGGGTCTTGCTTGGAGAGAACCCAAGAGGCAGAGGTTGGAGTGAACCAAGATCGTAGCATTCCACTCCAGCCTGAGCAACAAGAGTGAAATTCTGTCTCAAAAAAAAAAAAAAAAAAAAAAAAAAGTAAGAAAGTTGTAAGAGTGCATAGCTGTTCTTTCATTTATCCTGATTAGATGTATCCAAAATAGATTTTCTTTCATTGGTGATTTAATTGATTGTTACCGATTGATAATTAAACCTTTGATGACAGTTCTGTCGCCCACCCTCCCAGTAAAAAAGTAACATAATCCAGTTTTCAGTTCCTCACATAAGGAGGTTGGAAGTTGCCAATCTGTACTAACAATAAAAATGTTGAACAAACTGAAAAATCAACTCTTCTTAGATCCATAAGAGAAGTGAGGTCACACGGCAAACTTCTGCCCAAACCACTGGTGGAGACAGACAGTAGGATATGGAGAATCACAACACACTGGAGCAGAAACCTCCAAGAGAACCAGTGCTGGGGTAGAAAAACCTGAACTATAATTGACAAATCATTAGAGGCTGGGTGCAGGCAAGTCTGAAAGTTGAAAAACTCCAGAGGAACCCAACAATAGGGAGGTCCCCGCAATTCTGTGTGTTTTATCTCCAGGAGTGCTACCAAGTTCTCACAGTAAATATTGGAGAAAAGATTCTCTCATGCTTCCAGCAAGAGAGGGAAAAAGTAAACATTTTTAAATCTGCTGAAGCTTGGTTCTTCCTGAGGAGAAACTGGTTAATCAGAGCCTAACCTGCTGGGGATTTTTGTTCCATTTTGTTTTGTTATATCAGAGCCTCACTGACCTGGGGAAAGAAAAATGCCCAACTCCAGCCCACTCTAGCCTACCATGTGGGAGAAAGGAAATACTCAATTCCAGCCCACTTGAGCCATTCTCTCCCACCTATGGTATAAGAAAAAAAAAAAAAAAAACCTGAAGAACACTTAGGAGATTCACAATCCAGAGGCCCAGGCTCACCAAAAGACTGAAACCTAATATAGGATGATAGAAAGCTTCCCCTCCACTGCCCACCTTACCACCACCCACATAACTTTTTTTTTTTTTTTTTTTTTTTTTTTTTTTTTTTTTTTTTTTTTGAGGCAGAGTTTTGTTCTTACTGCAACCTCCGCCTCCCGGGTTCAAGCAATTCTTCTGCCTCAGCTACCCCAGTAGCTAGGATTACAGGTGTGTGTCACCAAGCCCGGCTAATTTTTGTGTTTTTTGTAGAGATGAGGTTTCACCACATTGGCCACGCTGGTCTCAAACTCCTGACCTCAGGTGATCCGCCTGCCTCCACCTCTCAAAGTTCTGGGATTACAGGCATGAGCCACCACGCCTGGCCCACCCACATAACTTAAGGCCTATTTACAGGAGTTCCTTTTATCCAGTACATGCTCAGCTATGAAGAAAAAATTGCAATGCATAGCTAAAGGCAAAGAACACAGTTTAAAGAGACAGAAGAGGTATCAGGACCAGACATTCCAGATATGTTGGAATTATCCATATGATACAAAAATGGCAGGTATACGTCAATATAAATTTGTGCAAACCCATAGAATGTACAACACTAACAGTAAATTCTAATGTAAACTATATGCTTTAGTGAATGATGTATCAATGTAGGTTCAGTTGTAAAAAATGTACTTTAGTGGGGGGATATTGTTAATGGGGTGTCTATGCATGTGTGGAGGTTGGAGTAAATGGAATATCTCTGGACCTTTCTGTGAATTTTGCTGTGAACCTAAAATTGCTTTAAAAAATGAAGTTTTTGAAAAGTTACATGATAAGCATTAATATTTTATACCCAGAATATGCAAAATTTTTATACAATTTCAAATTTATGGATGCTAAAATTGCTATTAGTAATGTCAATGGATTCCATTTCCTTTACAACTGCTTGAAGCAAAGACGTAATTTTCTCAAGAACGTTTAACAGACATTTTGACAATCTATTTATAAAATCTATAACTTATCACATAGTTTCCTTTTAAATAGATGCAATATTATTTAAAGTTTCGTTTTTAAGAGGAAACATTATTTCATTTAGGAAACCATGCAAGTTTAACATGGGAAATACAAAAATAAAACAAAATAAACACACAAGAAAGAATCAAGTCATCCATAATTCCACTCCCAAAAGACAAGTCAGTATATTTCCTTCCAGTCTTTCTCCCCTTCAGGAATAGTGGATTTACCACCAATTTTTATGTTGTTGTAAGAATATTTAACTGACCTCTGAATTTGGTAAAAAGTACTGCCTGAGAAAGAACTCTTTTATTTGCCAAATGGCACATGGTAAAGAAATTACCATGAAAATACTCAAACCTCTCCACTCTCACAGGTTTACTGGGGAAGGCAGTTCAGTCAGATGGGGCTTACAAAAGTTATTATTCTCTTTAAAACCCTTGTGATGAACTTTTACCAGTAGATAGTCTCAAGAGGGTATTCCTCTGGATGTTTCTATTCTTAACTCTTTAGTTTTGATCCACCTTTGGGTCTGCTGGTGTATTTCTTTTAAAAACTCTTAAGTAGTATATTGTTGCATATACTACTATAGTAGTAGGACATAGTAGATGTATTGTATGGTCCAGGTAAAACTAAGAAATTATTTTTACCTACTTTTAGAATGGAATACGATGTGTGGTCTACCATATATATTGTCAATCTAATTTAATGCTTCTTTAATATTCTGCCAGTACTGGTTTTTAGTACTTTTTAAAAATTATATATATATATATTTTTTTTTTCGCAGTGTTTTCAGTCACTTTATTAGGAAGCTGGAAGAGGTTGCATCAGAGGCTGCAGGTAAAATGCCATTTAAAATCCAAAGGCCCCATCAACCACTTCTAACATGTGCACATATATAGTTACACATCATTGACAGTTAACAGAGTTAGGTATAAAAGCAAATATGACTATGTTATTTACAAATACATATATTTGTGTATATCTAACATATGTATATTACATATATATATACACAGACACACAAATGAAACATTAAAAATTAAAATATTTCATTTAGCAAACTATGCAAGTTCAACATGGGAAATACAAAAAAAAAAAAAAGAAACACACAAGGAAGACATATATATATGTATATATTTTTTTATTTCAACATCTTGTATTTACTATGTAGAGACATTGCCACTCCATTTTTGAGTTATTTTTGAAATAGATGACTAAGGATTATCATTAGCATGTAGTGGGGTATATAAGGGTAGTGGGGTTTTCTGGTCTGTTTTGTCCTTGGTATATCCTCTAATGCCTAGAATAGTATCTGGTACATAATAAGGACTCAGTTGAGTCCTTATTATCTTGACATTGACTTTTTTAGTATTTTATTATCATAAATATTTAATAAATCAGTCTCTATACCGAACATGATTACTTATGTCTGCCTATAGTTCCTTCTAAAGACCTTGCCTTTTCTGCACTTCACCATTATAAAATGTGATGGGAAAAAGCATGACAACTTGACTCACTGGCATCTGCTTCATTTACTGGGCAGCAAATATTAATATTTGCTCTTTGGAATATGAAAGATCCTAAGTGAAATTGAGACGCTAGTCAGTTCAAGGTGGGGTTGAACCAAAATGTCCTGTAGACTCAGGGGCTGAAGTTACTATTTTGGGTTCAGTGCAAACTGATAACTAAAGAGAGAGTGGCAATTACAGAGAGAAGGCAGGAAACAGCAGAAACACAGAGACAAATGATATCGGTGATTATATGGCCCCAAAGAGAGTAGCTGCCTTAATTTCAGTTTTCCTAATCCAATAAACCCTGCTACACTTGTTTCTGTGAAATTCTGTATCTTCATAGTAACTATGTTCCCTCCTTCCTACAGGAGCTAGTCTGAGTCAGTTTCCTTTTTTTGCAATCAAAATTGTGATGAGTCATCATATAAGAAACCTTATGTTGCTATTCATAAATTATTTCCTTCCCTCCTGAAATAAAGTCATCTAAAATTAATGCTATATTGTAATATTGAATAGCCACAAAGAATGAACTTGACATTGAATTAATGGTTACATGGGGGCTTAAATTAAAATGCACAGAGTGGCGTTAACAATGTATCCACATCTAGATGTTCTGGAGACTGTTCTTTTTCTCTGACTGACATCTATTACACTTCCATTCAAAATATTAGCTTTTCATTTTCTCAAACCCCTTTTCACAGTTTTCTTCATTAAAATTCAGTTTGTTTCAGACAAGGAGAGGTGAGAGAGACAGAGAAAGAGAGAGCGAGAGAAAGAGAGAGATTATGGAAAAAGAGAAATACTGTGATATTTTTAGATTTATAGAGAGAATAATTTAGTACTCAAAAGGCAGAATTCCTTTTTAGGAAAAAAAGGATATTCAGATAAATTTTTTCAAACAATCATTTAAAAGCTTAAAAATATAAAAATCTATTTAAACTAGAACCCAATAATTTAGAATGATTAATAGTTTCAAAGTCATATAGTATAATTAAGTAGAATAATCTTTGTATTTAAGTATTGAATAAATTTAAGGCTAGTTATTAAATACTAGTTTCCCATTGCAGACAGATGCCCTCTCATTCACCTAGCATTTTACATACTCTTCCTTGCTGTTTTTAACATTCTCACTCGAGGGTGAATCTATAATGCTGAGCACTTGAAACTTTTAACTCACCTGCCTCTCTCTATAATTGGCATATTCCATTCCTAAAAAAAAAGCGCAATAGACTATATAAATCACTTAATAGACTCAAAAAAGCAAAACATAAACAATACATGTCCCAAACTGATGAGACACAAAACTATTACTGTGAAACTGAATTGCCTAGCTCTTCTCTCTGGGAAGCACATTTGAAATGTGGGAAATAATTCAATGGGGAATATAATGTGATTTTATCTTTTTAGTTTTTAGTTCTAAGATTTGTAAAATACATAAAGACACAAAAGAGCTTTAAATTTTTCCACAAAATAAAGCAGCAAACCTGATCAAATAGTAAATTCATTTTTAAGACTTCTCCTCTTTTCTCACTGACCTTCCCTTTCCCTTTAGATTAGCACTCAAATAGGGACTAGAGCAAAAATAAAAAGCAGGAAGTGGGCAACACTGGACCTAGTTTTTGATGTCAGAATCCTCAGCAAGTTTTATTGATTTTTGAAATCCCCAACTCATTTTCAAAATGAAAGTGCAACAGGAAGCAGGACAAAGTTCATGAAAATATAAATGCACCTTTCTCCCTGTCTTCTATAACTACTCACTGATAAGAGGCACCGTCCATTTGAGATGAGGCTGCTGCCACTGTGTGTGGGGGAGGGTTGAATATTTTTTGTTCTGGGAGGAGTAACTGTGATAGCCCCAAATTCCTGAGTGCCTGTCTTCATAGACTGCAGGTATAGTGTGCAGGTGATAGTGCTAAACTCCCAGCCCAAGGGATCCCAAAGGAGGAAGCTATGAAGAAAAAGGAAAGTGAAACAGTGGACTGGGACAGAAGGACATTACTATTAATACTAATTTTCAGCCAGTACAGTGGCTCAAACATGTAATACCAGTGCTTTGCGAGGCTGAGGCAAGAGGATCTTTTGAGCCCAGGAGTTCAAGGCTGCAGTGAGTGACAAAATAAGACCCTGTCTCTAACAACATAAAAAATAAAAATACTAACTTTCCCATTCCCCTCAGTGACCTGCTGTTTTCCACACCTTGAATGCACCTCTCTTTTGGGATCCATTTGCTGGAACATAGATGTTTTAAAGATCGGAAGCATATTTGCTGGGAGGCATAAATAATTTTCCCCTCAAATATTAGACTAAGAAAGGGGAAGCATGCAAGAAAGATACAAATATGATATGGTATTGTCAGGGTAGTTAAAAATATTTGTAAATGTATATCAGTATCGTAACATACTTGTTGAAAATGAAAATAAGGGCCGGGCGCGGTGGCTCAAGCCTGTAATCCCAGTACTTTGGGAGGCCGAGACGGGTGGATCACTAGGTCAGAAGATCAAGACCATCCTGGCTAACACGGTGAAACCCCGTCTCTACTAAAAAATACAAAAAACTAGCCGGGCGAGGTGGCGGGCGCCTGTAGTCCCAGCTACTCAGGAGGCTGAGGCAGGAGAATGGCCCGAACCCGGGAGGCGGAGCTTGCAGTGAGCTGAGATCCGGCCACTGCACTCCAGCCTGGGCGACAGAGTGAGACTCCGTCTCAAAAAAAAAAAAAAAAAAAAAAGAAAATGAAAATAAGGACATGTAGTAGATAGTAAAACGTTTTTCTTTCTTTCTTTCTTTTTTTTTTTTTTTTTTTTTTTTTTTTTGAGCTCTTTTTGCCCAGGTTGGAGTGCAATGGAGCAATCTTGGCTCACTGCAACCTCTGCCTCCCGGGTTTGAGTGACTTTCCTGCCTTAGCCTCCCAAATAGCTGGGATGACAGGCACTACCACCACACCCAGCTATTTTTATTTATTTATTTATTTTTTATTTTTTATTTTTAGTAGAGATGGGGTTTCACCATGTTGGCCAGGCTGGTCTTGAACTCCTGACCTCAGGTGATCCGCCCACCTTGGCCTCCCAAAATGTAAAACACATTTTATTTACTTTTGTACTGTCCCTTTAAGCTTTATTTATAGAGAACATCTTATGACTTTTCTGGGTACTGTTAGGCAATAGAGAGCTTTGCATTCATGCTAAACCATCACCTCAGACTCCGTCCAGAAATTAGAATGTCAATTTCAAATTGTAACCCAAAACTCTAAACTTGATTGAACTTACATCTTCTCCCCTCTCCCAGCTGGTCCCACCGCAGAGTCTCTGCATGTAGTGGAGTAAGTGGGTGGTATTGAGACTGGGTTGTTCTTCCCCTTCCTTGGCTATCCAGACTGGCTAGCTGTTGGTATTGACTACTCTGGGATTGGAAGGCACAGAAAGAGGCGAGGAAAGGAAGAAAAGAGTTTTGTTTTGTTTTCTTGAATTAGTGCCATCATAAGATGGCATCACATGTTGGAGACCTGGCAGATGTTGAAAGCTGCCTCTTTGTCTCATGGTTACTTTTGTGGGTTTATCATTGGTATCCCTGCTGGGTCTGCTGGCTGCAGTTCCTTTAACTCAAGCAAGAGCCCTGTTTTCTGAGTGCTGCTGATTAATCAGCCCCCACCAAGGCCTTGGTTTTCTAGTGGTTCCATCCCTACAAACTCTAGCTCTTGGAGTCAAACTGCCTTTCCCAGATGGTTCTCTTGGGAAGGACATCAAATGGCTGAAGGCCAGGTCTCTCTTTGAGCTTGATGTGAATTAGATAACTGCAGCCCACTTTAAGAAAGGGTAGGGTTGGACTCACAGCACTACTCAATTCTCTCTCTCTTAAAAAAATATCTTCACAAGTTCTTGCTCAGGCACGAAAGGGTGCATTTTCTGCCTTTGGTCCTGGTGTCTGGCTATGACTGTCCATCATGTGTAAATAAGGAGAATAAGTCTGAGCAAAATGACAAAGTGTTAAGATGGCAAAGGAGAACCTGGGTGATGTGTTTGAACCTCTTAATAACCAACGCTGGAATAGCCTACCTTGAAAGTTCATGTTATTAGACAGTACATTTCCCTCATTTGGTTTTGCTAAGCCATTAAGTTGGGGGCTCCAGACTTGCAACCAAAGGCATCTTAGGAAGTTTACCATAAATATTTATTATAACCCACACAAGGGGATGTCTCAGTAGGTAATCCAGTTAGACAGCAGAGGAAGCTTATGTTTCCTCACTTTTCTTCTTTCCAAGTAGCTGGTGGGTGAGCTCATCTGCTACAAAACACACTTTAAAATAAGATATTTAAGTTAATTTTCAAATGGAAATTGCTATTATTGAAACAACAGTTGTGATAGCACCTGCGATAACAAATGTAAATAAAAACAAATAAAAGCTATGTTCAATTTGTGGACCCATCATTTCTCAGTAGGCTTGGATCTCTAGAGTTCATGGGGAGACCAAAGAGGTTTCTAATATTATAATGTATTGCCAATATCCAGGGCAACAATCACATTTCATCTTAGAAAATCAGAAGATGATGTATGTGCCAAAAACCTTTGGAAATTTAATTGTGCTTTATGCTGAATTCTGTTTGGAGGATCAAGCAAGGACCTATTTTACTGTTCCATCCTATGATGTGGGTGTGCTTATATTAAATCACTTTCAGAGAAACACTAGGTGACTAATTTGTGACAATGATATGTTTGCAGACTAACACATTCGTAAGAACAGCAGAATAATGAGCTAATTTGTAAAGTACCAGATGGAATTTACTGAAAGCTGGTGGCCTAAGCTATCATAATTGTCCTTTATAATCCAAGAAGTCATTTCTAGTAATCTTGCTACCCACAACATTGTTTTTGTATAAACAGGTCACAGTAGAACTAATCCTCTTCCTGTGAAGGCAGGCCTCTGTTATTTCAGTATGCTTGGAACTGGGGAGCTGCTGTAGTGTGTGGTTCTGCTCTTTCTTTTTTTTTTTTTTTAACTCCTATGTCTGAATGGCACCCTATAATGAGGGATCATTAATCTTAACTCTTCTGTAGCCCATGTCATTGTCATTGTTTTCTTTTGATGTTGTTTCTTCCATAATTCACACACATTTAGGTGTATTCAAATTTATACTTGCACTTTCTTTTTCCTCTATGTTTGTGTGTTCCAGCTCACTGAAATTGGCATCAAATCTTCAGCACTTTTGAGATTGCCCATTCCATTTTTCCTTCCTTTCTCCAAAATCAATCCAGTGATTACTTTAACCCTCTTATCATTTAGTCTCACTCCCTCTCCTTTAGTGCTCAACCAAAACTTGAGATTTATAAACCTGAACCCCAATTTCAGCTCTTTCTCCATTACATTTCCTCAGAGCCCCAAGTATAAACGAGCTAACTTGTACTGCTAGGATAGTAGAAATTTTTCTAAAAGAAGAACTAGTATCAATTTTCCTCAAACTCTTTCAAAAACTTGATGGGGGGCAATACTTCCAAACTCATTTTACGAATCTAGCATTTCCCTGATACCAAAGCCAGAGAAGGACACTACAAAAAAAGCAAACTACAGGCCAAAGTTTCTGATGAACATAGATGCAAAAATCCTCAACAATTCAGCAAACTGAATTTAAAAACACAATAAAAAGACGATTCATCATGATCAAGTGGCATTCATCCTAGGGATACAAGAATGACTCAGCACACACAAATCAATACATGTAATATATCACATTAACAGAACAAAGGACAAAAACCATATGATCATTTCAACAGATGCAGAAAAAGCGCTTGACAAAATTGAACATCCTTTCATAATAAAAACCCCTCAATAAATTAGGGATAGAAGGAATGTACTTCAACAAGCAAAGGCAATATATGACAATCACACAGTTAACACCATACTTAACAAGGAAAAGTTGAAAGTTTTTCCTTTAAGATCCAGAGCAAGAAAAGATGGCTACTCTTGCCACTTCTGTTCATTATAATGGAAACTGCAGAATACAAAATCAACATACAAAAATCAGTAGTGTTAATATACTCTAGCTGTGAACTATCTGAAAAAGAAATTTTTAAAATCCCATTTACAATAGCTACAAAGCTGTATAACATTAAAGATGACACAAATGAATGCAAAGATAGCTCATGTTCATAGATTGGAAGAATTAATATTAAAATATCCATATTTGAAGCAATCTACAAAACAATCTACAGATTCATTATAAGCCCTATCAAAATTCCAATACCATTCTTCACAGAAACAGAAAAAACAATCCCAAATTTCATATGGAACCACAAAAGACACCAAATATCCAAAGCAACTTTGAGCAAAAAGAACAATGCCAAAGGCATCACATTGCCTGACTTCAAAATACACAACAAAGTTGTAGTAACCAAAACAGTGTGGTACTTACATAAAAACAGATACATAGACCAATGAAACATAATAAAGAGCCAGAAATAAACCCCTACATCTACAGTGAACTTATTTTCAACAAAAGTGCCAAGAACATACATCGGGGAAAGCACAATCACTTCAATAAGGGAAAACTGTATATCCGCATGCAGAAGAATAAATATAAACCTTTATCTCACACCATACAGAAAAATCAACCCATAGTGGATGAGACATAAATGTAAGAATAGGGGAAAAACTGACATTAATCTAGGCAATGATTTTTTTAACATGACTCCAAAACCCAAGGCAACAAAAGCCAAAATAGACAAGATTGCATCAAACTAAAAAGCTTCTGCACAACAAAGGAAATAATCAACTGAGTGAAGAGACAGCCTACAGATTAGGAGAAAATATTTACAAGCTATACCTCTAACAAGGAATTCATATCTAAAAATATAAGGAACTCAAACAACTCAAGGGCAAGAAAATAACGTTATTGGAAAATGGGCAAAGGAACTAAAAAGACATTTTTCAAAAGACTTACAAATGGCCAACAGATAAATGAAAAACTATTTAACATCACTAATTATCAGAAAAATGCATACTAAAACTACAATGAGTTATCACTTCATACTTGTTAGAATGGCTACTATCAAAAAGGCAAAAGATATTAAGTGTTGGCAAGAATGTGGAGAAAAGAGAACCCTTGTACACTCTTGATGGTAATGTAAATTAGTACAGCCATTATAAAAAACAGTATGGAGGTTCTTCGAAAAATTAAAAATAGAACTACCATATGATCCAGCAATCCCACTATTAGGTATATATCCAGATAAATTCTGCATGATCTCATTCATATGTGAAATCTAAAACAGTTAAGCTCACAGAACTAGAGATTAGAATGGTAATTACCTGGGGCTAGGGCAACTGGAAATAGAGGTGCAAGTGTGATATTGATCAAAGGAAACAAAATTTCAGTTAGATAGGAAAAGTAAGTTCAAGAAATCTATTGTACAGTATGGCGATTCTAGTCGGTAACAATATGTTGCATTCTTGAAAAATGCTAACAGAGTGGATATTAAGTGTTTTCATCACAAAAATAACCATGTGAGTTAATGCATGTTAATTTTCTAGATTTAGTCAGTCTACAAAGTATATATACTTCAAAACATCATGTTGTAAATGATAAATACACAGTTTTACTGGAAAGTTAAAAATATAGATGTAATTTCAAAATTTACTTAGCTGTATAGCAAGACATGCTGTATGCTTGAATACAGTGTTGTAATAACAGTTTTTCTGAAGAAAGCATGGTTTTGTGGAAGAAGCACAGGCTTTTAGTATCATCAGACCGACCTGAGTCTCTTATTACCACTTTATTTACCTTAGTCTCATTTCCCAACCTTAATCGAATCTTAATTTTTTTCATCTGGAAAACAACAATGTTACATATTTCCTAGATTTATTCAGGGTTACATTAGAAGGTATAGATTAAATAATGTAGCACATGCAAGTACTCAATGCATAGGTGATTCTCTTGATTCCTCAAATGTTTGCCATTTAACCTGCTGACTGCAATGGTGAGAATTTTAAATTAGGGAAGCAAGAAAACAGCAGTGTAGCAATATGAGAAGGATGAATAACATAAGCTTCTAAGAAGCAATTACTAATGCAACGTAAGCTGGCAGGGTCAACTGTAAACAGCCATGGTATGGTTTTGGTATCATTTGCCTGAAAGAGAGTCTATAAATTAGAGTAAGACCAATAACCCAGAAGAAAAATGGGACATGGATGCAAATAAGCATCACAGAAGGGGAACTATAAACAGTCAAAAGCCATTTGGAAAGATCTTCAATCTCACTGATAACCAAAAAGAAATAAAACTACAATGAGGTATTTTGCTTATCACATTGGTTTAAGATTTTTTTTTTTTTTAAAGACTAAAAATATGCAGTGATTGTGAGGCGGCGGGAAACAGTACACCCTCATACAGTTGTTAGAAACATGGATTGGGAGAGACATTTTGGAGTACAATTTTAGCAAATTTTTAAAAATGTAAACCATACATACCATTTCAGAACAATTCCATTTGTAAGAGTTTATCCTACAAAAATGATTGTTCAAGTGCACACAAACACACACACATACACACCCACATTCATTTTGGCACTGCTTATAAGACCAACAAAACAACAACAAAAGTCTGTTTCTTTCTCTCTGACCAGATACTAAATTCCTGGGGAGAAGGTCAGACCTTTCTACCTCCTCCCTAGTAACTTCCAAACCCCTAAACATATAATTGGGTTGAAGGTGCTTAAAACTGCATATTGGCTGACAAAAGATCAGAATATTATTTTTTGTATAAAGACAATTATATAGATTTATAAAATTTGTAACTGATTTGCTATTTCCAAAGGTAAAAATCAGTATTCAATAATTGGCAATACAAAAGTTTATTTTTTTCTGTCTATTTGAAATTTGTGAACATTTTACACAGTAATTGACTTTTATCAACTTTCCAAATATAAATATTTCTTATTTATATTTCAGATAATAATCTGTTATTTCTACAGACTCAAAGTATTTAAAATAAATCTAACATCCCATCAAACACAATTTTGTTCTTAAGTCTCTCTTTCTTCTTTTATTCTCCAACCCTGCCTCCCATGGTATATACAAAGCTTTGCTTTGCTACCAGACTTTCTCTAGCATCAAAAAAATGTAGAAAGCACTGTCATTATAAGCTTAAATGGATCTCATTTATCCCAGGAGTACAAAAATTCTCAAACAGGGGTTCAAACTCCTGTTACTATAATTCTTGGGCCTATTATTTCAACGAGAATCTAATTTTCTTGCAATAACAAACGGGGAGATGGGAGACAGTGTCTTCCAGTTACAAAGACCATGCTCCTGATATCATCAGCGAAGAGTACCTCTGGGTCACTTTCACCAGAAGTGGGTTTGGGCCTTAGTTACCCCACCTGGACCAAAGTGACATGAATTTAAGTGTATTCATTAGTGAACTGTCTGATCTGGGCTATGAAACAGACTAAATGGAACTAATCCATCTAAAAGGGAAATTCATTAGACAGGTAATCAGCCCAACTTGGCTACTTTATTATAGATATAAAGAAAACGTTCTGTGGATGAGTGCATGTACTTCCTTGGATATTGGACATTGAATATCTATAGATAGATCCAATATTAAAAATAAGATCCAATATTTAAAAATAAAATAGTACCTTCTTTTTCAGGGAGAACTATACTAAATAAGAAGAGTTGATATTCATATATTCATGTGTAAATACAGACATATATAGATATATACATATGTATACACATGAATATACATGAAGTAAGAGTGTTACAGTATTCTCAGAGGAATGTGCTAGGAGAACACCCTTTCATCTGTGTGAACCCCAGATCAACTGGGATAAATTCTGTATTTGTATGTTTCTTCTAGCACTATAAATTGAGCTGAGCTTCTCAAAAGAATACATTGTATTAATTGAAGGAATTCAATTAACAATTAACACAGAAACTAATTAGCTTCCTTCCACATACCATTGAGAAACATGCAACAGCACATTGGTAATGGCAGCAGGCGGAGAGTGAAATAAAGTTAATATTTTTTTCAAGTCTCTTCTGGGGAAGAATTTGTGCACTGAGACTTAGACAAGTTATTTCCTTTAATACAATAACCTTATAAAGCATGTACTAACATCCCCCAGTTTATGGATGATGAATCTGAGGAACCTAGAGAGGTTCAGTGACTTGCCCATGGACCTGGAGAGTAAATGGCTGAGCTGTGCTTGCACTCCAAAACCCAACTTTGCCCACCACACTGGGAGACCAGAATTGTTCTGTGGATTTGGAGAGGGCCGGACAGCACTGGTTGGAGGGGATGCAATTATGGAAAGAGTAGATGGAGTAATAAAGAACATAACCTTCATAAGTAGTAAATGCCAGGCACTGTGCTCAATACTTGACTCACCTTTCCTCATTTAATCTTCCACAAAAGTACTACTAGTTTGTCCATTTTACAGCGAGGAAAACAAAGCACAGAATAGTTAAGCAAATCATCCTAAGTTACACAGCCAGTTAGCAAGTCTTACAATGAATTCATAATATTATTTAATTGTTTATTTTCCCTATATTTGTCTCTATTTTGTTTCCTATTTCTTTGTTACAGAAGGGGGCAAAAGGGACATGTTTGATAATTTACTGGTTTCATATACCTTGGGAAGTTTTAGTGCCTTTTGGTTAAAAAGTAACCAATATTTTTCCCTACGTTTCAGATGCCAAGAGGCTATTTACAGATATTGGGAGGTACTTTACTGACGTTCTGCTTATGTCAAAAGATACGCATAGAATTAGGCTGTAATTTGATTCCTAACCCTATTGATGACTTCCTAAACCCTCATCAAAAACATTTTGTTTTAGTTCCTCATGTGCAATATCAAAATAAAGAGGTGTCTTTGTTTAAAAATGCTAATATATGATTTGGCAAAGGCTGACATTTTATCTTGTCTCCTTGGCTGCTGTTTTGGGATTATTCATCTAGCATTGAGTGAGTGCCCAGCATCCGTGCCCCTCCCCTTTCCTATTTATTATCAGGCTGCTGCAGTGCAGTGTTGAAACATCTGATCATTTAGATCATTAAAAATCAATCCAATGACCAAAGAGTTCTTTACGTTTTAGAGAAATGACACAAAGTGCAGTATTAGATTGCTATTAACTTGCTTTGGGTTTTCTTTTTACAGCTGCCAGGAAAGTCATTTGGTAAAATTGATTAAACCAGCATGCCAAGGAGAGAGGAAAAGAGCAGAGAAATGCAAACACAGTGAGCTTGGAGGGGAGGGCAATGTTTTTCTTGGGAATGAAGTGAGATGTCACTACAGGAGGCAGCAGGGGGTAGGTGGGAGAAGAAACCTTGCATATAGTGAGCATACTATACTTAGAGGTATAAGAGATTCAAGATGGTAGGATACAAGGAACCACAATGCAGAAACAATAAAGGAAGAAGGAATGAAAAGGAAGCAAGCTATCCATGTGCTTCTAACATACTGTCTGCATTGGTTACACTGCACAGTTTGTCTGAATTAATCCAAGAGACATCACTGGAACAATAAGAAGAAGCTGATTTGAGGAGTTCCATAGATAAAGCTCTTTCAATAGCAGGAGTAGGAAGGGAAGAGTGCCTAGTTTCCTACACAGTGTGGTTTATTTCTGTGAGAACAATTAACAAAGGAAAGAAAATAAACCTCTCTATTTGTGCTCAATAAGACGATGACTGCATAAAAATTAACACATGCATTCCCCTAATTTGTTACTATAGTGGCCATACATATTCCCTCCCTCCAAACAGGAACTGTGTTCTCTCTACAGAATTGCATTTCTCCTTTAATACGTTTCAACAATTTTTTCATTAATCCAAAAAGAACCCTGGTATGTGAAATCAGAGAGTGCTGACTAGGATGGATTTTAATGTGGGGTTTCTGCCACTTTGCCACTATTTCTAATTCCTCCCTATGTCCTATTTAAAGTCATACTTAGCTCACACAGCTCATGCTTCTAGAGAAGAGGGTAAGCAAAACCATCAGGAATTTATTTGCTGTGTATTATGTCTGCTAACATTTCAAGTATAACAACCACCTAAACACAAGGGGCTTAAAAACAGCATGAAAACATTAAAAATAAAGAAAATGTTCTGCGGATGAGTGCATGTACTTCCTTGGATATTGGACATTGAAAATGATAAGACACAAGAACCATTTAATTGCATAGGAGAAGACCAACACTAGTCTAAATGAAGTGACCCCCTTGAGAGTAGTTTTAAGTTGCATTTACCCTGTACTGGGTATGCTACTTGGAAGAAGCTGTGATTTAGACAGCAATTTTTGGCAGCCAAGATTTACGTAAGAGTAAGTAGCCTTCTTGAATGGGAATGGCAGCCGGCTTCCATGAAGTCCCCCACCTCCTGGCATTTAACATACATCTTGGTAGAGTCCCCCTCCCACTTTATCCCAGGATGGTTATCAGACATAAGTGATGACATGTCACTTTCAAGAAGAGATTACGAAAGACTGTGTTTGATTTCTGTCTTGGGATGTCTCTCTTGTCTTTTGTCTCTGTCTCTATCTGCCTGTCTCTCTCATCTGTCACTCTAGGGGATACAAGTTATAATACTGTGGTTGGCCCTATAGAGGGGCCCACATGGCAAGGAGCTGAGGCTTTCCAACAACTATCTTAGTCACTGAGGAAGCAGCTGAGCCTTGAGATGACTGTAGCCCAAGCCAACAACTCATGAGAGACCCTTAGCCAGAACCACTAATTAATATGGAGAAATTCTGAGCAATTTACATGACTGAAGATCATATGTAGAGAGATATGTCATAAAAGGCAGGATTGGATGGGAAGTAGAAGGATATAGATACAAAACTGCAAGAAAGAAGGTGTACTCATCATTGGTGGTGTTCGTCACCATTCTTGGTTCTCCCTCTTCAAGGCACACGACAAGATTGCACTTTCCTGCCCCTTTGAAGTTAGGCATGGTAACCTTACTTTGGCAAATAAAATGTGAGCAGCACTAAAAACAATGTCTATCTCTCTAATTTGTATATGTACACACACATATATGTATGTATTGTTAATTTGAATATCACTATGATTTGATGAAACAAGACTAAAAAGAAAAATGATATGTGAGCAGAAGCAATACATGTCACTTCTGGCGGAAACCATTGAGGTCTGTGTATGAAGTGCCCTGTCTTCTGCCACAGTGACTGGGAACTTTCCCGACTGTGGTGTCTCCCATTAACTGTGTTCCGAAGTGAAGAGAAGAACCCTCTCCCTCCACCACAAACCTGTCATGAACATGTAGTTTGAGTGAGAAATAAGCCTTTACTCTCTTAAGCAACTGAGCTTTTGGTGTTGTTCCTGTAGCCCAACAGAAAGTAGGTCTCTAAGAATTCAGTCTACAGAAGAAAGGAATCTGGTATGAATAACCCGAACCTCAGCCACAAACCCTGAGCTTCCTGAAAAGTGTAGTGGTTCTTGACAGATTGTGGTGATTGGCACACGAATTCTCCTAATCATATCGTGGAAATACAAAGGGTTGTGTGTAAGATCTGAAAGAACTTTTTTCCTAGAATTTGAGAGCTCAAGAAGCAGCACAGCTGTTAGCTTCCCCTGAGAGAATAAGAAGGGAGATGTACTCTCCTTTCTACTCTACAGGTGAATAGTGTTCCGGTACTGCCCTAGATACAACAGAGAATGTTCATAGCTGGAACAAACTGGTTGGTGTCTGTTGTTAGGCAATCAAGAGACTAATGAACATGGGTCTAGGTCACTGGTAGAGTAGAGACCAGTACAAAGCGACATCCTGGGCAGATCCATGCAGGGGCAATTGAAAGGCGCCCCCCAGAGTCTCAGAGATGCGAAGTGAGAGAGGTTGTGTGAGTTACTGAGGTTTATGCTGGAGAAGATGAGCATAGAGCTATTGGGACTGGAGAATGATTTTAATGTGACCTAATTTATATCTACCAGCTTGAAGATTAAACATCCAAAACCCTATTACTTCATTACTAGTTAATTAATTATGTGTTTGTTACAATAATCTATCTGACATCACACTGTATCATGTGGCATTATGTGGTTCCACCTTGATCAGTTTTCAGCTCAAGAATTTAAAATCCTTTCTCCAGGACCTTATTTTGGTCTAGAATGGATTAATCCATTCTCAACTGCCACATGTTTTTAGATACTATACAAATCACATTTTAACATATTCATTGATTCAAGGTTTAGTGGCTTATAATTCAGTGCAAAAAGACATGGGCAATGAAGCAAAAATGTGAGCAGTTCAGCTGAATTAACATTTTGAGTATATGCACATTAGTCCTTTGGATGGGATCATGCCTCAAACCCATTGAAATACACCTCAACGAAACAATAAGTAAACGAGGGGGAAGAGGAGACTACGTGAGGTTTTGAGTGGTGAAGGCATGAAATCTGTAAGGCTATGGAGAATAATTAAATGTGGTATTTATATTTCGAAATAGGTAAAACTTGATAATGGCAGAAGGTAAGGAGTCAGTGGAGAAAAACAGAAAATGCTGGCAGAAAGAAACAGGGGCTAGGGGTGCAAGGTCTCTTAGAAAGTGGAAAGAAGTGGGATCTAGACCACAAATCTGGATGTCCTTACAGAGGATTCACATACAAATCTTATTCAAATACATCATGGATTCGTACTGAACCTTCAGGGTGGATTTTAATGACAACCTGGTTGTCTTAGTCCATTCAGGATGCTGTAACAAAATACCCGAGTAACTTAGAAATAGAAATTTATTGCTGACAATCCTAGATGCTAAGAAGTCCAAGATGAAGGCATCAGCAGATTGGATATCTGGTGATGGTCTGCTTCCTTGTTGATGGACAACTCTCTTTTCACTGTAAGCTCACATGGCTCAAGAGGAAAAGGATCCAGGCTTCTTTTACAAGGGCACTAATTCCATTCGTAAGAACCCCGCCCTCATGACCTAATGACCGCCCCAAAGCCCTACTTCCTAATACCATGATCCTGGGGGTGAGGATTTCAAAATAAGAATTTTGGGAGGACACTAGGAGTCAGATGATAGCCCTGGTTTAACTCATGTGGCTCCTGTTCTCTCCCCTAGCACCCTTGTATTTTCCCTTCTAACACTCATCACAATCTGTACTTGTATATTCATTTATCTGTCTGAATGCCCATCTCCACACTAGGATACAAACTTCTTAAGGGCAGGGTTTACATCTGCTGTGGTCACTGTTATACAATCTCCCTAGCACAGTGCCTGGTACACAGTAAATGTTCCATAAATATTAATATTTGTGGATTGATCAAATCAGGATAGATACAAGAACAAATTTAAGATTACTTAGCTTCACTGATTAAAATTTCAATCCTGAAATTGTCCTGATCTCACTTTGGCCTACTTGCCTTTCTCACTTAAATGAAGTCCTAAAATGAACTGTAGCCCAGTAGTCCTTATACCTTTGTAAAACTTCATTGATATTGAGGGATTTCAATCCAGTTTTGATAATATTGCAGCCCAATCTATCCACATCACTAAAGCCAATCAGCCAGACTGTCATTCTTACTCTGATGCTGTTTAGAATGTGCAATGAGCCACCAGATTCCACTTCCTAAAAACTAATTTCCCTAGAGCTTTTGCTCTATTATTTTATCAATGCCCCTGAGGTTAGAAACTATGATTTTGTCTCTCCTGAACAGCACAATGTCTCATTAAAACTTCTTCCTATAAGCTTGAGTTTTTCTTTAGAACTGCAAGGAACTTTCAAGGATCATGAAGGACCTTTGGTTCGATATCAGCTATTTTTAGTGCTTTGAGAGCAATAGCACAGTCAAGTTCATTAATGACCTAGAAACAATTAATTCAATATATATTCTGATTCCTTGATTGACACTGTGGGGTTTTTTTTTAGATTTGGAAAAAAAATTACTGCTTGTTTAATCCTTTAAAAATGGATGTTCTTATAATTTTTTTTTACATATTCCAACAACCAAGTTGGAATAACATATTTGAATATAAATATGGGCAAGTCTGATAATCCAATAATTTATATTTTATATGGCCTGCTTCTACCTAAGGAGAGGAAGACAGACAGTAATCATTTATCTATTCAACAAATTTTTATTGACTGTCCCCACATTCTAAGAACAACTCTAAAGGCCAGGGATACAGCAGTGAACTATGAAATAACTAGGACTCTTTAGTTGTGGTAGGAGAGATTAAAAACAAGCAAAAAGAAAAAGTAAAATCTGTATATGGATTATATGATAATAGGTTGCAGGAAGAACAATTTAAAAAGAAGAGGGGATGGGAAATGCCAGGAACAGGCATGGTGAAGATATAATTATTAAAAACAAAATAAAAGGATAGCCTCACTCTGAAGATATCCGAATAAAGGATGGAAAGAGGTGAGGAAAGAAAACAAGGGCATATCAGGCTGATGCAGGTTCTGGTTGAAGGACTTGAAAGCATGAAGTACGTGAAGCAGGACTTTGCTTGGACAGTTGTGGGAATGGAAGGAGACCAGAGTGACTGGACCAGAGGAAGAGGAGTAGGAGCTGAATCTGAAAGGCCACAGGAACAACTAGTAGATTATTATAAAGACCTTCAATTTCATTTTGAGGAAAATCAGAAGTTACTGAAGTATTCTGAGCAAAGAAGTGATCTGATGCCACCTAGACTGGAGCAGCCTCACTCTGCTGATGAGTGGGAAACAGGCTGAAGCAGGGACACTGGTCAGGAGGTGGTGCAGCAGCACGGGGGGAAGTCGATCACCGGGCCCAAGCTGGTAGCCATGGTGATGGTGAGAAATGGGCAACTTCTGGGTTATATTTTGAAAGAATGCTGGCTGGATTTGCTGATTGGATTGGAATTGGGATTGTGAGAAGAAGAGAAGAGTCAAAGACAACAGCAAAGTTTGGCCTGAGATCAGGAAGGCTCCAGGAGGAGCAAGTTTGCTGGGAAACAGCAAGACTTTGGTTTTGGACATGTTAGGTTTCAGGTATAGAGGAGACATCATGGTGGAAATGGCAGGAAGGCAGTTGAATATGAAGGTCTGTATCAGAGGAGAGATCCAGATCAGTAGAGACTTGACAATGGCATATAGACTTTAAAGTCTTGTGATTAGATGAAGTGTAAGAGATATGCAGAAGGAGGACAGAAGACTGCAAGGACTAAGCTTGGGACATGTCAATGCTAAGACTTTGAAAAGCTGAGGAGGATGCAGCAAAAGAGGATATAGAGTCCTCAAGGGAAAAGGGGGAAAGCCAGGGGAATGAGATGCCTTGAGACCCTGGGGAAGAGAGGTGTCTTCTCTAAATGGTAGGTATTAAGCATCAGTGTAGAGACACCTGCTTTGTAATATTTATTTGGTCATGAGATTCACATGCCTCGACTTATGTATAGATTAACATTAAATTTAATTTGCATATTTTGGAGAATTGATCAATTTATGAGACAGAAACAAAAGAGGAAAGAACAAATGCCAGAAATTATGAAATCTTCAAGATTAAATGATCACATATCAGTGAACCAAAATTAAATTACATTAAGATTGCCATTAAATCAGTTTAGTAGTGCTTCACAATGAAGATTATTTTAATAGTTGGCTCAAATTTTTTTTAAAAAATGAATATTTTGAGTTACAGTTTATACATTAAGGAGGAAGCCATTCTCCATTCACATATTCACATATTATATAAATTGAACTTTTTTCCAGACAACTGCACAATTTAAATAAGTTCTGACCCATTTCTTAGTCACTGCCCTGACTGGACTTGACCTGACTGGGGAGCACACATTAAGTTCAAAGAATACTCTGCCCTGAGATTAGCCCCATAGGAATAGGCTGCTTTAAAATGCAAATACGTAAAATTAAGAAGGAAGAGAATTATATTGGAGTAAGTATCTTATTTTGGAGAAAAATTAGAACTGAATTTTATGCCAATGATAATATTCTAGTTTTGTATTATCACAGAAATTACAATTTTGCTTTGTTTTATCTTTTAACTAAAACCAAAGTCAAAGATTTCTTACAAGTATGAGAAAAGTGAATTTAAAAATAAAATAGAGCTATGTGTGATATATGCAGCATTGCTTCCACTATTTCATACAATCATAGCTCAGAACTGTAACAGTTTATATTACTACACCTAAAGCAACAACATACAAAGTTGTATGTAATTATATTTTCCCCTTTTGGAAATAGAGGGAATAATACCAATCCTGTTTACCTAATCAGACAAAATTATGTATTTTAAAGCATTTTAAAAACTGTAGAATATCGTACAACACCAAAGGAGTAATTCAGCATGACTTTCCTTTAATGGATGAAAAGTTTTAAAGCACTAGTTATTTTTCAACTGATAGGAAGGCATTTATCTGTAAATTCATACATCCTCAGGCCACTGTGCTGATATTCAAATTTAGTTATTCAAAACGTGGCTTTCATTTGTGTGTGTGTGTGTGTGTGTGTAATAGAGTCCTCTCTATCACCTAGGCCTGAGTGCAGTGGCACAATCTCGGCTCTGAAACCTCCACCTCTCAGGCTCAAGCAATTCTCAGGCCTCAGCCTCCTGAGTAACTGAGACTACAGGCACGCACTACCACACCCTGCTAATTTTTGTATTTTTTGTAGACACAGGGTTTTGCCATGTTGCCCAGGCTGGTCTCAAACTCTTGAGCTCAAGCAATCTGCAGGCCTCAACCTCCCAAAGTGCTGGGATTACAGGCATGAGCCACCGTGCCTGGCTGGGATATTTTTATGTTGAACATTCCCATTCTAGCCATGCACTTCTTATCTGGACTTCATTAATATATATACATATTTTAGACCAGCATTTTGAGGTTAGAAGTTATGAATTAAATACCAAGGTTTCCTGATATATTAGACAAAACAAAATTGAACCCTGGTAGGTTTGAATTGTGAGTAGTCCTGGTACACTATGACTTTCTGGTTCAGAAATAAAAGCCTTAAATGGCCTCTTAAACTTTAAGGATTCTTAGCCATTCAATATCTCCCTATGTCATTTTGATGAGACTAGTGTAAATGAATCATGGGCACATAGATTAAATTCCCCATGAAATACTCATGACTATGAAACATTTAAGAAAAAGTGTTTCGGTAAAGACTCAAATACGTTTTGCTGACTCCTCAATATTTTCAGGATGGACAGAGACTCAGTCAGCACATTCAACACAAGCTAACAGTGACCAAAAGTGTCTGCATTTGCTCTTATATCACCAGTCTTCATGTTTCCTTGAATTGTGAGGAAGAAAAGCTCTTCAACAATACAGTTCACATTTCAGTCTCAGTAGCTGGGGTAATCTGATCTCCAGATTTTACTCTAGGCTTACTTTGAATGTGACCCTAGTAAGTTTAAAATTCTTTATACAGCCTACCTTACACTCCTGACTAGCTAGTTAGCTAAACAGAAATGAGGTTAGATCAAAAGAGGACTATCTTATAGCAAAGTATAGGTATAGGCAGTTTTCTATCTATTTAGTGAATTATCACAGAAGTCCTCAAAATGGCCTTCTAGGAGTCTAGAGAAAGTAAACGTATTTTCCATATGCATCCACAATCTGTCTTAGTAGGATAACCAAGAAATAATGTCTTCTGATTTTAATGCAAATTACACCCATTTCCAAATATGCAGGCTTTTTAAAACAATATTTTAGATTATGAATTACAATGGAATTTCAAAAATGCAGCCATTTACACTAGGTGGTTTGTTATTTCACTTTATGTACACATGAGTCGTTTTTCAGCTTTAAAGTTTTAAAGAATTCAGCTCAGTATTTTGGTGTTTCAGCACTTTGTATTTTGAAAATGAGTCATATATTGATGTGGTCAGATCTATGATCCCTCAAACCATTAAAAGTTATAACTCTGTGATAAATATAATGTTGCAGTGTTCCAAATTGGTAACTCATATTAAATTTAAGAATAGGAATTACCTACAAAAAATTTCCGAGTCACCTTATATCTGTCTCTGTGAAAATGTCATGCTCCCTAGCGATGCTCTCAAATGGTAGAATGAGTCACTGGCCCTTGTCTTTTCAAATTTTATCCATGAAAATAAAAGTAAACTGCTAAAGATAATCTAGAATTTTGTACTCTAGCAGGTTTCAAATAGAATTGCTTCTGTGTTTTTTGCTATAAAGTTGCTCCCATGGAGATTATAATTCTGATTTTTTTCCCATTCTATGCATTTCAAGAGCTAAAATCAGTGTGGGAAAGGATATCTATATATATCTATACCTCTCTATATATTCCAATTAAGATAATGAAGGGTTTAACTTTGTGTATTACTTAAACCTAATAATGATTGATAGATAGATAGATAGATAGATAGATAGATAGATAGATAATCTCCAAGATTTTAAACTATTAGGTAATAAGTGCACATAAGATTTTGTACTTTTTGTCATTTTCTTCTTTTAAATTATACATCAGATTTTCTTGTCTCCAATTGCTGAGAGTGTATCTTCTCTTCTTATTTGCTATCAACATTATGACTAAAAATATATCCTCCAACATGCCTAAAAGTCTTATTTTAGATAGGTGGATTTCAAACCTTGCTTTGCTTATGGGTAAATTAGGCAAAGAGAGGGTACTGTGGTGGAGGAGCTCCATCGTCCTCCGTCTCCAACCTTGAAGAGCTCAATTTGGAAACCAGTGTGGTAGCCCTGTGTAGTGAAAGTCATTTACTAACTTCTCTTCCATGACAACCACAGTAAATATTATGCTACAATGTAGACTCTAAAATAAGAGATTAAAAGCTAATATTGATCTACGAATGTCTGACAATAATAGCACCATGAATAAACCCAAGTCCAGCCACACTTTATTGCATCTTCCCCAGAATTCATGTATTGAAGTCCTGACTCCTACTATCTGAGAATGTGACCTTATTGAAAATAGGGTTGTTGCAGGTATGATTCATTAAGTGAAGGTGAGAACATATTGCAAGGGAGTAGGTCCCTAATCCAATGTGCCTTGTGCCTTTATAAAAAGAACACCATGTGAAGAGACAAACATGTCCACAGAAGGAACATCACGTGAAGATTGGACGGATGGTGCTACAAGCAAAGGAACTACGAGAAGCTACAAGAGAGAACTGGAACAGCTCCTTCCCTAGCTCCTTTACAGGGAGCATGGCCCTGCCAACACCTTGATAGTGGAATTCTCACCTCCATAACTGTGAGACAACACATTTCTGTTTAAACCACTCAGTTTGTGATACTTTGTTTCAGCAGAAAACTCATACACCACTCATTCTTCAATTTCCTGCATTCTGACTTCAACTCCTACCATACCAATGAAGTACTTTTCACTAAGTAGTGGCCTCTTTTCAAGTCAGTCAGCTCTTTCTACTTGTAGCTTTTCAACTACTGACTTTCCCTTTATGAAGCCTCTCTTGATCATTACTGTCTGATTTTTCTTTTTTTTTTTTTTTTTTACTAACAGTTCTGAATACTCCTCATTTCATTCCTTCAACAATCATCAAGAGTTTATGTGTCACATAAAAAAATTTTTTTCGATGCATAAAAGTTTCTATGTTAAGGGAACATAAAGTCAGGTGGGAGAGAGAAGTAAATCAATGAGTAGATTTTCATTGTACACAGTATGAGAATATATGGGAAGCCCTCTTAAGCCCATTCTACAGGTTTAGGCAGACATCCTTTTAAAAGGTGGTATATTAGATATGCGCTGGAACATGAGGAGGGGTTACCTAGACAGGAATGGAAGATGTAAGACCTGAGCCAATGGAAAGAGGGTGTTCTAGGCAAAAAGAGCAAAGCAACAGGGCTCGAAGACAAGAGAGAATCATGAACCCCAGCGAATTGTGATAAAAACTGTGTGCAGAATGCAAGAGAGGACCTGACAAAAGAATAGAACAGGTGTCGGGTTTTGATGGGCCATATATGCAATGTTACAGTTTGGGCTCTATTCTGAAAGCAACAGATAGTCACTGAAAAGTCTTAAGCAGGAAATACATATTATCATATGTATCCTTTAGAAAAAAAAAATGTTCTGAGTATTGGGTGAAAAACAGATTAGTGAGAGTAAGCAAAGCTAAATACAGAGGATACAGTCAGGAGGTGGTGGTAATATTTCAGAAGACAGATGATGGTGTCTGCTATGGTTTGAATGTTTCTCCCCTCCAAAACGCATATTGAAATTTAATAGTCATTGTAACAGTATTAAGAGGTGGGACCTTCAAGAGGTAATTAGGCCATGAGGGCTCCAGCCTCATGGAAGGCATTGGTGCCTTTATCAAAGGGCAAGTTCAGTCCCTTCTTGCTCTCTCCTGCCCTCTCACCTTCTGCCGTATGATGTTGCAACAAGAAGGCCCTTGCAAGATGCTGGCACCTTGATATTGGACTTTCCAGCCTCCAGAGCTGTATGAAATAAGTTTCTGTTCATCATAAATTATCCAGTTTTAGGTATTTTGTTATAGCAACACAGACTGACTTAGCTTAACCTAAAGTAATACCCATGTATATAAAAACTTTGGAGAATACTAGAGGTGAAACTGATATGACTTAACAGTTGATTGGACATGAGGGATGAATAAAACAATTCAAAATGATTATCAAGTTTCTGGCTTGTACAATTTAATAAAAGCTGATGTCACTCATTCAGACTGAAATATGGGGGAGGAGAAAAGGGGGAGGAGGTAGAGCAGATTGGATGAGATGGGAAAGGGATGGAGGCAGGGAGGCTCTCTTGGACACATCAGTGAGTTTGGACATCTTGTGTAGACATATCTAAAAGATAAGCCTAGGGTCTAGGGGATCCAGATGAAAGACTGATAACAGGAATGCCTGAGAAGGCATGGGTGTGAAGAAGACCACCAGCATATCACAATCATCTGTGGAATTTCTGAATAACTTAGGTGCCTGGACCCCATTCCCTTGTAATTCTGATTCAGATGATCTAGCACAGCAAGTGGATGGCTGCATTTTAAAAGGCTTTGCAGGTGATTCTGATGCATAGCCATGGTTAAATACCTCTGGAATATGGGGTAAGAGCAGAAAGGGCTGATGACAAAACACAAAAGAACACTGTCATTTCAGAGGTAGGCAGAGAATAAAGAAACCCCAAAGAAGACTGACAAACTGCAGGCTGTTAGCTAGGAGCCCATGGAGGAATAGACTGTTTTAAGCACACAGAGTGGCCAACACTCTTCAAATACTGAAGAGAATCTGAGTAAAACAAAGACTAAAAAAAAAATTTCCTGGATTTAGCACTAAAAATGTCAGTATATTTGGTGTAGGAAAGTGCAAAATTGAGAGTAAGGATTCAAAATTCTTTGGCTGTTGGAGGAAGGCAGTAGGCAAAGGGGGACCCGTGAAAACTTGCTTTCGCGTTGTTTTGCTTTGCTTTTTGAAGGGAGTGTTTTAGGTATGTTTAAATGCCCATGTTAAAGACTTAGTTCAAGGCTAAAGCTGGTGATCCAAGACAAGTGGCAGGTGAAGGAGCAAGTCAACTGAAAACGCAGAAGCGGATGGGATTCAAGGTACAGGAGCAGGTTTCCACCTCAAACAGAAATAGGATGGAAATGTCTATGTGACCAAAAGACAGGGTTTTTATTGGGAGAAAAGGACTCAAGGCTGACTAGAAACATGAATGGGATTTTGGTAGCATTGAGGCTCCATCCAATTGGGTCTAGAGAGTATGAACTTGCTGGAGCACCAGTGTAAGTGGTTTGTTTTCCTCTGGAAATACAAGGGTTAAAAATGGGGAGATCACACAGGTGGATTAATCCTGGCTTGTTATCTCCTATTTGGGTTCATGAGGATAACAATGAAGGGTTAGCAAGAAAGCAGTTTAGAAATAATACTATTAGGTATTATTAGGTCTTTAATGTAATTAGGTCTTTAATGTAATAAAAGGAGCTAGAAGTAAAGGAAACTATGCTAAGAGTGTGGGATATTTGAGTTTAAGATTTCTGAGGTTGGTTGGAGCAGTTCTGGCTGATGACAAGGTTCAGAGTGTGGCCATGGAGGTGAATTGCCAAGGTAAAACTGAAGTCAAGGTCAGTGGATTTAAGGAAGGCAGAGATGAGACAATAAGGCTTTGGTTCTCACCCCTGATTGCACATTAGGGTCATTTGGTGGATATAAAATCTTTCAACACATCAACCCAGTGAAATCAGGATCTTCGTGGATAGAATCAAAGCATGAACACTTTTTAAAAGTACAAAGATTGAGAACCACAGAACTCAGTTGTCTGTTTTGTCTAACTGAATTCTGAAGTCACTCAAGGTCACGAATTGTAGGGATATTTTTTATTTTAACACTTTTACTCAGCAAAGTATTGAGATGAAGGGAATGGAAAAACAGCCAGCATGGGGAAGTAACAAAGAATTCCAACAGCTCTTAAATATTTTGTGGTTTATTATAAAAAGATAAATGGACGAGTATTGTATTGTCAGACTTCTTTCTTATGATAACCTAGAGAAGTCTCCTATACCCTCATTTCCTCTTTTGTGTGTCCCCCTAGAGTTGGGAGTATAAATAAATCTCCACTTTCTTTGTAAAAGTTCAATTGTAAAAGTTCAATTAGGCAAGTTAGAGCTATAGGCCTATGAAATCGAGACTCAACTCTGCAATTTCCATCTTCACACTTCAGATGGCTGTCTTAGATTTGGTTTCTTAGATTAGGGCCTGCCCTTACTAGTTTTTCAATTACCACCCTCTCCCAGAGACTGGGCAACTGATCAGATCTATTCCAGAGGTTGTATATTAGCATTACCCTTTGCTTCACACACAAAAAAAGCTCAAAATTAATGGCTATCCTTTATGTTTCCTGGAGTGAGCACCTTCATCTGAGATGCTCAGATGAATAGGAAGCCAGCTGAGTTCTTCTTGTCACCATGGTGACTTTAGCATCCCTGAATTATAGGTTCTCATAGGAGTTTACCCAGGTGAAGGCTTTGAATATGATCAGAAAGCAAACCCGTGAGGCCCCTAAGTGATGCTTCAGCTTACGAAAATATCAAAATAATGATTGGGTGTTCCTTAGCATAGTGGCTAATTCCTAATAGTTTCTCATGGATTAAATCTGAAAGATACTTTCCTCCCTGTTCTCCTTCCTGCAGCTACAAAGCCCAGGCTTTTCCTGGGAAGTCTAAGGTTGCAAAAGATCTTGGTTATAAACAACAGTAGTCAGAATGTCCCTAGCAAGCCAGGCTTTTAATTTATCAAGCATTCCCTGGCAGTGAGGCATCCAAATCATTGTACTTGACTTTTTCCTTACCTGATAAATCAGCAAAGAACAAGAATATGATGCTAAATTAGGCTGTGCAAGAGTGAAAGCCAAAGTTTGCAAATTTTCTGTGCCCAACAACTATGTGAAATCTGAGAAATGAACTCCAATCAGTAACATTAATGACTTAGATTTGTACCACTTTAAAGTTCAGTATATTTATATGTTATAGTTTATATTTTCATATCTTTTATATCATCTGATCTTTAAAAGAGTTATAAGTATTGCCTCTTTTTAAAAGAAACTGACTTTTGGCTTCAGAAGATAAAACTTACCAGAAGTTAAACCTGAAATTAAGTGGCTCACTGGACCCCAAGTTCAAAATCAGTTATTTTGACTTAGAAAACAGAGTTCTTTCCGCTACACTATTTTCTTAAAATATATATATATATGTACATGTATATATATACACACACACACACACATATACCCACACACTATATATATGAATGTATGCATATACACATATATTTTAAGAGAAAAATGTAATTCCAGGGGGAAAATGTATTATTGCAGGTATCAATAACCATTTGGGACACATTTAAAAGGTCTTAATTCTAACCTGCTGTGAAAAGTCATGCCAGAGTTATTACAGCATCAAAAAGTAAAATAAAGCAACTTCAGTTCCATCTGATGTAGCTGACTTTTTGATGAGACTAAAACTGTGTAGCTCATCATCTCTATCCAAGTTCAGATCTCAAGTCTGTGATCTTGGCTACCTTAATGTATGGCTATTGTTATGTTGATGATCACATTGGCTTTTTATTTGCTTTCGGCACACCACGATCTCTCTCCCTTTCTTCTGCTTTTCTCCACTCAAAAGAAGAGGGGTATTTTTCTTCGACATTTGCCTCTCCCATGCCCAGTCTTAAGGAGGACCTACTGTAGTTGCCAAAGCACATCAGCACCTGGGAGACTATTTTAGAAAGACTGACCTCATTCTCCTGAGACTCACCATCAGCCCAATTCTTGGACAATATAAGGTCTGAAAACACAGAGTCGGGTGCTATGAACTTAAAGAAGTACTTTAGACCATGGCAAATTCATCAGTCCTCCAAAGTGCTGACTAATATCTTGGGGCTAGTTCTTTTTCAGTTCAGCTCATATCCCATTATCACCACATCTCTTCAGTCTTTTTGTCCTGATTCTTTATCGTTGTGATCACTACCCAGTATGAAAACCCCTCCTTTGGCCTTGCTCTTACCATATTTCATTGATATTAAGATGACACTGATTGTGAGATTATTAATTGTTTAATGGTTTTTCAGGAGAAAAATAAACACTAACCTTATTAAATGAGCACATCAATTGCATGACTCGTCCAAATTTTAGAAATGTTAAAATAATAAATAATGCTTCAAAATTGTCAAAAATACAGAATATCGTTGCTCACAACCTCATTTGGCATAGCTTCTTCTGCTCCAACATTTTCTGTAAGACCCTACCCTCTCACTTTCCTGTACCTCTAGTACAGTGATGTTCAATCAGATTTTCTGTGGTGATGCTAATGTTCCAAAATCTGTGCTGTTCAATATTAGACAACTACATCTTCTACCTGGAACAAACTTTTTCTTCCTATGCTAGCTTGTCCTGTTGCCCTCAATAACAACCTTAATCACAGTGATAATTTCTTCAGATTCACCTCCACTTCACTTTAGAAGGACAAAGTCGTGGACCTGGTCACCTCCAGCCCTGCCTCCCAGTGCCTGGAGCTCTCTTGTTCTGCTCTATCTCTGAGGCTTGAAACTGTCTCAACTTCCCCTCTCTACCTAAATCCATTATCTTCCTACCACTTAAACTTCCTAGCTCACCCTGATCTTGGTATGTGAACTCATGAGAACAACCAGGTCCCCAGAGTTCCAATTCCTGACCTTTTATAAACCTTGATACCCACTGCCTTCTGTACCTTCTAGACTGTTGAGCGTTACTAGAAAAAAAGATTAGTCATCTTGACTGGATGTTCCATGAATCATGCTATTTACATTTAAGGAAGGTTCAATGTTTCTCCGCGATGCTATTCAACAAGTGATTAAAAAGCTTTAAGTTACTTTTAAGCTCACAATTTTACCTCACTTTCCTTTACTGTCAATAGGAAATAGTAATGGCAATGATAGTAAAAACAGCTAACGTTTCTGTGCACTTATAACGTGGTATATACTACTCTAAGCAGTTTATATGCATCATATCAGTTAACTAACATAAATACTATTTGAGCTGTGTTCTACTGGCCTTGCTATTTTTTATCACTTTACAGAGGAGAAAATATATGTATAGTAGCCCGTTTGTGCTGAGAGGACAGAAGCCCTCTTACATGTAATAGCTTTTAATCCCTCATTTGAAACCACTACTCATCTCTGTTCTTTTCCTGTATTTCAGAGAAATAAGGTTTTCCCTTTCCACACTAAATGGATCCATGCATGCTCTTAATTCTATCCCCATTCTTTCCTTCAGGATCTTTCTCTTAATTCCACCATTCTATCCCCATTCTATCCTTCAGGACCTTTCTCTTAATTCCACCCCCTGTTCCATCCTTCGGGGCCTTGTGTGTCTCTGACATCTTCAGTCTATCCCTCCTTTCCTTCACATACTCCTGCCCCAGCTCACAATGGTTCTTTCCACTCTATCTACAAATTCTCACTTAATGAACAGAAAGGCAAAAGATCTTCTCCCGAATTTGTCATGTTTTCTTCAGTACCTTCCCTTTGCTTTACCCCTTTAAGCTTCCTCAGAGAGTGGGAAGGGGAGTGTGATGCAGTGAGGAACACGTTCCCAAGCAGCCATCAGGGAGGAGGCCACATAGACGCCATGGCACACACATGGTAGTACTCAGCTTTAATCTGCAACAAATGAAAATGTCCGAGCAGACTGATGCACAGAGGAATTATGTGACCTCTTGCCTTCTGATCCAACTATTGAGACATTTGGTCTACATCTCATTAAGAATTATTTCTGGCAATTTTTCAGTTACATGGTTGTTTCTTCATTTTGCCTGGTAGTTCTTTATTTCTCAAATGGTAGAACTCTCAGCATTCCTTTAAGCCTTTGCAGTATGATTTCTGTCTCTATCAGTTCTGATTGCTATAATTGAGTTGCTATAAAGTCAACATGTGACCAAGATTTTTGGCTATTATTATCATCTTTCTTAGCATTTAAATATGAGATGATCAGCCACTATAATCTTTTCTCCTTTTCAATAATAATGGAAACACTGCTTAAATTTATTGATAGGAATTCTACATCTTGGCTAATACATAATTCTAAGATGACTCCTATTACCCTCAACCCTGGTGTTACTCCATGATTGTATTACTTTACATGGAAAAAAGGAATTTTTATAGATGCAATTAAGGTTACTAATCAGCTGACCTTAAGATAGGAAGATTATCAGGGTGGTTCTAATCTAATCACATGAGTCCTATAAAACCTATAAAAGCAGAGTGTTTTCTTTAGCTAGAAGCAAAAGAGGAAGTCAGAGAGATGAAGTGTGAGAGGGGAGGTCCTCCATTGCTGAGATGAAGATGACCAATGGGGCAAGAATCCAAGAGTGGCTTCTGGGAGGTTACAGGGGGCTATAGCCAACAGTTAGCAAAAGAACAGGGATTTCTATCCTGTAATTGCAAGAAACTGAATTCTTCCAACAGTGGCAGTAATGAGCTTGAGAAATGACCTTGATTCCAGATAAGATCACAGCTGGTTAACACCTTAATTTCAGCCTTGAGCTTGAGACTCTGAGCAGATAAACCAGCCCTGTTATCCTGAATTTCTGACCTAAAGAATTGCAACAACAACAACAAAAAAGGATATTGTTTTAAGTTGCTAAGTGTATGGAAATTTGTCACTCAACAATAAAAAAAGACTACAGCCAAAACATCTGGATAATTTATTGCTGCACTGCATCCTTCATATCTTAAATAAGAAAAGGGTATCTCAAAGCTCTGAAACATAAATCTGTCCATTTTCCTTTAAAATAAAAGTTTGCTCAAGTGTACATTGGAAAACACATGCTTTATTAAAAGAACATTCCCTTTAAAAAATAAGTAGATGACTATATTATTCATGAATTCTTTATGGCATTACAAACCAATGTCTGGTGTCCTTTTTAGGGCCTGTTAATGTATTAACGTAAAGTTTGTTGGATTCCATAAAATAATAGTTGGTCTCTGAAGTATTTAATGAAATGAGGTTTCTATACATCAAACATTTAAACAAAAGTCAATGAGAGAATTAGATGCTTTAAACAAAATGGTTATATGGAACCATGATGATGGGCATTTCATGTTTATGTGTATATCAAAACATCAAATTGTTCACTGAAAATATATGCAATTTCAATTTGTCAGTTATATCCCAATAAAGCTGAAAATACTATTGAATTGTTAAAAAATATATTGAACCATGGATTTCTTTATTCAAGGGTGACTGCTTTACAGAACAAATAGGTGACTTAATTTCTTAATTTGGAAATTCTATTATGTAATTTTAGTTAAGCTAACTGCAAGTTTGCAGTTTACAAAAATTGAAAGAAAATAGCTTTTTTATAATAGTGAGATCCCATCTGTACAAATTTGTTTTTTAAATGCTAAACTAAAATAGAAAACATTAATATTTTAATAGTGAAAGGATGAGCATTAGTTCAACTTTCAGTCGTAAAAAATCATATTAACATCCAAATCATGTCACAAGTTATTTGCAGTCTGAGAACAGAGTCAATATTTTGATTAAATAAATTAAGGTAATAACGTTAATGAACAGTGAGCTAAAATACTAAAATGCATTGATGATAGAAGCATGTCTAGACCCTGCAAATATATATGCTTCTATTGCTTCCTATGCCTCAAACATAAATAAGATCTTTAATTTCTATCTTAAGAATTATGCCTGATAAATATGCTCCTACTTTGTTTGCTCTATAATCCTCAAATTATAATACTTCTGTTGTTTGTCTTGTTTTTCAAAATAGCCCAAAAGACCTATCAGGAAGGTTTGGATTTTGTACACATTTATTCATACTTCCCCTATTCAGTCCCTAGTGAATAGTCTGCTCTACAACCACATTCAGGCAATGAGAATTCAGTTAAGTACCAACTTAGAGTCCAGCCCTTCCTGTTCCAGTAGCATTTTTAGTTCTTCAAGTAAATGTGCCTTGACTCACTTAAGGTTATCAATTGCCATTCCTCAAATTTAACTGGATGGTGATAAGTTTGAAGGTGTGAATGGTATTCCAACGGAGAATACCCTGGGACCATGTATTCTTTTCAGAAAAGTCACAAAGCAGGTGGCACTGATATTTTGTCACTGTTGAAAGATTAAAATGATAGTAATAAGAGGTTATTTTAAAATGTTCCAAATTCTGGCCGGAAGCAGTGGCTTACGCCTGTAATCCCAGCACTTTGGGAGGCCGAGGCGGGTGGACCATGAGGTCAGGAAATCGAGACCATCCTGGCTAACACAGTGAAACCCCGTCTCTACTAAAAAATACAAAAAAATTAGCCAGGCGTGGTGTTGGGCGCCTGTAGACCCAGCTACTCGGGAGGCTGAGGCAGGAGAATGGCGTGAACCCAGGAGGCAGAGCTTGCAGTGAGCAGAGATCGTGCCACTGCACTCCAGCCTTGGCGACAGAGCGAGACTCTGTTTCAAAAAACAAACAAACAAACAAAAAGTTTCCAAATTCTAGGGTTTTATCTTATTATTCTTTTTCCAAAACTGGGGCATATTCTAAGTTCATTGCCACATGTATTTCATATTTTATTCTTACCTAGCACTGAATTTTATATAAGCAATATGCTTTCTATCACTTTCTAACTGCATTATGTATTATCCCTTCGCCCCACCCCAAAGCCTTTTGTTCAGCCGGTGATATCAAGGAATGCATCCTTTAGGGGTGTGGTTCAGGATTCAGTAACACATTGGAGTATGCGCTATTGCCTTGAATCATCAGATTTTTATATGAAGCCAAAATAGTTTTTATAAAATATAGATTGTTATTCCTAGCAATGGTTTTTACTGCCAACCATGAGAGATGTTTGCTAGCCTTTGGTTACTTTCTGAGCATAAAATCACCCCAGCACTGCTTACCCCTAAGGCAGAGGCTGAACAAGGATGGTGAAAATCTATGTACTTTCCAGGGTTGAGGGAAGAAATGATCCCACACATGACACCTGCTGACTCCTTGCACCTGTATCCATATTTTATCCTCAAGTAACGAATATCTCAGTTCATTGTTCTTAAAGACATGTTTCTCGAAGAGTCATTCTTAAAGTTGTGTAAAACAGAATCCGTACATTAATTATCCATGTCTACTGCTTACTTATCTGAATAGCAAAGAGAACAACAATTAAAATAAAAAATTGCTGCCACAGAATTCACTATAAATATGTTAATGGGACTCTCAAGACAACCCCTTTACAGCTTTTCAAAACTTCAAGGGGTATTTTTAACTTAATAATGGAAGAAAAAAATGCTTGCAATACACCCAATACACCTGTACCATAAAGAAGAACAAATCAAGTGGGAGCTGTCCAGTGTCATGAGAGAGCAGCAATGCAGGGCAGTGTTGTGGAATTCAGCAGGCAGCACCGGCTCTAAACTGAATTATAATATTATATCCTCATCTATGCTTCTATGTCTAGAAATGTCCCATAGAACTTCCTGCAATAGCAGAAACGTTCTATATCTGTGCTGTCCAATACAATAGCCACTAATGGATATTTAAATTTAGATTTATTAAAATAAAATTGAAAATTTAGTTTCTTTCACATATGGCTAATGAATACCAATTTGGATAGAGAATGAGATTCTTTTTTTAAAGATACTTATACCACCTATTATTTATTGGGCCCTAACCTCAAGCCAGAAGTTTATCCTTTTTTTCCCACAAATATTGAAAAAGTATCTATTTTGTACCAGGCACTGTTCTGCAAACCCAGAACAAAACAACCTACAAGACAAGTAGGGCCCTGGCACCATGGACTTTTCAGCCTAGTGTGGGGGACAGAAAAAGAATATGAAAATAAATAATTCTATGATTTACTTTGGCATATTATATAGGGCAAGGGACTGGGTGTGCCAGGAAAGGGTAAGACTGTTCTTAGAAAAGGTAGTTGTTTTAGTCCATTCTCATGCCACTAATAAAGACATACCTGAGACTGGGTAATTTATAATGGAAAGAGGTTTAATTGACTCACAGTTCAGCATGGCTGGGGAAGCCTCAGGAAACTTACAACCATGGTGGAAGGGGAAGCAAACACGTCCTTCTTCACATGGCAGCAGCAAGGAGAAGTGCCAAACAAAAGGGAGAAAGCCCCTTAAAAATCTATCAGATCTCATGAGAACTCACTCACTATCACAAGAACAGCATGAGTGTAACTGCCTCCATGATTCAACTACCTCCCACTTGGTCCCTCCCACTACACGTAGGGATTACGGGAACTACAATTCAGGATGATATTTTGGTGGGGACACAGTCAAACTACATCAGTGGTGCAGTATGATCTGTCTAAGAAAGTGACCTCTGAGTGTTGTTATGGGTTGTATTGTGTCCTCCATCAAAATTCATGTTGAATTCCTAACCTCTCAGTACCCCAGAATGGGACTTTATTTGGAAATAGGGTTTTTGCAGATGTTAAGATAAGATAAGATAGTTAAGATAAGATAAGATAGTTAAGATAAGGTCATATAGGAGTAAGATGTGCCCTACTTCAATGTGACTGGTGTCCTTGTAATAAAAAGGAAATTTGGACACAGAGACATGCACAGAGAGAAGACGAAGGGAAAACACAGACAGAAGGCCATCTACAAGCTAAGAAAAGAACCTGAAACAGATTCTTCCTCACAGCCCTCAGAAAGAACCAACCCTGCCAACACCTTGATCTCAGACTCCTAGCCTCTAGAATGGTGAGATAATAAATTTCTGTCGCTTAAGGCACTCAGCTTGTGATATTTTCTATGGCAGCCCTAGCCAACTAATATAAGTAGCAACTTGAGGAAGCCGTGCAAATTGTGCATGTCATTTAATCCTCACAGCTCCCTTATCTGTTAGGCATTGGTGTCTCCATTTATCAGATTAGAATTTCAAGTTCAAAACTATGAAAATAATTTGCCTGAAGAAATATTTCTCTGATGTGGCAGAGTCCAGACAGAAGTCTGAGTTAGCCTGATCCCTAGGTCTCACTGTTTCTTATTATACTCTTTGATTACCTTGACTTATCTAAATACACTCACATCTGATTCAATGACAATGAAACAATTAATTTTACAAGTAAATAGATTAGTCGATATCGTTATGTATATACTGTAGTTTCAGTTAAAATAAAATTTTAAAGTCTAGCAAAGATGTCTTATTTGGCTTTTTCTTCAAAACTAACTCCATATTTGATTTGAATCTACTGTGACCGTTAGCCTTTCAAGTATGGAGATACATACACATATATGCATATGCACACATACACACATGTCTATATATAATTTTAGTCTATTTTATAGCTTACATTTTAGATTAATTTAAGCATTGTGATGTAAAGTCTACAGTACTCTTCTCTCAGCCTTTTCCCCACTGCCTTCCCTTCTATTTTACATGTCCAGCCTGACACTCATATTATCTTGCTTCAGCATACATCTATTTCTTAAAGTCAGTTTTCTATGAGGACAGACAAAATCCCCTTATAATGAATACAGGCATGTTTATAGACCCTCACCTTCATCAAAGAGGCTTCAATTTCTCTTAAGAGTATAGGAAGCCGAAAATACATTCTGAAAATATAAGCTCAACACCTGCCTTCCTGAAAATATGGGTGGTGGAAAGCCCTTATGAGTGGATAGCCTATGATTTGTTTGCTCAATTAGTGAAAAGAAACACTTCAATTGGCAAAAATGTTTGCCCAAATGAGAATGGCTTTATAGAAATGTTCTAAATATGGCCTGACTCTAATCAAGCAATGCCATCTGCTTGATGAGTGACAAGGTCACAACTTCTATAATAGAAGCAGTATCCAGTGCCAGAAATGAAGACACAGAAGTCCAACTGTTGCCTACGCTAAACATGGCTACCTATGTTGTAGGAGGCCTGTACATGTCTGTTAGCTTCAGGTATGATCTTATCAAGAGGTACTTTGATTGGTCTTGATCCTGCTAATGATGAGGTGTAGACCCTTGACTGAGTCACTTAATTTTCCTGACACTCAGCTTTTTTCCCTAGAAAATGTAGCTAACAATTTCTATTTCTCATGTTTGTGATAGGGACAAAATGAGGTCATACTCTTGAAGACATCTTGTGAACTGCAAAATAAAATGTAAGCAAAAGGCACAATTTTTCCATCTGTAAGGAATGGCTCCTAGAATAAAAAATGACTTTGAAGTAGCTTTTGAGTACTTATTGTGTACCAAGCACATGGCCAATAACTTTATTTGCATTACCTCATTTTATCTCATAATGACACTATCAATTATGTATTATTACAACTGCCATCTTCCAGAAGAGGCAACTAGTGCTTAAATGGTTTCAGTGAGTTGCCCAAAGTTCCCCAGCTATTAAGTGCCAGAGAATAGATTTGAACCCACCTGTGTTCTTAACTATTTCTTCTCTTATCCCTTACACCCCTGCCAATGATAAAAAAGAGCAACTATTATTAAAACTATATTACTGAGATAATTTATTTGCTTCTGCTTGTGGAGACAAAAATTTTAAGATCATTATTTTTCAATTATAAGAAAAGAATAAAGATGACCAAATAGAAACAGCTCCGGCCTGCAGCTCCCAGTGAGATCAACACAGAAGGCAGGTGATTTCTGCATTTCTAACTGAGGTGCCCAGTTCATCTCACTGGAACTGGTTAGACAGTGGGTGTAGTCCACAGAGGGCAAGCAGAAGCAGGGTGGGGTGTCGCCTCACCTGAGAAGCACAAGGGGTTGGGGAACTCCCTCCTTTACCCAAGGGAAGCCTGTAAGGGATTGTGTCATGAGGAATGGTGCTACTCAGCCCAGATACTGCACTTTTCCCATGGTCTTCACTACCCACAGACCAGGAGATTCTCTTGGGTGCCTATACCACAAGGGCCCTGGGTTTCAAGCACAAAACCGGGTGGCTGTTTAGGCAGACACCACGCTAGCTGCAGGAGGTTTTTTTCGTAACCCAATGGCACCGGGAACACCGTGAGACAGAGCCATTCAATCCCCTGGAATGGGGCTGAAGCCAGGGAGCCAAGGGGTCTTGCTCAGTGAATCCCACACCAACAGAGCCCGGCAAGCTAAGATCCACTGGCTTGAAATTCTTGCTGCCAGTACAGCAGCCTGAAGTTGACCTGGGATGCTCTATCTTGGTGTGGGGTGGAGTGTATGCCATCACTGAGGTTTGAGTAGGTGGTTTTTCCCTCACAGTGTAAATAAAGCTGCCAGGGAGTTCAAACTGGGCAGAGCCCACTGCAGCTCCACAAAGTTGCTATAGCCAGACTGCCTCTCTAGATTCTTCCTGTCTGGGCAGGGTATCTCTGAAAGAAAGGTAGCAGCCCCAGTCAGGGGCTTACAGATAAAACTCACATCTCCTTGGGACAGAGCACCTCAGGGGAGGGGTGGCTCTGGGCACAGCTTCGGTAGACTTAAATGTTCCTGCCTGCCAGCTCTGAAGAGAGCAGCAGATCTCCAAGCACAGCCCTTGAGCTCTGCTAAGGAACAGACTCCCTCCTCAAGTGGGCCCCTGATGCCTGTGCCTCCCAATGGGGAGATACTTCCCAGCAGGGGTCAACAGACACCTCATACAGGAGAGCTCTGACTGGCATCTGGTGAGTGCCCCTCTGGGACGAAGCTTCCAGAGAAAGGAGCAGGCAGCAATATTTGCTGTTGTGCAACCTCTGCTAGTGATACCCAGGCAAACAGGGTGTGGAGTGGACCCCCAGCAAATTCCAGCAAACCTGCAGAAGAGAGGCCTGACTGTTAGAAGGAAAACTAATAAACAAAAAGCAATAGCATCAACATCAACAAAAAAGATGACCACGCAAAAATTCCATCCAAAGGTCACCAACAGCAAAGACCAAAGGAAAATAAATCCATGAAGATGAGGAAAACCAGTGGAAAAAGGATGAAAATTCCAAAAAACAAAATGCCTCTTCTCCTCTGAAGGATCACAACTCCTCACCAGAAAGGGAACAAAACTGGACAGAAAATGAGTTAGATCAATTCACAGAAATAGGCTTCAGAAGGTGGGTAATAACAAACTCCTCAAAGCTAAATAAGTATGTTCTAACCTAATGCAAGCAAGGTAAGAACCTTGATAAAAGGTTAGCAGAATTGCTAACTAGAATAACCAGTTTAGAGAAGAACATAAACAACCAGATGGAGTTGAAAAAACCACAGCACGAGAACATCATGAAACTTACCATATTATCAATAGCCAAACTGATCAAGTGGAAGAAAGGATATCAGAGACTCAAGATCAACTTCATGAAATAAAGCATGAAGACAAAATTAGATAAAAACGAATGAAAAGGAATGAACAAAGCCTCCAAGAAATATGGAACTATGTAAAAAGCCAAACCTATGTGTGACTGGTGTACCCGAAAGAGATGGGAAGAATGGAACTAAGTTGGAAAACTTTTCAGGATATTTTCCAGGAGAACTTCCCCAACCTAACAAGACAAGCCAACATTCAAATTCAGAAAATACAGAGAACACCACAAAGATATTCCTTGAGAAGAGCAACCCCAAGACACATATCGTGAGATTCACCAAGGTTGAAATGAAGGAAAAAATGTTAAGGGCAGCCAGAGAGAAAGGTCGAGTTACCCACAAAGGGAAGCCCATCAGACTAACAGTAGATCTCTCTGCAGAAACCCTACAAGCCAGAAGAGAGTGGGGGCCAATATTCAACATTCTTAAAGAGAAGGATTTTCAACCCAGAATTTCATATCCACCAAACTAAGCTTCATAAGTGACGGAGAAATAAAATCCTTACGGACAAGCAAATCCTGACGGATTTTGTCACCACCAGGCCTGCCTTACAAGAGCTCTTGAAGGAAGCACTAAATATGGAAAGGAAAAACTGGTCTCAGTCACTGCAAAAACATACCAAATTGTAAAGACCACTGACACTATGAAGAAACTGCATCAACTAATGGGCAAAATCAACAGCTAGCATCATCATGACAGGGTCAAATTCACACATAACAATATTAACCATAAATGTAAATGAGCTAAAAGCCCCAATTAAATGGCACAGGCTGGCAAATTGGATAGAGTCACGACCCATCAGTGTGCTGTATTCAGTAGACTCATCTCACGTGCAAAGACACACATAAGCTCAAAAATAAAGGGATGGAGGAAGATTTACCAAGCAAATAGAAAGAAAAAAAAAAAGGCAGGTATTGCAACCCTAGTCTCTGATAAAACAGACTTCAAACCAAAAGAGATAAAAAAAGACAAAGAAGGGCATTACATAATGGTAAAGGGATCAATGCATCAAGAAGAGCTAACTACCTTAAATATATATCCACCCAATACAAGAGCACCCAGATTCATAATGCAAGTTCCTAGAGACCTACAAAGAGACTTACACTTCCACACAATACTAGTGGGAGACTTTAACACCTCACTGTCAATATTAGACAGATGAACGAGACAGAAAATTAACAAGGATATTCAGGAGTTGAACTAAGCTCTGGACCAAGTGGACCTAATAGACATCTACAGAACTCTCCACCACAAATCAACAGAATATACATTCTTCTCATCACAGCATCACACTTATTCTAAAATTGACCACATAATTGGAAATAAAACACTCCTCAGCAAATGCAAAAAAAACTAGAAATCATAACAAATAGTCTCTCAGACCACAGTGCAATCAAATTAGAACTCAGGATTAAGAAACTCATGCAAAACAGCACAACTACATGGAAAACGAAAAACCTGCTCCTGAATGACTACTGGGTGAATAACAAAATGAAGGCAGAAATAAATAAGTTCTTTGAAACTAATAAGAACAAAGACACTATGTACCAGAATCTCTGGGACAGAGCTAAAGCAGTGTTTAGAGGGAAATTTATAGTACTAAATGCCCACAGGAGAGTGAGAAAGATCTAAAATCGACACCCTAACATCACAATTAAAAGAACTAGAGAAGCAAGAGCAAATAAATTTAAAAGCTAGCAGAAGACAAGAAACAACTAAGATCAGAGCAGAATTGAAGGAGATAGAGACACAAAAAACCCTTCAAAAAAATCAATGAATCCAGGAGCTAGTTTTTTGAAACAATTAACAAAACAGACCACTAGCCAGATCAATAAAGAAGAAAAGAGAGAAGAATCAAATAGACACAATAAATAAAAAATGATAAAGGGGATATCACCACTGATCCCACAGAAATACAAACTACTATCAGGGAATACTATAAACATCTCTACACAAATAAACCAGAAAATCTAGAAGAAATGGATAAATTCCTGGCCACCTACAACCTCCCAAGACTAAACCAGAAAGAAGTGGAATCCCTGAATAGATCAATAACAAGTTCTGAAATTGAGGCAGTAATGAATAGCTTACCAACCAAAAAAAGCCCAGGACCAGACGAATTCACAGCCAAATTCTACTAGAGGTACAAAGAGGAGCTGGTACCATTCCTTCTGAAACTATTCCAAACAACAGAAAAAGAGGGACTCCTCCCTAACTCATTTTATGAGGCCAGCATCATCCTGATACCAAAATCTGGCAGACACACAACAAAAAAAGAAAATTTCAGGCCAATATCCCTGATGAACACCAATGCGAAAATCCTCAATAAAATACTGGCAAACTGAATCCAGCGGCACATTAAAAAGCTTATCTATCATGATCAAGTGGGTTTCATCCCTGGGATGCAAGGCTGGTTCTATATATGCAAATCAATAAACATAACCCATCACATAAATGAAACCAATGACAAAAACCACATGACTAACTCAATAGATGCAGAAAAGGCCTTTGACAAAATTCAACACCGCTTCATGCTAAAAACCTCAACAAACTAGGTATTGATGCAACATGTCTTGAAATAATAAGAGCTATTTATGACAAATCCACAGCCAATAACATACCGAATGGGCAAAAGCTGGAAGCATTCCCTTTGAAAACTGGCACAAGACAAGGATGCCCTCTCTCACCACTCCTATTCAACATAGTATTGGAAGTTCTGGCCAGAGCAATCAGGCAAGAGAAAGAAATAAAATGTATTCAAATAGGAAGAGAGGATGTTAAATTATCTCTGTTTGCGGATTACATGATTGTATATTTAGAAAACCCCATCGTCAGCCCAAAATCTCCTTAAGCTGATAAGTAACTTCAGCAAAGGCTCAGGATACAAAATCAATGTGCAAAAATCACAATCATTCCTATACACAAATAATAGAGAGCCAAATCATAAGCAAACTCCCATTCACAATTGCTACAAAGAGAATAAAATACCTAGGAATACAACTTACAAGGGATGTGAAGGACCTCTTCAAGTAGAACTACAAACCAATGCCCAAGGAAATAAGAAAAGACACAAACAAATGGAAAAACATTCCATGTACATGGATAGGAAGAATCAATATCGTGAAAATGATCACAATGTCCAAAGTAATTTACAGATTCAATGCTTCCCATCAAGCTACCATTGTTTCTTCACAGAATTAGAAAAAACTACTTTAAATTTCATATGGAACCAAAAGAGAGCCCATATTGCCAAGGCAATCCTAAGCAAAAGAAAAAAACAAACAAACAAAAAACAAAGCTGGAAGCATCAAGCTACCTGACTTCAAACTATACTATAAGGCTATAGTAACCAAAACAGGATGTTACTGGTACCAAAAGAGTTATATAGACCAATGGAACAGAACAGAGGTCTCAGAAAGAACACCACACATTTACAACCATCTGACCTTTAACAAATCTGACAAAAACAAGCAATGGGGAATGGATTCCCTGTTTAATAAATGGTGTTGGGAAAACTGGCTAGCCATATGCAGAAAACTGAAACTGGACCACTCCCTTACACCTTATACAAAAATTAACTCAAGATGGATTAAAGACTTAAACATAAGACCTAAAACCATAAAAACCCTAGAAGAAAACCTAGGCAATACCATTCAGGACATAGGCATGGGCAAAGAGTTCATGACTAAAACACCAAAAGCAATGGCAACAAAAGCCAAAATTGACAAATGGGATCTAACTAAACTAAAGAGCTTCTGAACAGCAAAAGAAACTATCATCACAGTGAACAGGCTACAGAATGAGAGAAAAGTTTTGCAGTCTCCATCTGACAAAGGGCTAATATCCAGAATCTACAAGGAACTTAAAACAAATTTACAAGAAACAACCCCATCAAAAAGTGGCAAAGGATATGAACAGACAGTTATCAAAAGAAGACATTTATGCAGTCAACAAACATATGAAAAAAAGCTCATTATCACTGGTCATTAGAGAAATGCAAATCAAAACTACAATGAGATACCATCTCACACCAGTTAGAATGGCGATCATTAAAAAGTCAGGAAACAATAGATGCTGGAGAGGATGTGGAGAAACAGTAACACTTTTATACTGTTGGTAGGAGTGTAAATTAGTTCAACCATTGTGGAAGACAGTGTGGCGATTTCTCAAGGATCTAGAAGTAGAAATACCATTTGCCCAGAAATCCCATTACTGGGTATATACCCAAAGGATTATAAATCATTCTCTTATAGATACACATGCACATGTATATTTACTGCAGCATTATTCACAATAGTAAAGACTTGGAACCAACACAAAGGCCCATCAATGATAGACTGGATAAAGAAAATGTGGTACATATACACCATGGAATACTTTGCAGACATAAAAAAAAAGAGTTCATGTCATTTGCAGGGACTTAGATGAAGCCTGAAACCATCATTCTCAGCAAACTAACACAGGAACCAAAAACCAAACACTGCATGTTCTCATTCATAAGTGGGAGCTGAACAATCAGAACACAGGGCACAGGGAGAGGAACATCAGGCACCAGGGCCTGTAGGGTGGTGGGGGGCAAAGGAAGGGATAACATTCGGAGAAATACCTAATGTAAATGATGAGTTGATGGGTGCAGCAAACCACCATGGTACATGTACACCTATGTAACAAACCTGCACATTCAGCACATGTATCCCAGAACTTCAAGCATAATAAAAATAAATACATTTATATCATGAAGGAAAAAAAAAGAATAAAGTTTGTGTGATATATGCTATCTATAACCAAAAAATCAATACTTCTATTGAAAGTCATAAATATTATTTACTATGGACTATAATAAGGTATTATTCTGCTCTTCACTTCAAAGACCCATCTTTTGAATATGGCAAGTAGCTAGGGAAATATTGAAAGTTCCAGTATTATTTAGCTATATTTTCCAAATTCTCCACTAATCTTTGTGTGTAGACATTTAACCAAATAAAATGATTCATATTACCTAATGTTGTTACTCATGCCAAATATATTTCACAATAAAAAAAAAAAGAGATCTGAGTGTGTAGAGAGGATGGATAGGAAATGACAAAGTAAAGTGATTTGAGAAGGGATTAGGTCTAATCAGTTGGGTTTATTTTTTTTTTCTGGTAATAATTAAGGTATTTACTGAGGCAATGGGTTATCATAAAGCAAAAAACAAAGAAACTCCTAACCCACTCCATGAGACAGAATTTCATAAAAGCATTTCTATAAAAATGATGAATAGTCCACCAGAATCGAAATATATACAAATTGCAAAGCTAGTTGGAGGAGTGTGTGTGTGTGTGTGTGTGTGTGTGTGCTGCCTTGGTCTCTCAAGTCTATCAAAAGAGGGGAAAAAGAAAAGGTGACTTGCTGACTGAGCAAGTCTAGGCCTAACATCAGATACTATAATACCACCATTAAAAAAAAAGGAATTCATCATAAATGCTACTTAAAAGACAGTAAAGAGCCAACATACATGTTTGGGAACAAGTAACTCCTGTCAGCGACCTTAACTGAGAGAGATACGGAGCTTAACCTGAGGGCAGCAGGACTTCCTCAGTGCCCCCACCCTCTACCTCCCAACCCTTATAGTATCATTTTTCTTTAGCCTACAAAGATATGTATGAACACATTTTTGTTTGTTTGTTTGTTTGTTTGTTTTTAAAGATATCTAAGGACAACGCACATTTGTAAATAGAGGGAACATGACATAGTGGATTAAGGACAGTGTACAGTATTTTATATAAAAGATTCTACAACAAATTTTCTTGAAAAAATGAGGCAGATATGAGATGTCCTGAAGTCCCCAGTTCTCATAACTTTGAGGACATGAGTAAATTTGTTATATGGCATTTCACAGGTACTGAGTTACAGGATTTTGGTCAGTAACAATTTCTTGCCAGAAGCACTATCTTTTGTAATGGGCTACATAGCAGAATGTTTGTTCTATTTTAGTTTTATTTTGCTTTAGTTTTGTAGGAAGTAGGACGAGAAGAACTCTTACTAAATTCTATTACCTAGAAATATTTTTATAGCATAAAACAGTTTCCACAAATTTTTCTATGCACATTATTTAATAATTTTTATGTTATCATTTTCCAAATTATTATACATCTATAATACCAATTCAATGACTACTGTGTATAGTCTCTTGATATTACTGATCCATTTTTGAGATATTAAGGGTTTTTTCCTTTTTTAATTATTATAAACGATACTGTGAGGAACAGCTTCTTCACATATATTTTGGTTAATTTATCTGACTATGCCTTAAAGTTAAATTCCTACAAGAGAAAGTCTTCAGCTTTGGAAAGATAATTGGTGCTTTACAAACATAGTTCTTGCTGGTGGTGATGGCTGTGTTGAGGGAGAGAAAAGGCTAAAGACTGAGAAGCCCATAACTGAAACTCAGGCAGTGGTAACAGAAGTGCAGATGAGGTAGAGCAGAAAAGATATTCACAAGGCAGAATCAACAGGGTACAGAGACTGATCAATGGGAAGCTGAGGAGAGACACAAGGAGAGAGAAAAGTCACAGGTGGCCTGAAGGCTTCTAGCGTGAACAACTGGGGAGTACATAATGAGTTTCAAATTGAACTTGCTGAGTCTGAGGTGCCTTCAAGGTATCCTGGTAGAAATGGTCAATGGGCAGTACACAGTGGAAATATATAGCATCCCAGGACACAGACCCACACGTTCCTGACAAACACAAATCAATCTGGTTTTACAGGAGTTCATAATATCACCTCTGCCAATTTTAAATATAGTGTGTATCGTGTGTATTATATGTGTGTGTGTGTGTGTGTGTGTGGTGGGATGGGGATTACACAGGAAATTTCTTTGGTTGTTGTCCAAAGTCACTGCATTTGATGTAACAGCGCTCTCTCTCTCTCTCTTCTTCTTTTTTTTTTTTTTTTTTTTTAACATTAATGCCTCAACCTTAAAGAAGAGCTTTAGTCTTATTATAAACAATACTGATTTAAAATTTGCAAATTTAAAACTGGAGTGAATATGGAACAAAAAAGTTATTGAAAAGTAACAATCAATCCATCAATGCTCCCAGTGAAGAATAAACATCATCATAAGAATGCCCAATATATGCAGTGTCTATTGTTTTTTGAAAAAGATTTACACAGGCATACGACATTTGATTTTTACCATAACCTTGGAAGGCACATTAGTTTTTATTGCTAATTTGCAGATCTAAGGAAACCGAAGTTCTGAAAAGCTAAACAATTTTTTTCTGTTGTTCACAGCTGGTAGATGCTCAAATTGAAACTTGAGCCCTGGCTTTCACACTCTGGGGCCAGAGTTCTTCCCCTCACCCTCCAGCTAGCTACATTAAATCAATCAATCAATCAATAATATTTTATTACCTTTTCTTTCTCTTCCTCCTCATTATTCTAATCAAGATACCTTAAGTTTTGAATTCAAAATGTATCTCATTCTTATGGCAAAGTAGGTTTCAAGTCATTTCATGGAAATTTATACAAGTGCCTGTGTGCTACAATGGCTGAGTTAGAGCACAGTGCTCTGAGGCAGTTCCCGCTGTGGAGACACAGCCTGGCTGACTCACAGCCCTGTGTCTGTCACTTGGCAACTTTTTCCAGTAGCATGTCCTTCCACTACATTCTTCAGTCATCTTTCTCAACTGCACAAATCCTGCCTGGTAAATATGTGTGTGATTCAAGCTCACACTACTTTTTGGAACCTCATTGAATTGTCACCTCTTGCACACACACATACACACACACAAACAGCCAAAAAACCATTTTTGAGTATGGCTCTTTCTCAACAGTGTTCTCTAAAAATTTATCATAACACCATTATCATTCTTTAACTCTGTGGTTCAGATGTAAGGCAATTCTGTATCTCTTCATTTGCCTCTTGTGTAGTCTCCACTCACCTTCATTCTCAGAGATTTATAGAAAATGTTTCCCATATACTGCTAACTCAGAAGTCACATTTATTTTTCAGGTTTTTAAGGCTGAGTCTGACCTGAAAGCACTTTTTTATAGGTTCAGTTACTCTTGAAGGTTAAAGTGACTTTCTTTGGCTTCCTAATTTATTTTAGAAAGCCATTATAACTGTGACAGAAGAAATCTAACCAAAAAAGCACAAAAATATTCTGATCAAACTCAGTTTTTACTTTTGGCTAAAAGCTATTTATTGCATGTTTGGTGCTACTTTTAAAAAAAGTTTCATTGAGATGTAACTGAGATAAAATAAACTGGATACATTTAAAGTGTACAACTTGACAAGTACTGCAAATATATACTTGTGAGTCTCACACCAATGAGACCATCACCACAAGCAAGGGAATGAACATATCCATCACTCCCACACTGCCGACTTCCCGTGTGTTCCTTCAGAATCCCTCCTTTTCCCTTCTCTGACACACATTCTGGAAAGGGAGACCGAATATTGTTAAAACATCAAATTATTTCCAACTTTTCTATAAATCTAACTTTGTTTTAATAAAAACCACAACAGGAGTCTCAAAAAATGTAAAAACATTGTCCAGAAATAAAAGCACTTTAAAATGATGTTACAAATGAGGAAATAAGAAAATGATGAATATATCAATATAAAACCAGGCAAAGTCCATAGGCAGAGAATGCTCATCCTCCTAAAATGGCTAATAAAAAGATTGAAATCTAAATCTAAATCTTACTAATAATCAAATAAATAACAATTAAAACAGCATATTCATTTACATTAATTTTTGGCAAAGATTTAGAAGATAGTATGATGCTAAGAGTGTAAATATTAGAAGATAATATGATGCTAAGAGTTTAAAGCTTTTTGAAAGTAGACACTAATATATTGCTGAAAAAAGTACAGATTTCCTTATAACTATTGCAATATTAAATGTACATTATTTTTGATGTAGCAACTTGTCTAGAAGTTAATACTAAAGAAATAAATGAACAATGGCAACAACTTGGGAGCAATGTAAATGTCTGTCATTAGTAAACTGGTTAACTATCTAACGGTTCATTCATATAAAGGAATCACCAGAGGCCATTTAAATGATAAAGTTTATCTGTCTGAATTCAGTGGAAATAAAATGAGTGAAAGAAAAGGAGATACATATAGAATGATTTTTTTTCTTTTGTATACAAAAATAATCCAGTGTGTTTTTCAGGTGTAGGAAGAATTCTGGAAAAAACTATATAAAATTTAAGTAAAGTTCTCTCTGGGAATGAGGGTAAAACACTGTCACTTTTTACTACATATATATTTAATTTTACTAAAAAATATTTACTACTTTTATAATTTCAAATGTTTTCATTTAATAACAATACGTATATATTCTTATTAAATTTATATAGTTTTCTATGTCCCTCTAAACATATGCACTGATATGGTTTGGCTCTGCGTCCCCACCCAAATCTCATTTTGAATTACACTCTCATAATTCCCATGTGTTGTGGGGGACACCTGGTGGGAGATAATTTGAATCATGGGGGCAGTTTCCCCTATACTGTTCTCGTGAATAAGTCTCACAGGATCTGATGGTTTTATCAGGGGTTTCTGCTTTTGCATCTTCCTCATTTTGTCTTGCTGCCACCATGTAAGAAGTGCCTTTCGCCTCCCATCATGATTTTGAGGCCTCCCCAGGCATGTGGAACTGTAAATCCAATTAAACCTCTTTTTATTCCCAGTCTCAGGTACATCTTTATCAGTAGCATGAAAACAAACTAATACATGTGCTAAGAACAAAATCCTAAAAAATATACTACAAAGTGTTAGAGTCATTCTATAACCACAAGAAGTCTTGTAAAAAAATTTGTTCATCTGATTTTTCTAATTTTTGTACAATTATTTGTCATAAGCGGTATAACAAAATACTTCTAATAACCTCCTGTTTAGGTAAAATCAATATAACAAAAAATTACTTAAACAGTATAAAATAGTCAATCTCTACATTTTTTTTTCCAAATGCTGACAATAATAATAAAGTAAACACAGTCACTAGGAAGACTTCTGCCTCTTGCCCAAAGGAGCCAGGTTTATGCTTGTTCATGAAAGAATGGCAAAAACTGGACAAAATGAATGAAACAACAATTTTCAGACCTTAGGCAACAGTTAGCAAAGCATGGTGATTACAGAAAAGGAATGCAATGAGATGACGCCTGTGATTGCCCCAGTGTACATACCGGAGAGTTTCCAGGTCCCAACATAAGGAGGGGGGATCCCTGCCTGACCCCAAAATCTCCCTAAGTTGAGGAGATGGAGCTGGGAATTCAGGGAGGTCAAGGTAGCTACAATTTGCTGAATAGAGAGGAGAGAGTGGCCAGAGAGAGGACTCAGGGACATCTGCACAGGCCCACTCTTGAGTCTTCAGCTGAGTGTTGATCAGCCTGAGGAAGGTGAGATTTCTGGGACAAAGCTGGAGGAAGGAATGACAAAGACAGAAAAGGAAATTTTTCGGGGTGATATATATATATGTGTATTATCTTGGTTTTGGTAATTTTCTCACAGATGTGTATACCTATATCAAAACTTACTAAATTGTGTACTTTACATGTAGGTTATTTTTTTTTTCCCAGTGGAGTTTTAAAAACAATTTTGTAAAGAAAAAAATATGTATCATGAAAATGAACTGATGGGCTAGGATATTACTCAAATTAGCCCTTTGTGTAAGCATAGCACAGTTAGCATCGATTTACATTTACATCTCTTCAGGTTGAGAAGAAAGCAAGTAAGGATGCCACCAAAAACACCTATATAATCTGTATCCAAATGTAGTAAATTACTTTGAAAAAATTGGAAGTTTTCCCTACTGTATTAAAGTTTTCCTAACATGTGACTTTAATCATGGCCTGTTACTCTAAGAAACTGTAATTCACTAATAATACATAAGGCCATAGACCTGGGTCTGCCCCCTCCCTCCATATCAATAATACTCAACATTTGTAGAAGGTATATAAATGTTATGCACTTCAAGAAGAGAAGTATGCCAAGAGAGATGTAACAATGCATGAGATAGAGTCTAGAGAATTTAGAACAAGCCTTGGTTTAGATGAACATTAAGGGCTTAAGGGCTATTCTTCCAGTAGGACATTTGTAGAACAGGAAAGCCAGGTGACCATATTCTATAGGGCAGGCCTGAGCTTTATCTATTTCGTGGCTGGATGTTGCATGTTCTCTGAATCAGCAAATTGTCAGTGGGAAAAATTTATCTATATTGACTGCTCTCAACCAGCTTATTTAAGATAAAACAGTACCTTGGCAGCCAGCTGAAGAGATGTTTTGGTACTGCATTGGTCTAAGTAATGGATTATTGATCTACAGTTAAACCGATCTGAAGGTCAGACTTCTAGGATTTCTCTGTCTCACATTCTGAATCCATTGTTGTCTTTTAGGAATGGCTATATCAGAGGTACCTGACTCATCTTTGGCCAGAACAACAGGAGCAAATCTGGTATTACAGTATGTGGGCTGCAAATATAACAAAATTAGTGCCTCTATATTTTGCTCTGCAGATTGTTCCTGAATTATGGTCCCACAGTCATGCTGCATTGCTCACTGGAAGTTTCTATAACGAGAATTTAACCCACTTGTTTACACTGGAACTTAGTTCATAGGTTCTCATCACATTTATTTCAGGCTTTCAGGTGAAATATCCTGCCTATTTGAGCTTACAACGTTTTTATTTCTTATGTAAGCACGTGTGTATGTTTATGTGTACTTTAATCAATAAAATGACAGATCCTCAGCTTCTTGAGGACTATGCCAAAAAACCTAAAGGATAATCCAGATTACAAATAGCACATTCTGTTCAGTGAACTGGGCTTTCATCCCATTATCAGACAATGCCATTTGGTTCTTTAAAATAAATCAAGGGGAATATTTCACATGAAAGGGATTACTTCTTCCTACGCAAGTCAAAAAATAGGAAAACAAATGAACATTTAAAGCCTACTGGAGCCCATCTATTTGCCCCCTGGAAAGATTATGCTATTCAATGACTGGAGGGATTTAAAGAAGTAGTGTAATATGTGAATTATTGACTATCAAAAAGACCGTGTGGAGAAGACTTCATAAAATGAACTTCTAAGAAATACGCCTTGAGAAATGGTGCTGAACTCTAGGAAAAAAAAAATAAAACTATTTCTGTTTAACTGTAAGCACAGCTTCTTTGTTTCCTTAGGCAAACAGATTTCCTGTGGTCTAGAAACGTTTCTGTCCTTGAGGCTAAGAAGGGTGAAGCTTCAGGGCCCCTCACCTACATGAGCTCCTTCCTAAGACACTGGAAAAGGCTCGAGGGGTCGGTTGGCATGCTCCTTTGCTTTCGCAATTTTGCATGAGTGAGACATTTTAACTGCAGAAGTTTAAGATCAATGTCTACATACTGATTTTGCCTTTATCACACTTTTCCCTTGGGTTAGGTAGCACTGGGGTGACTGTGGGCCACTTTCGGATCCGGCTAATTAGAAGTTGAGTTAAAGATACATTTAGTTTCAGTTTGGTGTGATTACATTCTTGTGGTTCTCAGTCTCTTCCACGTGCCCTTAGGTTCTTGCTGGCTGCCTGGGTGTAGCTTCCAGGAACACACCTGATTACCGCGGTGCTGGCAACATGAAAGTGCAAGCCTAGAGATCACTCCAAAATCAATGTGCCGAGAGCTTCAGGCACCACAAGTCTGTGTGGAGTGAAGGAGACACAATGTTCAAAACATATAAAGCCGGGAACTACTCTTTGAAAATTCTTCCAAATCTTACAGTTCACAAATGAAAGACATTTGAGAGAGACATTTTCCAAGTTTGGTCACAGTCCTAAGAATGTATATGAAATCACCCAAAAAAATTGAGAAACTTGATGTAACTTTTCTAAACTATCAGTAATAAAATGACAGATTATAATCAATCATACTAAAGAAAACATTGCATTATCTTGTTATTCTCAACACAGAAAACACGATCACGTAAAATGAAGAGGCAATCAGAGAATAAACAGCCAAAACTAGAGCCAAAAAAAAAAGTAGAAATGTATCAAGCAATTAATTTTCTAAAAATGAAGTTAATTTTATAAATTTTGTTATCCTTGCAGAATTTGTCAGCTTTATTAATTTTATAAACTGGTGTGATTTATTTTTATATCCTAAATAAATACTCAATCTCCACATTCAATACATATTCCAATGATGTATCCATTTCTCTTAAAAGGGACTCCTCGAGTTGTATGACACCTCAGGTGGTATAAAGCCTGGACCCACTCCTTGTCAACTACCACATTTTCCTTGGGATATGAAGAGGTAACATCCTTTATATATTATGACTAAGTAATAAAATGGATATACATCTATTAGCCAAACTGCAAATTGTGATATTCAGCATTTTAAGGGACTGATTCTGTTGGATACCCAGAAATATAAATAGGTCAAATCCTATGACCAATAAATTAATGAATTGATAAAATAATACTGTATCTTTTTCTTGATTACACTAAAAATTTAAAATATTATATTCCTTATACAACATTTTAAATTTAATTTGCCTTGTAAGTGTTGGTTGTATATGCATAGTTCTCCAGAAATATATTTTTAAATATCTTTACATACAAAATCTGATTTTAGGTCCTCAATTTATGGCAAATGTTTTGAACGCTTGTTTGGCTTAAAATTCACAAATATATAAACCAGCAATGACATCATGATAGGCTTTGTGCATTTCTTACTAAAAGTGATAAAATATGTAGACAACAGGCTGGGCATGGTAGCTCACACCTGTACTTCCAGCACTTTGGGAGGCTAAGGCAGGCGGATCACGAAGTCAGTAGATCGAGACCATCCTGGCTAACACAGTGAAACCCTGTCTCTACTAAAAATACAAAAAATCAGCCGCACATGGTGGCACGAGCCTTTAGTACCAGCTACTCAAGAGGCTGAGGCAGGAGAATCGCTTGCACCCGGGAGGTGGAGGTTGCAGCGCCACTGCACTCCAGCCTGGGTGACAGAGTGAGACTCTATCTCAAAAAAAAAAAAATTGTAGACAACATATTTCACAAGTCTGTCATACTTGCTCAGCTCCATAATCCTTACTACAAAATGCACATAATCTGGCATATTCAAATGGAAGCTTTTATCAAGTTCATCAAATTATACAAATCATGTTACAAAGGAGAGACCACAAAGCTGGTGTACAATTTTTGTTTAGTAATTTATATGTTAATATTGGTAAACTAAAGTCAAATGTAAAAATGAAACATATCATCAATGAAATCTTCAGATAATAAGGATAAGATTATTATTTTAAAATTGTAACTTTAGATACACTGAGGTCTGTATAATTCATGATAATATTTCCTATCTTTATATATTATTCATATATATATACATTTTAAATATATTTTTGAAATTAGGGATTTTTCAAAGTTTTTTTTTAAATAGTGATTTCAAATATACCCATACCTGTTTAAATATATCTGTGAAATGTTCAGGTTATGACACACTTTAAATAACTAAAATTCATCTTAAACTGTATCTTATACATCATTTACATGTGCAGGAGATAACTGCAGATAAGACTGAAGAAGGTTGGAAGCTGAAGGTTTACAGAGAACAAATGTTTCTGATATATCCAATTGTGAAAACACTTAAATATTCAGAAGAAAAAGGTTGTATCATAAAATTATATATATGTGTTCACATTTAAACTCCAATATTCTATAAAGATCTGAATTAAAATTAACTTAGAAAGTAATTTTGTCTTATGAGATGACTGAATGGAACTATTAAACACATAACTTATTCATATGATTTTATTTTTATATATCTTTGCAGAAAAAGGTATATGAAAAATGAGGTAGAACTAAATCAGTGATTCCTAACCCAGAATCACTACACTGTAATGGAAACATGAATGTGATTCCAGTGGTACATGTAACTCTAAAATTACATACAAATTCTCTGTGTGATTATGTGTATATGTAGAGTTTCCATAAGAGCTCTGCTACATCTACTTAGACTCCTGGAGGATTCCAGAACTTCTAATAGAGTAAAACACAGAAACCGTTTCGAAAATAAATTTCACTAAGAAGAAAAAGAAATGAAGTTCTAATTGTGTTGGTAATGTCCCAGTCCCACCCACACATCACGAGAGAGAGAAAAAGAAATTCCAAGGATTTGATAATTTCAAGGAACAAAGTGCTCAGGAGATATATTCACTGAACAATTCCCCAAGTACTCATGTGTGAACAATTCAAAAATTCTAAAAATACTGTTCAGTGACATCTCGATAGTTCTTCAAAATATGAGATTGAAAAACAAGGCCTTTTTCCAAGTCACACTCTTAAATACGGTTAGCATTTTCATTACACAACTATTTTGAGTTTTTGAGCCTATGGATACCTCAGTAACCAACATACTATGAATGTGAGCTTTTGCAGTCATTAAAGCATAAAGAGGATGACTAATTATTAATTTAAAGGTTATGCAAACTCTCTTGAATATTAATGACTAAAATCACTAATGATAGGCTGTATTTGGACTAAAACTGACAGCAAGCTTCTTGTGAAGTCTGCTGGTCAAGTTATCAAATCAGAGGTGCAGAAAGACAAGAAAATTCTCAAAAATGCTTCCACAAGAAGAATCCTTGAAGTAAGTTAGGTATCTAACCTTAAAAAAAAAGGTTTAATGGAGGAAATTATTGCTGTATTCACTTGTATTATCGAGGCTAAGAGAGATTATTAGAATTATTTTGTATCTTTCTAGCAATATGCCTCATACCAAAGGGAGGAAGTGGCAGGGAAACAATGCATTACAAAGAATATTTTTCTAAAAACGAGTCCTAGGCAACAAGGAAAGAACTTGTCTTACAAGTTGATGTTCTCTCCCAAAAAGGCAATTTTAGGCATCAAGAATGTTCTGAGATGGATTTCTACACTGAGTGGGAAGTTGGATTCTTATATATAGGAAATCCCTGTCAGTACTTAAATTCTATGATTCTACGATTTATTAAGAAAAGCCACTTGCGACTACATAGGACACAACCTGGAAACAAGGCAGCTGCCTAAGGAAGGCCCTTAAATAGTTGTAAGTGAATGCCAAATGTGAGGTGAAGAAACAGAGAGGTCGTTAGAAAGGAAATTATGTACAAAACACAAGATTTTACTGCCTTGGTGAATTTTGAACCACAGCCAAATTACTTTCTTCTCTTGAGAAGATATGAGGAAGAGAAGAAAGCTCTTCAAGGCAACAGCATGATGTAAATCCAAAGCATTTTCATACTTTGGGAACGTGCTTGCATGCAGAAGTGTGAGCTGGAGGAGGAATCTCAGGTGATAAGAAAAAGACGTCAGCAGGGCAGAGTGGTGAATGGCCTTCAAGATAAGGATAAGTAATTGAAATTGGTTAGGAAAGCAATAGGGAGCCAGAAGAAGGAACTGAAATGAGTAATGGGAAGCTAGAAGATTAGAAAAGCTAGACCGATTACCTTGGGAGGCAGGATTTTTCAATGATTAGAGATGGTAATGGCCAAAGGGGAGATTGTAGAATCAAGATAGGAAACCAAAAGACAAGGATGGATAGACCTATTCCCAAAACAAGAATAGTAACTTCATGAGGTACCAGAGAGGCAGTTTGTAATAACAAAAATGAGGCCTTCACTGAAGCTTGGGCATTATGTAACACTGATCTAGGATGGCATGCCTACATGTCACCTGTGCTTGGTATCCATCAGGAAATGTTTGTTGCATGAATGAAGAAAAAAACATAGTTCTATTCTCACATAAAATAATCATTTAAAATCACCAATTTGGGAAACAACAATCAACTATTAGATTGTTAAAATGTTGACAGTTTGTGAACTTTTTTCTTTTTTTTTTTTTTTAGCAATGCCCCAATGTCACTTTCTTCAGAACTGCTTAGACTTTTGTGTACAAGTAAAAGAAAAGAGCATCAGTTCTTAAGGTCTAAGCCTGAAAACAAACGTTCTTTGTTTTGAATTTGTTTTCAATGTACAAAAGGTTTACATGAAAAATACAGGCAGGCTAATATTGCAAACAACATGTAATTTCAAAGAGGGAAAATATTCAGTACTTTCCCTCCCACTTTTTAAATTAGATTCAGTAACATGATTAATTTTTACCCACATGTTTTCAGAACTAAGATGAATAAATTAGAGGAGTGGTTCAATTTAAAACACCTTTTCCTTTTAGTAAATCTAACGTTTATGGTAGTCAATAAAAGAATTGCTCTTTTAGTCACAGAAAAGCCTCAGAAGCTCTTCTAATTCTTCTATTCTGTTGATTGATGCAAATTATCTCTACAGGGAATTAATTTTAATAGTTAATGAAATGAGGAGGCTGAAGATGCAGAAATTAGTGCTTTGAGTTATCTTCGTGTATCTGCAAGGGCTAACTCTGCACTCTGCTGTATAGCCAGCAATCATAAGTATCCTGAATTGACTGAGGAACAATCTGAAAAACTTCACAGGAATCTTAAAAGACTCAGCAGCCTTTAACCAATATCCATTCTTAAGTGTGATTTAAGTGACACTTCCAAGTCTTATTAAAAAAAAAATAAGTAAACATAACTTTAAATACCTAAGATTTCTGATTAGTAATGTGTACCATGTTTAATGTTATGGTTGATTTTATTGTAGCAGCTTGATAAAAGACCACTACTTCATAAACAAGGTCATTCTGTCACCAATTTGAAATGTTGATTTCATATATCTATACACTTGCTTCTCCACAATTTGATGTTTTTGTGGTTGCCTCAGAAGCTGTGCAATAGCTAAATGAAGAAGAAAAAAAATGTGACTAACGAGGCAACCGAACAACAGCCTAGCCCAAATGAATATATTGTAGTTTTTATAAAGTGCTATTTGTATACATTCATTAATAAACTTTTATTTTATAAAAATAATTGCTAAATGAGAGCAGAACTTTTCAAACCAATGGACTGTTTCATTTTTTTCTCAACCTTTAATACAGAAAACAAAGATCTTTTATGTCATATTTAGCACATGCTCAATAAATGTTCTTTACTTTTTCTTTTCTTTAATACCGAGTGAAAAAATAATTTTATCTGACTTTCCTTCCAACATTCTATTTGGCTGACAGAATGCTAGTCTTACACAGACAGGGAAAGTCACATGGAGTACTTGGGTCATTTGATACATGAAACTTTTCCATGGAAAATATTAATAATTATTGTTGAGTGTAATAATAATCCATATCTTGACATTAAAAAATTGCTGAGTTTTATGGAAATGATTATTTCCCTTCCTTCCTTATAATAACTAACGGCCTAATTCTTAAAAGTATTTTTGGAGAAGCACTAGATCAGGGGACAGAAAGAAAGAATCAAGGACAGTATAAAAGGAAGGAAGGAATCTATCCACACGGCATTTCTCAGTGTCTGCTGGTTCCAAAATACAGCACCATTTGTAGTGGATGATGTGAAGATTCCCCTTCAAGAATGAAAGACTCATTTTCCTAGATTACACAAGTGCTGTCAGCTGTCAGCCCTCTTTGCAAATTGCCTTAGTTAAAGAGCACCATTTTGTTCCAGCATCTACTATCAAGTGACCAAGGATATAAAGGCCTAACACGCTCACCCAAATTTGGGACAACGCTCAAGGGCATGCCAGCTTCACAACTCTCTATTGGCTCTGCTGAGGCCTTCCTCAAGACTGCATTGCAGACCAACTTCTTCTACCTGGTCCCATGATTGTGCCTTCTTCCCTCTCCTCCATAGGTGTTGGTCCCAAGAACAGTCTCAAATATGCCTCTTGCTACCCCATCTCTTCTTTCTCAGAGGCAGTCTGCTTCTCTTGGAAACCTAATCTGTGAAGCACTCACTGAGAACACTGAAAGTACACCATTAGTTAGTCTCTGCCTGTGGCCATTCATTCCCTACAAGAGCTTACTATTAAAATTAAGCTACCGAAAAAATGAACCTTAGACACATTTTCACTTCTCCATATTTCCCCTTATGCACATCTATCTCCTTTGATAGAATGCCACATAAGCATTCACACATAACATCCTAGATTCTTCGCTTGCCCGATATGTTTGTGTTGTGTGCCAGGATGTGTAATAATAAGCATGTGGAGTACACTAAGATAATTTGCCCCTGCAAAATATATAAAACTTTCACACCTAATATTGATATCTATTTAAAATAGATATCAATGGTAACATAATTAAGAGGTGTGCATTTCACTGTGGCTTTTAAAATTTCCTTATGATTGCATATTTGTTTGAGAGATCTCAAGACTTCATTGTTTACTCATTCTTTTTCCCAGAAGAGCAATTATAAAACCTTGTCTCCTCAACCATTCTTCAAATCTCAATACTTTCACTAATTGGAACTCAGGAAACACTCATTTCAACACTCAGTTCAGATCTTATTGCATTTTTTTTTTAATTCCATCAAGGAAACTGTCAGAAATATAAATGCAATTAACATAGGATTGACAAACAAAATGCTGAATTCTTTTATTTAGTAAGCCAGTGATTCTCTCCATGCCAAGTAAATATCTTAGTATTGCACAGCACATAAACTGAACCTATCCAACTGTTTGGTAATGCAAAACAAATCCATTGATATTTAATAATAGTAATTAGAATTTAAGTGTCACATTCCAGAAACATTTCCATCCAAAAAAAGACACTTCATCGAAATACTAATCTTTTAAACTGAAATATATTATCCAACATTTCAAAACTGAAACTTGTAAAATACAACTATTGGTTAGGTCTACACAGATGCATATTGAACTGACTATTCTTCAAATAATATTAGCAAAAAATTTTTTTTTTTTTTTTTTTTTTTTTTTTTTGAGACAGAGTTTCACTCTGTTGCCAAGGCTTGAGTGCAGTGGCACAATCTCTGCTCACTGCAAGCTCCGCCTCCCAGGTTAAAGCAATTCTCCTGCCTTAGCCTCCCCAGTAGCTAGGACTACAGGGGCCCGCCACCATGCCCAGCTAATTTTTGTATTTTTAGTAGAGATGGGGTTTCGCCACTCCCCGCCCAGCAAACAAATGTTTTTAAGGGCAGTAATTTTATGTGAGACTGTAATATAATTAAATTTCTAAGAGATCATTTGAATCCACCGTGGTGAAAGTGCTGTTTATAAGTAGAAGTGGGGTGTGGTGTAAATAAACCATAAGCAGGACATGGCACTCTGTAGGACTGGAGATTCAGTGACAAGTCAAACAAGAAAGAAGGGGAGAATTCATACTTCAAAACACTTCCTATTAGCAATTATTGCACATAGGATTTGTCCCAATTCTGCACTTGCCCAGTTTATTCTCAAAAAATACCTCAAAATTATGAAATTAGAACAGTTACTGCAAATGTATGTTTAACTATAATTCTAAATGAATTCATTACAATATCTATTTATGAGGGAGTAAGGAGAAAAGAGTAGAAAGGGAGAGAGAGGAGGGAAGAAAGAAGAGGAAAAGGGGGAAAGAAGAAGAAGGGAAGAGAGAGAAGGGGAGAGGAGAAGGGTGGGGGAAAGGGAGGGGAGCCAGGTGTGGTGGCTCGCACCTAAAATCCTAGCACTTTGGGAGGGTGAGGCCTGTGGATCCCTTAAGCCCAGGAGTTCAAGACCAGCCAGTACAACATGGCAGAACCCCGTCTCTACAAAAATTATAAAAACTAGCCAGGCATGGTGCCATACACTTGTATTCCCAGCTACTCCGGAGGCTGAGGTGGGAGAATGGCTTAAGCCCAAGAGGCAGAGGTTGCAGTGAGCTGAGATACTGCTACCACACTCAGCTTGGGCAACAGAGCCAGACCAAGTCTCAAATAAATAAATAAATAAAATGGGAAGGGGGGAGAACAGGGGAGGGGAGAAGGGGAGAGGGAAGAATAAAAGAACAATGACTCTTATCACCTAGCATTTTTCAGTGCTTACTGGTTCCAGACTATATTACCATATACAAAAGAGTTGAGAGTTGCTCACCGATTACCTGCCCCCGGTCATTCATCCTTGACAAAAGCATCCCTTACTGACAGACTTTGTGGTTTGAGGTACTTTGTTAGCACAATTGCCTCCCACCCTATCTGTAGGGGTTGATTTGTATCAGGAAGGTCATGACTGGTTCCTCCCAAACTATTGGTCCAATAAATGAGGAGGGGTCACTACTTAGGAAAATTGTTCTATATTTAGTTTTAACACCTTTATAGAGATACAATTCAAATACCACACAATCTGCCTATTTAAAATGTACAATTCAACATTAGTGCATTCACAGAGTTGTGCCTCTATTAACACAATTTAGAATATTTTCACTACACCCGCCAAACCCTTTGGCCATCTACCTTCAATCCCCTAGATCCCCTCCAACCCTAGGCAATCATTAATCTACTATAGATTTGTCTATAGTGGACATTTCACTTAGTGGAATCATGAAATTATGTAATTCTGGCTTCTTTCACTTAGCATAATTTTTTAAGGTTTATACATGTAATAGCATGCATTGATACTGAATTCTTTTTTATTGTTGAATAATATGCCATTGTATGAATATACCACATTTGTTTATTCATCAGTTGATGGCTATTTGGATTATTTCCACTTTTTGGCTATTATGAATAATGTTGCTGTGAACATTTGTCTGCATACTTTCAATTCTTTTGGGTATATACCTAGAAGTAGAATTGCTGGATCATATAACTCTGTGTTTAACAATTTGAGGAACTGCAACATTCTATGTTTTTTTTAACCATTGCCATACATCAAAAAAATAATTCTCTGAAAAAAAAATTAATGCCAAATTCTGTCAGTATTGGTTCAGTTTGCTGCCACACATCTTAGATCAAAGCTCCTAGTTAAAAATGTCTTCGTTGTTTAATGAATTAACACTGTAAGAGCTTGATGTGCAAAAGAGATTCGTTAGACAGTCTTTCTTCTTGATACAATGTTCCATATATTGCCAATAAAAATTAACTTAATTCCTTGAAGGTAGAAGCACTTAATGATAATTTCCTCACTGCAGTACCCTTAGTGTGTTTTGTTGTTCTGGAACTTCAATATAAAATGTAATGTTGGAAAAATAATGCCACTAATAAAAATATGCAATATTTTAGATCTATGTAATTGTTTACAACTTATCAGTAACTCCAACCTGAACACATTCACTTAACCCTGAGAGCAGTCATTTCCAACCTGCTTTATTTTGTTGTTGTTGTTGTTGTTGTTGTTGTTGATGAGGTTGTTCTGTTTTGTTTTGTTTTACGCTTTAGCAGTCTGAAGCCATGGTTTTTAGCTTCTGTCTCTGTTGATAAGTGGAAAAGAGGGATGAGGAAGGACCTTTTCTGGGCCAACCAGAAACAGAAACTAAGAACCCATGACTGTATTTTCTCCCTTGGACACCCCCACCTTAGAGCATTTAAGTTAAAAACTTCTCTAATAGAATTGATAAAATTAAGATTTAAGCAGGCTAAGCAGCTTCCAAATACTAGTTACACAGCTGGCTGGAACTTCATACTCCAAAGTTCAAGTCTAGATCACTTCAAGTTATATCTGTTCTAGGAGTTAAAGGAATAGTGCCCGGCTATGTTCATTTGTCCAGTCTCTACCCTCGCCTTTCCTTTTTACTTCCCCCTCTCCTCCTACACATACAATAATCAAGTCACATGCTCAATTCATGCATATACATATACAGCATGTGCACACACCACACACACTTCACATGCTTTCTATATACCAGACACAGATATACATACCTCATACACAATCACCTCACAGACACACACACCCCACATATAGACACCTCACACACACTACAGTCACAAAAAAACTCATGTACATGACATTCACATATACACACATCACACACAGACTTCACATACATATTCACACCTTATACACACAATCAACTCACATATATACACACTCACAGAAGGGAAGAAAAGTTGTGAGTTTGCACCACCGGATTACAAGGTATTAGACCAAGTTTTCTAGGGAGGGGAAGTAAGGTGACAAGGACACTTGTCCAAATCTCTTTTAACCTTCCTTTCTCCAGTGCTGGCCAGGTAAGTTGAGTCAAGATATACCATCTCTCTTATTAGAAAGCGTCCGTTAAGTCCATGTGTCACGTGGCTGACTAGAAAGCAGTTATAGCCAACGACACAGATCTGCTCTTAAGGGAAAGAAAGTAGGGGTCCCTATCTCAAACCTAAACCACAGGTAGGATGCAGCATAGGAGGATGTGGGCATTCCTAACCCCTTAGCCGTATTGTCACCACTACTTGTGAGAACTTTAGGAGGTTTCTTAAACTTCGAAATGTCAGCATCTTTATTATGATAATAATTCTTTTTGGTAAGTTGGGGGGAAAAAATCACAAGTCTTGTATGGAATTGGGTGATTCTGCAGAGTTCCAATTGTGACAAATAAATTATACTTTCTGAGACACTCTTCAATTTTAGCAATTATAATAACAAATAATTATTATTCATAACTGTATTAACATAGCAAATTGTCATATTCCTTATACAGATAGCACTTCTAAGTAGTCTTTAACTTTTCTTCTAATTTGTCATTTCAATCTCTCAGAAAACATTGTCTTCTACAATACCTGCCTTTTACAGTTGTCCTAAGGCCTAAGATTAAATACTCCACATAAAATATGAGACATGTGGCAAGAATTCAACAAATGGTAGCTACTACTACTATCACAGCTATTTTCATCCCAACGAAATATATACTTGGAAATGTAATTGCAACGCAAAATATTTTGAGATATTGAAAGGACAAATTTGAAAAAAACTAAAGACTACTTGAAAGTGCTGCCTCTATAAGGAATATAACCATTTGCTATGTCATGAATACTGTTATGAATAATAATTCTTTGCTATTTTAATTGCTAAAATTGAAGAGTGCCCAGAAAGTGTAACTTGTCACAATTGTTAACACCATTGCAACTCTGAAGAATCATACAATTCCATATAAGACTTGTGATTTTTTCCTGTCTTGCCAATAAGTAGATTTTTTTCATCACCAATAAATTAAGGTTATGCCTATGCCTTACTCTCCAAATCATTAGAGCTGAAATGAATCTAAATCACTGAACAGATGAAAGTTTTAGAGTAAAAAATAAATTTCATTATTTACTTTCTAAAAATAACAGCAGCTCTGCATATTTCCCTGTAAGCTTATAGTAATTATGCCATTCATGTATACCATCTAAACGTTTATATATAATATATACACAGAACATACATACAATCTAGATACTTCAACTTAATGAGGAGATATTGCTAACCTATTGATATTTAATTCTTGCAGAATACTATTCAATAAAATCACATTTCTTCTACCAACTAGTTCATACTTATGTTATTAGTTAACTCACAATAGCAGTTTTAGAAAATAAATAAAAGATAAGTCTTCAAAGAGTGCTAATACATTCTGCAGGTTATAATAAGGCTTTTTCTGAATCGTACTTTTATTGTATAAAGACTGTTTAACATTTAGCAATCCAAATTTAATCAATGTTTTGTTTTACTCCTTTGCAAATTGTAACACAACTCTTATCACAGATACTGAAATATTTGAATTTCCTTATTACATAAAAATTCCTGTTGACTTTAACCTCCCTATGTAAACTTCTAAGCTGGTTTAAGGGAAAACTGAAATAATCCTTTGCTAGATTATCCTTAAGGTGAAGCTTAATACATGTTTACTAAATAGAGATCAACATAAAAAATAATAGTTATAAATATACCATTTACCATTTGTTTACTCTATGCCAGGTATAAGGATAACGAATTTTTAAATATATCTTATTTAGTCCTTTAAAAAAGCATATGATAGTGATACTCTTTTCTGCAACTTATAGATTAAAAACAGAACATGAATCTCGTGAGTATATTATTTACTAAAGTCTCACACCTAGAAAATGTTGATCCTGGGTTGCTGAATTCAAACCCTCAAGTCTGGAAACTCTATTCCATCTACCTAAGAACCCAAAATGGAGAGCAAGATTTTAAAATGAGCAATTGGGTGTTTGTTGTTGCCCAAATGACTCCAGTGGTCAACAAATATACATTGCCAATGCCAAAGATATTCCTTTATTGCATGGTTTAAAAAGTTGGTTGAGATCTTTATAAATAAAGAAAAAAGTGTGTGTGAATGTTCGTGTGTGTGTGTGTGTGTGTGTGTGTGTGTGTGTGTGTGTTTCAAGAAAAGTTTCAGCCAGGCAGGTGGCTCACATCTGTAATGTCAGTGCTTTAGGAGGCTGAGGTGGGAGAATCACTTGATCCCAGGAGTCTGAGGGTACAGTGACCTATGACTGCACCACTACACTCCAGTCTGGGCAACAGAATGCCTCTGTCTAAAAAAGAAGAAATTTTAATGCAACTTCAATTTTTAAGGTCAAGCCTTCTCTGTACAATGAAAACCTATGCAGTCCAAGGAGATGTTCATCCTCAAAGAAGATCCTTATACTGGGAAGGGATATGTTGAAGCAGTAAATAAAAGCAACTTTTGCAGATTTTCAACAAATGCCTAATGGGAGAATTTGCTTAGAATGAATCACTTGGGTGGGTGAACAAACTTACTGGTTCCGCATCAGCAAACATAGAGTAAATAGTGTCTTAATTTTCTTTCCAAAAACTAGAACAATTTTGAACAGAAGGAAAATAAAGCCCTAAAAATATTTTATGTCACACAAGAAGTGGAAGTAAACAGGCAGAAAAAACTTCTAAAGCTAAGCACTTAGGAACTGAGTGTTAGTAAAGAGAAGCAACCAACTGCATTTTGGTTTCCTCTGCAAGCTAGCTGAGTGGAGAAAACTGTGACGAAAATGAAAATCATAACTGATAAGTGCTTTTCTTTTCAAGGTGTGGCCTCCAGGCCTTTCCAGTAATTATGCCATAAGAAGAGATTAGGAGTCTTCATAGGTAAGAAGTCTTAAGGACAGTCTATTCAAAAATGTTTTTCACTTGGTACTTTGTTATAGCTATGTCCTTTCTCTGACAGTGTTCAGCTATAGTAATGTCTATATCAAACTGCCTAAGGAATTTTAGCAATATTTTGATAAGCCATCTATCATACTGTTCCCTTGCCCAGCCATCAAAGGGCCATTTTTCTGCTACAGTATGCACAAAATGGTGTTAATCACACCACACATCCTTGAGCTCTGAATGCATCAAGATACCAGCAGTTAGAAGACTCCTACTCTCTACTCTCTGACAATTCTCTCATGACAAACTTGATTTTTTAAAAAATAAATATTGAATTAGGCTGGGCATGGTGGCTCATGCCTGTAATCCTACCACTTTGGGAGGCCAAGGTGGATGGATTGCTTGAGCTCAGGAGTTTGAGACCTGCCTGGGCAATATGGCGAGGCCCCATCTGTACTGAAAATACAAAAATTAGTCAAGTATGGTGGCGTACACCCGTAGTCCCAGCTACTGAGGAGGTTAAAGTACAAGAATCACTTGAACCCAGAAGGCAGAGGCTGCAGTGAGTCAAGATAATACCATTGCACTCCAGCCTGGACAACAGAGTCTCACCCTGTTGCCAAAATAAGTAAATAAATAAATAAATAAATATTGAATTAGTAACTTTTGCATTTCTTCCCTTCGTAATACACATTTCTTCTGAAGGTGATAGTATTTTATCCTAATGAAGTCTTTCTGCCCCATGTTTCGTAAGCAGAGCTCAGTTGTACCCATTTGGGCTTCAGACAAAAAGCTTTTCTAAGTTTTGTTTTTATGAAACCAATATTTAAAATCACTTACTTTTATTTATTTTCTCTCTCTCAAAGACAAATGTCCATGAGACTTAATTATTTTTTTCCTCCCTTTTCTAATTTCTCCTTTTTGGAAGTAATTTATTTTCTAAAATTGAAGAGCCATCTGACTACAGTTACTTTAGGGTAACTGAATGTGGTTGTGCTTTTGCCTTTTAAAGAGATAGTTCTGACTACATTCATATAAGGCTTTGTTTTCAAGGATGTCTGGAATTCAAACCCCAGAGACTGAGAATATCACCCAGGAAAAAATGATGCCAAACTGAACTGAAAGACTACTTTACAATTTGACCTGTGGATTTTATTTAATGAGGGACAATCAACAAGGCTAAGTAAAATAGTTTCTGAAATCTGCCTGACAGTCATATGAATAGGATAAAAGCTGCTGAAACAGTGCTCAAAGCAAGGTATCACCAATTCTGAATTCTGAGTATTGCACCTAAATTCACAACGGTAATAGCTATTAAAAAAAAAAAAAAAAAAAAAAAAAGGTAATAGCTATTTTAAAAAATACCACTCATTATGTCTTCAAACTCTAATCTACCACTTTTAGATCATAATGCCGAGAGTAACCGCTACTGGCCAGTCTATTTTATGGCTAATGCTGAAAGATCATAGGAGAAAGGGTGGTTTTACTGATATATTTATAATCCCAGGAGCCGTTTGCCAGCACTGCATTTTCATGGTAATATTATTTATTTATTTATTTATTTTTTGGTCATCTAGCTCCTACAGTGATACTCTTGAAGATTTAACATATTTTACTTTTATAAACGATAATCATGTTGAACATTTTAAATTTCTGGCAACATAAATAATATTTTAAAATCAACAGATAAAAGGAATTCTGCTCACATTAAATAGCTTTTCCTTAGTATTACTTTCTGAAGAGGGCAAATTATCAAATGATGTTTAAAAACTCCATTACCTGCTCCAAGTTAAGGGGCTAGACAGGGCACAGAATGAATACAGTGGGGGTGTGTTATTAGGATGCTAATTCACACAACAACAATTAATGACAGATAAAGTCAGCGGCATGTTAACATGTCCAGCCCACATGCCCTACATTTTGTCTACTTACAAAGTGACATATGACTCTAGATGTTTGCATAAGCAACATGGAGATTCCCTTTTTTATTGCATGTTTAGGTTGCTAGTAATTGAGTCATACTCCTGAGCTAAATTAGATAAACAAACTTGTGCATAAGGAAGTTGCCACGCAATCCTATTAATTTTCCATATCAAGATACCCAGGAATAAAGCAGAACTTAGACAGATTCCAGAATAAATAACACATAGGGCAGCATTCTCACTTCTTCCTGGCTCACTGCATCTCTTGCATTCTTTACAGGTTTGTAAAAATCAGGTTAAAATAAACTAAGTGTGGTTCATTACATATAGGAAAGAAAGTATAAACGAGCATTGTAGGCCAAGATAAAGCTGTGGCTGGGGATACGCATTCTGTCCTTTTTGCCTGGGATGCTAAATTTATGAACATTATATGCTATTATAGACTATATTATTGTTCTCAACAATTTACTCTTTTGCCACATGAATGTTCAGGCCTTCTGGGAGGGGGGATATATTGCTGAGACTCGTTGTCTGGTTAGCCACAAACTTGCTTGGGCTAATGGAATATGACTGGAGACGACAGTCTGTCATTTCAGATCAAAGGCTTTAAGAAGCATTACGTGCTTCCCCCAGCCTCTTGCTCTTTTCCCTCGGCCACAGTTCCGTTGTCAGAGTTCCAACCAGCTGTACTCTGTGCAAGGTTGAGCCATTTCCTCTACTTTCTTCTAATGGATGGAATGGTCCAACCCATTGAATTGACAGGAAAACAAGAAAATACTTTGGCTGGAAAGAAACACTTACAAGATCTCAGGCTAAACCCTAAGGAATTCCGAGTTCTCTTTGAAAACCTTATTTGTTAATGGTCACAGTTCAGGAGAAAGAACAAGGTATACTGCAACATCTGGGCCTCGTTTTTGCTGACAATGGAGCAGATGGAGTGATTATCTGTAGCTTTATTTGCACAGACCCTGAATATCTGTTGTTTGTCAAAACCATTTGAATCCTTTTAGTTTCAGTTTCCCACACATATAATCTTATTACTCATAAAGTTTACTCTAAAGCAAGGTTTAAAATGAAATATGAGAATTAAACACCTTTTGTACACTTAGGTTGCCATTCTTAAAAAAGTTACATAAATTCAACAGAAAGAAAGCATTATTTTAAGAAAATCACCTTATCCTCTCCTTTTAATTGCTTCTAAGAAACTGGGCAAACCACCCTCAATGAAAATAATTTGAACAATTACATATTCATTATTTTATATTTTAATTTTGTAATATTCCATATGTGAAACAATGGGGTAAATATTGAAGAAGAGAGTGGGTGAAAGAGATTCCTAGGTTCCAGAAAGATAACTTTTACTTTTGCTATTTATTGTTAACTTTCTTCCTTTCAAAATAGAGTTTTGAAAATTGCAGCTATTTCTAATTCTACTCAAACCTTTTACAAAGAAGGAGATGTATACACAAACACATTAAAGAAGAAAACTTAATGGTTACATTTTAAGTTGGAAAATATTATTCCAGTCTAGTATATCCTAAGTTTAAAGACAGTATATATTGTGAGCCAAGGCTTCACATTAAATTTTGCAATTTGTCTCCTTAATACTTCTAGAACAAAGTTAATTATTTCTTAATCACTTACATAGAAAATAAGATTTATAAATTACTCAACTCACTCACTTCTGCTGATAGTTTTCTTTTTTTTTTCCTTTGAGATGGAGTCTCACTCTGTCTCCAAGGCTGGAGTACAATGGCCACGATCTTGGCTCACTGCAACCTCTGCCTCCTGGGTTCATGCCATTCTCCTGCCTCAGCCTCCAGAGTAGCTGGGACTACAGGTGCTGCCACCATGCCTGGCTAATTTTTGTATTTTTTTTTAGTAGAGATGGGGTTTCACTATGTTGGCCAGGCTGGTCTCAAACTTCTGATCTCAGGTGATCCTCTTGCCTCAGCCTCCCAAAGTTCTGGGATAACAGGCGTGAGCCATTACGCCTAGCCTCTGCTGATATTTTTCAAATAGAAAATCAATTTTAAGTTTTTCTTTACCATATGAAACAAATATTGAATAGTCATTTTATTTAGTCTGTCTGATGCTTGCTTGGTTATACTGTAATATTTCTAATAATCTATTAGATTTTATAATAACAATTATAATAATTATTTCTAAGCAAATGAACTATTTTACTGTATGTTCAACCTCCCACAGAACTCTGTATAATTTTCTAAATAATGGAATCTATTTAGCAGAAGGATCTATTTATAAATTCACTGCATTTTCAGTGTCATTATTGGGATCTATTCCTGAGTAACTGCTATGGAAACAGAAAGTATCAAAATATACAGCAGAAATTTCAACCATATAAAGCCTGATGGGCCTGACAAAAGTTAATAGGATAACATAACATTCAGCTCCACTCCTTTTCTTACCCTTGTCCCATCTCAAAATATATGCAGGAAATGCCTCCTTTTCAACCCCTTTCACATTCTGAAGAGAATGTAGAACTTTGTTTTAAAATTGAAGCCAATGTAACCAACATTTGCCTATTTTCAAAAGCACTTCCTTCATTCTGATTGACTTTAGAAACAGGCCTAATATTGACAAGAAATGTATAGAATTAGTGAGAGTTTCATGCTGATATCAACATTTTATTCTTTTTTGCTCGCTTGGGTCCCAAAGATGGATGTATACAAATGCTGTAGAACTTCACACACGTTTTCTTACCCCTTCATTTCCTCCTCCTCAAAGGATTAATAAGCTCTGTTTATTGACTTTTTGTGGTAAGAGTGATGTAAATATCTCAAGCCATATAATCAAGCTGTCATGTCAGTCCAGGCACCTACAATACAACTAGATCTGTGATTTACCAAGGTGCTATGTATGAATATATTTATTTTGACAAACACAAATCAGTTAATATTTTGACAAGTATATTTTGGTAAGTATAAATCACTTAATAACAGCTTTCATATATATTATTTCATTTTAGGTTTCAGAAGTAGTCAACAGTTGATTCATGAACTGCTTGCCTTGTGTGTAGAAAATTTAGCAGAGAGGAGAAAGAAGAAAGAAAGATAAATAGGCAAATCTCAGACTCATTCCTGCCATAATGGTTTCATTTTACCAGTTTCATATATTGGAGTTTTGTGAAAAATTTCATTCGTAAAGACAGGTTTTCTGATTTTTTAAAAAATAAAATTTGAAAATGTCTAGCAGAGAGCTCAGTGCCTAAATCTCAGAAAATATTTAAGGATAGAGAGAAAACATGAAAAACATAAATAATATCTGCAAATAAGGTTGATAAATCTAACCTTTCTATACTGAAAAGAAGTCCAGTTTCTTAAATGGCAGAGCAAATTCTGTATGCCAGATTACAATGAATATATTCCCCTCATTATCATTATCTTGAGATACTTCCAGTTTTCTGTGGACAGACGTTTTAAAATGCCATCTATCTCCAAAAGGAATGTTACTAACACCCAAGGAAAAGCAAGTTTCTAGAGTCATACATCTAATTACCAATACAAGGTAATGATTCTTTTCATTATCGTGACCCTTTGCCCCTCTGTAGTAACATGTCCCCCTGATATTTGACCCAAATAGCTCATACAAATAAAGTTGCAATGTCTCCAGTCAGACACGAACTGTTTGTCTTCCTATGGTCTCCTGGGGTAGCAATAGCCAATTTGCCACAGCAGAACCTTGAGTATGCACACTGAGTTCCCTCCAGGTATTTTGGCAAGTAAAGTTTAAAAGCAGCCATGACCTTGTCACCAATACTAATGGACAGACTTCTCTGCTTTATGTTAGCGTAGTTGCTGGAGTAAGGTTACAATGTTCTGAGGACTATTATTGATGCTGACATTCCAAACAACTGTGAGTTGATGGAGTAATTATCTTACATTCCTGTGAACAGACTTTTTCTGCCTCAGGTCACTGAACCACTTATTTTTCCCAACATAAAATTTCTATCCAAAAAGCGGTCTAATCCAACTGAGGAAAAAGACTATAACTTCATCACATTCAGAATAATCCCTCCTCAGGTCCTCTACCAAAATCTTATGATTGGTTTGGTTTCCATGTTGCCCATGTATAGAAGCCAACAATCATTGCAGCATAATTTAGAGAGTACAAATAAGCTGAAATGACCTGCTATGATCTGAACATTGGCACCCTCCCAAAATTCAAATGTTGAAACCTAATCACCAATGCCATAGTGTTAGGAGGTAGGGCCTTTGGGAGGTAATTAGGTCATTAGACCTCCAGCCATGTGAATGGGATTAATGCACGTATAAAAGAGGCCCCATATAGCTCCCTTGACCCTTCTTCCAAGTGAGGACACAGCAAGAAGACACCATTAATGAACCAGAAACCTGGCCCTCACCAGACACCAAATCTGTAGCATGCTGATTTTGGACTCCCCAGCCTCCACACTATGAGAAATAAATTTCTATTGTTCATAAGCTACCCAGTTTTTTGTTTATTTTTGAGACAGAGTCTCCCTCTGTCATCCAGGCTAGAGTGCAGTGGCACAATCTCTGCTCACTGCAAGCTCTGCCTCCTGGGTTCAAGCAATTCTCCTGCCTCAGACTCCCCAGTAGCTGAGACTACAAGCGTGCGCCACCAAGCCCAGCTAATTTTTGTATTTTTAGTAGAGATGGAATTTCACCATGTTGCCCAGGCTGTTCTCGAACTCCTGACCTCAGGTGATCCACCCGCTTCAGCCTCCCAAAGTGCTGCAATTAAAGCTGTGAGCCACTGCACCCAACCATGCTACAGAGTTTATGATATTTTGTTGTAACAGTCCAAACGGACTAAGACATGACCTACCTTACTATCAGTGCCAAAAAGACCAATTCTACCATTCCCTGGGATCTGAAGAGAATTTAATTGGCCTATCTCTAAAAATAATAGTAACAACAAACAAACAAACAAACCAATTTCCAACATTTTATTTTAGAAAAAAGGTCTAAGGAATTCTATATAGTTCTTGGTAATTTATAAAACATAGTTCCAAATCTTTTGGAATTTTTCGGCAAGCAATAAAGGGTCCCTGCCTAAGCAGGTTTTTAAAAGCTATTCCAAGGAGAAGTCATACAGTTCTGTCACTGCATTTGGATGCTGTTGCTGTGCACTTTATTCATAGGAATGCATAGCATAGCTTACTGGTACTGAAAAAGACTGCTGAATGGCAGATTTTAAAAAGAGTGAGCAACTGAATTGTAAAAGGTCCTAGCAATGATAGATTCCACAACCCGTTAGGAATTTGTCCCCACAACCCTCCTGACTTCTGAATTCCAAGAAGAATGAAAGTGATGGCTTATAATTAGCATGATTGTGTTAGGGGCATGACAGATGCTGTTGGCCAGCCTTGATGTCAGAGTAAAATCTATGTTTCCTCATTAAGAGTCAAGCTCTTTTTCCACATGATGGACTGCAGCACCCTCTTTCTGATTACAGGCACTAGGCATGTTGTAAATACATATAAGGCAGAGCCTAGGTTCATGCAGATGATAATGTGTCAGTCTGGGTCGAGTGACAGCTTAGGAAATGTCAAAATGAACAACAAAAACAGAGTAAGTCTATGAAATTGACAAAGTGGGTGCACATCACATTTCAATACTGTTAATGTCTAACTCAAAAATTTGATTTGCCAACTAAAGTCCATTTAGCAAAACATACACATTGTCAGTTAGCCTGAGAATTTTCACTAGGCTTACCCCGCTTACCTCCTAGAAATTTTTTTTGGGGCAGATTCTGAAGGCATTATTTGTTTTGTATTGTACTGTACTATACTGTACTGTATTGTATTGTATTACATATTTTGAGACAGAGTCTCACTCTTTTGCTCAGGCTAGAATGCAGTGGTGCGATCATGGCTCACTGCGGCCTTGACCTCCTGGGCTCAATCGATCCTCCCACCTCAGCCTCCAGAATAGCGGGGACTACAGGTGCACATCATCACTTTGCTTCCAAGTTAGACACAACTACTTGCATGGTCTGCTTATACTCAAACTCAACAAATCACACCCAGCATCTTCTCCCAACTTAGCATCTTCTCATGATTTCCCTATTTCTGTTCCTGGCTCATTATTCTCCCAGTCATTCAGACCTGAACCTGAGAATCATCTTAGATATCTCACTCTTTTTCAAGCACCATATTAGTTTGTGTAATATGGTATCATATCTTTGAAATTTCTGTAGCATCTGTCCCTGAGTCTTTCCATATCTCTGGTCATCAAACTTAGCTCCACATTACCCCTTGCCGAGTCTAACCACTAGTCTTAATATTTCTTAGATCACGTACCCAGTCTATGTTCCCATGAAACCATTCAAGATGGATCTTCCTGCAGCATTCCATCAACATCTGCCTACTAATTCTCTCCATCCTGTACTTGAGCTTAGCAGCTCACTGGCATTTTCCCCAAATTGTACCATACTTCCTGTTTTTGTGTCCTTGTCCAATATTCTTTCCTCTGTCTTGAATTTTTCTGTTTATGCTTCTGTGGAAATCCTATCCATCCTTAAACCTTAAAGTGTTGAGAGTGTGTCCTTAAGACCCCATATAATGACTACAGCAGTTCAAGTCTCTTTGATGTTTACTAACTGACATTGAGGAAACATGTCAATTCTGTGGGATTCAGGTACTCCTCTGTAATTGGGAGTAAAGGGGGAAGAGGATAATACTTTTCCTGCCTCTGTCATATCTATCATAGAATAATTAAAATGAGCAAAAATTTTAAATGAGATGAACATGTAAAAGCAAGAGTAAAAGCTAACATGGTCTGCACAATAGAAAGCCTTCCTGTGATCATCCTCTTTACTATTATATGTTCACCAAATGCAGATGAGGCTTCCTCCTGGGATTCCACCTATTTTCATCACTATTATGGTCAATACTATGACTTCTCTATCAGAATTCGTTACCAGGTATGGTGGCTCATGCCTGTAACTCCAGAACTTCAGGAGGCCAAAGCCAGAGGATTGGTTGGGTTCAAGAGTTCAAGACCAGCCTGAGCAACATAGTGAGATCTTTTCTCTACAAAATTTAAAACAATAGCTAGACATGGTAGCACATGCTTGTAGACTCAGCTACTCAGAGGCTGAGGCAGGAGGATCACTTCAGTCCAGGAGTTTGAGGCTGCAGTGAGCCATGGTTGCACCATTGCACTCCAACCTGGACAACAGAATGAGACCCTGCCTCAAGAAAAAAAAAAAAGAAAAAAGAAGAAGAAAGAATTAGTTCACTGACTTAAAAACAGGCCTACTGAGGGTCACAGATTCTTCTGGAATATACATGCATATTAGGAGGACAGAATCACAAACTGTTTGACATATTCAATTAGGGTATGAAGAAAATAAAAGGTTTTGGTTGTAATATGATCAGATGGCTAGTTCCCTTTATTCTTTATTTTTGAGATGGAGTTTTGCTCTTGTTGCTCAGGCTGGAGTGCAATGGCGTGATCTCAGCTCACTGCAACCTCCACTCACCGCAACCTCCGCCTCCCAGTTTCAGCAATTCTCCTGCCTCAGCCTCCAAAAAGTAGCTGGGATTACAGGCATCTACTACCACACCCAGCTAATTTTGTATTTTTAGTAGATATGTGGTTTCTCCATGTTGTTTAGGCTGGTCTTGAACTCCCGACCTCAGGTGATCCATCTGCCTCAGCCTCCCAAAATGCTGGGATTACAGACATGAGCCACCATGCCCAGCCTTAGTTCCCTCTATTCTAATGTAAATAAATACTCTAAATAAAGGCATAATTCAAAATAAATATTTACATAATTCTTGACAGATAAATTGCTCTTTGACTCATGCTGAAGTTAACTATCTGCCCCTTGAAAAATTAGTTTTCTCCATTAAATTATTAAAATTTAACTAATTCTGGAGTTTTGCTATGGCATGCTGGACACAATAGGAACCATGGACCTGCTGACAGTCCCAGTCTAGGAGATTTCCTCTTAGCACCTGAAATACTTCATGGGAGACCACAGTTTCCATTCCATATTTTGATGTTACAATATGAACCATAAAAACTTTCTTTTATTTCTATATTTTACTTTTTGCAAGACTAAAGACTCCTCCCATAGTCCAGAATTTTATTCCTACTTTCTTCCGTTTTCACTTGAGAATACAGAAACATTAAATAACTCGAATCTACATTTTATCAGTCAGTGCCACCATTTAAAACACAGCATTTTGGGTATGATTTCATTTAACCCCTTAATTGTATAGTCATGAATCCATAACACTGCACATTGTCTATTCCTTAAAAGTTTCGTAAGTTTCACTTTCACATTATGCAAAATTAATTAATGCTCCACTCTGTCGACTCTATGCCACCACACCGCTATCAATGAGTTCCGAAGAGGCAGTGGGAGAGCTGATAGAATGTAACATAGCATTATGGTAGAGTACAGATTACATTACTTGTTTCTCAGTTTTCTCCTCTAAAATATGGAAATAATAATCATGCATCTAATTCAGAGTTGTTGTGAAGATTACTTGGTTTAATACACATAAAATGTTTAGAGTAGTGCCTGACACACAAGTACTCTATAAGTGTCATCTATTATTCTTATTGTTTTGTTATTATTAAATGATTCCATTATTTGAAAAGAAAGGTTAAGTATCATTAATCTGAAAATCCAAAATGTAAAATGTTCCATAATCCAAAACTTTTTGAGTGCTGACATGATGCCACAGGTGGAAATTTCCACACCTGACCTCATGTGACAAGTCAGTCAAAATACAGCCAAAACTTTGTTTCATGCACAAAAGTATTTTAAAATATTGTATACAATTATTTTCAGCCTATGTTTATAAGGTATATATGAAATATAAATAAATTTTGTGTTTAGATGCAGGTCTTAACCCCAAGATATCTCACTATGTGTATGCATGTATTCCAAAATCCAAAAAAAATTCAAAAGTTGAAACACCTCTGGTCCCAGGCATTTAGAATAAGAGATATTCAACCTGTATATGTTAAACATATACTGATTCTTAAATTTTTTTAGAGAAATGTAATTACAATAAAGTGGAAAAAACTCTATATCAGGTATTAGCATTAATATTTTGGTTTAATTACTGCAATGATCAACATAGCTACTTTAATTATTATTCTTATGAGAGTTTTTACTTTTTTTAATAGATGGAGTCTTGCTATGTTACCCAAGCTGGCCTTGAACTCTGGGTTCAAATGATCCTCCTCCCTCAGCCTCCCAAGTAGTTGGGATTACAGGTATGCACTATTACAACCAGCCCATGCTAATGAGAATTTTAATGCATATACACACAACATATAACCACACATCTTCAATACACATTTTCATTATACAGAGTGTTTCCACAGGTAGAGTAGAATGAGATATGAGTTCTGGTTATTTAGCCTGGCAACTGCAGCAGAGTCAAATACTGTTAGTGTTTTTATCCTGGTTCAGGTCCTGTTATCAATACAAGAGGCAACGTATAAATGGAGATCAGGTTCCTATCTGGTTACAACTAACGGCACAGCCTTGATTGCCTGCTTTGAGTTAGGGGATCAAAGGAAGAAATCATCAGAGATCCAAACAGCAACTCAGGCAGGCAGATCCCCATTTGAAAAAAAAAAAAAAACAGTAACTTCTCCACCTTAAGGAAGGATAACTCTTGTTTTAGCTAGCTTGATTCCTTTCTAATTATAGAAATAAGCTTGGAGTGAATGGCAGGTGATGAAAATACAAAGTATCATATAGGAGTTAATAAAGAAAACAATCATGATAATTATCTTTACAATAAAGAGAAACCAAGTATTTCTTCGTATTATAAATATAATAAAATTTTACAGCCAGGCATGAGGACCCACACCTGTAATCCCAACACTTCGGGAGACCGAGGCAGAAGGACTGCTTGAGCCCAGGAATTCAAGATCTACCTAGGCAACATGGCCAAACCCCTTCTCTACAAAATACAAAAATGAGACAGGTGTGGTGGTGTGCACCTGTAGTCCCAGTTATTTGAGAGGCTGAGGCGGGAGGATCACTAGAGCCCAGCAAGTCGAGGCTGCAGGAGCCATGATCATACCACTCCACTCCAGCCTGGGTGACAAAGGGACACCCTTCATCAAAAAAAAAAAAAAAAAAAAAAAGTAAAGAAAGAATTTTTTTCAAACAAACCCTTTACATTAAAGCACTATTTATGATGGAATCTTTAGGAAATGCTAGAATTCCTTGTCCCTAGATTTTTTTCTAAAGGATTAAAATCTTCATTTTCTAGGAGAACTGACATTTAAATGTATGATTCCTAAACTCAAGATTTTTAAAAGATCCTAGTTGCTCGATAACTCTATAGCACACTCTTGAAGATAAGATATTCATGGACCCTCCCTAAATCTTGGAAAGTCTTCAGGCTAACGGCAGGGCTGCAGCTCAAGTAAAGGCAGAATCTCATTTCTGCCAGTAATAGCATGCCTAGCCAGAATTAAAAAATTTGCCAAGACCACACAGAAAGAGACTAGATGGTAAGCTGGATTTATACTTCTTTTTGCAACTGAGGGCCATTCTGAACTCCTGCCTAAAGTTGGAGAAAGTGAAGAGGGGCCAAAACCAGAAATCTTTAGGGCACAGAGATAATTATTATGGAAAACCAACAAGCATTTACCTAATGATTCCCCAGAGTCACTCCTAGAGGAAGGAATGAAATAAAAAAGTTTATACCATACACAAAACAAAGATTCAATGCAGTCAATGAACCAAAGAAGAAAAATTCAGTTCTGAAATGTGATAATAACCTGATATTCCTCCTCAAATTTCTGCATATTTGATTACATTATAATTGGCTTGATGCACATATTCTTAAAACACCAACACTTAATTAAATTCATCACCTAAGAAACATGGTCATCAGTAATTATTTTTTCATAATCTCTTTTCAGTTTTATTCCTGCAGATTTTTTCTTTCTAAGTCCACAAAAGGACTTCTCAACTTGATGTAATACGAAGAGTGTATCACAAATTAATTTATCTAGGATGTAATCGCTATACAGATAAAATGATGCATATGATATCTTAAAATTGCATCCACGTTTAAAGTTCTATAAAAAAGAGAAAGGGAAGGATGTTACTATTCTGAGCTGATGATATCTTACCATCCCAAACTGTAACCATTGAACATACACATTTATTGACAAACAGCTTTGAAATCATAACAAGATGTCCCACAGATGTATTGTGTTTTGATTCATTAATGTCCTAATTGTATGAAACAGCTACATCCATGTTATTCCATCTATAAAAAAGGGCAATGAAAAGATGTCCTTTGAGTCACTTTTAACTCAACTTTCTAAGTGTCTCCAATTTTATACTCCTATAATGAAGTCTTCCACTCCACCTTCAAGAGTATAAATCTTTGATCCAGAAGGTTAAATGGACACTCTCTATGCATCCTTGTGCTTTTGGGGATCTGACAATGCTTTTTTGATGGAACAGTAAATGGTCCAACTGTCTGCCTAAGACTGAGCAGAATGCAATTTATCTTTCACTTGGTGTGCAGAAAATGACTATGTAAACTTTACGACATTTGCCAGTATTTCCATTCCTTAAGACATAGCTCACTGACTGGGACCCAGTTTTCCAAGCAAGTAAAAGATGTTTCCTTGTTACTAATATGTTTTTGGAAAGAAAAAGAGACCTTCTGAATTACCTCCTAGAGGCATACTTCACTTTTGTCCTCAGTAACAATTATTTCAATACACTGTTTACAAACCCAATCGCTATTCCCTTTTTGAATGCAACGTAACACATGCTAATTGTTGCTTTGCTGATATTAATGAATCAAAACCTTATGGGAAATACAATTGTCTCATCTTCCAGGCTTCTATGTGAAATACTCAGAATTGCACTTGCAAATTCCTGAGCAGCTTCATTCTAAGGGAAACATGGCGCCATCTAGTGATCATACAGAAAATTACACCTATGCATTTTCCCTCTAGGCTCTGTATTAAAATGTTGAGTTGGCCTATACATTAGGATTGAAAGAAGAGAAATAGAATAAAATTTCCTAGAAACTTTACCTAGTTATTTGCTATATGCACCACTCTGCATTGTCATTATTAAACATATATGGGTTATAACAATAATAGTATGACTTTGTCCCTCTCTTGAGGTCACTTTTTAACTTCAACTTACCATTGGTTTAGTTATGTAGTTTCCAAAATAAATATCTTCACATGGAACATTTAATTGCAGTAAACTATATTTTTGGTTTATTAAAAGTTAATGAAGTTTTTGAAACAATTCCAAATGATCTGTAAAACATATTTACTTAAAAAATGCTTCAATTTATTTCTCTAGTGATGCCCTGCTAGGATGCTACCTAAATTGTTAAACATTTAAAAACACAAAGGAAAAAGTAAGATAAAATAAATAGTCTAGTATTTAGAGATTAGCCTATTCCTTAATATGGAAAATTATTCCTCATTGTCAGAATACAACATCTGACTGTATTTCTAGTTTAAGGATAACAATGTACAGATATCAACAGGATAAGATATGCTTGCCTAAGCAGGGTTAGATGCCCACTCTGTCCCAGCAGAGTTTTTCCAGTTTTACCCTCTGGAAAGGTCTATGAAGACAAGGACCGTGTCTGATGCATCTTTTCATCTCCATACACCACTATTCACCCAACCAACCCTTGTCCCCACCAGCACAATGCCTAGTATGTCATAGGGACTCAGGATGTTTCTTCAATGAACCAATAATTAATTTCTCATGTCTGTCTCTAAAATCATTATTTAGAGTCTATCTGCCATGGGAAACAGCTTTTCACTTTTCTACTGTATGATTTTCTGCTCCTTTTCTGACACACTCTAAAGTGGCACCTCATTTGATATTCACTGCCACCTCCTAAATGCTTTAGAATCTTAGTATCCATGTCCAAATGGCTTTCTTTCCATGAGTTATTCATCTTACAGACAGGGCATTATTCATCAACACACCGTTTGATTAAATGAATCCAAGAGGGTAGAAATGGGAAACTCTTATTTCTTACTATTTTCAATAGGTAGTATTAATATTCGGTAACAAGGAGATTTCAATAGTGTAACAAGCACAATATTATTCAGTTTGAAACAGGTGCTTTTGGCATTATAGGCACTTGGCCACAATGCATAGTTTAATATTGTGTGGCTCAAAACAGCTAACTTATCTTGAAATGTTGCAGAGGAAACTTCCTTAGTCACATTCTTACTGTCCAGTGACTGAGGTAAATCATGGCATACATGTGTGATTATGAATCACATACTATCTATACCTGCACTTCAACTACCTGTAACTAGATTTTCACTATGGAGTGTAATGAGTTTCGGTGAGAACATTCAGATACTCCATTCCTCAAGTAAGTATTACAAAAGCATTTAATTTCACTGTAGAAGAAAATTTAGAAATCGATTTCTCCTTCTCTAGTATTGCTGAGTTGTGATTTGAATCAGCAATTTTTCCATAATACACAGTAAACATCTCAGAATTCTACTACTTTTGCAGTACAAAGATCACCATGATGTAGAATAGAAAGGTTTTTAATCAACATCCCCATGAGTACATTCAACTCAGCCTTGCAACTCCCACTCATAATGTCACAACTGTTTGTCCCTAAGCTAATTAAGTGTGTCTGCGAGCTATAGCCTGAGTTATGAAGTTATCATTTCTCCCCACTTTATAGCAGTTTGAAGGATATGAAATGGCAATGGACAAACAGTCATGATATTTTTGGCAAAATGCCAAATGTTTTTGACGGAAAGTGAAAGGGCTTTGGAGTCCTCTGATCAAGGTTCAAATCCTAACTCTTTTATTGTATAGCCTGAGCAAGTTACTGAACTTAAGTTTCTTTATGTGCATATGGAGATTTTCTTGGAGCCAAAGTTCTAATTTTGGTACAGACCGATCTTTAAAAACAATAGTAATTTAACATTCAAAGTAATTTTGAAACATGTTGGTGAAAAACATAGGCTTTTTTTTTTTTTTTTTTTTTTTTTTTTTTTTTTTTGAGACAGGGTCTCTCACTCTGTCACCCAGGCTGAAGTGCAGCGGCGTGATCATGGCTTACTGCAGTCTCGACTTCCCGGGCTCAAGAAATCCTCCCACCTTAGCCTCCCAAGTAGCAGGGACTACAGGCACGTGCCACAACACCTGGATAATTTTTTTGTATTTTCAGTAGAGACAGGGGTCTCACTATGTTGCCCTGGCTGATCTGGAAATCCTGGGCTTCAGTTATCCTTCCGCCTCAGCTGCCCAAAGTGCTGGGATTACAGGCATGAGCCACCACACTCAGCCAAAAAATATAGTGTTAAGAGATCACAATGTGACCTATAACATTTATGAATTTAGAGCAGCTTTGGAGCTAACTGAGATTAGGGATCAAGATATATATTATGTGTGTGTGTGTGTGTGTGTATATGTATATATACAGATATACATGTATACATATATACATACATATATACACACACACATATATACATATATATACACACACACAGAGACATGTAATAACACAAGCATGCACTTTTGTGAAACAGACAACGTAAGTTCTAAGCAAGGAGACTACAAACTGCATTTATTTTTCAAAACAAGAAACATACAGTCATAAGAGGTTTTAAATAACTAGTTTAATCAACCCATATGGTTGCACACTTAGAGTTTTCTTAGAAATACATTTTACATTTAGCATTGGCCTTGATATGTCTAATATTTTCTAGATATTTTTCACATATTTGAAAGGGCTAAAAATATTTATTCATTTATACTTTCAGTCACTCAATAGATATTTATTAACAGCTTTCTCTTTTCCAAGCACATGTTTGGGAACAGTCAACTTTTATTTTATGGTACAGATTAAATCAAGGGGACATATTAATTTGTGATCAACTAATAAACCAACAAAGAACTTCTAAAAGCTGAAGGATTTTCTAATTTTACAGGGCACAAAGACCATTATATTTATTTTAAATCTCAAACTATGCTGTGTTTCGTAAGGAAATTAAAGGATATATAAGGCATATACACTTAAGTATACATGTATTTTTAGATTTTTTTTAAATTGATACATAATTGTACGTAGGGTTGTTTCAATACATACAACGCACAGTGATCCGATCAGATCAGGGTATTAGCATATGTTCTAACATTTTTCATTTCTTTGGGACTATTCGATATCCTCTAAGTATCTGAAAATATATAATATATTGTTTTTAACTATAGTCATACTATAGTGCTATAGAACACTATCATTTATTCCTATCTAGCTGTCATTTTGTATTCCTTAACAAATCTTTCTCTATCCTCCCTTCCCCCTACTGTTTTCAGCCTCCAGTAATCTCCGTTCTCCTTTTTACTTCCATGAGATCAACTTTTTCTAGCTTACATTTTTTGAGTGAGAAAGCAGTAGAAAAGAAAATGTGGATGGCTTTAAAATGAAAAAAAGGGAAAACACAGCCCTCTCTCCAAATACTCCAATCTTGTGAATTGGAAAAAAAAAAAAAAAGTTTAAATCATTTTTTCAAATCAGTTGCTATCTATTTGTATATATAGCCACAGAAAACCATAGTTAAAATATTATAATTCTAAGACATATGTACAGAAAGGCAAATGCTAGGGGGAACATATTAAAATGGCATATTAAACATATTAAAACATTTGCCTTTTAAACATATTAAAAGGCAAATGCAAAATGACATTTTGCAGTCTTATACAGCGATTTAATTTATACGCCATCCGTATATCAGTGATCTGGACTCTCTTGATCCACCTAAAAAGCACACTACTTAGCATTTATCTAGTGTTTTCTAAGTAGACGTCTAATGTTCTTTTTAATTAATCATTCTATTAACTCTTGTCACACTAATAGAGACAGCAACCAACCTGAACCATCTGGGGCAGATGAGCAATGGAGATACACAGAAAGCTAAGTTGCACTGAAAATAATTTTTTGAGAAAGAACAATGGGAGTTGTCGAGTTCTCCAAATTATAGGTTATAAAGCTCAGTTAAATTACTTTTTTGTACAATATAGACAGAAATGACAAAATGGCAGTTCTACATGACTGTAAAACTCGAACTGACCAAACACTGACTTGGTAAGAGCAGAGTGTGTACTGATCTTATTATAATGATGTTTAGGAGAAGACTTGAAAATAGAAAGGGTTTCTGAATTAGCCCAGCACCAACCAAGTAATCCAGGGATCCAGATCGCTCCAATACCCAGTGAGTTGTCCCCTTTGGCCCCTCCTAGTTGTGACCCACCCAAGAGAAGTATTGTATTTCCCTAGTCTACATTGTTCCCACTTTGACACAGCCTATCATATACTTTTTTTGTAAGTTTATGATTATCTCCTCCATTAAATTTTTAATTCTTGGGGACCAAAAATCTCATTTCTCTTTGTATGTTCAAGTGCTATTAAGCACATAATAAGTACTGAACAAATGCTAAAGCAACAAATAAGTAATCCTATGATTACTTAAAACTGAGGTGCCTGCATAAATCAGCAAGGCACTAAAATGATAAATTCATCCTCTAAGAATTGTTCAAATACCTTAAACTCCGTCTCAAATGAGTAAAAAAAAAAAAAAAAAAAAAAGTGTCTTGGCTTGCTTTCAAGAAATAAGCAATGTTAAATCAAATTCTTGCTAGATTATTTTCATGGTAATAGTTTTTTACAACTTCTTATTGTAGAAGTAACAACATTATTTCAAAATTTAAAGTATAAATAAATATAAATACAAGGAGATAAAGAATATTTATAATCTTATTACTCAGAGTTGGTTTCATACTTTAGCTCATATACTTAAAAATGTGTAAAGAATTATATTATGTGTAGTTTTATGACAAATTTCAATGCTAATATCTCTATCATTAAAAAAATATATGGAAGTACCACAAGTACCACAATTTAGTCTGTTTTAGTTTTTTGTTTGTTTTTGAGATGTAGTCTGGCTCTGTCGCCCAGGCTGGAGTGCAGTGGCGCCATTTCGGCTCACTGCAACTTCTACCTCTGGGGTTCAGGCACTTCTTCTGAGGCTCCTGAGTAGCTGGGATTATAGGCACCCACCACAGTGCCTGGCTACTTTTGTATTTTTAGTAGAGATGGAGTTTCACCATGTTGGCCAGACTGGTCTTAAATTTCTGACCTCAAGTGATCTGCCAGCTTTGGCCTCCGAAAGTGCTGGGATTACAGGTGTGAGCCACCGCACCTGGCCTGTTTTAAACACCAACTCTCCCTAGTCCTTGACTATTATTATCAACTCATTAACAGTCAAAACACATACAATAGTCTTTGCCTACTTCTTATTACTTGAGGATAAATGTCTACAAGATGCATTGTTACATGCATATTTTGACACGGAGTGTTAAAATTACCATTGTAACTGTACACAATTTACAGTCTCTCAAGTAATATACATGTGCCTGTTTCCTTACCCCTTTCCTACACTGAGCATTACTAATCTATTTCCAGTAAACTGTCAAATTAATCTCAGAGAAGACTTGGAGACAGGTTTATTCACATAGTTTATTTTCTCTCATGTAGCAAAAGGCAATAATAATAAAAGTCAATCTTTACTTTTAACTCATGATATTTATTACACAATCGGCCTCTCATAATAATCCTTATTTTCATAACTCTGCAACAGGGAAGGAACAATAAAATTTAATTCCAATATTGCTAAACCTAGGATAATTTTGTAGACTAGAGTGTCTAAGTGTCATAGTAACAATGCCTGAAAGGATGCTTTTCATACCGACTGAAATATATGGATTATCTTGGTATATTGATTACTTTTCTACTGTAAAACAAAACAAAACAAAACTCTTCTAAATTTATTTTACTTTATTAGTTTTGGCCACATGAGAAACAGCAAGAAATTCTACTGCCAGTCCTCCAAATAGGTAATCAGATATATCTGTGGTTATCTTCCCTCCATAAACAATTCCTAGTGATTTTGCTAACTATAATTCTGTAATATAAACCCTTTGGGTCTTACTCCTATAGACATCCCAGAATACATGCACTCCACACAAAGAGATAGATGACAGTTATCTTCTGTAATCAAGCTCCTGCCAACTTAAGTTGAGGTAAGTAGTGTATGAGAAAGATAACCTAACGGCAAGACTGGCAAGTCACTCTACTATGTGTACTAAGTGCTTTCTCCACATCAAGTAACCAGATTTACAATTATTTAAATTATTATATGAAGACTTTCATGGAATAATGATTTACTATTTTGACTTGTAACAAGACTAAGTATAAGAACATCACTATTTATTCATGACTAATAATGTACATGTATGTAACTCACATAAAAATACTATTAAACATATTATTGCTTTACTTTATACAAAGACCCTAATGAAAAGTCTTATAATTAATTATATAAAGATAATTTTCTCTCAAGACATACATATTATCAGGTTTCTCTATTTGCTGTATCTTTGAGGAAGCTATTAATATTATAAGACCTAAACTTAACTCCAAATACAAAATATACTTTTACATTTGTGTTTCTAACTTAGCTTTACATAGCCTTTTAATCCATTTTTAAAGTTAGGATTGCTTAATTCCTTTTTGAAACAAAAAGCATAAGCAATACATAAATAATTAATGGCATTGCTTTTATACCCAATTTTTATTATCTACAATAAAGATGAGATCATGTACAAACAACCAGAAATCAAGAGCCACAAACCCACATATGCATTTGGAATTTACTCAGAATTATGTTTGAAAATACTCATGCACTAACATTTGCCCCGTTGTTTCCAGATTATCCTAAAGTTTGGTCCAAGATAAAGTTGTTCAGATTTTCTGATTTAGATCACAGCTATATACTCTAGGAAAACATGGATGCCTACCTCATTTGAGTCTTAAATGGGGCTAGGGATTTCTTATTATTAAGGAAAGGAAATTATTAGTTCATATTTTAAATACAGAAACAGAAAATATCATTCCAGATTAATCGATTCGACTCTAGGTGAAAATAAATTTGTATATTAAAACAAATTAACTGATCCATATTTAAAATAAGTAACACCATCATATTGAAGTGAGTGGAAGTGGGTGTGAGAAGAGAACTAACCAAGTGAATTTTGAGTACAGAATTAGGCATATAAAACATAAATAATGCTAAAAGTCTACTTACTGAAATGCTTTTCTTTGCTTTACTTCTCTTTTTCCATAGAGGTGTGAGTGGGTAATTCTGAAACTAATTTCTGAAACTACATTCCACAGGTAAGAAAATCCTATCCAATATCTAATATATTGTGAATAATGGGAGCCAGGCTTCTCACTGTAACTTCTCATAGAGTTACAGATATGAAAATGGAGAAGAATAGAATGAGCACTGCAATGATGGATTATCATTGTGAAATCCTAGGTTTAATATATACAAATATCTGAAAATACCCATGGATATAGGTATGTGTGGGTATATATATATATATGCACACATTTATATATGAGTATGTACTTACATACACTTTTTCCCTAGATCTGTCTACTAAAAGGACCTAGAAGCAAAAGCACACCCACTCTCCAAATTTTGATTTCTAAAAACCATTCTTTACTGAAAGGCACCAGAGAGCCCTAGAAAAGTAGCTGATTCCAAGGCTTGGAGAAAAAAACAAGAGTCTCATATCTAAAGCCAGAAAGTAAAAAAGTATTCAAAGAATAACAGTAACATGTTAAAATGACAAAGGAGTCAACTAGAAGTACCTTGTACTGTCCAAATCCAGGACAGTATGAGGATTAAAATAATGATATTAACTAACAATATTAAAGGATAACAACCTGCTAAATAAAGAATTCATGACTCCACACAGAAACAAACAAGAAGAAACATTTTTATGCATAATAGAAAGCCAACTAATAAAAGAAGAAGAAATGACGAAATTACAAAATTTCCCCTTAGCAAACCACTATTGTTTGAATGTTTCCCCCAAAGTTCACATCTTGGAAGCTTAGTCCAAAATGCAACAGTGTTAAGAGTTGGGACATTTAAGAGATGATTAGATCATGAGAGCATTCCCTTCATGAATTGATTACTTTATCAGTTATCATAGGAGTAGGTTCCTTATAAAAGAATGAGTTTGGGCCAGGCGCAGTGGCTCACGCCTGTAATCCTAGCCCTTTGGGAGGCCGAGGCAGGTGGATCACGAGGTCAGGAGATCAAGACCATCGTGGCTAACACGGTGAAACCCCATCTCTACTAAACAAAATACAAAAAAAATTAGCTGGGCGTGGTGACGAGTGCCTGTAGTCTCAGCTACTCAGGAAACTGAGGCAGTAGAATGGCAAATCCGGGAGGTGAAGGTTGCGGTGAGCCGAGGTGGAGCCACTGCACTCCAGCCTGAGTGACAGAGCGAGACTCCGTCTCAAAAAAAAAAAAAAAAAAAAAAAAAAGAGAGTTTGGCCCCCTTCTCCCTATTTCTTGCCCATGTGATACTTTTCGTAATGTTATGATGCAGCAGGAAAAAGGACTGCACCAGATGTAGCCCCTTGATCCTGAACTTGCCAGCCTCCAGAACCATGATCCAGATAAATTCTATTCATTATAAATTACCCAGTCTGTGGTATTCTGTTATAGCAGCATGAAACCAATGAAAACAGCAACCATAATAATAACACAAGTAACTGATTTAGACAGGAATCATCAATGGATTCCAAAGCTATTGGGTAAGAAATTGAGGAATAACAGCATATTTACACGGTCTCATATTATCACTGTACAAAATGCTTTTTAATTACAAAGGACGAAAATAGAAACTTTACAGTGGAGAAATCTGGTAGACACCACTTTAACCAAATGATCAAAGCTAAAACTGTCAGTAATGGTACTAAACAACAGCATCTACCTCTGGATATAAGGACTTAGCATCACTACTGTGATATTCCTGCCCAAGTTGTATGACCAGACTATCATCCCCAGGAAACACAAAATAAACTCAAATTGAAAGATAGCTTATGCTTTAGACTGAATGTTTGCGTTGCCTCCAAATTTGTGTGTTGAAACCTAATCAGCAATATGATGGTATTTACGGGTGTGGCCTTTTGGAAGTGATAAGATTATGAGGACAGAGCCCTCATGAATGGGATTAATGCCCTTATAAAACAGACCCCAGAGAACTCTCACTTCCTTTCTGCCATGTAAAAACACAGCAAGGAGACAGCTATTTATGAGCTAGAAAGCTGATACTCACCAGACAGAAAATCTGCTGTCTGGTGAGTATCAGCTCACCAGATCATGGGACTCCTCAACCTCCAGAACCGTGAGAAATAAATTTCTGTTGTTTATAAACCATGCAGACTATGATAGTTTGTTATAGCAGCCCAAACAAATCAAGAGAGTGTACAAAACAACTGGCATGTAATTCTTCAAAAATGTAAATGTCATGAAATAGTCTTTGATGAAGATTCAGAAACTGCTCCAGTTTAAAAGATATTAAAGAGACAACGCAATTGATTGCAAAGCATGACTTTGTAATTTCATTGGCTATATAGAACATCATTGGGACAATTATTGAAATTTAGAATAAAGTCTGTAGATTAGATAAAAACATTTTATCTGTGTTAATTTGCTAATTTTAACCAATGAACTGTACCTATGTGTGGTAACTACATGATTTTAGGAATTATTTAAGTATTTAGAAGCAAAGGGGTATCATGTCTGCAACTTGCACTTAATGTGTATCAATAAGCAAACGTGTGTATGGGTAGATGGATACATAGATTATTAGATAGATAGAAAGGTAGACATGAGAGACAGAGAGACTGAATAAAGTAAATGTAGTAAAATGTTAACATTTGGGGGATATTGGTGAAGGGTATCTGAGAATTCTTTGTGCTATTCTTGCTACTTTACAGTAAATCTGAAATTACATCAAATTAAAAATCAAAATCAATATAATATATTAACTTTCGGGCATATAGATATTTAAAGTTAGAATTGTCAAGTGACATTCTGGTGAATGCTTCAACTAATTACAACTAGTTTCCAAACATTATAAAGCACACTCAGCATGAAATCCTGATTTTTGATACCTTACATATTTTGAAGACAACTAGATTTTTCAGTTATGTCTTTATAACCACACTGTACAGAAAGTAAATGTATATTGAGCAGAAAATAGTTATTCATGACAAATCTTACACCTGAGATCAAGAGTCTGCTAAATCGTCCCATTACATTTTGGCCTTATGTCCTATATTTTTATCTTATTTTATCAAAATGTGATTTTCTTCATTGTAATTTATTTATTAGTAGTTTTTAGATATAGACAACATATTTAAATATATAGTATCACCATTTTTTTCTGTTTGGTAGAATCACACCATTTTAGTATGCCATACAGAATTATATACATCACTATTTTTGTCATTCAGCCTGGCCCACATGACTCTGAGATGTTCTGAATTGGATTGGCCTCATAGAGAATAAAGTCTAAGCTACTTGCCAAGACCAGATGCCCCATATAATCTGGCTTTAGGCCAATTTTGCAGATTTCTCTTTGACGGTAATCCCATAAATTCCCTATGACATGCAAGGCTCTCCGTACTACAAATCTTTTCTATGCTCCTTCATATAACCATGAACTTCAAAATGCTGCCTATTCAACCGTCAACTCCTAAGGAGCTGGCCATCCTCCAAGACAAAGCTCAATGTCAAGTCCCACTTTAAATCCTCCACCTTCCCTGAGCACTGCCTTCCCTTCTTTCCCAAAAGGTTATTCTTCCTTCTTCTGTCTCCTCATATCTTTTGCTCGTACTTCTAACACTTCTATGTTATGTTATATTTTAGTTAATGTATTTTACAGTATTATCTTTTCCATTAGACTGTCATGTTTTGCCATTTTTTTTCTGATCCTCTCCCCTACAGAGCATAGAAAGGTGTCTAGCACAAATGCAGCTCTCAATACCAGTTTTTTAAATAAATGGATAACAAAAACAATAAATACCATAGGAAAATACAAGAACTTTTAAAGTCCAAAAGAGAATGGTAATTATTAGCCACTAGGTTGTACAGAGTAACCTTCATGAAAGAAGTGGTAACTGATTTGGGCATGAAGAATGAGTAAGATGTGGAGAGAGAAGGAATTGTAACAGAATCAGAAAGAACCAAGATCTAGGAGCCTCTGTACAGGGGCCATAAGGATGTGCTGCAGACCTCCAACTATAGGAACTATAATCAGTGAAGGGCCCCAACTGATGCCTCTGAAATTCACTGCAGCATCTGAGCTAAGGCCTTACCTCCCATGCCCTGCTTCTTGATACTGACTGAGCACAGAGGGCATATTGTGGCAGACACATTCCTGGGAAACATAGGATTCCTCTGATGGCTGATTTTGGCTTGAGGACTCCCATATGCCTTTGGCTAGCCCAATTTAGGATGCTCTCACCAATTCTCTCTCCCTTATTTTCTCAGAGTCAAACTTGGATCATGCTTTGACATTTCCCTTAGTCTTAACTGACTCCCTCCTTATATTCTTCTACAAGGGCATTTCCTAAAATTCTTGCATTTCTAATCCCATTTTGGCATGGGCTTCTTGGAAGACTCAGACTGACACACAGAGTATAGAGTATGTATGGAGTAATTAGGGAATTAAAGCTGATGCAGCGAATTGAGACTTTGTTATTGAGAACAACATGCCAATTCAATACATTGTGCCAAGGCAGGATAAATCTTTATTTCCTAATATGAACATAACTGTCTATGTAGTTTTCAGAGTTCACAAGTGGCAAGGAATTTATAACTTCCTTTTGTGAATTATTTCATAGTTTAATCATCTTTCACAGCTCACTTAGGTCTTTACTAAATCCTTTGTGATTTAAGATCATTTCTTCCAGTTCAGTCTTCTGTGGTGATAGACTACAGCCAACTTTAGACATACTAAATTAACTACATCAACTCTTAGTCATAACAGGAATTCCTTCTACAATATTATGCACACGTGGTCTTGCAGGGCCATTTGTCACTTTTTCTATTTGATAAAAAACTATTTTTCATTAAAATAATCTAATCATGGAATATCTGTTAGGCACTGAAAAAATTTTTCCTGTTTGAAGGCAGGAAAACAAAGATTTGTATGTTTACTTCAGAGGATTTTATGATTTCTAATGGGAAGTAAACAATTATTTTTCTTTTCTCAAGTCTTTCAACTACTCTGCCTTCTATTGACAGAGTAAGAAATTCAATCTTCAATTATTTAAACTTAACATTTTATCCAATTAAAAATAACAGATTTTTTTTTCTGCCAAAGATTTGAAACAGAGATAGAAAGCATGTGTGGGAAATTCTGTTATCTTTCCAGATCTCTGCTTGAATAAAATAAAGGCATTTGTCTGACCACGATAAGCACATTGTCTGATCCAGATCCTCCAAGTATGCAAATCAACAGGAAAAGTTCCAACAGCAAGACTTACCCATCTGCATAGAGTTTCAAAAATGGTGACGTACTTACCTAAAATAGAAAGAGAGATGACATTAGTGACATTCATCGCAGCTTAGACACATAGTGAAAAACACATTCTAGAAGGCATTTAGAGCATCTGTTCCCCTCACCATTGCCAAGACCCAGTTTTAAGGCTTTTGTTTATGACACAACAGTCCAGATGGTGGTGTCTCTCACTGTCCAAGTTTACTCTGAGTACACTTCATAGGTATTTGCTCAATAAATACTGAAAAAGATTATAACAATCAAGTAAGCAAGAACTATGATTTAATAACAACAGCAGATTTAACATCTATTGAGGGCTTACTTCCCTGCCAAGTCCAGTGCAATATGCTGTGTGTATTCTCCCATTTACTATTTAGATAGTGGACATGAGGTAAGTACTATTATTATCCCTATTGTAAAGATGAAGTAAATGAGCTTAGGGAAGTTCATTAACTTGCCTAAAGTCACTCACACAACTAGAAAGTGTTGGAGCTGAAGTTTTCATAGGCTCTCAGATTCTAGAGCCCACTTTCACAATCTTTATGCTACACTGTCAAAACCCATTGGGAAAGACACACACACACACACATATATATACACTAATCATTAGTGTGTATATATATGTGTGTATACATATGTATATAATTAGTAGTACTTTGTTAAATAATACATTCTAAAAATAGAAATGATCACAATGTTAGAACCTGGAAATATGAACAATGCTTAGTACACAGCAGCTGTTCAATAATATCTGTTGAGTGAATGAAAGAATAAGCAAAGAAATGTCATTGATATTTAATAAATATACACGGGTTATATCTCAACACAACAAATATTTACCCAGAGAGCACTCTACCATACAGCTTATTTCTTTCTTCCTACAGATGACTATGTACCACTATATGCTGATTATTTGAAGGTAAGAACTGAATGCTCTTAAGTGAGAAAGATGATCGATCGATCTAGACCAAATGACCCGAGGAGTTACCAAGGAGAGGATGGAGTTGTCAAATCTTCAAATGGCATGTTACTCAACACATAAAATCCTTCTGTAATTGAAGAAGCAATTAACACCATTTAATAGTTAAATTTTCTTCAGCTTTTTGGTTACTCTTTTTGGTAGAGATTCTGAATAGCAACAAAACATTAAAGAAAGAAGTAGCTAAGAGAGAAATAGAAACAGGAGACTGCATATCTGAAAGAATGCTGTAAATTGAAAAACAAGAGAAATACCCAGCACCTTAAATTCATAAAGAGATAATCATCAAGTTATCTCATGTTTTGACATTAATAACATATCCAATGAATCAATTTTTAAAATAATTATAACACCCTAAAAGAAAACTACCCTCCAGTAGAACGCCACAAAGATACTCCTCAAGAAGAGCAACTCCAAGATATATAATTGTCAGATTCATCAAAGTTGAAATGAAGGAAAAAATGTTAAGGGCAGCTAGAGAGAAAGGTCAGGTTACCCACAAAGGGAAGCCCATGAGACTAACAGCAGATCTCTCAGCAGAAACTCTCCGAGCCAGAAGAGAGTGGGGGCCAATATTCAACATTCTTAAAGAAAAGAATTTTCAATCCAGAATTTCCTATCCAGCCAAACTAAGCTTTATAAGTGAAGGAGAAATAAAATCCTTTACAGGCAAACAAATGCTGAGAGATTTTGTCACCACTTGGCCTGCCTTACAAGAGCACTAAACATGGAAAGCACTAAACATGGAAGGAAGCACTAAACATGGAAAGGGACAACTGGTATGAGCCACTGCAAAAACATGCCAAATTGTAAAGACCATCAATGCTAGGAAGAAACTGCATCAACTAACGAGCAAAATAACCAGCTAACATCATAATGACAGGATCAAATTGACACATAACAATATTAACTTTAAATATAAATGGGCTAAATGTTCCAATTAAAAGACACAGACTGGCAAATTGGGTAGAGTCAAGACCCATGAGTGTGCTGTATTCAGGAGACCCATCTCACGTGCAGAGACACAAATAGGCTCAAAATAAAGGGATCAAGAAAGATCTACCAAGCAAATAGAAAACAAACAAACAAACAAAAAAGCAGGGGTTGCAATATTAGTCTCTGGTTTAGACTTTAAACCAACAAAGATCAAAAGAGACAAAGAAGGCCATTACATAATGGTAAAGGGATCAATTCAACAAGAAGAGCTAACTATCCTAAATATGTATGTGTCCAACACAGGAGCACCCAGATTCATAAAGCAAGCCCTTAGAGACCTACAAAGAGACTTAGACTCCCACACAGTAATAATAGGAGACTTTAACACCCCATTGTCAACATTAGACAAATCAACGAGACAGAAAGTTAACAAGGATATCCAGGAATTGAACTCAGCTCTGCACCAAGTCAACCTAACAGACATCTACAGAACTCTCCACCCCAAATCACAGAATATACATTATTCTCAGCACCACATCACACTTATTCCAAAACTGACCATATAGTTGGAAGTAAAGCACTCGTAAGCAAATGTAAAAGAACAGAAATTATAACAAACTGTCTCTCAGACCACAGTGCAATCAAACTAGAACTCAGGATTAAGAAACTCACTCAAAACTGCACAACTACATGGAAACTGAACAATCTGCTCCTGAATGACTACTGGGTACATAACGAAATGAAGGCAAAATAAAGATGTTCTTTGAAACCAATGAGAACAAAGACATGACATACCAGAATCTCTGGGACACATTTAAAGCAGTGTGTAGAGGGAAATTTATAGCACTAAATGCCCACAAGAGAAAGCTGGAAAGATCTAAAATTGACACCCTAACATCACAATTAAAAGAACTACAGAAGCAAAAGCAAACACATTCAAGAGCTAGCAGAAGGCAAGAAATAACTAAGATCAGAGCAGAACGGAAGGAGACAGAGACACAAAAAAACCTCCAAAAAATCAATGAATCCAGGAGCTGGCTTTTTGAAAAGATCAACAAAATTGATAGACCACTAGCAAGACTAATAAAGAAGAAAACAGAGAAGAATCAATAGATGCAATAACAAATGATAAAGGGGATATCACCACCAACCCCACAGAAATACAAACTATCATCAGAGAATACTATAAACACCTCTACACAAATAAACTAGAAAATCTAGAAGAAATGGATAAATTCCTGGACACATACACCCTCCCAAGACTAAACCAGGAAGAAGTTGAATCTCTCAATAGACTAATAACAGGTTCTGAAATTGAGGTAATAATTAATAGCCTACCAACCAAAAAAAGATGGATTCACAGCCAAATTCTACCAGAGGTATAAAGAGGAGCTGGTACCATTCCTTCTGAAAATATTCCAATCAACAAAAAAAGAAGGAATCCTCCATAACTCATTTTATGAGGCCAGCATTATCCTGATACCAAAGCCTGGCAGAGACACAACAAAAAAAAAAAGAGAATTTTAGACCAACATCCCTGATGAACATCGATGCAAAAATCCTCAGTAAAATACTGGCAAACCAAATCCAGCAGCACATCAAAAAGCTTATCCACCACAATCAAGTTGGCTTCATCCCTGGGATTCAAGGCTGGTTCAACATATGCAAATCAATAAACATAATCCAGTATATAAACAGAACCAATGACAAAAACCACATGATTATCTCAATAGATGCAGAAAAGGCCTTCAACAAAATTCAGCAACCCTTCACGCTAAAAACTCTCAATAAACTAAGTATTGATGGGATGTATATCAAAATAATAAGAGCTATTTATGACAAACCCACAGCCAATATCATACTGAATGGGAAAAAACTGGAAGCATTCCCTTTGAAAACTGGCACAAGACAGGGATGCCCTCTTCCACCACTCCTATTCAACATAGTGTTGGAAGTTCTGGCCAGGGCTATCAGGCAGGAGAAAGAAATAAAGGGTATTCAATTAGGAAAAGAGGAAGTCAAATTGTCCCTGTTTGCAGATGACATGACTGTATATTTAGAAAACCACATTGTCTCAGCCCAAAATCTCCTTAAGCTGATAAGCAACTTCTGCAAAGTCTCAGGATAAAAAAATCAATGTGCAAAAATCACAAGCATTTCTATACACCAATAGCAGACAAACAGAGAGCCAAATCATGAGTGAACTCCCATTCACAATTACTTCAAAGAGAATAAAATACGTAGGAATCCAACTTACAAGGGATGTGAAGGACCTCTTCCAGGAGAACTACAAACCACTGCTCAATGAAATAAAAGAAGACACAAACAAATGTAAGAACATTCCATGTTCATGGATAGGTAGAATCAATATCGTGAAAATGGCCATACTGCCCAAGGTAATTTATAGATTCAATGCCATCCCCATCAAGCTATCAATGACTTTCTTCATAGAATTGGAAAAAACTACTTTAAAGTTCATACGGTACCAAAAAAGAGCCTGCATTGCCAAGACAATCCTAAGCCAAAAGAACAAAGCTGGAGGCATCACTCTACCTGACTTCAAACTATACTACAAGGCTACAGTAACCAAAACAGCATGGTACTGGTACCAAGACAGAGATATAGACCAATGGAACACAACAGAGCCCTCAGAAATAATACCACACATCTACAACCATCTGATCTTTGACAAGTCTGACAAAAACAAGAAATGGGCAAAGGATTCCCTATTTAATAACTGATGCTGGGAAAACTGGCTAGCCACATGTAGAAAGCTGAAACTGGATCCCTTCCTTACACCTTATACAAAAATTAATTCAAGATGCATTAAAGACTTAAATGTTAGACCTAAAACCATAAAAACCCTAGAAGAAAACCTAGGCAGTACCATTCAGGACATAGGCATGGGCAAGGACTTCATGTCTAAAACACCAAAAGCAATGGCAACAAAAGCCAAAATTGACAAATGGGATCTAATTAAACTAAGGAGCTTCTGTATAGCAAAATAAACTACCATCAGAGTGAACAGGCAACCTACAGAATGGGAGAAAATTTTACAATCTGCCCATTTGACAAAGGGCTAATGTCCAGAATCTACAAAGAACTTAAACCAATTTACAAGAAAAAATCAAACAACCCCATCAAAAAGTGGGCAAAGGATATGAACAGACATTTCTCAAAAGAAGACATTCATACAGCCAACAGACACATGAAAAAATGCTCATCATCACTGGCCATCAGAGAAATGCAAATCAAAACCACAATGAGATACCATCTCACACCAGTTAGAATGGCAATCATTAAAAAGTCAGGAAGCAACAGATGCTGGAGAGGATGTGGAGAAAGAGGAACACTTTTACACTGTTGGTGGGATTGTAAACTAGTTCAACCATTGTGGAAGACAGTGTGGCAATTCCTCAAGGATCTGGAACTAGAAATATCATTTGACCCAGCCATCCCATTACTGGGTATATACCCAAAGGATTATAAATTATGCTGCTATAAAGACACATGCACACATATGTTTATTGCAGCACTATTCACAATAGCAAAGACTTGACCAACCCAAATGTCCATCAATAACAGACTGGATTAAGAAAATGTGGCACATATACACCATGGAATACCACACAGTCATAAAAAGGGATGAGTTCATGTCCTTTGCAGGGACATGGATGAAGCTGGAAACCATCATTTTGAGCAAACTATCGCAAGGACAGAAAATCAAACACCGCACGTTCTCAATCCTAGGTAGGAACTGAACAATGAGAACACTTGGACACAGGGTGGGGAACATCACACACCAGGGTCTGTTATGGGGTTGGGGGAGCAGGGAGGGATAGCATTAGGAGTACCTACTGTAAATGATGAGTTAATGGGTGCAGCACACCAACATGGCACATGTATACATATGTAACAAGTCTGCACGTTGTGCACATGACATGTACCAAAGAACTTAAAGTATAATAAAAAAAAAAAATGGGAAAAGAGACAGAGACAAACTACTTTAAGATGGTCTAGCCATGATGCGCAAAAAATAAACTTAATAATATAATAATAAAAGTTGTATGTGATACTTTCCTTTCATTCAGTAAATATTATTTTATATAGGAAGTTTATTTTATAACACGTCAAGTCATAGAGGTGAGATAGGAAGGAGGCACACTTATGGCCTTATTAAGCCATATGAGGGATAAGTTTAGAAAACAAAACAACCTGGACAACATATAAATTGGCTATAAGTAGGTCATATATATTTATGTTTCTTGTTAAAATATATATGATAGAAAGAATTCATAGGTTTCATCCTCTGGCTTAAGATTGTGATATTACCTATTCATGTAGGAAAAGTTCTTCTTAATGTATAGGGAAAAAGGTTCCGATACATAGAAAATCCTTTGTTCCATTTTTTGAATTGATAGTGCAATTGATCAAGAAATAAGACACAGGAAGACTTGAGAACCTAGGTATTTTACAAAGTTTTAAAGAGAGAGCTCTTGGTCTTCTCGGGTGGGTCTCAAGGATCTGCTTTTCATTGTTGTGTTGTTTGTTCATGTAATGTGTGCTGCTTGCCTTGGTTGGAGCATGGTTCTATAGCAGAGCAGAATTCCAAAGGGATTGGGTGAAAGAAGAACCCCTAAGTTATGGCTTAACTTAACCCCTAAGTTCTGGTTTTCCCAGAACCAGTCTCTTAAGTAGCCTCTAAAATCGTCATCTTTTTCCAAATAAATATTATTAGTAATCTCTTTAAGAGTAACCCCCATCACCTCATATTACTCTCACATGCTGAGCTTTTAATACACATCAAGAAGAGTAAGCACACATCTCAGGTATTAAAATGTGTTTCCTCTGCAATCTCATTTTATATCAAATATCATTATGGTTATCTCATGTTGTAGAATATTACTGAACTAGATTCTATGTTGGCTGAACTCTAATTTTAGATACAGCTCAAGTTCTACATAGAAGCACATTTCAATGTATTGCTTTAGCTTGTTTCTGTAACATTTAAAGGTTCTGGCATAATGGAAATGATTTTGGAGACATTCTGAGTGCCTCTGTTGATTTTACCAGACTTGTGACCTTAGACAAATGTTTTAATCTCTCTTCCTCACTTTTCATTTTGCAATCAGAATATGAATATTAACCATTTATATAATTACAACAAAAGTTATGAGGCTAAAGTATGAGAAGAGTGACAGGCACAGACAAGAATTTAAATAAGAAATTGTTTGCTATGGTCTATTTAATGTATTACAGTATGAGCAAGAAAAGTGTTCAGATTTGTGCACATTAATTATAATATTAAAGCTGACATGGTTGAGAATATTTGCTCATTTAAAAATTTATAAAGTTGTTCATCAGGATTATGTAAATATACTGTAGAAGACCTTGAAATTGTATATGTTTTCACGTTTTGAATAAACAACCTAACTGAAGGAAAAAATAGTAAAAAAAAGAAAAAAAGTTACCCTCTAGTAATTCAAGTCCCCTTTTTCATAAGCTGGTGCCAGAGTAAACCAATAAAACATGAGGGATTTCACTCAAACGTCTAGAACCTTTACCAAAAATAGTCAACATGAAAAGTCTTTATACCTGCAATGTTTTCCACTGCTTTTCTCAGTACTATTTATAGATCTGACTTATATATTAAATGTGGTTCTTAAAGCTAAGCCAAAAAGAAGGAAGGCTGATAAAATTTTAAGCAGTTTTGTTTGTTTCAAAATCACACTGGACAGATCTGCAAAGAAAATGACAACTATTTGCAAATTTTTGTGAAACAAATGGAACTTTTACTCCAAATTCAATGTTTACCCTTAAAGATAATTGAACTTAATGACTCAAAACTTTAAATAGGAGGTAGTTACAAATGTATGTGGTTCCATTTTGATAAAGACCTGGGAGAGGATCCAAGGAGCAAAGTTATTTGCAAAAAAGTTAGGCAAGATTTGATGGAGTGTACTTGTTGAATACAAATGACTGAAAAGTATTTTTTAATCTGCTTCCTTGTGATGATAATAAGGTTCTGTTTAACACTAGATCTGCCAGTGAGCAGATAAAGGAAAGAATCTAAATAAGATTCATTTTCAAGAAGCCCGGAGTAGTCTATGGATTAGGATTTATACCTCCATTCTACTGAATATGTGGATCAGTTCTAAGAGATAAAAGAATATGAAAATAAGACATCAAAGGTTGATGCCTTAAGGGCTAAAGAAATATGAGCAACTCATAAAATGAATAGCATTTGAGTTTATACTCAGGGAGAAAAAAAAGGACTTCAAAGAGCAGTCATATTTATTCACTAGATTAAGGCAGACATTTTTCCAGTACAAAGTCTGTGACATAATTCTTCACCCCTGCCCAATCCCAGCCTCCATTTTCAAATATCTTGGTCATTCAGCAGTTTCTTTTCAAATAAAATGAAACAAAACAAAACTGTATTATTTTATTGACATTCTAGTCGCTTCCTTCACAAACTCCCAATAACTCAGTGTATTTATTCCTCCATAAAGTAAGTGCTCATCAGAAGAATGAGTTGTACACCAGGTTGGCCTTCTTTGCTGGGAAGATGAAGCTTGAAATGAAGTCAGTAGTTGTGGTTTACTCTATGTCTATAGCTGGCACTGTGCAGTGAGCCTCTGTTCTTAAAGGAATCTTATTTTAATCTTCTTGGGAAGGCAAGACATTCATACTTGAAACAACTATTAAATGATGCAAAACAACTTACAATTAAATGTAAATTACATGGTGGAGACATCAAATGCTACAGGAATTAAAAGAAATGAAGAAAAGATGTTTCAGCTGTTGTGTGGGATTACAGCAATATGTTGTAACTGGGTGGGAAACTATTAAGAGACTCCTGATAGGGAATGTGCATCCAGTACATCCTCTTCTTGCCCACATTCAGAGTCCCGCATAGAGATTTCTGGAAGAGCGTGGGAGCTGCTTCGGAACCAAGCCAATGTCTTGAGAAGGACCATGGATCTACAGTGATGTTTGAAGAGCAAGATTAAAAAGTATATTGTATCTCCATGGTCATTTGCTCCTACAAATCACAGGTTATTAATTGATTATAACTAGTAACACACTTAACAGTCTACTTCTAAAAGACTTTTACCAAACGTTACCATTAATAACTTTTGCTGAAGAATGTTCATTAATTCACACAATAACTACTCCTAGGTCAGCTCTCCATCAAGGAGGCACAGAGAGGTGCTCATAATCATGAAACTTTCCAATTGTATTACAGTCGGGACCCCCCAGGTATACCCATCTGACTTATATTTATTTATATCTAATCAAGGTCAGCCCCTTTGAAATCTCCATGGTCTCTAACCTTTTAGGATCTTCTTTTCTTTCAAAATTTAATGAGCAGCTAAAATCCCTGTCTCATATTTATCACAGAACTCAAACATCTAGGCTCTAATAATGCTTCTGTATTTTTGAAAAAAAAAGAAAAAACAAAAAAAGATCGAGTCAAGGATCATTTATTCCAGTGTGAGTTTTCTACCAACTGCTACCCTACTGACCCACCCCTCATTTACAAGGGCCCCTTCTTTACTCTTAGCTCCTCATAGTACATTATAATTGCTCCCCTAAGGCAGGAACTGCATCTTTTATGGTCATAGTATTATACCAAATGTCATCTCTGTGCATAACACGTTACATATGCAACACGTTTGATGAAATAACTAAATTGTTTCACTAGTTATCTGATAGTTTAACTACTCAGGCCAGTGGTCAAGTCACTCTTGTCTGTGCCCTACTAACTCTCTGCATGATGCATATTGGACCTTTAAGTCCTTTCAAGATGAACTACACAGACTGGTGACATATTCAAAAATGGTGTGTATTTTATTTTATTCTTTTTTTTTTTTTCTTTTTTGAGACATGGTCTCATTGTGTCACCCAGGCTGGAGTGCAGTGGTGCAAACACAGCTCACTGCAGCCTCGACCTCCTGGACTCAAGTGATCCTCCCGCCTCAGCCCCCCAAGTAGCTGGGACTACAGACATGTGCCACCACACCAGGTTAATTTTGTGTTGTATTTTTTGTAGAGATGGGGTTCCACCATGTTGCTCAGGCTGGTCTCAAACTCCTGAGCTCAAGTGATCCACCTGCCTCAGTCTCCCAAAGTGCTGAGATTACAGGCATGAGACACTGCTCTTGGCTGATTTAATTATTGTTAAACTGATTTCAACTCATATTATCTGCTCAAAGGCATTCAACTCGACGTGTGGAAATATTATGCTTGGAATCATTATGTGCTAATACCTTTAGTTATTGTCTTCTTTTTAAAATGGCAAAATAAAATATGATTCATGCATCTATAGGAAAGAAGAGTAAGTTAACATTTTAAAAAGTCAACTTTTGTTACTTACTACGGACTTGCTGGTTTACATGTATTATGCATTCTATCCTCCCAACAACCCTAGAAGGTAGGTGCATCTGAGAAATGAAAGGCTGAAAGTAAATAATCTGAGATAATATAACCAAGAATGGTAAAGCCAGGATTCAACTCAGGCCATTTTTCCAGAGTCTTAGTGTGTAACTGCTAATCTCTACTTCATTTATAATTTCATTTAACAAATATCCATCAAATGACTACTATAATTGGGCACTTATTCTAGGGATACATCGATGATACACATCCTGGCCCACATGGAGCTTACATTCTATTGAAGGGAGACAGACAATAAGCAGTATCTTAATATACGTTATACAGCATGAAAAAAGTGACAGGTGCGACGAAATTCATTGATGGGGAAAAGAGGGTGAGAATGGCGCTAGTGGAGAGGAATGCATTTGCAATGGTAAATAGAATGGTCAGGGAAGGCCTTGTTGAAAAAGTACATCTAAGCAATGATTTGAGTTATACTCTAACACATTTATTTGATGAGAAACCAGTAAAAGTTGAGAATACAATAGAGCAAAAAACTGGAGGAAAGTACTGAAGCTCTTGGTTTTTATCTTTTTAAAGGTATTTATTCCAGTCTCATACTTTAGTCAAACTTGCACATGTTTTATCGCTTGTATTATTTTTTTAAGTTCCTTGACTGGGACAACTGTGCTTCACACACAGTTTTAAATCTTTCCACAGTGCTTAGAAGAGTGGCTGCCACAACAAGTATCTGTTGAAGGAATGAAGGACTAATGGAAAGAGATAAACATATGAGAAGTAAAAAGCAGAAAAAAGACCACATCAGTAGTTACAATCATTAGTAAGAAAACCCCAAAATAGATCTAGTCTAGAAAATAAATTCAAGGAAGAGCCTTTTCCGATTGCGGTAATAAAATTGAGATAACATATTTGGGAAATATGTTTTGCTAATCTTGAGGATGAGAAAGTTTAATGAGAAAGCCTTCCTGATGGGGAGTAATTCGGGGTGAATCTAAATTAAAGGCCACATTGAGCAGACTAATAAAGTTATTCATCCATTGAATCAGTATTTATTGTGAGCCACCTAAGTACTAGGCACTAGAGGAAAATTCATTAATAGACAGTCCCTGAATTTATGTGCTTATATTCTACAAGAGACAGCTATTAAATCAAAAACTTACATAATCAATTAATTATAATTGTGTTAAATGCTATAAAAGAGGCACACAGAGGGCTAAAGGGGCTTAATCTTTCTGGGGGTACCAGGAAGGAGAACCTGAGGCCTGAAGGGCAAGTGTGTGGGCGTGGGAGTGGAATAATAGGAACTTTCTATGTTCTATGTACTATAGGTATTCAATGACTATTTATCAAGAATTACTATGTTCCTACACTACATGCACCAACACGTACCATCTCATTTACTCTTCACAGCAAACCAATGAACAAAGTTTTACTATGCTCATTTAACAGAAGAGAAAATTGAGGCTCAGCGAGATAAAATATCTTGATTAAGGTCACATAGGTTGTGAGCCAAGATTCCAGTCCAAACCTGTTTAGGATTTTCCCATATCAGTCAAATGTCAGGCAACCTGTTACCAAGATCTCTGCTATTCTGATGAGTTATTATTATATACTTGCTGAGAAACAACAGCCTAGGTAGTGGCTCAGAGTTGATTCAGGTCAGGGCAGGTTGATCTCAGCTAGAATAACCAATGAAAAGCCCAGTTGAATTGTCCCAGGGAATCTAGCCGTTGGTCCCACTTGATGTAACAAACTTTCCTGCCTTTATTTACTGATTTTATGCAGTGGACAAATACTGAAGCTCTACAGACATCAGTTTCAGCACTGTGAATATGAAAATGAATTATACATGCTCCTCTCTCAAGCAGCTTAGTCTAGTGAAGATTCAGGCCCATAAAATAAATGGAGTTTAATATGGCAAATGTTACAAAAATATTACAAAAACAGTATAGAAAGCATTTAGCCCAGTATAAGGCTCCTAGTTTTGCCTGAAGTCTTCTAAAAGAAACTGGCTTTTGGCTTGGAGGTTAAGTGGAGCCACAGAATACTAAGCAAAGGGAGGCAGAACAGCATTCTCTTTAGGGACAAGATAAAGTCTGCCATGCTTTTCAAACAGCAAAATGTTGGTTGGCTGAGATGTATATGAGGGTGTTGAAGGCGAGGGAAATGGCCCTGTTCCCACTTAAGCAGATCACATAGTAATTATCTTGACCCCAGACTTTCTACATTGCATGGATATTTGAGAAGTTGACTATGTTGTGGTTTACTCTCTGGTATGAGCCCTTTAAAACTATTACCCAATATGAAGGGTCAAGCAGAAGGAAAGAGATCTGAAGCACCACCATATACACCCACATTCAAATCCTATTACAGCAAACTTTACCTGTCAACTGACTTGTTTGAAAACATTAGAACACTAAATGTAAAAATAATGACAGCCCACACATGGTGCTTAGAGATATTTTTTCTATTTATTTATTTGAGGTTGAAAGATAGCAAGAACATGAAGAAATGGAATTTGCATGACAGTCCCAAAGCAAATCTATTTAGAGGAAAACCATAATTACATACACAGCTCTCTTGACAGGGATGACAGCAGTGAATCAACATTGTAATTCTAAAGACCTAAGTCAACCTGCATTTGACTCAAAAAACTACCTTCATTAGCACAGAATATCATTAGTGATCACAGATTTATATAAGGCTGTGTCTCTGAAAACAGCAAAACCACGTTGGCAGTTGCCTAATTTCCCTGAGAGTGGAGGTTTCACTTGGCCGTTGGGCTCGAGAGGCCTTAAAGTGGGCAGTTAGCTTGCTGGATTACGCAGTGTACTTTGTACCTCTGGATTACGTCTTCTATGAGGCTTGAGTCAAACAGAAGGGCTTACAATGCCAATGACTTTGACCATTTGAGATCTTGAAACAGAATTTCTTAACCTGTTCATTTCTACTGTTTCTCAATTGATCTATAGCTGGGGAAATGTAATTCTCTCATAATTCTGTAAAAAAATTATATGAATAGTTCCATGGAACACACAGAAGCAGGTACGTTAAATTATCAAATTGAATTTTTTGAGAGGGGAGAAATAAGAATCAGGAATTATGTAAATTAACAATTTAACATACTCAATATGGCAATCAATAAATTATAACTTCATAGCTGATGGTTATAAGTACCTCAACAATTAAAAGAATAATAATAAAATAAAAAGAGTTAACTCTCTGGCCACATCTTCCAAAATTATATAAAATAGAATCACGACTTACTGGATCCCAAAATCATTTTTAAAGTGTAGCATCAGCTTTCCCTGTGGGGGTCTTCTATTAGAATGATGGTATTAAGACTGCAGGAAATTAGGAATGCAGACTTTGGAGCTAGAAATGTCTGGTTCAAACACAAGCAGACCCAAGTGTCCAAGAAGTGGTAGCTATATATAATTATGATGGTGGTGGAGGTAATGGTGACTGCAGTGACCTAAACAAAAAAGAGGAAGATAGAAAGGATGATTTGGTGATCAAAGATCAATGGAACATTTGTTTATGGACACTGACTTTTGTCATTTCCTGATAAGTACTTAAGAACCAATAATATAAAATAGGGACTATTTTACATCTCTTTTTCAACCTGTATCAAAAAGGAATTTATTTTTTAAAAATCTTATCAAGGCTAGATTGATGCCAATTATCAGTATATCCCTCTTTTCAGTCACCATGTACTAGTTAGATCCAATTCAGACCGTCTACCTCCTAAGAGAATCTTAATAGCTTCATTTGCACAGGAACGACAGACTACTGATCAGACAGCCTCAGGCAGGATCCCTTTAGTTTGAGTAGACGGATTTAATCTAATAGTGCACTGAAAATCTAATAGCTGGTCTCCTGGGATCTCTGGTCACAAATTTTAATACCCTGCACAAGGAAATTGCATAACCATTACTGAACTCTATCCTGTTGCCAACTAGGAATATCTAGAAAACCAATAAAAGGAAGAACAAAACATTGAGAACTGCAGGGCTGCGTGATTACAATCTCTATTGGTTCTGGTTTAAAGTAAAATCAATTAATTGCAAACACAACTAAAGTAACTTGACAGTAGTTGGCTAAATAGAAAAACAATTTGTGGTATTATTATTTTACCAACAACCCAACTTTGGCCTATTACACCTATGACACTTTTATTTTCCTTCTATAAATCATGCCACAAAGGTTAAAAAATTAAATAATGACCTAGGCCTTTTATTACAATCAAAATGGGTAAGAATGTGACTTTGCAGAGATTAAATAAAACAGCTTTCTCTTCATGATTCACATTTATTGAATACCAAAAATAATAGGGGAGAAAAAAATCACAAGTAGATGTCACAGGTATATTTATATTTAAGGTACCTAATAAATGAACAAAGAAGGAGAATAAGTGTATAAATATCTTATATAAATGTATAGGCATATTTACTTATCTATTTACATGTATTTACATGCTAGATTTCCCCACCAATGCCCTGGACAGAACTCTAATCCCCTTATGACCTCCAAAATTTACACTGCCTATACCCAAACCTCACCTTCTTCTTCTGTCTTATTCATCAATTACCAATATCTACTCAGTAAATGATTGGTCCCCTTCTCCAATTGCATTCAGATCACATGCCAATCATATCCACTAAACATTTATGAAATTGGCATTCTTCCCTCAAGCCCTTAGAACCATGAACCCAGCTCAAGCCCAAGTGATGTTTTGCCCGAGCCATAGCAGGAGCCACCTTTTACATTCCCAGCCTTCAATCTTGCCACTAACACATTTATTCTCCATTCAGCCCCTAGAATCTGATCTTGTCACATAATTGCTTGGAATGCTTCATGGTTTGAGGATGAACCCAAAGTCCTTAACCTGGCTCGCCAGGTCCCCAGAACCTGAACCTTATTTATCTCCAGGCTCATGTCTTGTCACTGAACTACTTAATCATCCCTTCATCACCCATACCATGGGATTCCTTGCATCAGTGTCTCTGTTCCTGCTATTCCTCTCTGCCTGAAATGCTCTTCCTATTCCTCTCTCCACCCCACATTCATTCTTTAAGACTCAGTTTACATCAAATTTTTCACCCCAGAAAAGGTTAGGTTCTGCTTTTTGTCGCTGCCATAAAATCCTGAGCATAGTGCTCATCATGGCACTCACTACACATTTCCCTAATCTACGTAAATATTTGCTTCCCCTACTCTAATTGGAACTATTTTAATCTAAATTCCTTGGGAGAAGGTTCTTATTTATATTATTTATCTATGTTAGTGTCTTCAGTATACCAAGCACATAGTACTGTAGATACCCATAAAAGTTTTGTTAAATGAGTGAGTGAATGAGTGAGTGAATGAATGAATGAATGCTTTTCTCTAGAACAATTAATACTGAAAAAACAGATGTAAGCACGGTGGAGAAAATGCCATTCCTTAAAATTCAGGAATGAGAGTGACAGATGAGCCCAAGGAGTTTCACAATTATGGGAAGTCACACTCAGACGGTGAAAGTAGAAGTGCTGGCTGTGGAAGGTGAAGACTCCAAGAGGAGCAACACAGAGGTGAGGAGATGGTGCCAGCAAGAGAAGAAGGCTATGTGGTGCATAGTCGATGTGAATCTTCTTCACACCTTCTCAGAGCTTTAGTACAGTTCACACATGCTACGTGTTCTTGGATCCCTTGTGAAAAACAGCTCAATTCCTCTACAGCTTTGCATCCAGACTTGAGGTCCAGCAGAAGGTGAAAACATATAAGATGGACACAGAGGTCTGGAGGCAGACAGTGGCATAAAGGTGTCAGGTGTGGCCCTAACATAGAGGTCGTGGCAAAAGTTAATCACATTTCCAAGGGCCAAGAAATCACTGGTCAATAGAAATATGACAGGAAAGAATGAAGCGGGAGCGGGAAGCTAGGTGAAAGAGGTTTTCATACATCAACAGCAACATCACCTGGAAACAATTTTTGATTAGTTAGGCATTTACTAATTATGCCCGACTCTTTTTTTTTTTTTTTTTTTTTTTTTTTTTTTTTTTTTTGAGACGGTGTCTCGCTCTGTAGTCCAGGCTGGAGGGCAGTGGTGCGATCTCAGCTCACTGCAAGCTCCACCTCCCGGATTCACACCATTCTCCTGCCTCAGCCTTCCGAGCAGCTGGGACTACAGACCCCTGCCACCACGCCCAGCTAATTTTTTGTATTTTTTAGTAGTGATGGGGTTTCACACCATGTTAGTCAGGATGGTCTCGATCTCCTGACCATGTGATCCGCCCGCCTCGGCCTCCCGAAGTGCTGAGATTACAGGCATGTGCCACCGCGCCCAGCCAATTATTCTCTACTTTTAAAATAAATTATAATGGTGCTGAGAGAATAAAAAAATTAAAGGAAAGGGTTCAGTGAGACGTGATCATGCAACTGCACTCCAGCCTGCTCAACAGACAACAAACAAAGTTATCATTTGGAATGCTTCCCATGGCCAGAGGCAGTAGCTCCTACCTGTAATACTTGTAATATCAGCATTTTGGGACGCCAAGGCAGGAAGATCACTTGAGTACAGGAATTTGAGACCAGCCTGGGCAATGTGGCAAAACCTCATCTCTACAAAAAATACAAAAATTAGTTGGATGTTGTGGCACATGCCTGTAGTCCCAGCTACTTGAGAGGCTAAGGTGGGAGGATCACCTGAGCCAGGAGAGGTCAAGGTTGCAGTGAGCCATGATGGTGCCACTGGCACTCCAGCCTGGGTAACAGAGTGAGACCCTGTCTCAAAAAAAAAAAAAAAAAAATTAGACCAAAAAACAAAAACCAAAAAAGCCAAAATGCATTCAAGTACCATAAGTGAAAAAAGTGAGCTTCTTAGCAGCCAATATGCAAAGGGAACATAATCTCTTACACAGTTGGGAATTACTCAGAAAACCTGGAACTGTCTTCAATCCTAAAGCATCACATAGAAATGTTCCCTGGGTCTCACTGGGACAACACATTGAACAATAGCTTTACCAGAATGTTTTCTGAATATGGTATGATATCAAGAGTAATAAAGTTATTTTGGAAAAAAATAACTTTAGAATAAACACCTAAAAGTCTGCTGTTTTTGACCATAATTGCACATGAATGTATTGTTTTATATAAGCCACAAAGAATCTATTTTACATCACATTTTACAACTTACATTGCAAACCTCACTTCAGCCTTGAGATACAACTACCAATAAAAGAAACATGTCTTATTTTTAAAACTTTTTATTATTCATATCCTTGGCGATTTTCAGACAATGATTAACATGTGGTTAGTATCACCTTAATGGAGGAAGTACCTTATACTTCAAGCAACCCTCACCAAAAGAACAGATAATACATATGTATTGATACAGCATTACAAATTGATGATAATTCAAAAAGGCACCATGGAGCTTGTACTTGAGAAGGAATTTTCCCTTTGCATATTGAAGGGGGTTCTGGTGGTGTTTTCTTTGTCCCCAGCCGACTTCACGAAATGTTTCTACTTTGCACCCTTTGGGTTCAGTTGTTCAACCAGTTACAATTAGGTAGATTAGTAACTGGTTGAACAACTGTAATCAAAGAGCACAGATTGACTTGTTGTGGTCTACTAGACAGAGATTTGCTAGTGGTGTTCAGCAGGGCTCTGTCTGTCCTCTTCAATGTGTGCATGAATGACTTGAAGCGAGATATATACATTCAAGAAAAATTCATTAAACATTGAATCATTATCTAATATTTGCCTGCTATTATGACAGGTCCTGAGGGTACCAAGAAAATATCAGTTATATGGCTCTGATGCAAAGCTGGGGAGAAGGAGGAGTCAGAGGTAGAGGCAGAGAGAGTAAAAGAAAGGGGGGAGAAAGAGAGAAAGTGAGAGAGAGAAAGAGAAGGAGGCCATGTTACACAAGAGGAAATGTAACACATGACCTCCAGCTGGAAAAATTTGAATAAAAAAATAATTCAAGGACTGTGAGGGAGGTAACCCTTACAATTATTAGAATTAACATTTACTCATTGTCAATACTATGGAGCACCTATTTGGGAATTCACCTTCATTTATGTCACACAATATTATGTAGGTGACAAACTAACAAAGGTTATTTAACAATATAAACAAAAACACAAATGCCCTACTTTATTAAACTGAAAGCAAAGGAATCTCATCTCCTCAAAGCCCAGGCCATGCCCTGATATTAGTAAGGATGTCAGGTGAAACTCTTTCTTTCAACATTTATTGTAATTAGTGAAAACATGCTTAATGGGACACTATCATCTACAATGATGATACCATTTCTCAAATCACTAATATTTCTGCCATGGACAGATTTCTGTATCAGGGGACACCTTTGTCATTTCATCATCCAAATTTTAAGGATTCTTTTTCGATTCTCCAGCATTGACTGAGAATTTAAATGTTGCCAGCATTGTGCTGGAAACTGGATAAAAACAGGAGATAACACACTTGAGTTCCTACTCTCAGCGAATCCACTTACTGGATTGCTTTGCTATAATTCATGAATCCAGTGAGATTAACTGGTATTTTCTGCTGTTCAGAAAACTATTTTTTCCCCTTTTTGTATGGATCAGCAATAAACATTTACATCGAGATTGTGTGGTGTCCATGAACAAGGCATTCAGTGGGGTCCAAGTCTAGACTCGAATGGCGTCTCTCACATTTTTGACTAAGAGACAGTGTAGACATCAAAGTTTCATAATCCAACATACACACAAAATGGAAAAATGGAACCAGAATACTTTAAAATGTTTCCTTTGAAATATGTGTATGTTTCCATCAGGTTTATTTTAGTTCTCTAAAACTCTGTAATACTGAATACTCCAACTACCAGTATTAGTCAAAGCTGTTTAAAACCAGCCTTCCCTTATTTACAAAAGGCAGATTTTACAAGACAACTATCAAGGATAAACACAAAAAGAAATGAAAACTTTTCCACATCTAGCAATTCTCCAGAGTAAACTGGCTGTATATTGAACACAGCTGTTTCTGTGAGAGATTTTTCTTCTTTTGGAATTTAATATTGACTGTGCTCTTGTGGCATGAATATAGTAAATGAAAGATTGTTCCAGGCCTGAGAAGAAGAGAGGCCAGAAACAATTGTTCCCCCAGGTCCTCCCCTTCTTTAATAACTAAACTGTTGTCTGGAGCCTCCTCGAGTAAAAGCCCACCATTTTTCATGTCAATTACACACAAACAGAATGTTCTAGGACTTTTCTTGTCACGCCCCCTAAACTGAGGAAGACACAAACCCAGCCGGAAGGCAGTCATAAAGATAAATTTAAAAGTAAGAAGGCAAGCCTGAAATGCGAACATAGGAAAGAGCCTCTTATTCCTCACACTTCTCACTTTTCATTGACCATTGAAAGTTGTTTCTTACCAAATTGAATTCTTTGAAAAGAGAAACCAAGACAATTTTCCCCAGGCTATGGTAAATACATTTTCTTCCACATTTAGTTTTTGTTTCATAACAATCCTAATAAAATTAGATGCTTTTAGCACCTTAAATTAAGAAGACTGTTCCTGCTAATTTTCCCAGAACCTATCTGGGTTACTAATATTAATAGTTCCATTTTATCAGGTACTTAACTTTGTGCCAGGAATTGTACACAGCTCTCTATACACATTATGGTATTTATTCTTCCCAATAGTTTGAGGGAATCATGCTTGAAATAGTAATCCATTGATCACTACTTACTTTGATCTCTACTTATCCTTTTGTGGGATCAACTATGCAAAGTGGTGGATTAGAGCACAATGTTAAAGGGCAGTGCTCTGGAGTTAGATGGTCTGTATTTGAATCCTACCTGCCAGAAGTTGGGCAAAGTACAAAACGAAGATAGTAGTGCTACCAACCTCAAAATATAATTCTGGAGATTAAATTAGATTTAATTTGATTTAATATGATTGTTTGGTCCATCTCTAGACTTGTACCTTGACCACTAGTACTCTTTCAGAGATTTTTTGGTGTTTTCAAGAATGGCAAAAATGAAATTCTATACACACCCTGATATCCCCAAAGGCATTAGTGCCCTGGGGATTGGCCAGGTGGGCTACTAGGTTCCATTTATTTGGTTATGGATGATGTTCTTCACCCAAGTTAATCCTTTCACAAAAGCCCATTTTTGTTCTTTTTCCTGCAGCTTCCCTCAGAAGGTGTGGCCAGTGAGGATTTCAGGGTCACTTGTCCCCAGGTGGTATGGGAGTTTTAGCTCAGGAAGTGACTGGGTTGGGTGTGGGGGCCAATGAAGACCTTTTCAGCCACTAGCTTAAGGCTAACCCAGCATATACCCACCTTCTTGAACAACACTGGGAATCTGAGTAATTAAATGCTAGGATATCAGACATGATGTGATTAAATCAAAGGGCTGAAACAACAGAAATCTGACATTCTGTGCTCAAATTATAAGGTTATCAAATATGAAAACTAGAAATCTCTCTCCTCTAGGCAAGAATGAGAACATAAGTCTACCCAAATGTGGTCTACAGAAGTTTCAGGTTTAGCATCTTGCTTAAAGATGATGCTTCATGGTTTAGCGAGAAATGAATTCTAGAATGTATCATTTGCTTATAGGACATAATCCATATTCATAGAGATATTTTCAATATGGTAGAGCTAGTGGTAGGGTAGAAAGAACATAAAACTGACTATAAGGAACTATAAATCCTTTTCCTAGCTCCCTCTCCTTATGCACACATATATACATATTTGATAAAAGAATGGCCCTGAATAAATATTATAATGGTTTTCTTAAAACCTAAAGAAAATGGTATGCATATCAGTGATGATCAATTGTTTTTGATTATGGACAATAAAACCAAATTAGATTAATCATAAGGCAAAATTTCAAATGAAACGGGTAATATGGACATAGCATCTGGTAAGGTTTTATAGCAGAACATCAGCAAGACAGCAGAAACTTAATGCATGAAGTAACCTCTCAACTTTGTTAGAGAATTTCTTTTATATTTCTTGATAAAATAGTTTTTGCTGCAGTTAGTAACATCATTTTAAAAACTGTACGTCTTCTTATCTGTACACAGAAGTGAGGCATAAATAACCAGAGATTTCAATAAAAATACCTTCAAGTAAAAATGACATAGTACATGTTCAGAGACAGCAAATGGAAAAACAGTGGATTGATTTTTACAACTCTTTGTGAATTAATTCTTCAATGCAACAAACACGTATTGAATTACTGTTTTTCTTGGCACTGAAGGGAATAAAAAATGAGAAAATACAGTCTCTGCCTTTATGGTGCTCTCAGTCTTGTGAAAACTCATCCACAAGATGGTCACATGCATATGTTGGTCTAGTTGCAGGCCTTAACAAACTATGGCCCTCAGGCCACATTTAGCCCATAGTCTGTTTTTGAAATAAGATATTTTTTAGGTTTTTATTTTTTGTTTGTTTGTTTTTAGTTCTGGGGTACATGTGCAGGATGCACAGTTTTGTTACATAGGTAGATGTGTGACATAGTGGTTGTTGCACCTATTAACCCATCACCCAGGTATTAAGACCAGCAAGCATTAGCTGTTTTTCCTAATACTTTCCCTCACTCAACCACACTCCCGGCAGGCCCCAGTGTGTGTTGTTCCCCTCCCTGTGTCCGTGTGATCTCACTGATCAGCTCCCACTTATAAGTGAGAACATTCATCCATGTCCCTGCAAAGGACATTATTTTATTCCTTTTTATGGCTGTATAGCATCCCATGGTGCGTATGTACCACATTTTCTTCATCCAGTCTGTCATTGATGGGCATTTGGGTTGATTTCATGCCTTGCTATTGTGAACAGTGCTGCAATTAACATACCTGTGTATGTATCTTTGTAATAGAATGATTTATATTCCTTTGGGTATATACCCAGTATGTGATTGTTGGGTCAAATCCTATTTCTGGTTCTAGATCTGTGAGAAATCGCAATACAGTCTGCCACAATGGTTGAACAATTTACAATCCCAACAGCAGTGTAAAAGCTTTCCTATTTCTCCACAACCTCACCAGCATCTGTTGTTTCTTGACTTTTTAATAATGGCCATTCTGACTGGTGTGAGATGATATCTCATTGTGGATTTGATTTGCATTTCTCAAATGATCAGTGATGGTGAGCTTTTTTTTTTCATGTTTGTTGGCTGCATGAATGTCTTCTTTTGAGAAGTGTCTGCTCATGTCCTTTCAAACAAACCCTACAGCTAGCAGAAGACAAGATCAGAACAGACCCGAAGGAGACAGGGACATGAAAATCCCTTCAAAAAATCAAGGAATACAGGAGCTGATTTTTTGAAAAAAATTAATAAAATAAACCACTAGCTAGACTAATAAAGACGAAAGAGAAGAATCAAACAGACATAATAAAAAATGATAAAGGGGATATCACCACTGATCCTACAGAAATACAAACAACCATCAAAGAATACGTTAAACAGCTTTATGCAAATAAACTAGAAAATCTAGAAGAAATGGATATATTCCTGGACACACACACCCTCCCAAGACTGAACCAGGAAGAAGCTGAATCCCTGAATAGGCTAATAACAAGTTCTGAAATTGAGGCAGTAATAAATAGCCTACCAACCAAAAAAAGTCCAGGACCAGACAGATTTACAGCTGAATTCTACCAGAAATACAAAGAAGAACTGATACCATTCCTTCTGAAACTATTCCAAACAATTGAAAAGGAGGGGCTCCTCCCTAACTCATTTTATAAGGCCAGCATCATCCTGATACCAAAACCTGGCAGAGACATGACAAAAGAAAACTTCAGGCCAATATCCCTGATGAACATCAATGCAAAAATTCTCAATAAATACTGGCAAACCAAATCCAGCAGCACATCAAAAAGTTTATCCATGACAATCAAGTTGGCTTCATTCCCGGGATGCAAGGCTGGTTCAACATATGTAAATCAATAAACATAAATCATCACATAAACAGATCTAAAGACAAAAAGTACACAATTATCTCAATAGATGCAGAAAAGGCCTTTGATAAAATTCAACATCCCTTCATGTTAGTAATTCTCAACAAACTAGGTATTGAAGGAACATATCGCAAAATAATAACAGCCATTTATGACAAACCCACAACCAATACCATACTGAATGGGCAAAAGCTGAAAGCATTCCCCTTGAAAATTGGCACAAGACGAGGATGCTGTTTCTCACCACACCCATTCAACATAGTTTTGGAAGTTCTGGCCAGGGCAATCAGGCAAGAGAAAGAGAGAAAGAGATAGAGTGTATTTAAATAGGAAGGGAGGAAGTCAAAATGTCTTTGTTTGCAGATGACATGATCCTATATCTAGAAAGCCCCATCATCTCAGCTCAAAAACTTCTTAAGCTGATAAACAACTTCAGCAAAGTTTCAGGATAAAAAATCAATGTGCAGAAGTCACAAGCATTCCTATACACCAACAGAAGGCAAGCAGAGAGCCAAATCATGAATGAATTTCCATTCACAATTGCTACAAAGAGAATAAAATACCTAGGAATACAGTTAACAAGGGAATTGAAGGACCTCTTCAATGAGAACTACAAATCTCTGCTCAAGGAAACCAGAGAGGACAGAAACAAATGGAAAAATATTCCATGCTCATGGACAGAAGAATCAATATCGTGAAAATGGCCATACTGCCTAAAGTAATTGATAGATTCAATGATATTTCCATTAAACTACCACTGACATTTTTCACAGAATTAGAAACAACTATTTTAAAATTTATATGGAACTAAAAAAGAGCCGTATAGCCAAGACAATCCTAAGTGAAAAGAACAAAGCTAGAGGCATCACCCTACTGGACTTCAAACTATACTACAAGACTACAATAACCAAAACATCATGGTACTGGCACAGAAACAGACACACAGACCAATGAAACAGAATAGAGAACTCAGAAATAAGACTGTATATCTACAACCATCTGATCTTTGACAAACCTGACCAAAATAAGCAATGGGGAAAAAATTCCCTATTTAATAAATGGTGCTGAGAGAACTGGCTATCCATTTGCAGAAAATTGAAATCACACACCTTCCTCACACCTCATACAAAAATTAACTCAAGATGGGTTAAAGTCTTAAATGTAAAACCCAAAACTACAAAAACCCTAGAAGAAAATCTAGGCAATACCGTTCAGAACACAGGCACAGGCAAAGATTTAATGATGAAACCGCCAAAAGCAATTGCAACAAAAGCTAAATTTGACAAATTGGATCTAATTAAACTAAAGAGCTTCTGCACAGCAAAAGAAACTATCATCAGAATGAAAAGGCAACCTATAGAGTGGGAGAAAATCTTTGCCATTTATCCATCTGACAAAGGTCTAATATCAAGAATCTACAAGGAACTCAAATTTACATGAAATAAGATTTTATTGGAACACAGCTGCACATAGTTTTCATATTATCTATGGGTGCTTTTCTGCTATGATAGCAGAAAAGAATTAGGATGCAATCTTTATGGCTCCAAAGCTTAAAATATTTACCAGTCTTTCCCTTTTAAAAAATCCAACCTATGGTATCATGAATAACGGCATTTATTAGTTTAAATTAGACATCATTTTCAAATGGAAATTATCATATCATTATGATTACCCAGCTTGAGACCCTAGTGAAAAATACAAAATGTTGGACATTCATTTAACTAACATGGATTGTTATATAAAGTATAATGTATTAATAAATAGCTTATTATTGAAGAACAAAGCTACTTTACACATGTTGGTATAAAAAGCTATCTAGAAGAATTTATGTGAGAAAAACAAGGTATACGCAGAGTTTGTATTTATATAAAGAAAAAAACAGTTATCCATATATATGTATATTTCTATTATATTATTTATATCCATTGACTATTTCTAGAAAGTTACATAAAACTTGGTACAATCTTTCTCCTAGAGAGGGAACTACTAGAAATTTTTTCTTCGTACCAGACATTTGTATCATTTTGTTAGATAACCTAAAATCTATCTTAAAGTATTTCAGCACAAATAGTATAGTGTGTTTTTGTGTATGCACATGCACTGATGCACATGTGTGAGAAAGAAAGAGACAGAGATAGAGAAAGTGAGTCAAAGAGAGAGAGTTTCATTCTTCATCTCAGGGGCATTCTTTGAAACCTGAAGAACCATAATATGGAATCCATGCTCCAAATGTAGCTATTTACAAGAGTATCAACCATTGTTATCTTGAGCTGAACAAAAAGATTCATCAATTTACATGATGGATGTTAAAAAATCATTTTCATAGGTGAATTGAGAGGTATTCAAGAATTATGATTTGATTTAAAAATTGTCCTTTTATGACTGATGACCAGAAATACAGAAATCTAAATGGTGTCCTAAGCCTGGGGCTCCGATGGGATCTTGTGTCTTGTCACCTTAAGTGGAACCTGTCACCGAATTCAGACTAGAGAGGCAGCAATTTCTGTCTCAAGGACATTGCCACCTCTTCCTGATGTGGAACTTCCATGTAAGATGCTTATCACAATGTCTAAGGGACAGAAAGCTGGGAGTCTATAGAGCTTATGAGAATAGGCTCCATGACAGTTTGTGGCTCCTTGGTAACAAAAGCTTGCTGGTCAACAAAATTCAGTCCAAAACATGCTTTCATTACTACATTAGACATGATGGCTTGGCTGTGGGAGAGGATACAATTAATGTAGACTATGATATTCACCAAAAAGAATCTGATAACCATGAAGGGTCAAATTAGCTATGTCAATTCATGATGACTAATTTAAAAATAAATTGTTAATTTTGATAAAAGAGGTATTACCTAAGCTTCAATTAATAAACGTTCCACTTCTACTTAGGATGTGAAAGTCACTGTGAGTTTATGTTAATAGCATTGGCTCAAAAGTCTTAATTTCTCATCTGACTTTTTATTTAAATCAAGGATATCCCCTCCTCCAACCCAAATATATTTTCAGCAACACTCATGCCGAGCCTTATCTGGTGTTAAGAAGCTGTGAATTTGATAGTAGAATCATAACATTTTAGACTTAAAAAGTGCTTTCAAGAGCATCTATTTCTTCTACCCACTCAACTCATGGTTTTGTACTTGAGGAAATGGAGTTCCATGGAAGTAAAGGAACTTGACTAAAATGATCAAGCTAGAGACTAAACCAGGATCAGAGCCCTTTCCCTTGCAACCTGGGAAAAAGAATTCAAGTTGAAGAAATGAGGAAAAGTGTTTAATACTTTCAGCTAAGCACAAAATTCCTAAGAACTCTTCTCTATAAACAGAAAATCTAAACTCTCCAAAAGAATCGCATCCCCTTCACTGTAACAAAATCTCTGAAGTTATTTCACAGCTGAAAGCCAACTAACACCGATTCCTGGATGGTTTTACTAAAATAAAATTTTCTGAAATGCAAACTCACCTCCTAAGGAAGAATATGGATTTGAAAGAGGAAAGGGGCTAGTGGCGCCAATAACTTGCTACCTTGCTGAGAAGCTTCCAGATAGCCAGAAACACAGCAGGGAGTAGCAAGAAACAGAAGTTACAGATGAAGCAGCTCTTTAGCCACGAACTTGTTTCTGACAGCTCTTGTTGAAAAACCTGAGGACAGCTGAACAGAAACGTTAGTCCAGAGGCAGCCTCAGGACTCAAGTGCTCAAGGCTCTCATCTAAGTGTAAATATTCCAACTTCCTCTCATCCTTCTTCTACTGAGTGGAGGAGGAGACCAAAGGGAATAGACGATTTGAAGGCAGTTGCTAAATGAGAATCGCTGGGTGGTATGCAGAAAATACCATGGTTAGCTTAGATCCCAACACCATTTTTTAAAAATAAAGGAAGTAATAACCATTAGCGTAATGTGAATACAAATCCCAAGTCTCCATTACTTTAGATAGAACTCTGCAGGAGACCACAGAAGGAAAATCTGGGGGAAAAGAAGTTTCCAATCAATTGCAGCGGGTTTAACTGATTCCCTTCAGTGGGCACAGCATGGTATTGAGAGCTTTGGGGATTATTAGGGAAAGAGAGGACATGCTTTCTTTCCTTGAGAGCTTCTGATTCTGGGTGAAACATGGTGACTATGTGCATCTGAACATGCTACAAGCATATAAACAATTGTACAATGAAGCAGAACTATGCTGGCGCAGTGCCCAGGGAAGTGGGAAGAATTTAAGTCAGGAGCTTGAGTCAGGGATGAAACAGGAATGGTTTTATGAAGAAGTCAATTTTTCAGCTGAGTTTTATACATGAAAGGGGATCTCATTTAGCCGAAAGTACAGGAAGGGCCTGTACTTAGCATGAGAGGCAGGAAAGCAAGAAAGTCTTTATATAAAATATGGTAAAAGAATCGACAAAAGCTTCTGAAGCCTACATTCATATACAGAACTCATTCTTTATCCAAAATGTAATGTGGGGATTCATGAAGATGGCAGAACTTCAGTATTCTGCACATTAATAATGCGATGAGCATGGCATGTCTATGGCACTCTAATCCCTTAAAGTTTCACTTGTAAAATAATTATCCTTATTCTTATAACAGGGAAAAGAAAATCCTAGGCTACAGTAACAAAATATTTAACTTAATGTCAATGCTAAAAATAAAATAGTAAGAAACACTCTGATATTATATTTCACAGTTATCAGGACTGTGATTATAAATCCTATAAATGTCATATACTGATTAACCTTTTAGGAGGAAAAATACTCCATTTGTGTAGTTCTAACACTGTTTTTGAGATGAAGCAAAATTTCTCATCAATATTTCTATTCTGAGTGTTTAGATATTTAAAAGTCATATAACCTAATTTTAATTAGGTTATAAAGAAAAGGGTTAACCAATAGCTACCACCTAAGGAGCACTGACTGAACCAGGCATACGGTAGGAATTTTACATGGTTTTATATGTGATACTAACAGTAGCCTAAAAAGATACCATAACTCCATGTATGTTTTACAGGGAAATGAAGATGTAGAAGGTTGAATGAATGTGCCCTTGCTCCCAAGGCAGGCACTCCAAACCTGAGCATATTAACCAGTTTGACATTCACTTCTTAGAAGGTTCTCTATTGTTTTCTCTAGTAGGAACCGCAGAGGAAAAGACACAAATTCCATTCTGCTTTACCTCTGCAGTAAGTATGGAAATGTATCTCACATTATTTCTTATTGGTGTCTTTTCAGTTTTCCTATGTCTTCAGAGAATTCTTATCACTACATTAGGAAAATTTTCTGCATGCTGAAATATCACACTTCCATGGAATTGTTGTTGATATAAGACCATTATTTTGTCCCAAGAGTTCTCATAATTGCCCTTAGTATCACCCCTTAAGCCTCTTTCCACTGCAGTATTTATCTTCTCTTAAAAACAAAGTAACTAATATGTCCATTCCCATTCATTTATTTAGCCAGGCTGTAAATACTCCTCTGTTGCATAATCTTTCAATTCTTTCATCATACTTTCTTCTGCTCTCTCCACTCCCTTCAAATTGTCTGCATATTTTTTATCCACTAGGATTGACTTTCTGTGGTTGAGGCTCTGCCTAAAAGCTAATTGGGAATCACAATAAAAATCGATTGTTCATCATTTGCTACAAATTCCTAGTTTTTGCCTAATACAAGATCTGCTCTTTACACCTTCATCATTGCCAATGCCAAATTATTCCAGCGATTTTTAATTGGCAGCATACTATTAATACACTCTGCATTTTCTTTTGTATGTTACGATATATTACTTCTTGTTGGCATCTCAACCAGAAAAAAACGGTTGAGGAAAATGCTTATAAAGCTTATATAATGTTCAGGTATTATTCATTAGCAACTCTCATGAAATTTTCTTTGGTAAAGAAAGGGCAACAGCCCAATGACATTTGTGTTTATTTGTGGATTTTACTTATCCATTCACTTTTTCATTAGCTCTCATATTTGACTACAATTTCCCTTGCCAATTACATTATAAATATCAAGTACATTTCCTTCAGACCTTTTCAAAGTTGTCCCCAGTGACTTTCAATTTGACTTCTGATGCATGGACCTGCATTGACAATATTTAAATAGAATATTAATACAAACTGATGCTTCTTTTCTACTCCTTTTAGAGTATATAAATTGATATCAGAAGGCTAAAATAACAACAAAGTTATCCTAGAGCAGGCCATAAGTAAAGAATTATAACTTCTCATAATCTTCAGCTCCATATCTCTCTACCATATTCATTACCTTTCCATAGTATCATAATATTTTTCTAACCTTATGGTCTAAATGATCTCATTCCGTCTGTCTATCCATTTGTGTCTCTCTCTCGCTCTGCAAATCAGAGAACTACATTATACAAATATATGAATAAAGGTTAGTATTATTCATATATATATATGTATATATGTATTTAAGTTGTTTATTCTAAGTTGTTTATGTTGCTCATTAAACCCCCACCATTGTTACCAGGGATTTATAACAGATTTATTAGTCCACTGAATTTACCCAACATTGCTACCAGAGATTTATAACAGAGTTATTAGTCTACTGAATCTATCCTGCCAAAAAATGTGCTGATACAGATTCTGCCCAATGAGCATAAAGCTATTTTTAAAAATATAATAATTATAATAATAGCATTATAATGTATATGCTATAGAGTTCTTAATAGGATAAGTTTAACTTGCAAAATACCCTACCCAAAATTAATTTCATAATTACTGAAACTAGAAGGCAAAGGTTCTAAGCAGGGGCCCAAGATTTATGCTTCAAGTATAATAACATTGGTGGACAAGGTTGCCACATTTCAGAGACATGGTACTCATATTCTATATTTAAAGTTATAATTATTATAATGAAATAAGGATGACAACTGTTTAAAGAATTTTTGAGTGAATAGTTCAGTATAAATGTTTTACTATAACACTGGCATATTTAATGATTAAAGTTATTTACCTAAGAATTTAAATTTCAAATGCTTTGGCATGGATATTGTCATTCTGAGGTTTTAGGAATCTGACAGCATTAAAACAAAGTTATAATAGTACTGTTCAAACTGGATGCAAGAACTCACGGGAAAAAAAAAAACAACAAGTGAACATTTGAAAAGATAGGCAACTTTGCCAGCAATTAGGAAAAAAGTAAATAATTAAAACAATAGTGACAGGCATATCTCATCTAACAAATAGGCAAAAATTTTAAAAATCTAATGTAAGGAAAATGGATGTGCTGTGGTAAATAGGCTGAGGCAGACATCTGATCCAGCATGACTCAGTGAGTTTGGAGCGCAGGTGCACAACTCCACACATTATGTAACCATGCCACATAAGGTGCATTAGGTGATCACCCATCAGAGCCACTATTGTTTGTAAAAGGTATAACTACTGGACTGACACTGTACCTATGGTTTGCACCCATGGCTCACACCCCGAGAGACAGTGAAGGCATGTTGAAACTGTCCATGATTCCTCTAGTGTTTTCCCAGCTACCCACCACTCACCGACCGACTCCCCTCGGACCTCAGTTAGAACCTGACAATTGGCATCACAAACAGGATCCAGAGGTGGGTGAGCCTTTGGTCCCTGCTGAGGCTGGGGTGACCATGTGGCCACAACATGGGTTGTGGTACCCGGTCACAGCTGTGCTGCAAGGATGAACTCTGGTGGAAACCTGGCAGGCAGATGGGTCCCCCACGAGCATGGAGAAAGCACTGAAGCAGCTGGAAGCACAGAGCACTGACAAGGAATAAGCCTTTGACAGCAGAGATGGGTGGACGTTTTTTCTGTGCTACAAGAAGTACACATCCAGTCCCTGACAGGATGCAGCACGGGAAAGGGCCCTTTGGGCACAGGCAGGGTGCCTGGAGGCCCAGTTATACAGCTTAGAAAAACAGTTAGAAGCTGCCATGAATGGGGATCTCCAGATGCAGGTGGGGTGCCTGGAAGCCTGGCGATAGAGATCGGAAAAGGAGTTAGAGGCTGTTGTGAATGCAGGCCTGGGTCCGTCATCTCAGCCAGAGACCCTCACTTGGCCTGGGTCTGCACCATAGAAGAGGGGAAGATGCCTCACCTGCAGGGCCTCCCCACCATGGGAGAAAAGGGGTCGCCGATGAGTGACCCGCTCACAGATGTGGACAGATTTGATTTTGGGTTGACCGAGAGAAAATCGATAAGCAGTCCAATGAAGTACTCTTAACTTTGTGGAGACAATTGTTTCAAGAGCAGCAATTCCAGGAAATGTAGAAGGGGAAGAAGGACATTACTGCATGACTTGATCCCACCCAAGCGCTTCAACTCAAAGACTACTTGCTGCAGCCAGGTAGAAATGTTGAGCCTTTTCTGTTTGATTAGGGATCTGGCTGAGGTGCCTGGCTTGGGGGGACACCAGACAAACAGAGGCCACAAGTGAAATTAGCAATCCACTGGTCTTCCACCAACATAGAGTGCTGGCACTGGTAAACACCAGCGCTGATACATTCCGGGGGTGGATGTTTTACATGGCCTGACAGCCGCCCCATCTATCACAGATTTGATGGACCGCTTGATGATGGAATTTGGACAGTGCCACTATGTGGTGGACTTGACCAATGCATTTTCAATTAACATTGCTCTAGAGAGCCAGGCAGAGTTTGCTTTCATGGGAAGGTGACAATGGACTTTCATAGTGTTGCTGCAGGGCTATATGCATAGCCCCATCATATGTCATGGTCTTATTGATAATATTATGCTAACCTCTAATTCTCTTGCAGATTTAGAAGCAGCAACACTTCTCTTGTCTAGAATTAAAAGAGTGTGGCTGAGACTGCCTTCCCGGCAGCTAAATGGGTTATTCAGCAGGCACAAGCCCTACAGGTAGTTGACCAAGGGTGCCCTTTGAGTTGGATGTGCATGTGACCACAGATGGTTATGGCTGGGGCCTGTGGCAGAGCACGGAGTGCTTGAGAACACCAGTAGGCTCTTGGTCCCAACTATGGAAAGGAGCTGAGCTCCAGTATTCACTGATAGAGAAGCAGTTAGTAACTGCATATGCTGCCCTTCAGGCTCATGAGAGCGTCGCAGGACAGGCTACAGTTGTCGTGTAGATGACTTACCTGATAGTAGGATGGGTGCATTCATGGATAATGACCCCCCTGGACTGGGACAGTGCATACATCCACTTTAGCAAAGTGGGGCGCCTACTTGGAGCAGCAGAGTACACTGAGTACAAGTCCCTTAGCAGCAGAGTTCCAAGAGGTCTTGAGACCTGCAGTCCTAATGGAAGATAAGGCCATGGGGCCTAAGGACATGGGGCCTGAAGCACCCCTGTATGCTGAGCCTTCACTATTTAAGGAAGGGCATCCCCCTATTCCCGGTGGGGCATGGTACACAGATGGGTCTAGCTGGGGTGCTGCTACTGCCTGGACTGCTGTCACAGTCCAGCCTAGTACTGACTCCATATGGTTTCATACCAGATATGGACAAAGTAGTCAATGGGCTGAACTCAGAGTAATATGAATGGTGATCACCAAGGAGGTGACACCTATGATAATCTGACCCAACAGCTGTGTGGTCTATCGAGGCTTAACCTTGTGGCTAACTACCTGGAAAATACAGAAGTGGCTAGTTGGCCACTTGCCCATGTCGGGCTAGGCCATGTGGCAAGACCTAAGGAGGAAGGATGACCTCCTCTGACCAGGTGTGGAAATGAACAGTAACCAGTTGTTGCATGCCCCAATGCCCCTAAAGGGAGGGAAATAAAAACCTGGCTTAATGTATAGAGCAAATTGGGGCAACATCATCATGGGGTGGTTGCTCATCATAACCTGGAGTTGTTGCTCCTTGTATTACTGCTGTGGCCTCTGGGTCCGGGGTTCCACTCTGTGGGCATGTTTCTCCATTTAAAAGACTCCTTCAGCCTAGGGAGTGGAATTTAAGGCCTATGTGTCAGACCTGTGTGCCCAGGGCCTTTGTCCCCAGAGCCTATGTGTATAAGGCCTGTGTCTTAGACCTGTGTGTCCAAGGCCTATGTCTCCTTTGGCATTGAGGGTTGAGTGTAAGGAAAAGGGATGTGCTGCTGTCAAAAATAGGCCAAAGCAGACATCCAGTCCAGCATGACTCAGTGAGTTTGGAGCACAGGCTCACAACTCTGCACATTATGTAACCATGCCACATGAGGCACATTAGGTGATCACCCACATAAGCTTGTGCTTGGCTTAGAGGCACTATTGTCTGTAAAAGGTATAACTACCGTGCTGACGCTGTACATATATCTTGCACTCATGGCTCATACCCAGAGAGAGAGAGAATAAAGCCATGTTGAAACTGTCTGCAATTCCTCACGTGTTTTTCCAGCTACCCGCCACTTGCTCACTGACTCCTCTTGGACCTTAGTTAGAACTTGACATCTGACAAAATCAAGTATTACAACAATGTGATAAACAGGTAACCCTCATACACTGATTGCCAGACAGTAAACTAGTATAGCCATTTTGGAGAGGAATTGAGCATTGTATAGGGAAGTTGGTAATCATCTTACTTTAAGATCCAGCAATTCAGCCTCTGGTCATGGACCTCAAAGAAACTATCCAAATGAGAACCAGCAAACATGACAAGAGTATTCACAGTAGTACTCCTTCACTCATTTATTTATTCATTTCACAAATATTCATTGAGTTCACTGCTGTATTTGCTTGGGATATCTCTGGAACTGAAACAATTCTCCCTGTCTTTGTTGGTATGTTTCAGGACACTGTTTGTGGGTACTGAAAGTTTAAAATCACCTTAAATAACCACCAATGAGGCACCAAAGTAGTGTGTAATCTATAATGAAGCCATGCAACTCAAACTGTGTGCCTACTAAGCAGACACCAGAAACTCCAGGAAATCACAACTGGCTGTACACTCTAATTTTGGATTTGCTTTTGCATCAGTTTTCTGAAAGACTGTCATTGATGCAAGCATATTATTATTAGTCATTGATAAAAGAGCACAGAAAGAGGATGTGAGGAGAGCCTTTTTTCCGTAGGGATAAAAACCTTTTTCATCTTGGCTTTCATGAAACCCATTACCAGGCAAAACTGATACGAATTCCTGACTAGAGGAAAATGCTCTCCTGCCTTTATTCTCTCTCAGATGACTCCCATTAATTGATCCCAGGAGATTTTCTCATTTTGCTGCCTTCCCTGCATCCAGCCTTCATTTACCCATGACCATCAGGCATCCGCATGGCCTTGAACTGGAAGAGCTGCCACCGTTCCTAGTAGAGGATGAACATAAATTCTCACTCTCAGAAATGCAAATATTTCCCTTGCTTTGGGGACCCATAACTTCAGAGAAAAGCTAAGCACATGGAGCACCCCATGTAAATTACCATCTCATATTACAACTCACTGTAACCTTATCATTATTTCTTATAAATACTATTTGTTTGTAAAGAATATAAAAAATTGAATTCCACATGCAAGATAAAGGCACAGTCACAATTTCAGAATGACATCTAATATTTCTGAAGTAATAAAATAAATGCAACCCTTTGGAAAAATAAAATGTTTAAATAAAATAGTTATACATGCAATAGGAAACTATGAAAAATTATTAGGATAGATGGGTAACATCCAATGTTACATTAAACTGAGGACAGCTCTTCACTGTATTGGCTTCATTACGATATTTAAGAAATCTGATAGTTGCAATAATTAGAAGCATTCAAGTTTGTTTCCATTCCAGCTAGCACAGACAAGCCCTTCACAAAACAATAATAGTGACAAGAGCCAACAATGGAGCACTTACTGTAAAACAGCAGACAATGTCCTAAACACTATACATATATGTACTCATTCAGTCCTCCAACAACCCTACTTTTATAATCCTCATTTTGCAGATGAGGGAATTGAAGCAAATTGTCAGTTACCTTTGCTAAATCAGCACATCTCAACTTCAGTGTGCATAAAAATCTTCTGAATATGCTGTAAAAAAAATTGCAAATGCTCTAGCCATTCCCATAACCTACTCTGATCCAGTACTGTTGGTTTGGTATAGAGTTCCCACAGTCTAGTGTTACAGTCTCCATATTCGAGAGGTCTGAGGATTGAGTTTGGAAATCACTGCCCTAATTACACTATTCCCAGTGATATTTCCATTTATCTTCAATGCCTCTTGATGTTTGGGTCATTGTTTCCATGTTTCTGAACATTCCATTTCATTTCATTTCAGAGTAAGAATACTTATTTTGATCTCAATGAATGTGATTACCTACTCTAGGTCCATCTAAAGTTTAATCAAAACAAACTATACTGATATGTTTACACCTTAATTATGTCAGCTTGAACCAAAGGTGTAAGAGTGTTGAAGAAAACTCATTTCTCTTTTCACAAGGAACCTCTTGTAAGCTGGTGAACACCTTCCTTAATTCTTAAAATACTCTGAATGGGAAACTCTCCAGAATCTCTCCTAAACAGACATTTGCTTAAGTAAGGATTACAACTCTTAAATGCATACATGAAAAATTCAGAAATTCTGAAGAATGCTTGGCCATATCATCAAATGCACATAAAGTAATATTTATTGGCACAATTTTCTTTCTTCAGGGCCCTCATAAAAGGAAGATTCTTTGACTCCTTTGCAGGACTATAAACCAAGAGTAACATCCATATTGTAAGAACAGAAGCTGTTAGAAAGATCTTGAGATTGTGCTCCTAAAAAAAAATTCATTTTCTTATTTCCACAGTGATGAAAAATGATTTTATACAATGAAAGAAACAAGCAATTATTTTCTTCATCCATGGCAACATTTTCCCTGTTTTTCAAGAAAGATTGAAAATGTCTTTCAAATTTTAGTAATTTGAAAAGTTGTAAAAGGTCATAAAATAGAGGCATATTTATCAGATTTGGGGGAATAAATGTATTTTGAAAAAGGTTCTCAGATACTTTTGAAAGGAGTTTAAACTGAAGTACAATAAAGGCACCTGCTCTCTTCTCTTACAACGAAAGCCAGCCACTCTTAGAATTTAAAAAAAAAAAAAAAAAAAAAAAGCCTCTTGTTTCTGGTTTCATATAAGGAGACATGAGTGGCTTCCATGCTGAACAGGAGGTATCCCTAAAGGGAACTTTTGAGTCATGCCACGTACCAAAATGAATTTCTACCCCAAAACAATGGGACTATTCTAAACATGCAGCCATTGGTATGCTGGTAAATATCTATCAGTTGGCTCTCCAGGAGAAAAAAAAAAAAAGGCCTGATTTGTGCAGTATGTCAATTTCCATGGTGTAACTACTATCAGCATGTCTGATTTCAAGCTACCAATGTTATGGCCCTAAATGTGGAGTTGGGAAGATATTTGTAGCTGCACCTCATTATACAGTATTTCCACCACACAGATACGATAGACTACACAACCTCAAGAGCACAGATAACAGTAAAATATAATGAAATACTTAGGAACTAACCAGTTTTGAGTATTGATTACCTTTGCATTTCATATAATTTATTTAATTGCAGGTTTATATAATTTAATAATGCCTGTGCTTTCTAACCAGGTCTCAAAATCATTGAATATGTAACAGTTAGCACTCCTGAGCTGGTACTACTACCTGGCTCCAGGCTACCATTGCAAGTATCTCACCTTAAGCAAACCTTCCACAATGCTGATCCACTTTTATACACATGCATTAATGAATGAAATTACAATATTATTTAAGTAGAAGTTTTATCCCATAAATACAAGCTAAGGTGTTATTAATACAAATCAATATCTACATATGTTACAGCATAACACTATACATTTCAGTGTTAAGAGATATTTTAGAGATCATCTGATCCAACCCTTCCTAAGACTAGCCATGACAACTATTGGGGATGCCATCTTTATTCACTCTCCTATTCCAAAATTCCAAAATTACCACTTCATGCAAAAAGTCACATTCAATTCAAACTCTGCTATTTCTCAAGAATATCCATAATTTCACTCAACTGGTATTTTTCCCGTAAAATTCTCCCAACCAGCATCCAACATAACAAATCAGTGGTACTCTCATTATCTTCTGTAAATGCTATGTTTATTCTCTCTTCTGAAGCTGTTTCTTCCACTCTGTCACACATTCATTCATTTGCATTTTCAAGGTGCGTATGTTTGTGCGTGTGTGTTTTAAGAGAATGGTAGACTATTTACACACTTGTTAAAATGCTCACTTTTTTTTAAGAGATGGGATCTGCTTTGTTCTCAGGCTGGAGTGCAGTGGATGATTGTGGCCCACTGCAGCCTTAAAATGCTGGGTTGAAGCAATCCTCCCATCTCAGTCTCTTGAGCAGCCAGGTATGTGCTATCATGCTAGGCTAAATTTTATGTAGAGATAGGGTCTTGCTATGCTGCCCAGACCTGTCTTGAACTCCCGGGCTCAAGTGATCCTCCTGCCTCAACTTCCCAAAGTGCTGGGATTATAGGCATAAGCCACCATGTCTGCCCCTAAAATGCTCATTTCAACTACAGAATAAGAGTACCTGAGCAACAGCATCTAGAAATCTGCTTTGTAAACAAGGACCCCTCAGGTAAGGGTAAGATTTCTAAAGTTTCAAGATCAACTGATTTAGTGAGTGGTAACTAAATGTTAAAGTGAGAATAAGAGAACATAAAATACAAGATCTAGTGGTTTAATGGATATACACCTGTAAACAGTTACAACTCTGTGTATTAAGTACAACAACATAATGGTGTTCAAGACCATCATTAAAGACAAGAACACTGACCAGTGAAGGGAAACTCCCTCACAAAAGAGGGGAGGGCTAAGCCAAGTGCTGAAGAAAGTTCTCTTTTGCTGATTCTCAGGGGTCAAGGCCCAGAGTGGCTGAAAATGAATTAAACAGTCTAAACCAGGGCCTTAGTATGTTTAGACTTCTCTAAGATAGAATTTCCATTATTTGCTTGATAAGAATCACTTGGGTTCTATACAAATATAGATTTCCAAGCACTGTCCTCTTGTATTCTCATTCAGTAGGATGGAGAAGAGCTCAGAAACCCAGCAGTTTTAACCTAAAAGAAACTGTTATAGGAGCAAGATCACAGAGAAGTCTTATTAATATATGGGGGAGTAACACCTTCAGATTTATGTTTGAAACTAGTATTTATAAGTCTTGTCTATTTTTCTCAGTTTAGATCAAGTTTAGCACCCAGTGAATCTTATCCGATTGTTACAGCCCAAACTGACCTCTTCATTTTATACATCATTAAACTTGGAGTTTGAATTATACTTTTACTTATTTCCTATGTATTATTATTTCTCTTCTGTTGTCAGCCCTTAGGAGTAGAAATAGTTTGTCTCTCTGTATTCTTCATAATGCCTGATGCAGGCATAAGAACACAAATACAAAAGAAATATCTGTAGATTAATTGGTTCTATGAATTCTCAGTACAGAGTCCTAGTTTTTAGTCATGTTAATCTGGAATATAATTTTAAAAGCTAACATTTAATGAGTGCTTATGTGCTAGGGACTACTGGAAGTAATTTACTTATATTATTATCTCATTTAATTCAATAAACAATATTATGAGGTAGATACTAGTATTGTCTCCATTTTACAGATCAGAAAATTGGGGTTTAATCGTTTTCCAAGGTAGGCTGGGTCCAGATCATATGCCCTTTATTACCAAGCTACACTGCTTCTCCCTATCCTGCCCACCTGAAAATGCTGTTTAAACAATGAATAAAGCAACAATGAAATTAGAATCAGTAGCAATAATTTTTGAAATAATTAGGTCGGAGTCCTGCATAAAAGATGCTACTATAAACTATAAAGCAATCCAAATTATTCTAAATATTCCCAGGCTGAACTCTGCAACTGCCAGCTATGCATCATTGATTCCTACCTACACTCTTGATTAAAAATCTCCTCTGTGTCTTCACATTCCCAATGGGAGTCGCATATCAGGAGAAGCACATCCATGGGTGCAGCAGAAGTGACAATACATCACAGCCTCGACATCTGTGACAAGCCCAGCCTTTTGACAGTCTACTGAGGGGGTGTGCATCTTGAATATTACCAGATGTGTCACAATCTTTGTTCCCCAAATACTTACTCCCTTTTGGATAACAAAACAGCAGAAGACACTATTCAGAACAATTAAATAGGTTCAAATATTCCCATACCCTATAATTAATCTTCATTCAATCACAAGCATTTCTGTTCAATCTATTGCTTGAAATGAAATGCTAATAAGGCAAGAAAGCATGACTTTAGGACAATGCCAGAAAATGGCCTTCATTTCTCGTCTTTTGACATAAATAAGATGCTTTTGATCATATTAATGAGTGAGAAATGTTCAAGTCTCTAATACAAGATTCAGTTAAATTACATTCATCCTTGGAGATGAACAACCTGAATTTAAAAGGATAATTTAGGCTGAAAAAAAGTCAAAGCACAGTGCAACTAAAAGTTTATTCTCTTTTAACTTAAAATATTCTAGAACCTTTACAAATCTTCATTGTCACACATTTTCACCCTTTTTCTCCAGTAATTTTTTTCTACCTCCTGTCATTTCTTTAATTCTATCCATGTTCCTATGATAGTTACATTTATTCTGGATTTCCTATGTCTTTAAAAATTGTTTTAGGTGCCGGCTATTATCCATAAGAAATCTAAAGAGAGTAGAATGATCTGTCTCAAGACATTAAATATACCTTGTTGGGGTTTATTAATTATTTCTTATGGAGTTACACGCAGTTTAGAGGGCTTATATTATAGGTGAAATCTATCATGAGAAATAATGTTATACGTTGAACATTTAAGCTCCTTGTATACCAGGACAATACTAGGAATTTGACTTGAATCTAATTGGGCTCAGTATACTCCTATATACCAAAAGTCTTTATTGTTGAAGGTGCATAGTAGGAATTCAATATATACACATGGAATAAATATGCTTGCCCTTTTTCTGTTGTTGAATACTTTTGGAAATTCAAGGAATGAATGTGAATGCTTTCTTACTTTTTTACAATTGCTTCATTATTATATAGTCATGATTCAGCCTTCTTTATAAACTAATAATCTTACTAAGTGCTTTCAACACTGATCAGGATGTGACTCAGCTCCGTGTCAAACACAGAAGGTACTGAGGTCACACCAAAACCAAAGCAATTTTCATCCCTCATATTTAGGTCTAGTGGAATAGAACAGGAAAAGAGAACCTGCATATACCTTCAATGTTCTTGGGTGACAAGCATACAAGGCGTTTCCTAGGACAGTCAAATGATGAAATATGGGCTTCAATCTCCTTGGTCCTCTGGTTTTCTCGTGACCAGTATGTGAATGCAGGCAAATTACCTGAATAACTCAACACGTTTTCTTACCCATATAAGAAAAGAAGAGTAAATATCTCATAGAATGTGGTAAAGGCTAAATGAGACATTACATGCAAAGCATTTAACTCAGAGCCTAGAACAGAGTAAATGCTCAAGAAATATGGACTATTGTTACATTTCTGGGATTTGGATAATTTTTACTAATGTGGATAAATACAGATGAAGCAATCCTACAAAAAGAAAAACAGAAGTTGTGATGTGTGAGACTTATCATTTACATACAAATGGATATGGAAAAATAAATGGATTATGGATGCAATGTCCTTGGTAGGAATGGCAAGGGCCTATTTGGGCATTATACTTTATTCGTAAATCGTAGAAGAAATCCTATGACCAAAATACCCATGTGGCTTTTCACAGTAAAAATTATTTAAACACTTTCTTTAGAGATACATTTTGAGATCCACTTAAGGACCTGTCCAAACCAATATTGAATGTATTTGACATGACAGCTGGGTTTGAAAAAGTACTTTCAGCAAAAGCAGAACCACTGGTTAACTTTTCTCCTTGTAGTCAGTTACATTAAACAATCTTATCCCAAAAAGGCAAAGAGAGATTAAAATCCAGGTTAAGGAGCATTCATTGAGATTTTCTTTTCTTTTCTTTTTCCTTCTCTCCTTCCCTCAGGTAGCAGAAAATCATAATCTTAAAAAGAAGCTGATCTGGCAATGTTTCTCAGACTTCTTTTATTCTTGACTTGAAAAAAGGAAAGACTGAGGGATTGAGGGATGGTGACTTTACTTGGGCCTTCTAGGACCTATTTGAAGACTGTTCCAGAGTCAGGTGTTGGTTGAGGTTCACAGCTAATTAATCACTGGAAACCTGGAGGGAGTAGCTTGAGGTATTACAATCACCTAGGTATGAAGGTTTCTACGTCCCAAATAGCCAAATTGCTGGCTACTTCTGGGATTATCTGGACACCTGAATCCTAAAGAATATGAAGTCCTAGGATCAATTCCTCAAGATGTCAAATTACTCTGTTAGAGAAAGGAAATTTTTATCTTATTTATTTTTTCCTTTCCAACCTTTATTTTAGGTTTAGAGGGAACATAGGCAGCTTTATTACATGACTAAGTTGCATTTTGTAGGGGTGTACCCAGGTAATGGGCATAGCACATGATAGGTAGTTTTGTGAGAAAGATGATTTTCAAGCAAGAGTGGAAACAGAACAGGTAGCAGTTAGAAAGTAAATGTTTTTGTTTATTTATACTTAATTATGCATAAATAAAAGTGTAGATGACGAAGTCACGATGCCTAAATGCTTTTATTGCCTTGTCCACAGAAGTCCTCACTTCTCTAACCCCCTTTCTCCCAAAGTGGGTATGAGTGCACCACCAGGTGGTGACATCATGAAGTGACATGCAGGGCACATAATGCCAGCCTGGGGAGAATTTTGGAGGTTCCAACGATTGCTGGAAATAACTGCACAAACATGGCTCTATTACTAGAGCTTTTGTGTACTTGAGGTTTTATTTTTGTTTTTGCTGAAGCCCAATACAAATACATAACAACATTAAATTGCCATTTATGACTAGAATTTTAAAATCTGAGTCAAACATACTTTCACCGAGCCTGGTTCTGCTTTTCATTTATTTTGTTACACAGGGCAAGTTATGTAATATTTTTGAACCTCTCTTCTTCATCCATAAAATTCAGGATAATAAGGGCTGCCATGAAATAGTTTAATTGGACCTTAAGATTGATTACCTCTCCAAGATTCTTTCCTCTTCTCCCTCCATCCCCCACCATCTCCATTGCCTACTTTGTTCCTTGGCTTTACCTTTCCTTCTGGTTTGCCTGTGGGGGGATAAATACCCACTTGCACATCACCTCCTCAGGCAGCGCTGCTCAGCCCATACCTCCGTGCTCATGCCAGGACTCATACAGCCTTTAGCCTTTGCATTCTCCACACTGTTTAGAGTCACTTGTTTCCCTGAGTTTTGCTCACTGCTGGGCCTGTAGCACTGGGTCCATATTTCTATGCATCTTATTGACCTAGGCATTACACCCATGATATATACACATTGTAGATATTCAGTGACTTTTGTTGAATATTTTTAAAGTATAACAAAAAGGCTTTGAAATGCCAGGCAAAAAGACTACATAAAAGAGTAAGAGGACTTTCTGAAGGAGTATATTCACTGCCCAAAAAAGGAGATCTATCCCTTGGGAGAGAAGGGTAAATCTCTTCTACTCAGCTTGCAAATATGACTATTATGATCACTGGAATGCACTGCATGTAAAGTTGATTTATAGCCCTGGTTCTTTCTGAATGTTAATAGTAAACCTAATTTGAAATGTTATTTAAAAAGAAGTTAATATTTCAGTCTTAAGCATTTACTTTAAATCATTAAAAATTACTTTGTGTACCTTTTAATTGGGATCTCTTGGACTTAGGAAACAATTTGAAATCCTAAGGGCTTTATTTAATTAAACAAACTCCATAAACATTAAAGTTAGTTGGATTTTTTTCACATAAATAACAGATAAGGTCCCTAAAAGACTGATTGGAACAAAGAAGACATTGATTTGAATCAATCTCTAAACAATTGTGTGACTTTGGCTAAATTAGTAAACTTCTGAGTCTCAATTTCCCCCGAAATGGTTAAGACCGCCCTAACGATTGCTACAAGGGTTGAATTATTAATGTCCACACCACTGTGTCTGGCACTGAGAAGGGTTAGCTCTCTTCTTTCATTTCATCCACACTTACCCTTCAACACATACATTTCTGTAAAGTCAATGTGTTTGAGATAATTTTTTTTAAGTTCAATGCTAACAAATATTAAATGCTTCTTTTCCCAACACTATAATTTTAAAAAAGGAGTTTCAGGCATATTTAAAAATGAGTTTCAGACATTAGATCATGTGAACATAGTAATTATGTGAAACATTTTTGTCCAACTTCTACATAAATCATAGCTTCAAATTATATGGTCATAAGCCTACAAGATAGTCATTGCTATGCATTGAATTATGTCCCCTCCAAAATTCACTTGTTGAAACCCTAACCCCTTATGTAATAGTATTTGGAGATGGGTCTTCTGGGAGGTGATGAGATCATGAGGGTGGGGCCTGCATGACGGGATTGGTGCTCTTATAAGAAAAGACACCAGAGAGCTTGCTCTTTCTCCACCATGTCAGAAGGCCCTGACTGCAAGTCAGGAAGAGGGCCCCCAACAGAACCCAAACATGCTGGCACCCTAATCTCAGAACTTTCAGCCACCAGAACTGTGAGAAAATTAATTTGTTGTTGTTTAAGTTATCCACATTATAGTATTTTGTTGTAGCAGCTGGAGCTGACTAAAGCACTCATGTGCCAACGTAATATCGTTTTAAGTTATAAATTTAATATTGATGCAACTTTAGCTAAAGGAATAAAATCTGTATGAGAAACAATATAACTTTTCAACAATATGAAGATATAGTTCTTCTTATTCACAAACACACATATATACTTGCATACATATATGTAAACTATATTTTGAATATAGAAGATCAACTATATAGCTATCTAGTTTAACTCATTGATCAATTAATTCAACAGACTTGAGTGTCTGCTATGTGCCAGGCAATGCACTAAGCACTGATACACAAAGATGAGGGAGATACATTCTTATCATGATTGAGCCCACAACCCAATAGAGTAGAAAGTCAAAACATAAGATATATAATAAGGTGTGATAAATGCTCAAGATTATAACTAACATAATATTAAAAGCTGTTCTCATACTGTAGAACTGTTATTTCCTAAAACTGTATCAACCCCACCTAAATTAATCCAACAATAGCCTCCTGACATTTTTACTTGGGGAGACTTATGTAGGAGGCATCAAAGACAGAATAAAGTGTTTACCTCAACTTTTCTATCAACAATGTTGGAAGTGGAAAATACAACGTAATTTTTGAGTCTCAGCTCCTATAAATTTAAATGAAAATAGACAGTTGGTTCAACATATGTTGATTTCTTAAAATCAGAAATAGATTTTCCCAGCAATACGCTTCAGGGAAAATAAAATGTGTGGGCTGGTTTATCCATGCATTAAAAGGAAGGTTCCAGCTGATGTTTGATTACATTCATGAATAAAAAAATATTGTAATGAGAACATTCAATTACTCTTTCCTCAGGAGTAAAAATTTCTGGTCTGAGAATTTGTTTCAAATCAGTGGTTAGAACATAAACAAACAAATAAAAAAGGGGAAATAAGTGAGAATGAGATCCTCAGAACAGCTACTAAATTTGAGTAGGCAGAGCATGATTTCCGGAGTCCAAAAGCCTCTTTAAAGTCCTGGCTCTCATGTCTACTAGTAAGGTGCTGGTGGGCAGGTTTCTTACCCTCCGTGAGCATGTTCAGTTTACTCAGCAGTAACATGGAACCAAATAAGACCCACTGAGAGAGTTGTTCAAAAATTCAAGAGAATAACTTGAATTCTCTTTCTGTCAATGCATACCACATGTCTGACCTATGACAGGCTCTCAATACTTGGTAGACAATCAGAATAATTATTATTATCGGAAGGAAGAGAAATAAGGAACAGCAACTCAAAAGACTACCATTGGCTTCACTGAAATAGGATCTTTGCATTTTGTCTTCTTTATCTTTGCATCTTGTCTTCTTTTTACTTTCTCTTCACACACATGACCTAATAATAATAGCGTCTGTGGTAACTGTTGTTATCATACAGTAGCACCCAATTTTGTAGGTCTTACTTTACTTAATTTGTAGTCAGTAAACATATTATCCCCATTTGATAGATGAGGAAATTGAGGCACAGACACGTTAAATGTCTTTCCCAGGTCACACCGTTTGGAAGAGATGACGTTAAGACTTGAGCTCTGATCTATCCCGACTCTAAAGTTCATGCTAATATGAACAAAATATAAAAGAGAACATAATACAAAAGAACATGAAAAATAATACAACTTGTACAATCTTAACTTCCGATTCAGCCCTCCAATGTAATCTGAAAGATCTTTGGTTTGATTTAAAAATTAAGTCAAATCTCTATATGGCGTTTCTCCTGGGAGGCTCAAACAAGTAAACATTCTACCCCGATGTTGTTCTTTCTTTTTCTCTCAAGTTATTCAAATGCTCAGCAAGAAGAAGCTTTCAACTGAATATGGTGGGGCAAAGCCAGCTGCTCTGCCTCCATGTGGTAGCTCAGATGGACACCTCACTCTTGGTGTTACTATGTAGCTCTACTCCCTTAATGGCCTGACCAGCTGTCCTACATAAACAATTATTCATGATTTTAAATTATTAATAATTTAGAAGGAAAATAGATTTCCTGTGACGAATACAGCACAATATAGTACATAACATCAGGTTCGAATATTTGTTGTCTGCACATCTTCTATAGTTATAAAATGTAACTAATGATTTGTGTTTGTCTCTCAATCCAATTTTGGTAGAGCAAGATTTAAAATAAATGGCTGTAGATTTCCTAATTTTATCAGAGACTACCAGTTGTTACAAGTACACATGTTATTTCATATAAAATGTGAAAAAATACTTTATGTTTTTATATGAGACCCACTTATGCTTATAATAGTTATGGTTACCAGATGTTATTAATGTGAAAGTGTTTAGAGAATTTTCTCTGAAAATGTCATCCTATCCCTACACAACCCAAGATGATTGCAATAGTTTCATAAATGTCATGGTTTATAACCTTACATTTATGAAGAAACTGTTGACATCCTATCTTTAGAGAATGAGAAAGAAAGAGGGATCATTCTGAACAGATAAATTCCAGGAAGCATCTTGGCCTGACACATAGGCCTGCCTAGACTGGGTAGATTTTACTAATATGTCTTTCCAATTCACTTGTTGACTATATTTAGCTTTATAAAGTTAAAGGTGAAAGAGCCTGTTTAATATAGCATCTACTCCAGTGGTTCTGAAACACTAAATCTTCTCTTTGAGAAAATTTGCACCAGTCCAATAGAAAGTTTCGTATATTTGTGATTAAGCTACATTTATCAAATTAGAAGCACGATTCATTACTCTGACATGATCTTTACCATTTTTAAAATTTATAATATCCAGGATTTTATCAAAGGATAAACGTAGAGTATAGGATCTTTTCAAAAATGAGCTCACCTGGCAAACTAAAAGTAGACTGTGTAAGTCGCCACATTCCAAAAATTAATATTTAAAATTGCAAAGTCCAGAAACAGATGAGGTCTACAGTTTTACTAGTGGAATCACTAATAGAGTGACTTGAGTATTTTTCCCACTTAGTATATTTTAATTATCTTCATACTAAGAAAATGCCTATGAAAGTAGGTCTAGAAAACCCAATATCAGCCTGCCAATATTTATATTATTCAGAGGGATGTATACACATCTGAATCTTTTTTGTTTTCCTATATAATTCTAGCTATATTTAATTCTAGTTACAAAATAATTAAAAATACCACTCTTAACTTTTCTGGGCATGGGGTTGTAACCATGAAACCAACTGCTTATGCTTTCCGAAACCAAGTCAAAGTTCAGACACCTTGAAAATGCAGTCTTTTGTACACAATGTACCAAAAAAGCCCCAGAATAGAAACCTAATTGTGAGTCCTTAGATAACTAGGACTAGAAATCCTTCATCGCTACACTCCTGGTGCTTAGGACAACAGTGACAGGTAAAGGCACTCCACAGACTATGGAATGAGCAGATTCTAAGAGTCAATACTTAGGGTGAACCTTGCTCTATCACAATACTTCTCAATCTAAACGATACTGCAGACCTAGTCATATAATTTATTCTGAGCCAGAAAACTTCAGGAATGTGCAAGCTGGAATGGGGAAGAAAGAAGTCAAATCCTTTGTCACTGAGAAGAGAAACCAAGGGAGAAGCAGGTATGGAGTTCCAACATGTGCAAAGCTTCATAGATACTAAACTGGGGAAAACCAGGTTAAAGTAAAATAACATTACAGCCATGTACAAAACATGTTTCTGCTTCCAAACCAGGGTAATTAAAAACAATAGAATGCAGTTATTTATTAGTATTAGCTATCAGTTGAGATCGATTTTTAAACTTTAAAACGCAGTCACTTTCATTACAAACTTTTATTTTCAGACTCACATATGCATGGAATAGTGGAGAGTAGAGACATTTATTAATTAAACTAGCTCTGACAATGAGATTCATTTAACAAGCTATTTCAGATCAAAACAGGATTGGGGACTACCATTACTTTCCTCATTCTCCCCTTTCATTTTTGGATCAGCTCTAAATAGTCACAAAATGTGTCAATTTGGCATCTTCTGTGGCTTCCAGGGTTTAATTTCCACACTCCTTGATATCACAGAATCACTTTAAAGATCAGAGAGGTTGCAGATCAAGTATTGTAGTCATGTGCCATATAGACTTTGTGTGACTACCCCACACCATTTGTCTATTTTAATAAAAGGAGGTCATGATAGTGCAGAAAATGAAAAACATTTTATTAATCTGAATTTAGCATATTTATGGTATTATACCCCTAACATAATTGTGTGCAGGATATTTTGTTTGAAAACCGTAATGCTGTATTGCTCTTTATATCTCACCAACTAATTGTTTTTCTAATCCTACCAAATTTAGTGGTGTCCACTTAACTACATGGCTGTGGCTGATACTGCTGATTGTATATACAATATCCATTCCCCCTTTCATTCTTATTTATATAAGCCTAATGTTAATCACCCAATAATATGTCTAGTTAAAAACACAAGTTCCTCAGCCTCCCTGGAAGGTAGGGGCAAGTATATGAAATTGTTCTTGCCAAAGAACAGACTGTCAGAGAGGGGCAAGGTAGCTGGGTCTATAATAAGCTGAGGATTCCTAGGAAATCCTTGTTTCCCTGATACAGGCACCATCCCTTGCTGCTTCATTTCCATTTCTCTTCTTTACTCTGCTTGGAGTGAGGAGATAGTGCTGTGGGAGCAGTATCGTCCATGGTCGTGAGATGATAAGCACAGGACAGGCCCATATGCTGAAGGACGGCAGGCACAGAAGAAAGAATAAAAGGAAATCACGTATTTGAGGATGTCATAGAATCACTGTACTAGCCCTAGTTTGCTACCTCCTGATGTCCTTTTCCAGAAGAACAACAAACCCTTAGATGATTAAACCATTGTTAGTTTTCTATTGCTTATAGATGAATGCATTTTAAACTGATAAAAAAGACCTAATGGTTTTGCAATAAAGACTTTTTAGCACACCTGCCACACTTTTAAAACACGGTCATTTTGAAAGAGCTGGTGCCAGATTACAATATTTCAAGCAACTGCCTTCTTCCTAAGTTTATTACATTGAGGCACGTTAATTTAGCTTTTGTTCGAGTTAATGCTTCAGTCATTTCTTTGCTTACAAAATACTTTTTAAAGTAAATATACACAAATTACCCACCTTAGAAAATGCAAAAAAAGCAGATATTTGTAAGTCATCTAAGTCAGTTCTTGCTTCCCTTCCTACACTATTCATTAATTTGGTGTAAAAAGGATTATAATTGAATGTTGTTCTTGTATTTCATGGACACCAGTTGTCATGCTAATGCGCACAAAAGGTTTTTTCCAGCGTGAATGCATCAAGTAAATCCCAATCATTGCCACTGCAAATGCTGACAGACTAAACAAAATTGCTGACAATTTCCAAAAACTGTCTAGATAGATCACTGCTGTGCAAACATCATTGCAGTTCCTAATGAAAAAGCAAATAATCCCTATTTGACATGTGTCTCGTTAATTTCAAAATAATAATTATTTAATTATATCTAAGCATTTCATATAATTCTCTTATAATTCACTGTATACAGTGTGAATTTCAATAAAATTCATTTTCCTCTTCCTCTATTTTACCTAAGGATTTAAAATAAAGCAAGCTAACCTGTCCTTCTCTGAAAACCTGTACATTTATCTATGCTTACATCTTTTGTAAAAAGCTGTATTGTTTATTTTATTGTTAAATTGCACTGTGTATTTCAAATGTCAGGAGACATTCATACACACACACACACACACACACACACACACACACATACACTCACACACAGAGAGAAAGGGAGAGAACACAAAGAGACAGAATTTCCTCCCTACCAAAGGGGCTTTGTTTTCATCAGCAAGTTTTTTTTGGCTCATTGAACTAAATTCACAAATTAACAAAACTCCACTATGAAGATCTGATGGAAGGAGGAATGGAAAACTCTTGACCTTTTGGATCTCAGTCCCCTGACCAGCCCTTTTCATCTTCTCTTATTAAATGAAAATGATCAGTATCAGCTTTCAGATTTAGGCAAGACAGCTAAAAGCAAAATCTTGCCTTCTGAAAAAGATGGTAAAGGAAAAATTGGAGATAATTAAATAATGAAATCTGTTTAAAGAGACTTCACTTCGAATCCCCGTGGTATGGACACATACCATGAACCTATTTATGTCAACGAAATAGGCAGAATCGTTCATTATGTAAATATGACCTTTAAGGACATATCACAAGTAAGTTGTGAATAATATCCCCATGAATAATTGAGAATTGATGGCATTTAATATTTATTAAGGGACTTTTATATGGATTTGAGTTAAGTAAATCAATTCCATGGGCCCACTGATGGTATTCATTTAATGATTTATTCAGCCTCTAAATATGATAAGTAATGTTTTATATGACAGTGAGCTAGAAATTGCACAATGGAGAATTCAAAATGAGTAAGACACTGTCCTTGTTTGCAGAGTTTTCATGTGGCAAATCCCTTAAGGAGAAAACAGCACTTCTTTACAGGATGAAAAGGTCAGCTCCACATAGTTGATCAGCATTTAGAGTTTGAAATAATAATTGGGTGAGGTCTTGAGGGATGGATTTTGATTGGTGGTGATATTAAAAAGAGAGAATTTCAAGTATATATGGAAGGTCAAAAATCCAAGGGCAATGGAAGTTAAGAAAAGTAATCCTTTTGAGCTGGGATACATGCAAAAAGTGAGATAAAATCCTGGACAGATAGGATAAAACCACAATTTCAAAGGGCTCATTGAAGAGTTTAGATTATTTTGAGAAGTCAGTCATGGAGAGAGAACATATGGATGAGATGCAGTATAATAAGTTCCAGTGTCTTCCATATCCCAATAAGGATGTACATGAATCTCTAACAAAAGAGAAGGAAGCTTGGAAAGTTTTAGGATTCGATTTCTTTCTGCTTTTTCTACTTATGAGTACATGGATTAGGATGTTATTTGCTGTGCTGAAACAGAGTTGAAATGTCACTTTAAGTAATCTCATATGCTATTAAAATGACTATTTTACCAAGATTCAAAAAACTGAAATGTCAGCATATGCCTAATAATGAATGTTGTTTTTGTGAATGGAAATAGTATCCATATCATCATCTTTTCCTTCCTCTTTCTTCCCTTCTTCTTCATGGTCTTTAATTTCTTAATTATTTAACCTTTGTGGATGAGTATTAAGCATGTAAGTTAGAAAATATCAATTTTATTATTTTTTAAATGCTGAAATAATTATTTTTAATGAGAGTATTATTGACAACCACTTCTTGATTATTATTGAAAGAATAAACTTGAGTTTTGAACCAATGGGTTAAGGATTAAATCTGCATTAATGTAAATAGGGAATTTTAAGGGCTTTTATAACCAAAGTCTATGGAATTATAAACTTCCATCTAGTGAAATAGATTATGAGAATCACCTTTCGATTTCATGGTGTAAAAAAAATTCTCCCAGAAACAGATACAGGGCTATAATCCTCAGATTACACGCACACCCAAACACATATACAGGTATGTATATATTTGCCCCCTCAAACCAGATACTGGTTTTATTTAAAGCATTCTTTTTTTTTTCCTTAAACTATGCTCAAACCATGGTTGGCAGTATAAGAAAAGAACCAATAGGATAGAATATAGTATATTCTATTCACAGCAACAGACTGAAATAGACTCAATATCTGATGTTGAACTTTTCAAATGTATACAGAAAATTACACATAAGTTATAAATTCACACAGCTCTTCTATTTCCTTATTCTATTTGTCCTAAGAATTTACAACAGAATTAAGTTCCTTCAAGTAAGAGACATTACAGTGTTGCATTGCTGAGACAAGCCTATAAAGGAAAGGAAGATGTTTTGGTTTTGTCTACTGTGGTCTCCTTGTAGCCCTGGAATGTGAAAATGTACAAAAATAATATAATATCTCATAAACACAGTAAAGTGGGGTTTTCTTTGGTCAGATATTTTCTAGATAGATACGAGAGAACTGTCAAGCAGCAAAAGATATTAAGATAACTCCACATATTAAATCACTTCAATTTCATAGGATATGTCATGAACTTAAAAAAAATTTTCTCTTTTCCTTTTGTAAAGAAAAGTCACAGCTAAAAAACACAGAAAGAAAAGAGTTTGGAAATGTGTGAGGAAGAGATGAAAAAAGCTCTCTACAACTGGTTCAGAGATTAACCTGAGTGAATCCAGTCACGTGCAAAGGCTTGTGGAGGTCTAGACTGTAATGTCCGTAATTGAATTTCAAACTGGCTTTACATATTCCCAGAGAGAGCATACACCATGATGTGCTCATGAATGCAAGCCTTAATAGGAATTACATACTTTCATAAGCACTGTACTTATAAAACCTCTTGAACCCTTTAATCTTATATTGAGGTTTTACGTTTCTTCTACTCAAAAAAATATCAGATTTATCTATTGTCCATAGGATATTTGTTTTAAAGTGATATACTTCAGTTGGACCTTTCTCCTGAAGAAGTTTTGTATAAAAATTATTCACTTGAATGACAATGGGATAGATGAGTACAGAATCCCATTAATGTATCATAGAGTGATACTGCAGTTATGAAACATAAATCTTAAAGCTGTGAATCTCTGCACATAAACAGATTGGAAGTTTAGACTTGAGATTAATGTAAAGGAATGATTATTAATGTCAAAGAATGTAATCTGAGGAAATACTTTGTTTTCTATTAACTGTATTTAGGCAATCTGCAGCCCAAAGTTTGAGTTCTAAATTATTCACCAACTGCCTTGAAGTACCATCAAACAAATTCTAAGATGTAACACTTGAGGGGGATCCTTTTGCCTCAATTTTTTAAGTCAGTGGAATAGGAGTCTTCAATATATTAAACTCGGAAATTAAACAAGCTTTACAAAATAAGAAAGTGAGAATGGAACATTTTATAAATAACATTGAGATTACATATCTTGAGTTATTCACCAAAATATGTCTCAGATGGAATAGATTTAGTTTTTCTAAATATAAAAAGCAAGCATGCTAAGCAAAATCTCTATCATAGAAACAAAACTTTTTTTCGAGACAGAATCTCACTTCATGGCCCAGGCTGGAGTGTAGTGGCACGATCTTAGCTCACTGAAACCTCCACCTCTCTGGTTCAAGTGGTTCTCCTGCCTCAGCCTCCTGAGTAGCTGAGATTACACTTATGTACCATCAAACCCAGATAATTTTTTAATATTTTTAGTAGTGACAGGGTTTCACCATGTTGGTCAGGCTGGTCTTGATCTCAAACGATCCACCCGCCTCAGCCTCCCAAAGTTCTGGGATTACAGGTTTGAGTCACACCATGCCTGGCCAAAACAAAACTTCTTTACAATAAAAATTTTAAAAAACAAAAAGCAAAAGACTGGAAATAGTTGCTTAAAATAAAGAGTCAAATTTATGTGACAAAAAGAAATAAAATACATGTATGAGAAAACAAACCAACAGATAAACAGTGATCCACTGGGGAGATGTTGAAATATTCCAGTAGAGAGTTCAGGCAAATGGAAATATAAAGCGTAAACAAACAAATGGAAAATAATATCGAGATAGTATTTTATACCACCTAAAGAGAAAGTATCTTGAGAAAATTACTATATTCAATACAGCCATAATAACAGAATATTCTGGGGCACTGTAAGTTGATATAAATTCCTTTTAAAATGATTCTTACAATTGGCCGGGTGCAGTGGCTCACACCTGTAATCCCAGCACTTTGGGAGGCTGAGGCGGGTGGATCACCTGAGGTCAGGAGTTTGAGACCAGGCTGGCCAACATGGTGAAACACTGTCTCTACTAAAAATACAAAAATAAGCCAGGCGTGGTGGTGCACACCTGTAATCCTAGGTACTCGGGAGGCTGAGGCACAAGAATTGCTTGAACCCTGGAGGCAGAGGTTGCAGTGAGCTGAGATCGTGACACTGCACTCCAGCCTGGGTGACAGAGTGAGACTTTGTCTCAAAAAAAAAAAAAAAGAAAAAAAGGAAATGATTGACAAAATATAGCAGAAATCATGAAAGAAACAATCAGTTCCACAGAAGTTGAAAGCTATGTGCAATAAAGATGTTCACAGCAGCATTAAGTATACCAGCAAACACCCAGAAACATTCCAAATATCTAACATTTGAAGAGTAATTATTTCAAAGGTAGGATTATAATTGTTTTAAAAGTTTCTTCTTTGCACTTTTTGGAGGTAGTCTTCAAACATTTAATACAAAAGTATTACTTTGGTACTCAGAAAATTATCTGTTAATAAACATTTAAAAATATAATATGTGCATAATATGAAAAATGAATATAAATTTATTAGGTTACAGATATTTTTCATAGCAATGAGAAATTACTAAGGAAACGATTTAATATTGTTACACTTTTTGAAATTCTCTTTAGTAATTCTGCATTTACACAATAACAATTAATTAGAGCACTATTATCTAATTTAGTACAATGACTCTGATGATATAAAGCCTAGGCTTTTATTTTTTTTATTTTTTATTATTATACTTTAAATTCTAGGGTACATGTGCATAACGTGCAGGTTTGTTACATATGTATACTTGTGCCATGTTGCTGAAGCCTAGGCTTTTAAAGTCACATTATTGGAAGTGAGGACATTTGGAATAATCTGTTTTTAAAAACGTTAAAATGTTATTTTATGACTATTCTTGGTTTTGAATGGTTTCTGATATATTACAAAATGCCTTTCGGTATGTATTTAAGTCCCTAGCTTTGTTTATAGTAGGGTAATACATGCATATTGGACAGACTCCTGAAAATTTTGCCTAGAAATCAGCCATGAAATTTGAAAGAAAAAAACTGTGACCTGGGCATTCCTTAATCTTACTATCATTTTCAATATTTGTATAATGAAAGAGTTGATATACATAATTTCTTAGCACTCTAATAGGCCACAGTATTGTGAAAAACAACTCTACAAATATAAGAAATTAATAATATTTCATTAAACTTAAATTCTCACAGTACAGTAAAACATATTGTTAGCTTTATCTATAAAATTTCAAATGTCCACATGAAAATTAAAAATGAGCCCATTTATATATTTGCAAATGTCTGAATGTTTAATATTATTTTTATATATTGCTATTGACCCAATGTTTAAATCATTAGCTGGATTTTTACCATTTTCATAATTAGTATAAATGAATGTGTATATGTATGCATATATGAATCCATATAGTTATGCACATTCACATAAATACTATATATAATTAATATAACATATAGAAACAAAATATTATGTCTTTTGACTTCCTGCTTTTACAAAGGCAACATTAGAAAAAGCTGTATTTCTCAAAACACATTTGTTTTTCAAGAAAAAATATGCAGAGCCCTATTTTTCTACCAGTTCATATTATACATTAAACATTTATTATGCACTTGCTACTGATGTTAGAATACTTTAAACTTCAGTGAGCAAGAGATACTGTTTATATGGCATATTTTGCTTCAAATAGCCACATGCATAAACATGCATAGATTGTGGGACATTATTTAAATAAATGTCTCAATTTTTTATAGATAGGCTAAGTGATACTTGCAATGCTCAGTAATACATGCAACACTGAGAGATATATGCAACAGCATACATAAGCTGACATATTTGTGCCAAACACCACATTCGTCACACAATGTATTCTGTTGTCAGATTTGCAGAATATGGGGCAATACAATATAAGAATGACAAATTTTGAACAAAAAGAGTTCCTTTCCCCATGAATAGGACAGAGAAAAGTGGTGTAATAGTTGTTCATCATAATAAATATATTAGTAAAACATATAAAATGCAATCATGGTGGGGGAAAGGCATAATTATTTGTTTTCCAAAGTGCAAAAAGGAACTTTCACTTTTGAATACACACCTCTGTAAGAAGATGCTCAAGAAAAGTAAACACGTAACAGTAGTTGCTTCTGTGTGGGAAGGGAAGGTGACAGAATTGGGGAAGGGTATACTAGGGGCTCCAGTTTTACCCTTAGTGTTGTATGGCTTGAACTCTTTGATGCACAAACAGCTACACTACCATCTATTTTTACATGCCTGAAATATTTAATATTTTAACATAATAGTATAAAATATATTTCTATACTCTAGAGTATATTTAAAATTTATCTTTAATATTCTGTAATTTGTAAAATAATACCTATTAGTTTGTCATTCATGTTCATTCTAAACACTATGCATACTTCTTACCCATTTCTTTACTTTTTATCATTTTCAATCTGTATCAAAACAGTAGAGCTTTACACAAATTTTTATCTAAATATCATCTTTCAATTATTTTCACAGTGATTAAAAACTAAGTAAAAAAAAAAGAACTAGAAAAAAATAAAGGTGAATGTTAACCTGAGGATGAGGAAAGCTTTCATATGTATGAAAGTCATAGATTAAATTCTCGAAAAGAAAAATGATTCTTTTGTCTACAGTCATATATCAAAAAGCAGTGTAATAAATTAGATGGCAAGTAACAAATTGAGAAAAACATTTTTGCCAAAAGTATGATGGAGAAAGGGCTGGGTGCAGTGGCTCACACCCGTAATCCCAGCACTTTTGGAGGCCAAGGCAGGCAGATCTCTTGAGGTCAGGAGTTCGAGACTAACCTAGGCAACACGGTGAATCCCTGTTTCTACTAAAAATACAAAAATCAGCCAGGTGTGATGGTGCACACCTGTAGTCCCAGCCATTTGGGAGGCTGGGATGAGAGGATCGCTTGAACCCAAAAGGCAGATCGTGCCACTGCACTTCAGCCTGGGTGACAGAATGAGACTCTGTGTCGGAAAAAAAAAAAAAAAAAAGAAGAAGAAGAAGAAGATAGGAAAAGTTAATGTCTCAATAAGACACTAATGTACAATTCACAATAGAAAATTCTTTTACACATATAAAAATATTTGCAGCCTCCATGTTTATGAATTGAAATGAATTAGATATTATCCAACATATTAATTTTATAAATACTTAACTGTAAAAAACTCAATATTTGAGATGATGCAGGGATACAGTGATACAGCAGTGTAATACACTACAAGCACACTGCTAACAGTTTCTGAAAAGCAGAATACAACATCACCTTTAAAATGTTCTTTAACTCTATACATCATATTTCTGAGAATGCATCTTAATTCACCAATCCAGGATTGATCTTCAAGTATGTTTATCTTAAAATAATTAAAAACACCAGCCAATGTCCAATATGAAGAGAATGGCTGAATAAAATGTAGGAAAATAAAATCATGTTATAGAAGTTTATAGAATAATATAGGATGGTATGAAATAATGGAAATATAAATCTCATTTTACTATTTTTAAAGATTAAGCATTAAAAGTCTCATTGGAAGTTGAAGGTGTGAATCCTAATCACTCTAACACTGTACAACTGCATTATGAAATATTTTCTTTACATATTCTAACAAAAGAATTAGTGTATCACTAGAGAAAAGTTCCATATGAGTTATTTATAAAAGTAGAAAATACTTTATTGCTGCTGGTGTCCTGAAACTGAATAATAAATTCATCTATAAATCATTTAGTACCTTAGTGTCTGTGGGCCCGCTTCTTGTGTTAAGTGCAGAAAATTATTAACAGTCTGGACTTTCTAAGTACATAATTTTCTATTGTTTATTCTTTGTTTTATAAAGGGCCCACATGTTCAAAATATTTTTGATAACGACCAAATAGTCTAGTTCCTTGATGTACTGGAACAGTCATCCATTTTTTTCTTGCTGGTATTTTTGTTCTAAAAGGGAAAAGAGTGTGGAAAAAGATAATGGATTACTTTATAAGCATTGTCTTCACGACTTAGCAACAATAATCAATACTCAAAAACTTTTAAATTCTTAACACATTTATACCTTGTAAATAGGGGCACAATTACGTGGAATTTATAGGCAGCTTGCTTTTCTTGTACCATCACTCAATTTTTTGAATTAAAGATTTTATATGAGACTACGGAATTGATATAAAGATGCATGAATGAAAAAGAGATGAACCCAACAGTGGAATTAAATATACAATCAGTAGTTAAGAATCAAGAGATTGATACTTCAGCAACCTTAGGAATTATTCAGGTAAAGGGGGGCAAGCACAACGCTTTGCACTGAAGAGGACTTTAGAGATCAATTACCCAACACTCTCCTTTTAAACTAGAGGAAACTGAGCCTATGAGGATTTAGTCATTTGCCTGTGATCACTCAGCTAGCTAGTAGCAAGAAGGAACAACAAGAAGGTTCTAGATTTACAGTAAAATTCTCTATTAATTCATTTCTACATAACTGCTTCTTGCATTCAGTGCACCTAATGTAAGTCAAAGTCAGGTATGCAATACGGAAAATGGTATGGTCTCTCCGTACTCCAAATCCAGGGTCAAAACAACAGAAAAATGCCACAGAAACAAAAACAAACAAAACAAACAAAAACCTCAAAAGGCCACTGAGCAGAAATACTGAATGAATGACAAGCTCTTCCCAATCTCCTTCCATTCCTATCCCCAAGGGCTCTGGGTCAGACTAAAAAGACCACTGAACCACATGAAACCATTTGCATCTATGTCCCACAGTTTCCTAAATGTGTGACCCTGGACACTTTTCTCTGCCACTCTGAACCTCAGTTTTAACATCTAGTTAAAACTCAAGACCATCTCTGAAAGGTCCCTTCTTCCTCTATGTCACTACGCAGCTGAAATACAACAGGATTTGCCTAGCTTTGTCTTTCCGTTCTTTTTTGTTTTTTTTGTTGTTGTTGTTGAGACAGAGTCTCACTTTGTCGCCCAGACTGGAGTGCAGTGGCCGGATCTCAGCTCACTGCAAGCTCTGCCTCCCAGGTCCACACCATTCTCCTGCCTCAGCCTCCCGAGTAGCTGGGACTACAGGCGCTCGCCACCTCGCCCGGCTAGGTTTTTTTTTTTTTTTTTTTTTTTTTTGTATTTTTTAGTAGAGACGGGGTTTCACCGTGTTAGCCAGGATGGTGTCGATCTCCTGACCTTGTGATCCGCCCGTCTCGGCCTCCCAAAGTGCTGGGATTACAGGCTTGAGTCTCCGTTCTTTTTTAAACCCTTTGTCCAGTCAATAAGCCCACTTTTTAAAAATTCTTGCAGTTTCTATTCTAAAGAAAAAAAATCTAAATGGTGCGTCTAAAAATAAGTGCTCTCAGTATGACCATAATTGTACTATTGATGTTTTGGTGTTTCAGAGTAATAGAATTTACTGAAAAAGATTAACTCCAGCTATATAAAGTTGCCATAGATTTGTTTAAAATTTCACATTTTTTCTTCCACAAAACTTGATTTTCCTCTTTCAAATCATAGGAGATGAAGAACTTTTCATTAGTAACATGAAAGCTGCTGACTACATGTTGAAAAGATTCATTTTTACCTATGCAGGTTCTTCCCTTTTAATCAACCTGAAATTATGTTTTTCTATTAGTTAAAACTAAACCTTCTCTTAGCAAAATACAGAAGAGAACAGGAAAAGAAAAAGCTGGCTACAGAAAAGTTTTTCTAACTCTATGTCACCTGAATTTAACAGTAAACTTCTAGTAGCCTCTTGGGTCCTAAAATGCTTCAAATGATTCATAATCTGAATGGGCTTTTATACAACATAGGGATTAGGAATCTGGCCCTACGGTCTCTGGAGCAAACATATTGTTGAGAAAGGTTTGCACCAGAAGAATCTTCTCTCGCCAGTACTACTGTTGTTGTTACTGATAACAATTATTATCATCATCATCATCTTTTTATTTTTTTTATTTTTTGAGATGGAGTTTGCTCTTGTTGCCCAGGCTGGAGTGCAATGGCACATTCTTGGCTCACTGCAACCTCTGCCTCCCGGGTTCAAGTTATTCTCCTGCCTCAGCCTCCTGAGTCGCTGGGATTACAGGCATGTGCTACCATGCTTGGCTAATTTTTTTTTTTTTTTTTTTTTTTTTTTTTTTTTTTTTTTTTTTTTTTTTTGACACGGAGTCTCGCTCTGTCGCCCAGGCTGGAGTGCAGTGGCCGGATCTCAGCTCACTGCAAGCTCCGCCTCCCGGGTTCACGCCATTCTCCGGCCTCAGCCTCCCGAGTAGCTGGGACTACAGGCGCCCGCCACCTCGCCCGGCTAGTTTTTTGTATTTCTTAATAGAGACGGGGTTTCACCGTGTTAGCCAGGATGGTTTCGATCTCCTGACCTCGTGATCCACCCGTCTCGGCCTCCCAAAGTGCTGGGATTACAGGCTTGAGCCACCGCGCCCGGCCCCTTGGCTAATTTTTGTATTTTTGGTAGAGACCGGGTTTCACCATGTTGGTCAGGCTGGTCTCAAACTCCTGACCTCAGGTGATCCACCTGCCTTGGCTTCCCAAAGTGCTGGGATTACAGGCGTGAGCCACTGCACCCGGCGATCTTTTTTGCATGTAATCATTTATAAAGTACATACCCCACAAATTATCATGTTTAGACACATAGACGACCATTCTATACTATTCATGCATGTTATTTATTCCTGTTTAGCAAATGAGAAAAACAATGCTCAGAAGGATTATGAGATTTACTCCATTTTATATCCAAAATATAGTAAACCAGGCTTTGAACAACCCTAATTCTAGAACTTCTTTTATCTGTACCTCAATATAGTAAGCATTATTTCGTGTGGGCACAGGGTTTTGTATTTTCATACCAGGTGTGCAGTAATGAGGCATTCTAAATTTACCCAAGAAACACACTTAAGTAATGCCCTGAAACAGACATCGCTATTCCTTATCTGGGAATTCTGTTATCATCTTGCATTTGCAAAAATAGTCATTCTATAATATAGAAGTATTCTTTCACATTGGCCTCTCACATTGCTGGAAAACATTTCTTTATATTTCCTCTTCCCCCCCCAAAAAAATGAGTGGGAAATATAGTTAATATTTATTTTGAAAGGAAATAGGGCTTAATAAAGGGAACAATGACATATTTAAGTCAAGGTAGATTAATGGCTAAGGTTTACCACTTACGACACTGCAAACAAAATCTAACATGATACTATTGCACTAATACTAAAGCAATCATTACACCAGTAGTTGTGCCAAATGTGGAACTCAATAACAAAGCCTACTTAAAGTGATCAAATATTATCAGTCAGTACATGATCAGTGATTATTCTATAAAGTGGAGTTGGAGAAGCTAAACAAACCCTAAACTTTTTTCCTTATTCTTCATCATCAAAACACATTACAGATAGACAAAAGTTAAATATAAAAAGAGAGTCCCAAAAAGATTAGGATGATGGTAAAGTAAAACAAGATTTAAGAAGCTTAAAATGGAGTCACATTTCTAAACATGACATAAAAGCACACAAAGAGGAATGACTGTTAAACCTTGATCTATTTAAAACATTTTAGAAACAAAAGATTAAATAACTCCACCAAAAAATGAGTGCATAACTTACATAGGCATTTCTCCAAAGATGATGTTCAGATGGCCAACAAGTACATTAAAAGCTCCTCGACATTACTAATCATCAGAGAGATACAAATCAAAACCTCAATAAGATATAATTTCATACCCATTAGGATAGCTACTGTAAATGCGCATGCGCGCACACACACACACACACACACACACACACACACACACAAGTACTGACAGAACATGGAGAAATTGGAACCTTTGTGCACTGTTGATAGGATTGTAAAATGGTACAGTCACCATGGAAAACAGCATGAAGTTTCCTTAAAAATATTACAAATAGAACTATCTTAAGATGCACTTAGGTATACACCCCAAAAGAATTAAAAGCAGGGTCTTAAAGAGACATTTATGCAAGTTTCTTCTCTCAAAAGCAGACTCATATTGTACGAGCCCATGTGACTGCTGAACAGAGTCCAAATGTTCTTTATTTCCTTTCACTGATCACTACAATCATCACTCAAATCATCACGCTTCAACCAGCCTGACACAGAACTGTGTTCTTTAGGACTCAGTAGAGAGTACTACGTAACAATGAAGATCAGAAAATAGCTTTGGAAACATGGAACCAGACAGAACAAAACATGATAGGTAGACAGATAGATAGATCAATTGATCAATAAATAGATCGATAATAGATCCATAGAATGCAGTTAATAAGGTGATTTATATAATCTAAATGTTTAATATCAGCTTGCTAACCAACAGTTCCTCACTCTCATAAACAATGCTTGAATACACACTGCCAATTGTTTATGCCTGCTCAAATTCTTATCAGTCCTACCATCTGATTGACCTGGCAACTCAATCTCTTTAGAATGTTGCATCTTGGTTCTGATGCATTAAGTGAAGATTTTGTATGTTAATTCATAAGGGAGGAATCTTATTTCTCTGATTTCAACATCTCTTCTTTCCCACTGTACCATATGCAAGCAGTATAGAACACTTTGGAGTTAATTGTGACTGTTATATTAATTCTAGACAAACTACAACAGAAGACACATCGTGGCAGAGAATACTTTAATATTCCTATATTGTAACCCACAACTTTTGATCACTTTACAAGGTCAAACTTTATTGCTAAGCATCACAGTAATCCAATGGCTATAACAAAAAGCCGATGACCTTAACTTTCCAGGTAGCCACTAGTATAAAGCTTGGCTTTGATGTATCTAAACAAGCATAACTATAGAACTCATGATGAGGTCTATTAGAATCATAAAATCTTCTGAGAGGAAGCTGTCAGGAGCCACCCTGCTTAAGAGATTTAAAAGCAGACAGATCAAAGCATGTGTCATTGAGAATCCTGCTGGCTGTCATGAGAGAAGGGGTAAAATTGCAAACCCATTCAGTTGTATCAATTACTGTAATGACCTGGAATAGACTAGAATGATGAAAATGAAGGGTGAGTAACATTGGGTCATAATAATAGTAATCACGTCATGTGCCAGTAGCATTGAATTTTTCTTTTGTACAGCAAAGCCAGTGTTGTATTTTTTTCCTGGATAGCTATGGTAACAAGCTTTATTTCTGAATGCCTGATTTCCTGTCTATAGACCCACACATCTGAGTAATATGCCTATCCCAAACATTCGTTATGATATCAAGGATGAGTCAAAAAACAAGATGGACATATGCCAAACAATTTTATGCTAAGGGTAAAATCTGTATTTCCATTGATTACCAAACTGAATTTTGCACAGGTAAAAAGCAATGCTGTCACAAAATCCTGCATCTTATCAGCTTTCACATCTCATGCTTTCTTTAATGAATATGGTGTTCGGATTATATGGTTAGGGAAACAAGAGGCTAAAAATGCCTACATAACTAGCATGCTGAAAGAACAACTCTGGGAAAGGTTCTGATTTCAGGATAAGCCAGTCTCTAGAAGTTAGAACTTAGGACAATTTCTAGGGGAAAAATTCTTGGATGATGCTGGTTATAATTCTATGCTCCGTGGAACCTTCAATTGACTGTGTATTTCTTAGAATTCTCCCTTTAAAATACTCTCCTCTTCAAATTCATGCTATGCCTCTTTTAAATGGGCTACCCTGTATATTCTGAATGAGCTTTTTCCAGTAAAGAACTGTGTTGATGTAAATCTACGTTGGCAAGAGCGTCATTAGAGTCAGCTGGGAGTGACAGGCATGTTCTAGCCAATTCTGGACAGTGTGTTGAAATATGCTTCCCAGGCTGCAAGAACAAATGCACAAAAGCAAGCCCACATCTTGACAGGGGTGACGCGCTCATCAGCAAAGCCCTGGCTCTGTGAGGACATAAAATACACACCAGGAACATTTCTTGAGGAGAAGCCAACCAATCAATCACAGCAAGAGCCACATAATCCTTACAGGTTAAAAGGTGCCAGAGCTTACCCTTTTCCTTAGGGCAAACAAAAGAAAGAAAGAAAGAAAAAAGTTTGCACACGTTGCTTGCAGGGCACACTCCTAAGACACAGAAGATCATATTTCCTAATAACAGCCAGTCAGTTCACCTAATATAAATATGCGAGCAGGCAATAAGAACCAACAATTCAAACTCCAAAGAGAAAGCTATACATTTCATATTTGTTTTATTAACAATTATGATAATGAAAATATTCCTGTATAAATGTTAAAACCTGGCATCATCTTGTAAAAGTATTTCATGCCAACACATAAAACCTATTTATTTAATAAAAGCAATATCATTGTGATAATTATGTGCATAAACTGTTGTGACAAATACAATATTTTTTTCAAAAATATTTTTCAGTTCTTCAATATCTAGGCTGAACATCACGTTCAAGAACAAGATTTTGTGTCCAATTCATGGAAAAAATGTCAATTTCATATTAGAAAATCTGTGCCAGGGCTATACATCTGCAAACTAGCAATTTCCCAATTGTTTTTTTCTGTATCTTTTGTCATCTGTCTCATTCTTGGAGCATACACATATGACCAAGATGTGACAATAATATGACTTTACCAGACAGGAATGTTGAAGTGAAGATGACTCGGCAGACCTGGCCAGTCTGGTACCCACCACCTCTCCCCTCCATTTCTATAAACACACTGAGGATGAATTACTGTTTCTGGATCTAATAGACCCAAGAGATTGGCCATCCCAGCAGAGGAGTTTGTGCTTGTCTGACTACACGGGCTTAAAACCAAGGTCCTTGTCTTGAATACACAACTGTCACCACACAAAGTCTAAGACTGCCAGGTCATTGCTCATCACCAGATGGTTCTGTAAATCCCCTACTCTGAAATCCCCAGCCTTCCCCAAATCCCGCAAACTCGCCAATGTGACTCCTAGCGCTCACAGTCTGTCATCAGCAAAATCTCCTGTATGCTCCTGTATCTGCAGCATGTTCTCTGACTTTCCTGCATCGTCTTGCTCTGACACTTCTGGCTGCCCACTGAGGATACAGGTTTACTTCAGCCCTCTGATGCAGTGGCTATTTTCCCTTCCACATGTTTGTACCACTGCCCCTAGTGAAGCAGGAGTCTTTCTCACTCTTCTCTGCTGCTTCCAGACCATCATCTCTTCCTCGCCCTAAAATGTCTTTGTAACTCACATCATTAGTCTGCTCCCCTCCTCTTCCAGTTTTCTACTGACCCCCAGGTCTCTCCTCTCAGTCTTTAAACATTTTAGCCCTGTCTCTCCCCAGTGCAAACTCTTACATAACTCCTAATGATCTTTTCCGCCCATGGTCTCCCAGTTTCTGGATCTCCCTTCAGATAATCTTATCTGAAACCTTCTTTCATCACCACAAGCAAGGCCTTGCCATGAGAGATAACTGTGCCCCACAACCACTGTTAAGCATCTCTCCATACCTTCTCTCTTTCTATCTCATCCCCTTCAGTATTCTGACTCCAAAAATCTTCCAAATCCACTGAATCCTCCAGTGCATTGACTTTAGAAGTTTTTCTGACCCTCACCAAACTGATATCTCCTTTTCCTTAGTGAGCTTAGAGTAAATATGGCAGCATAATCACTTCTTTGCATATCCTTTTAGAACTCAGGCTTCACTGAAAGATCTCACCTCTGTTAAACCAACCTTTTTCAAACTGTGCTTGTAGTGGCCTAAGCAGTCGATAGTTGAGGAAAAACACAACCATGATGACTTTGGATTTGTAACTACTGGCCTGAGGTGGCTCCTTAGTGCAGTCTGGGAATTTCACATTTCTCTAGACAAAACACTCCTCCCAGAGATGACGGATCATTTCACACCTCTCTCTCCTCAAATCTCCAACATCTGTTCTCTTTCTATCTTTAAGTTGATGACCTTATTATTTTATCACAAAATGGAAGGAATTAAGAGACACTTTTCATACACTCTGAAACCAGATCTATCAAGATACTGACCTTCTATACTCTCAGACTCTCCTACTCTTCTTTCTCTTTTATTGTGAGGGCTGAACAATTAGCACTCCCATTAAGGGCAACTCCCCTGGCTTGTGCACTGCCTGAACCCCTCCCGAACCCTATTCCCCCAAAGCCTCCTCAAGAATATTGCTCCTGCAATTGTCCCCAGTTTCTCATGATCAAAGGTTCCCTTTCTACTGCTTCTTTCTCAAAATCATACAAACATAATACAATTGACAAGACACCCTTCACCCACATCTCATTTTTCTTCCTATCCCCTCCACCTGACTTTACAGCAAAACTCCAAGAGTTAACAACTGCCACCACTTCTTTTCCCATAATCTCTTGAATCCACTTGACTTAGTCCCTTTACAAGGAGGCCTTCACCTCTGGATACTCGCAACTTTGAGCAGTCCTCTCTCACATTTAGCAGGGTTGGCACGCGTGAGCAGAAGAATATGGCAGAGTAATATAGTGTGATGCTGCCAAGTCTGTGTCATAAAAGTCATTGTGGCTTTTTCCTTGTACTCTCTTGAATCACTGACTCCTGTGCATGAGGTAAGAACACCCAGCCCTTTGGAGAAGCACAACTGAGGAACTGAAGTCTTCTGCCAACAGCCAGTGTAAAGCAAGGCTGCCTGCAGACACCACGTTAGAAACTGATCTTCCAGCCCCAGATACGGCTTCAGATGACTATAGCCTTCACTGGCAGCTTGAGTGTAATTTCTTCCAGAAACTTTAGTCAGAACTAGCCAGCTAAGCTGCTCCCTGATTTCTCAGAAACTATATGCAATAATAAATGATTGTTGATTTAAGCTGCTAAGACTTGGGGAAATTTATTATATTCCACTCCAGTCAGTCCTGTATCATCACTACTCTACTGATCGACTTGTGTTGTATGCCACCAATTAGCTGCACGTTGCCAATGCAATGATCAATTCTCAGTTCTTATTCTAGTTGACCTATGAGCAGCATCTGCCACAGTTTATCACTTTTTTGTTGTTGTTTGGATGAGACCCACATCCCTACAAAAAATAAAAAGTTATCCAGGCCTGGTGGTATGTGCCTGTAGTCCCAGCTACCTGAAAGGTTGAGGTGGGAGGGTCTCTTGAGCCCAGTGCCCAGGAGATCGAGGCTTCAGTGAGCAGTGATCATGCCACTTCACTCTAGGCTGCCTGGGCAAAAGAGTAAGACCCTGTCTCAAACAAAAAAAAGTCCCAATGTGGGGAAGACTGTCTATTTCATTCAGTGCTGTATCTCCAGAAGAGCAATAGGTACACTCAAATTATTTTTTGAATGGATGAAAAGAAAATAGGATATTTAGCTCCTGACTCTCACCTTGGTGAGCTAGTGATAAAATAGATAAAATTACCTTCAGAGTAAGATGGTTTTCTGTGTACAGCCCCTCAGAACTGCTAGATGTGTTCTAAGAATTGTGTACTTTTGCAATTCAGTAAGAAGGTAGGCACAGTCCTCACATAAATAATGCCCCTGTTCTATGCATCAGCACACAAGTGCTACTAGTAGAATTAACGCATCTGATTTGAATGAAAACAGCATTGTGTATTCTATTTCAGAAGGATTACCTTCGGAAAAGTAGAAGAGCAGTAGCTAGCTGAAAGATAGTATAGATTGATCTAATTGAACTGAATCTCAGAGTCCAACTATTGAAAGTGTTCAGTGCACATACCTGTGATTTAGCAAGCTTAGCATGGGGTAAAAACTCAAAACATCACTTCCTGTTATGTGGAGTGAAGCTGTTAGGAAATATAACATTGATCATGTTTCTTTTATACATATAAATCCCTGGCGCGTGTGTGTGTGTGTGTGTGTGTGTATGTGTGTGTATGTGTGTGTGTGTGTACGTATGTGAGAGAGAGAGAGAGAGAGAGAGAGAGAGAGAGAGAAATGTTAGCAATCCTTCAAAATCTGATTCCAACCTACCTTCCCTAGAGGCACTCAAACTCACCTAAACCCCATGTAATCCCCATATTTGTTCACACTATTTCCTTGGTGAGAAAGCTCACCTCCTGTCACTTCCCCTCCTTCCATACTTCACTCCAGTTCTCTCCCTGCTGAAATCTTCCATGCTTCACGTTCATATCAAATTCCTTCCTAGGCCCCTCTCTTCTCTTTGTAAAATGTGATAAAACTTAAACCTAATCAAGCTGCAGTGAATATTAAATAAGATCAATCATCTAAGACAATGTTCAGCATTGTGCCTGGGACTTCTTTGTGACTATTCCATGTCACTCATAAGGTCTTAAGTGATTCCTAGTACCAGATACAATCTCTCCCTCCCATAAATTCCAACCACTCTTTATGCTTAGTTATGGCAACTATTGTTTCATGGTTGAGTAGTCATATTCTATCACCTATTAGATCATAATCCTTGAGAACCAAGACGATGCCCCAATAACATCCCATATAGTAATTTGTACAGCATAGACAGAGTATGTGAGTTGAATTAAGCTTCTAGATTTCAATAGGCTCAGATCACCTTCAGTGTTCCATCAACAGTATGTTTACATTTTATTTGGAAGTACTACCATCTTTTAAGAGGTTTTTTTGTTAAATATATCATTTGAACTTTTAAATAACTTTATGAAACATGTATGAATTAGTAACAGTTCCACTTACAGATGAACTTAATTGTGACTGGTGGGATTTAAATAATTCTAGGATCCCACAATGAGTAGCAGAGTTGGACTATGCAATAGATTTCTGAACCTCTTTGGATCTCACAAGACTGTGCTAGGTGCTAGGGATACACCTGTGAATGAGGTAGAACTGGTTCTCCCCTTCACAAAGTTTACTCCCTAGGGCAGTAGTTCTCAACTGAAAACAATCCCTTGTCCCCTACAAGGGAAAACTGGCAATGCTTGGAGACATTTTAGATTTTCACCTCACTGTGGAAATTAATGTCACCTAGTGGGCAGTGGCCAGGGATGTTCTTAATCTCCTACAACGCACAGGAGAGCTCCCACCACAAGGCATCATTCTGGCCCAGTCATCAGTACTGCTGAGGTTGAGCAACCCTGCTCTAGATTTGGCTTCAAAACAAAGGATGTGAAGTATCCATGGGACACGATAATACATAGGGTTGTAGAGATAGGTGCAGAACTGATGACAGATGCTTAGATGCCAGGTTAAGGAATGTGAACTTTATCCTACAGAGCAGAGATTGGCAAATTATGGCCAGTGGGCGAAATTCAGCCTATTTGTTTTTGCAAATAAAGTTGTATTGGAACATACTAATGTCCATTTGTATTTTTGTGGCTTCTTTTGCACTACCGTGGTAAGGCTGAATAGTTGTCCCAGAGACCATAGGGTCGGCAAAGCCTAAAATTTATTTTCTGGCCCTTTTGCTCACCTCTGCTATAGACAGTGGGCAATCACGGCAGAACTGTAGGATAATTAATGAGACAGTATAAGTAGGACATCCTTAATGGGAAGGGGCTAGTGGCACAAAGACAAGTTAGAATGTTATTGAAATAGATTAAACACAAATCTAAGTATTAAAATACCTGTTGGTACTGGGAGAGAACAGAACAGCAAGAGATAGTAGATGAAATAATCCATAGGCCTAGGCAGAAGAAGGGCAAGGCAGAAGTCAAAGATGATTTTTTTCTGGTTCTTTGGGAAGATAATGGCCAGATAACAGAAGTAGAAAAATCCAAAGGAGGGGGCACAGAAAGCTTGATTTTGCACATGTTAAATTTAAAGTAAGAGTGAATCTTCCATGTGGAAATGTCCAGGCATATGGAACTTGAGCCTGGGGAATGAGGTTTAAGAGTAGGGTTTTGTTAAAAGAAACAGCTGGAATTGAACAGAGGAGAGACACTTGTGGTACAGGGAACATACTGAATAAGGTCAAAGGAATAATTATGGAACTGGGGGTATTTTGAATTAAGGTGCTGGAAATAGAAACAATGAAAAAAAAAAAGGCAGATCTCATAGGAATAGAATTAATGCAGTGAATAAGATAGTATCAACAAATGGGGGTGAGTATTAATTTCAAATGCTAATAATATTTTGCCATGACTAATACTGTGCATATCAATAAGTGATTTTAAATGCAAAGGCAATGCTGCTTTAAGTTTGTTTGTGTATGTACTTGCTCATTTGCAAAGAAAACTCTCAAGATGAATGTAAGATAATATTTCTCTTTAATTTATAGCTGGTCCAACTCTGACTTTTCTTGAAACTTATATTTTTTTACTTCAACGCATATCGTTGTCTTCTGAAGTTTCTATCAACAGTGTAAAATGAGGAGCTTATGAATCAAGATGTTCTTTTAAGGCTGGGTATGGTGGCTCATGCCTGTAATCCCACTAATTTGGGAGGCTAAGGCAGGCAGATCACTTGAGGTCAGGAGTTCGAGACCAGCCTGGCAAACATGGTGAAACCCCCTCTCTACTAAAAATACAAAAATCAGCCAGGTGTAGTGGTGCATGCCTGTAATCCTAGCTACTCAGGAGGCTGAGGCAGGAGAACCACTTGAACCCAGGAGGCGGAGGTTGCAGTGAGCTGAGATCATGCCACTGCACACCAGCCTGGGCAACAGAGTGAGACTGTTTAAAAAGATGTCCCTTTAAGACAGTTTCTCAACGTATGGCTTCCACATCACCTGTAAGGCTTACAAACTCGACTTCTTGGACATCACATCAGACCTATTGTGGGTACAGGGCTGGCTTCACAGGTGCAACCTATGAAGTTGTACAGGGTCCTACTCTCAGAAGGGCCTCGTGCTGGATCGAATGCAGTGCTGTTGCCATCATGAAATTTGTAATATTTATTTGCATAAGAGGCCCTGTATTTTCACTTTACCTGGGCCCTACAAATTATGTAGCCAGTGCTGTGTGAGCATTCTAGTATGGAAACAAATGAGTTTACAGAGTAAAAAAGATTACAGAGTAGAAAAATTTGGTTCCTTACTTAGCTCTCATTTATTTGCATGGAGATATACTTTTTAAAACACCCATGTTTACACTCTTTCGAAGTAAAACTTGGAATCTACCATTGGCAGGTATAGAATTTTCCATAGAACAGTCCTATTTTTGTTTCTTTTTTATTATTATTATTATACTTTAAGTTCTAGGGTACATGTGCACAACGTGCAGGTTTGTTACATATGTATACTTGTGCCATGTTGGTGTGCTGCACTCATTAACTCGTCAGCACCCATCAACTCTATGTTTGTTTTTTTTTTTTTCTTTGCATCTGTGCAGCTACCAGGTAGGAACTTAATAATTACAGTGTGGAAAAAGAGTACCAACATACTTTCTGCTTAGGGATTAGTATCACCTAATCCAAGTTCGGTGTTTTTACCTGTAACTAAGGGATTGAGAACAGAAGAACCTCTGCAAGAACAAATGTCCCTCTTCCTATGGTGGAAGTATCAGTGGTTCAGGTTGGTATATTAGATGGTTTGAGGTTGTACAAAGATGGTGTTTGACATAGCTGATGCGGCTTATTGAATTTTAAAATGTTGAATTAAATAAGGAGAAGGTTATTTCCTTTCCAAATCCCTTTCAGTCATTCTTATTACCTTAAGAAGAAAGACTTAATTGTGGTCTTTCATATGTCTATATTATTTGCTAAATGCCATTTTAAACAGAGAACAGACCTCAGCTCAGAGTTTTTGGAAGGTCATGGTTATCTAGCTAAACTTGAATCTATTTTGCCTTGCTTATTGTATATTTTTTCAATTATCTTCTATGCATAATAAATGATGCTAGTTCCAAATTACAGTAATATACAAAGCTTTATTTTTAAACATATGGCCTTTTAAATAAAAATATAAGTCTACTAGAAATATTAAATGCAAACAGTATAAATGGCCCACAGTTGCACCTAAAATTGTGAAGGTGATTCAAGAATGATCAATGTGTTAATGAAACTGCTATTGTTATTAGTAAGAAGGCTTTATTAACGGAAGCCTGGTTCTTTCTATTCAGAGGAGAGCCATAGAAATCAGCCTTGCGCGTTATCAGCCTGCAATTCATATATGTTTTAGTTATTAGTATCCATAAATCATATGCTGTTCTATTTGGCACTCACTCAATAGAAGGTCATAAAAAAATCACACTGCACAGAATAAAGCAAAATAAAACAAATACTATTAACCTAAAGAAGGCAAACAAGCAGGAATGATAATCCAAGTAATCTTATTAGTCAGAAAGTTGCTTACTTCAAAAGGTCAACAATACACACTTCACCATTTATAAATGTGAAATTAGTCATGTAAGGAAAAAAAAAAAAACCTGGTACCCTACTAATAATAATATAAAGAGGAAGCTATTTTATTTTTTTTTTTATTTTTTATTTATTTATTTTTTTTTTTTTTGAGACGGAGTCTCACGCTGTTGCCCAGGCTGGAGTGCAGTGGCGCGATCTCGGCTCACTGCAAGCTCCGCCTCCCGGGATCCCGCCATTCTCCTGCCTCAGCCTCCTGAGTAGCTGGGACTACAGGCGCCCGCCACCGCGCCCGGCTAATTTTTTGTATTTTTTAGTAGAGACGGGGTTTCACTGTGGTCTCGATCTCCTGACCTTGTGATCCGCCCGCCTCGGCCTCCCAAAGTGCTGGGATTACAGGCTTGAGCCACCGCGCCCGGCCTATTTTATTTTAATAATAGCTAATTTAATCAGAGGACTATCTCAAAAGAGTAATGGGGAAAAAATTGGTCTGAAATTACTGCAATACAAAAATGATATATATAATATTTAACCATAGAAAAAATATTTACATTAAAATAATATTTCTATGCTAAACCTCTTCAAAAAGGTTTTCTATTATTTAATTTTAGTTCTTCTGAAGATCCACTTTGGAAAAATGGTACTTAATTCCTGCTAGTTAAAATTTCTCCAAATTAAAACACTGAAAATGAAACTATGAAGGGTGTTTTTATTTCAAATTTCTCCTCAAAATCTTGACATTTCTTTTGTAAGCTTAAGTGGTGATATATAATTTAACTGTTATAAATTCTAAAAGATAAGGATTAGTCATCAGAATTTAACAAGCTAGTTATTCAGTAATTTCCCAAGAATCACAGATATATTTACACAGATTTTTTTCAGAAATACAACAGGCATAAATAATTTTCAAAGTATAAACTAAATATTATTAAAATGCATGTATTTGATAAATTATTGTGACACTAAGATACAGAATCATTCATATACACCAAAGCCAACGATAGCAATCTATGTGCATGGAAACCCAAAACATACACACACACACACACACTGAGTCATGGTGACAAAGTCCATACAAATGGTTAATCATTGAGTTCAAAGTTTCTTTCCACTATGGCAATCAAAACCAACATCACCAGGACTTCTAGTCTGGAAGGGTATGGATCCCCCTGGGTGTTCAGCATAAAAGGCACAGCAACAGAAGGTATGTTTCTCAATCAATCAAAAAACAACTATTCATTGAATGCATATTATACAGGTGGCACTTAGACCGTCACAGTGGATACAATGAATGATGAATGTGGAGGTGTTTTTTTTTTGTTTTTTTTTTTTTTTTTTTTTGGAGATGGCGTCTCCTCTATTGTGCAATGGTGCAATCTCAGCTCAATGCAACCTCCACCTCCCAGGTTCAAGTGATTCTCCTGCCTCAGCCTCCCAAGTAGCTGGGATTACAGGTATGTACCACCACGCCCAGCTAATTTTTGTATTTTTAGTAGAGACGAGACGAGGTTTTACCATGTTGGACAGGCTGGTCTCGAACTCCTGACCTCAAGTGATCCACCTGCCTCGGCCTCCCAAAGTGCTGGGACTACAGGCATGAACCACCGCGCTTGGCCGGTTCTTACTTTTTAGGAACTTACAGTCCAGCTACATATTCGAAATGCAAACATGAACTAGAAGACAGCATAACATAGAAAATGACAAATAAATGTCAACACATTCAGTCTGAGAGCCCAAGGAAAGAAAGATTGCAACCAATGAAGGCAGGTAGTTTTGGCCCTGTATACATTTGCTTACAAAAACCAAAAGTCAGACCACCAACTCAAATGTCTCCACTTTGTTTGCTCTTATTAAAGCTTACACTTTTTAAATAATATATTGAATCAAAGAAAACAATATCTGAAACACTATTTTTGAGAAGAAAGACAACAACATTAGCTTCTAGGCTCAGAGATATTTCCATTCTAAAAGGAAATATCTCGAGTCAAAGACTATTCTATCATGTGGAATTTGGCATGAAGACTGGCAAAGTGGAAATGGAAGGATATTGTTTTGAGGTAAGATGGGTCTTGGTCCTCCTCTATCTGGCCATGTAGGGCACTCAAAGACAGCCTGTGAGTTAGGCCAGATCTTGTTACCAAGCAGTTTGCTGCTCTGTTGCTTAGTGACTTGAACCAGCTGGCCATCATTCCCAGCTGGCTTTTCTAGAGTCAAACCTTAACAGATTTCTGACTTGATCTTTCTCCTTAGAGCTCAAGTATTTTATTTTTTCTTTCCCTGAATGATTGACTATAAAATTATTCTCTGATTGGCTTTGTTTTTACACCTCTTATATAAAAACAACCCTGAATCAAATGTTCTCCATTGACCCCTTTTCACCAAGGACATATATTTCTCCTACACACACATATTTTTATAAGGATGTCAACTTCTATACAAGCCACGTATGTAAACTAATAAACTGAGATTCCACACCAAAAAAGGGCTCTGTCTCTACCCTTCTATTAACTACCATTTTGTAAAATCTTTGAATATTCACTGTTATAACTTCAATATACATGCACAGTAGGGTAATAAATGTGAATGTGATTCTTAGCCCAAAGGAGGGTAACGCTGAAAGAAACAACACAGAATGGAGAGTTAGGAAGACTTGGGTTCAAGTTTTAGTGCTATTGGTTTCATTACTGTTTAGCTGAAAGATCTTGGTTATGTAAGAATTTTTTCTGGACCTCAGCAGCTGCATATGTAAAGTACAATTAATAATACTTACATCCAACCTTGGTTGTTTTAAGGGGTTAACGTACACAAAGTACCTGACACATGGCAGGAGCTAAATCATTGATGTCTATGTTATAATTAATCTAAGATTGTAAAGTTATATTATTATGAACCTAAGTTTTTTTATTCCAAAATGAAATCACATAATTTCTTCTCAGGTCAACTTTTCAGGGTCTCCTTTTGAGAATAAGTGCCTCATCTGAAATACTTGGAGAGTATTTATATCCTTAAAACTGTACATAAAATGATTTTTCTATTTTGCTTTTTTTTTTTTTTTTTTTTTTTGAGACGGAGTCTGGCTCTGTCACCCAGGCTGGAGTGCAGTGGCGCGATTTCGGCTCACTGCAAGCTCCGCCTCCCGGGTTCACGCCATTCTCCTGCCTCAGCCTCCCGAGTAGCTGGGACTACAGGCGCCCGGCACCTCGCCCGGCTAGTTTTTTGTATTTTTTAGTAGAGACGGGGTTTCACCGTGTTAGCCAGGATGGTCTCGATCTCCTGACCTCGTGATCCGCCCGTCTCGGCCTCCCAAAGTGCTGGGATTACAGGCTTGAGCCACCGCGCCCGGCCTATTTTGCTTATTTGCAGTAGAAGAGACTGATGTGTTAAGACAGTATAAAATAGAAGTCTAGTAAAAGAGAATTTTACATTAGAATCTTTACAATGATCTATACATTTCCCTATTTGCTACCTAAAAGTATGCCTTTCAGATGGCGGCCTAACGTGAATACCACCAATACCTTCATTCTGAAGGCCCTGAAGCTTATTTATGAGTCACAGAATTATTAAATAATTCCATTTCCTGTTTTTACCCATGTAGCATCTACCGCACTCTCTTACAGCAGCAAGTTGGAACTTGTTTCTAATTGCTTATCTTAAATAGACTGTAGTTTGTTATCACTTTGTAAATTTAATTAGTCAGTACTTTTTACTTGTAAATGCCAAATGCCTTTATGACTTATTAATAGAGCCTCCCAGTCAAAAAGGTTGAATAACTAAGGTTAAGTATCAAATGGCCAGAAGACCTGGAAATATGTGATTTCAATATACTGAATGAATCACAGCTTTAAAAACATGATTTTTTAAAAAGCAAAACCATTAAAAAAACATGACATAATTTTGCTACATTAGAAATAGTAAATCTTCTTCCTGAAAGTGCTACTTGAAGAACAAATTTGGTAGCTTCCTATCTAAGAAAAAAAAAAGTGCTGAAACTTCTTTAGTTACCTGAACACAGGAGCTTTTCAATTATAAATAAATTTATACAAGAATAATTTTTTAAAAATCAAAGCCATGATTTACATTATTTTAACGAACTTCGAGGTTCAAGTTTTTATTTTCTTCTTATCAACATTTCTGCCAAGTTTGCAAGAAAGACGGTGTCTTCTTAAGAAGAGACTTTACCACCAGTAGCAATGGCTTCAGCTCATGTGAACAGGCTTCACATCTTTTCTAAGATAAATGTCAATGGTCATGGGAAGTACACATGAATAATAAGCTGCGAGGTTATCCAATGTCTTCTTCACTTTTTTCTCAATGCCAATTGTCATAATCTAATCCCTGTAATTCCTTAAACCTGACAAGGCAATCAGCATGTTCTTTAAAAGGAGTATCTTCCTCAGGTCTTTTGATTTTGTGGGAAGCCAACAATGCCTTTCAAATGGTACAGGCACCCTCAATTTGCAGCACCTCCACCTCTCATAATTCCCACAGAGGGCAACAGCCAGTTACACCACAAACACGGCTGAAGGTTAGGGCTGACTGGTCTTCCCCAAACATTCGAGCAGCACTTCCTGGTGTGCTTCTCAGATGATTTCCCCCAGAAACTTGCTCCCCATCTTCTGGTATTACACTTTGCCTACAGCTATCCTCTGGGTTCCTAGCTCCCAGGGGACTGGCAGCAATGCCTTCTCTGGGCATTTTTACCATAAGAGACAGAGAAAAGATAACCTCAAAGCTACGCAGGGCAGAAGTGAGAGAGATGGAACGAGGGAGAAAGAGAAATCACTAAATAATGGCTTTGAAAATCTCCTCAGTTGTTTGTGTGTGTATATGTGTATTTTTAATCTACAAACTCTAAGTAGCTGTATTTCTCTTTTATAGGTGACAAATGGTTTCTTTCCCCTTCTGTGACTTGCAAATTTATAATGTATTTCTCTCTTAACAACCATAAAAACAACTACAGTTGTTGAAGAAATAATGACTCAGAAAGCAAATGTTTACTTTTAAATATGAGCAATTTTATATCTAATGCCAATGCCTGATAAAGAGAAATTCATAGTAAACAAAAAATATGGCCAAAATCACTTATTTATCTTCCTAAACACATTTAAGATTTATTAAAAGTCTCCTAAAAGGCCTTTTGAAAATCCACCTAAAATAATCATTTTGTTGTTAAGATTATTACTAAGTACTTCTTCTACTGTTGGATATGTTTTAATTAAAAATACATATGTGTACACAAGAATTATAAAAATAATACAGTTGAGTATTACCTAGTCGCCATAATTCCTAAAGATATCCTACTGCCTAATTTCACTTATGTACACGTTGGAACATTTTCCTCCATTTGGTGCATCGAGCACGGTATAAATTGATAATTTTTTCATCTAGTCCTTAATCAGGAATATAAGCCCCATGATATTACTTATATTAGAAAACTGTATTTGGTTTTAATCATATTTGGAATTAAAAATGTTTTTGAGAGATATATAATAACAAACCTGATGCATCTTAGTGAATGCCACCCATGAATATAAGTTTTTAATGGTTAATGTTTTCAAAGTAGCTTGAAAATATTTCACTATATAGCCTAAATTGACTGTTAAATTCAGGAAATTACATCTTCATTTCTATTATAGTCAAATGACTCAATGTTTTTCACTGTGACATTCACTTAGATTGGAGTGTGATTCTGACAGCTATAGTAACAATATTTTAGGAGTATAAACAGTTGGATTTTTAGAGGCAAATTGACATAGAGTTGTGCATTGCTTATTCGAAGTTCTGAGAAATGTGTCATTAGGCAATTTCATCACTGTACAAACATGTTAAAATGTACTTACACAAACCTAGATGGTATAGACTATTATACCTAGGCAATATGGCATAGCCCGTTGCTCCTAGCCTACAAACCTGTACAGCATGTTATTTTACTGACTACTGTGGGCAACCATAACACAATGATTAAGTATTTGTACACCTAAACATAGAAAAAGTACAGTTAAAAATACAGTATAAAAGATAAAAAATGATACACCTGTATAGGGCACTGACCATGAATGGAGCTTACAGGACTGGAAGTTGCTCTGGGTGACTCATTGAGTGAGTGGTGAGTGAATGTGAGGGCCTAGGACATTACCACACACTACTATAGACTTTATAAACACTGTACACTTAGGCTACATTTAATTTATAAATATTTTTATTTCTTTGATATAAGTTAACTTTAGCTCACTGTAACTTTTTACTTTATAAAACTCTTTTAATTTTAATTTTTTGGCTTTTTTGTAATAACACTTAAAACACTAACATTATGCAGCTGAACAAAAATATTTTCTTTATTTCTTTATTCTATAAGCTTTTATTTTTAATTTTTTTTTTTACTTTTTAAATATTTTAAATATTTTTTGTTAGAAACTAAGTCACAAACACACATTAGCCTAGGGTTACACAAGGACAGGATCATCAGTATCATTATCTTCCTCCTCCATATCTTGTCCCACTGGAAGGTCTTCTGGGGCAATAACATGCATGAAGCTGTCATCTCCTATGAGAACAATGCCCTCTTCTAGATACCTCCTGAGGGACCTACCTGAGGCTGTTTTATAGTTAACTTTTGTATATAAGTAGGAGGTGTACTCTTTAAAATAATAATAAAATACATAAATAAACCAGCAACATAGTTATTATTAAGTGTAATACACAACTATATATGCTATACATTTATAGGACTGACAGCTTGGTAGGTTTGTTTACACCAGCATCCCCACAAACACAAGAGTAATGCATTGTGCTATGACTTCACTAGGTGACTGGAATTTTTCTGGTCCGTTATAATATTATGGGACCACCATCATATATGCAGTCCATCATTGACTGAAATGCTATTACATGTGTGTACTCTTGAGCAGTTTAAAAAAATGATCCAGGTATATATATGTGCATGAATATGTAAGTATATAGGTATATATGTGTGTGTGTATATATATAGGTATACATGTATATACAGATATATGTATATAGGTACACATATGTGTATATATACACACAAATACACACATATGTATACAAATACACACATATTTTATATATATATAATAGTCACAGCTCAATTGCTATACTATGTACTAAAAAAAAGCTAGCTGCTCAAGGATATATATATATAAAGTATACATTGCTTGCTTTTTCTCATTTTATAGTATGGCGTATTATGGCAGATACATGTATCATCTCTCTATATATAAAATGGTAAACACACCAACAGGACACATGCATATGAAGTTAAAAGATAATGACATTCAAGGAAGAACACACAGACTTCAGGATCCCCTGAGAAGGCAGCAGAATAGGATGGGTGATAGCTTTAGACATTATCTGTAACATTTTATTCTTAAAAAAAATAAAAGAACTGATGCAAATGATAAAATTTTGGCATTTTAAAAATCTGGGTCATGGATATATAGATGTGTATTATAAAAATATGAAAAAATTATAATAAGTGATTATAATACAAGTTAGTTTTTAAAAGAATATGTGAAGATAACAGGTTTTATGATTTAAATATGGCTAAACAGCAACTTTTAAGTTCCCAAAGACTGAAAACCAGCATTTCTACCTTGTTCTTCTAAAACTTTATTTAGGCCTAACCCCCCAAAACTATTCTTAAAATTAAATGAGGAGAAAAGCCTGAAGAATATGAAGAACTTCCTAATTTCAATTTTCCTGAAATAAACTAGTACTGGAAGTTAAGTTTTCTTCACCAGAGATTCCACTGACTTTGTAGTTCCTGCTGATGACAGAGGGACTCCCCTACCAGATGAAGTCTGAGTCATGTCTATAATCACTAGAACTACAAGGTATTATATATTAAGTAAAAGCAGTCAGATTAGTGAAAAGCAGAGACACAAGAGAGTTCTAATCCTAACAGATAGTGCCAGACCAAAACCAGTGCTCAACACATACTAGCTAGTGATAAAACCATTACTAATAAGCATTGAGAGTATCAGAGACAAGAGGTGCAATAGAAATCTGTTCCTTGAAAGAAGGAACAGATTACTTCCAGTTGGGAGAACTGCAGGAACCTTTTAGGAAAAGCAGGAATTTGAAAGATGTATTTTTGCAGTAGGCAGAGAAGAGACACCAAACCCCACAGTTCTGCCTCAGCAGTATCTCTCCTTTCTGCCTTCTCCTTTCCTACAGTAATAAAACTGACATACACTCATTTCTTTCAACTCTTGTCTCTTCACATATATTCCCTTCACTTCACTCCAATTCATCCACAAATGACTGACAGAAATTTAAACATGATCCTAAAGGTTTATATCCAAGGCTGGAATAATGGGCATAGAGTGCATTAAAAAAAAACCCAAAAAACTAACTTATATTGACACCCACTAAGGGTCCAGCCCTGTGCAACCACTTTAATTTATACATAATTGTATTTAATTAAACCACAACCCCCAATAGATACTATCCCCAGAAAACTGAGTAACAGGCAAACTGAAGCACACACGTTAAGTAACTTGACCAAAGTCACACAATTACTAAATGCAAAGTAAGAATTTAAGTTTAGCCTCTTTTCTAACTGCTTTGGTGCTCTCTGAGTGACACAACACCTAGAGTATTGTGTCAACTCAGTAGCTATTCTTTAAATGGATCATGAAAACCCAAGTGAAGTCTAGATAAAAAGTACCAAGATTAATCTGGTAAATATAAATATAGCATATAGAAATGAAATAACAGGATGTTTACTTAGGAAAAGATAAGTCCTTTTTTTTTTTTTTTTTTTTTTTTTTTTTTGAAACAGAGTCTCACTGTCACCCAGGCTGGAGTGCAGTCACGGGTCACTGTAACCTCCGCCTCCTAAGTTCAAGTGATTCTTGTGCCTCAACCTCCTGTGGAGCTGGGATTACAGGCACACATCACCATGCCTGGCTAATTTTTTGTATTTTTAGTAGAGACGGAGTTTCACCATGTTGCCCAGGCTGGTCTCGAACTCCTGAGCTCAGGGACTCCACCCTCTTCAGCCTCCCAAAGTGCTAGGATTATAGGCATGAGCCACCATGCCTGGCAAAAGAAGTCTTTTTTTTTTTTTTTTTTTTTTTTTTTTGGAAATGGAGTCTCACACTCTCTCCCAGTCTGGAGTGCAGTGGAGTGATCTCGGCTCACTGCAAGCCTCCGCCTCTCGGGTTCACACCATTCTCCTGCCTCAGTCTCCTGAGTAGCTGCGAATACAGGCGCCTGCCACCACACCTGGCTAATTTTTTGTATTTTTAGTAGAGACAGGGTTTCACAATGTTAGCCAGGATGGTCTCGATCTCCTGACCTTGTAATCCACCCGCCTTGGCCTCCCAAAGTGCTGAGATTACAGGCATGAGCCACCACGCCTGGCCAAGAAGTCTTTTTTAAGAGCATGAGAACACTAAAATACTGATTAATGAATTTGTTTAGCAGACATTTATTAAGCATCCACCATTGACCAGCCATCATGCCAAGCATGAGTATACCAAGATGAATGAACAGGGCCCTGGTTCTCTGGTGGGTTACTCCAAGCCACTTGCCTTAAGGGCTTCATAATGGAAGGGAGCAAAAATTCAAGCTGTAGGATTCCCAAAGCAGATCTTGGATCCATGGATGATAGTTCCAGGGAAGAAGACCTCAACCGTTTAGAAGCAAGGTCTTTCCAATCAACAGCCCTGTCAAACAACAGAAGTGCTTCTGTGTAATCTTCATCAAGGAAGTTTGACAAAAGGTTCAAGAACTTGTTATTACAAGATGTTATTCTATAAATTCAACTATGGCATACAGGGTAAATCAGATAGCCCTTAACATACTATCTAGGCCTGCCTCATAAAAGCTCACACATGCCATCCTCTTTCATGGTCTTTCTCCTGATTCATCTGAGCCTGGCAACCTTGGGAATCACATGTTGCAAATAATGGAACCACAGGATGGTAGAATTCCAGGTCCCTGAGGCACCTACTGGCTAGGGCAGGCTGCCTCTCCACAAAAAGCAGAAGCAAGAAATAAAAATTCACTATGTCAATCCAATTAGATTTGGAGAATATTCTGTAGAACAGCAAGATTATCTTAGCTAAAACAGAAGTCTTCCAATATTACTGATTTATTCTACCGTGGTATAAATTATTGGAAATCAACAAATGGTTCTTGCTCAACTTTCTAATAATTAGGTACAGAATAAACATGTTAGACTCAGTAGGCATTAAATGTATGCATAGGGAATGCAGGGGAATACTGGGAGCAGGAAACCAATACTGTGAGGCAGAACATTGTTGTAGCAACAAATTAGATACAAATATATTTATATTTATGTCAGAACAATTTGAAACATATTTTCAAAATTCTCCATAGTGCTTAGTACAAACTGTGAAAGCAAAAATGAGATTTTTTGTCAAAAGATGCCTGTGGATATTATGAACGTCCTGGGGCTCATTCAACCAATATGGAAAACTTGAGATCCTCTTTCCAACTCCCTTGCCTGATGGTTTTAGTCCATAGGGGAAACTGTTTCCTTCTGAGTTACTGAAAATCAATACCATGATTTTTATTTCTGGTTTCCATTGCTCTCTTTATGCCTTTCTTACTGGGCTGTGTGACCTGATACACTAAAATGAAATGTTGATAGAAATTGTACTCTTGAAGTTTTTCCAAACAGCACCAGAAAAGGAAGTGCCAGAAATGTCAGAAAAAAGCCTATTTTCATGGGATTTCCTGCCTTCCTTACACCCGACATGTCTAAATAGTTCAGATAACCTCCAGCTGAACTCTAGGTTGCTCCACTCAGACTGAAATCAAACAGCTGAGTTGAGGGCCACTCATTCAGCAATAGGTGCAATTTAGGAACTGCAGTGATAAAGCAGTGCAACCAAAAGGGACACTGGACACGGAAATTCTGGTCCTGGCTCCGTAGAAACTCAAGCCAGCTCTCCTGCTCTGGCACCCAATGCCTGGCCTTGAGCCAACCTTCTCCTTCAGTGCATCTCCCAGTGTTTATCCATGCCTTTCTTTAATTCACTGCTTGTTGCTCACAATTTTTTTCCAAAGGAAAAAAAAATAATAATAAAATCTTCCTCAAAGAGAATTCATCATTTCCCAATAATTTCTTTAAGACAGAAAAAGTCAATGTTTGTCTCACTCCTCTTATGGCCATTATATCTACCAAACTCAGAAATGACATCTAGATGTTAAAATATTGGGAGACAATAAGAACACTTCCCAATCAGAGATCCAGCTACCTAAAACTAAATTTTTGAGGTTGGACATGTCTTTGGGTGTGACATACCATTTATTTCCTTTGTCATTGACTTTCATCTATAACATTAATGCATTCCTGAGCACGGTCTTGTCACTAGTTTAGATTTTAATTCCTTTTACTTTTTGCTGCTTTCCTCCTAAAAGCCTTGTTTCTGCTTTTTTTTTTTTTTCCTATTGTTAACATACATACTTTTGTGTTGTTATGGCAAAACTGTATAAAAAGTATTTAGTCATAGTTTCTCAACTAACACATTCTTTTTTGTTATGCAGTTTTCTTTATCATAATTTATACTCATCAAAATGTAGATGTAGTGCATAGAATCAGACTCATTGCTCAGAGCTTGGAATGGCCTCTGCTTAGGTAGAAACTCCAAATAAGCTCACACGATGGTCTGTTTTAATATTTGGGTTTTTCTTTTTTTTTTTTTCTTTTTCAAGAGCAGGAAAAAAATCAAGAATCCTCCAGAAAAATACATGGAAGCATATGCATGAAACAAATTCACCCATTATAAAGAAGATAAAAATATTCACAAAGAAAATAAAAAGATTGGCAAAATATTCTAACAATCCAAATTCAGAGAACACAACAGTACCACCGAGTACCAGCCGGCAACTTTCTGCGTAGAATTCCTAATCCCTTTCTTCTTTCCTTTGGAAAGGCATGTTTAAGATTATAAACACTGTATATCAGAGTCAGGAGTGAGGAAGGGCTTTATGAAGACACACCATTACACACACACTATACGTGTCTCTGTTCAAGTGGGGATCATACAGAAAAGAGAGCAAGCTATGATCCTCCTCCCCTCATTTCTGGTCCTTTCTTTCCTCAGCTGTTGGGGAACCTGGTAGGGAAATTAGTTTAAGAAATCAAAGAAACGCCACCACATAAGTATGGGAGTAAAACTGCATTCTTATTTGACATCTGGCATCCAATTTTCTTGTAGGAACTTGCAATAGGAATTGAACTTTGAGAACCACCCACCTCAACCACTCCTAGTACCAGTCTCCAGGATTCTTGCCCTGACTTGGACATTTGTGGGATTTATGGTTAAGGGAGATTACTTGGCGAGAAATCCCAGGTGAGGAATGATGGTGGTCCTCCCTCCCTATCCCCAAAATTAAAGGCGCGAGGAGCTGGAATCCCCGAAGGGAAACGGCCACCATTTCTGCGTGGTCTGCGCAAACCTTACCATGTATGTGCCACCGTGAAACGCCGCTGTTTGGGGATGTTGCTGCTGAGAAGCATTCTGCGCAGGAGCCTGGGGGAATTTCTCGGAGAGATCACTGGAGAGAGCTTGGGAGAAACCGATTTCCTCGCTGTCTTGGACTTCTCATGCTGCAACAGGTTTTCTCGCAAGGATTTCACAAGGTCCTCGTTCAGCCACGGGTTTGGACAATGCGGATTATCCACTTCAGGTACTGTTAAGGTGTCCGGGCTTGTCTGCTGAGCCATTTTCCTGGTCAACTTTGTACAGTTGGCAAGAATCCAGGGCAACGTGGTTCCCTCGCTCACGGTCCGGGAAATGTCCAGGGAAGCAGGTCGGAGCCTGCTGCTGTTAGTGCATTCAGTCGCCTGCCTCAGTCTCTCTGTAGAGCTGGGGCTGGGTGCAGAGGAGGCGAGCGCACTCCTCCGCGGAAGCGTATTAAACGTCACCCCTCCTCTCCCAAGCCCCTGCCAAAGATCACTGACAAGCTCGCATAGCAAATGAACATGGAGGGAAAGCACCGCGCTCGCACAGCTTTGTCCGTGCTACAAAGCAGCCTGTTAAACTATTGGAACTAATGCGCCGCAGCTGCTCGAGTGACTTCTGCTGCTTATGTACATAAAAAGTCCTGGGGGGAGGGCTTAACCATCAGATGCCTGCTGCTGGGTTGTTTGGCTCGTCTTTCCATTTGCTTATTCCTGAATCCAAAGGAAAGAAAAACTTTGAACTTGACCTTCCTCTCCCGCAGGGCTATTTATCTCCCTACAGTCCACGTTCATAAAAGAAAATTGCCAATCTTTTGTTTTTTTCTCTCTCTCTTTTTAATGAGGGAAGAATAAACAAGCACTAGCTACACAAGAAGTGCTTCCCTGCTTACTAAGCTCAATCTGATGAACCACATAAAACAAATCCCATGAGAATAAAATTTGCTTTTTCTCCCTCTGTCTCTAGTTAGAACCCAAACAAAAGGTTTCAAAATACTACACATGGAACGCTTTACAGGTTGCAGTTGTGTTCTACAACCTTATTAATTACGGCCTTGCAAAGAACCAACACTATTTAGACCCACAAATGATATATGTTCTCTCTTTGCATTTAAACTAATGCCCCTCCAGAAGGACAGATTGTCTTCATAAGAGTAGTTAAAAATGATTTTAAAGTTTCAATTACTATTTGTGATATATACAATTTTATGTATTCAACTATAAGAGGGTGGAATACATCTAGCTTTTCGTGATTTCCTTTACTGCCTTTTAATGTAAGATTTTTATGTGTGATGAATAGAGCTTCAACAGACTTATTCAGAGAGGGCTTAAAAGAAATTATTTTGCAACTGGAAAAAAAGTAAAAATGTTGTAACAAGAAAGTATGAGGTAAAGCCTGTTAAATATCATTTATGTGGACACTAGAAGTGCAGACATTAAACAGCATTGGAAAGAAATTCAAACTTTTGCGTAGGGAAGTTCCGAGTAGCTTAGCGATGCTACAGACCATGCGGGATTGAAATAGAATCACATTTCTCAGGGTCTAAGAATATTTTATGTTTTTTAAAAACACAATAACTTAGGGAGCTACAAAATGCATCCAGAAAAGGAAATGGAGACTAGAATGATTCTTTTTGTTTCCTATGATTACTATTAGGTCAATTTTTAAAAGTTTCTCCCGTCACCCTGCCCCCTGGTTGCTCCACTGTAAGTTTCAATTCCTTGCTTTTTAAATGTTTACAGAAAAACATACTCTGAGGTCCTACTCACAGAAGCACAGGGTCAACCACTTGGTCCATCTTTCCCGTTAGTGTGCTCACAACAATTCAATGACACATGTGTGCTATGACTTCATCAAAAAACGTTAGACAAATATTTGAATTTGAAGAATCAGGGTATGATTATTCTTATTCTCATAATTTTTACCAATATAAAAGTTTTCATCACTTTGCATTATTAAGTGGCAAAATATGTGTGTACGTGTGTGTGTGTATTATCTATATATATACCATATTTCTATAAAGTGGGCTGAGGGACTGACAATGGCCTTAGAAGTTGTGCAAAACAGGTGTGCAATGCTTGCCCTCAAGGAGCTTGTAACTTAATGGAAACGATTGGATAATGCTTAGAAAAAGATACCAGAACAACTGGAAAGTGAAATAATCAGATATAGAAAAGTACAATGAAAATGAAATGCATATGTGATGAGGAAATTCTGGGTAAAGTAAAGCTTAAGAAGGGAAGGTTCAGAAATTGATGGAAAGAAGGAAAAGAAAAAAAGTGCACTTTAGGAGGAAAAACTAGAATGTACAAGCACAATTAAAAATGCATTTGTGCATGTTTTTAGTTTTGTGGAAAACAAAACAACAACAACAAAATTAAAGGCTCAACAGTCTGTAGATACAAAGCCTGTTCAGGTTCAAAGAAATAAAAAATTCAGTTGATATAGGATAAGTGAGAAAAACTAATATGTATTAAACTGAAATGGCAAAAAAAAAAAAAATTGTTTTAGAAAACATCTCCAGTTTCTGAAGACTCAGTTCCATTCAACAAACATTTATGGGCATTTATTTTTTGCCAGGCACTATAATGGGTGCTCTAGGGTATTTAAAGATTAGCTTGGCCAGGTGTGGTAGCTCACACCTGTAATCCCATCACTTTAGGAGGCCAAGGCAGGAAGATCACTTGAGTTCAGGAATTCAAGAATAGCCTGGGTAACATAGCAAGACCCCATCTCTATAAAACATTAAAAAATAGCTGAGTGTGGTGGCATGCATCTGTAGGCCCAGCGCTACTCAGAAGGCTGAGGTGGGAGGATTGCTTAAGGCTGGGAAGTTGAGGCAGCAGTGAGCCATGATCATGCCACTGCACTCAAGATTGGGTGACAGAGTGAGACCCAGCCTCTAAATAAATAAATAAATAGATAAGCTTGATACTATAGCTCTATATCTGCCCTTGGGGAGCTTATAGTCTAATATGATAAATGACAAGTGCAAAATGATTGACATGGAAACGTGTAGCCCAAGCATCCAGATGAGATCTTGGAGGCTGGAGATATTTAAATGTCTGGCTCTAAGTAGAGAAAAGTGACTCTAGTGACTGAGTAAAGGAAGAGATGATTCTAAGAATGATATGGTCAATAATTGGGAAATTCATTGAGTTCAAGGGTCTGGGTTCTAGTTCTCACTTTCAGTGACCTTGTAGAAGAACTTAGGAAGAGTAAACTATTTACATGCTGATCTTCTCATAAATAGTATACCATGTAGAATGTTCAGAAAGTCTGGGCACTTTGTTAATGATCACAATTAAGCTAAATAGTAGATATAACAATATTCTATTCAAAATGCACTGATCATTATGGGTAAACATGGACAAAAGCATTCTGCAGATCTCCCATTGCTTTGGTGTATGTTAAAGGATTTCAGTGTATTTGGTTGGTGCAAAAGTAATTATGGTTTTTGCCATTAAAAGTAATGAAGCAGGACTGGGAGTTTCTTTACCGGTCCCCATATCCATTATTATTATTGATTCAATTCTCTAACACTTCCCATTACCCTCCTGAATCTGCCAAATGATATGCGATATGCATTCTGCTTTTTAAAAAATACAAAATTAATTTTGTTTTGAGAATTCTTGGCCAGTCCTTGAAATAACTTGAAAAAGCCTGCAGTGTTTCAAAGTCATGCTTGAAAATTGCTGCCTTAGGAAACACAAATTGTAAGGTTCCGAAGATAACCAAAGGTGGGTGAGGTTTGGACAGACTGGAAACGTTTTCTTACGTTAAGGCAGAGGGTCAGAGGACTTTCTTCCAACAGGAGCACTCCACAGCTTGGGTTTTTCACAAAATCTCTTTAAAATGAGCTGCCAGGAACTTGCCTGAAAAACACTGTACTGTAAGTGACAGCCAAATAAGGCCTCAGATTTTAACAAGTGGAAATTTGAAAGTGGGTGAAATGTTTTGATAAAGTCACCCACGCCTAGAACAACAGATAACATCTCTTAACTTCATAAAAGTTTTCCTAGACACCTCTTTGTGGATTTTCAATTTATGGGTTTTTTTTTTTTTTTTTTCATTTAGAATCCTTGAAAATGTTTTGTCTCATTAATCATTTGTAGGTGGTAACAAAGAAGATGAGATTTGCACAGGTTCTGAGACAAAAAGTGTGCTTTTGTCTAGGTAAGAATAAGCAAGGCTGGATTTCCCACAATGGAAAGGGAGCAATGATGTGGCTCATTCAAAAGAATGGAAGAAATGATTTATACTCAGCTATGGAAAACATTGTATGCTTCTCCAAACCATGTTCTAATTTGATAAAAAAAGGGTTAAAAGGAGATTGCTTTCAAATTGCCCATAGGATATGGTCCATGGAAATGACCTGATAGTGGGAGAGGTTATATTGTCTACTGGATAAAAAGTTATGGGTTAATTTTAGAAATGAAAGGTTTATTTTGAATCCCAGAAGTACTACTTACTAGTTGTGTTACTTTACTTTTCAGTGGTTCAGTTCCATATCTGTGAAATAGGACAATAATAATGAGGATGATAATGATAGTAGCTATTGCATAAGAATGCTACAAGGATTAAATGTGTTAATCCCCATGATATAAAGTGTTCAGGAGAGTGCCTGGTACAGAATAACCACCCAGTAAATAAAAATCTACCACTATGTGATACAAGGAACTTATAGAAATTCACACTTAGTAGATATCAATTATGTACCAGGAATTTTGCATTTTATTTCCCTTAATCCTTGAAATCACACTTAAGGTGTTGTTTTTGCACTGTAATTTTAGAGACGAGGGCATAAGGAGGTTAAATAACTTGCCAAAGGTCATGGAGTTTACCAATGGCATAAATGGGATTTAAATCTATGTCTATGAGGTGCCAGAGCTTCTATTTTGACTCCACATTATACAAACCCAAAAGGAAAGCAGATCTAGTATTTACAATTGATTATGATTATTTCTATGGAAAACAGTAGACACCTGAGTCCCCTGAGTTCTTGATCTAGTTAACACTAAATTTTGCCCTTGGCTACTTTCAGAATATACACCGTGTCGACCTGTAAAGCCTGCCAAGTCATGAAGTTCTTTCCGAGGCATGGTATTCAAGTAAGGGCAGCTGAAGGTGGAATTCCTGAGATGTTTTTTGTTTTTATGTTTTTTTTTTCTCATCTATGTACCTTTCCTCTTTGGATATGAAGAAAGTTTAATTAAACTCCATGATAGTTTTCCACTTAGCCACAAAATATATTCTAAAATTATTTTATCTTAATTTTTATCATATTTTCATTATAAATTTTGATGATAAAATTATAGCATCCCCTTATCTAAAAGTACATCTGAAAACTGTAGAACATGGTTTTTCAAATTATCATCATAATGATCATTATCATCATCATTGACCTTTTATTAGGTACTGGGCTAGTAGGCAGAGATTTCCAAAAAAGTAAAGTACCTACTTTAGAAGGGAATATAAACAAAACTCTCCCAACAAAGAAAACAAATACTAAGAAGCAAAATAATAATAGAAACAATTGGTGCCTCGTGGGTTAAAAGTAGTGACCAATAATTTATCTAGACAGAGAATAACTCAAAAACAAGGCAGAGCTTGAATTAAGTCTTGAAAGAAGGTATATATGGAAGAATAATGATAGGTTTGGAAAGATCGGTAGTTTAGAGGAGGTAAGATGCTTTGGAGTTTTAGACTTTTTCACTATGGAAAAATCAGTAAAATTTACATGGTAGGTAGGTAAACAATATATAAGGAGATTTACATATGTTTAACCTGGTTTCAATATGTTCTATAATTTGCAAGAGGAAGATTCTAAAGATCTTATTTCAATATTTCCTATTCAATATGAATTTGTGTAGAAATGGAAAGAAAGTGAGTAATAAAGTAAGAATTAGAAGGATTTGTTTATTGGCTGTATATAAGCTTGTAAGTCAATAGAGAAGTCAAAAATTGATCGGATATTTCTTATACATTCCACCCAATTAAACATCAAAAGCCAGTAAACAGTTTTTTAAAAGAGTATCTAGATTTCATTGAACAAATCAACTATATGTCTTGATTCACATGAGAGCTATATTTTGAGCATATGATGTGCTCTTCTAAGACCAATTCATTTTAATAAAAGGATCAAATCTAGTTACATGGGTTTTTTTCCTAGATTAAAACTAAATGTTAGAGTGATCTCTGCTGAAATAGTAAGTAATTATTTCACTTGAAAGAAAAGTTAACATTTTATAGGGCACAACTTACAACAGCTATTTTTTTTTCTTTTTTCTTTTTTTTTTTCTTGTTTTGAGACAGAGTCTGGCTTTATTGTCTAGGTGGGAGTGCAGTGGTGCAATCTCAGCTCACTGCAACCTCCACCTTCTGGGTTCAAGCGATTCTCCTGCCTCAGCCTCTCAAGTAGCGAGTAGCTAGGATTACAGGCATCCACCACCACGTCAGGCTAATTTTCATGTTTTTAGTAGAGACAGGGTTTCACCACATTGGCCAGGCCTGTTTCAAACTTCTGACCTCAATTGATCCTCCCGCCTTGGCCTCCCAAAGTGCTGGGATTACAGGTGTGAGCCACTGTGCCTCGCTTATACCAGCAATTTTAACACAGCATGTTTATTGTATTTCGGAGAAAAGTTGCAATACAACTTAGGTAAGAACCTTCCCTTTCCTTGTGATATGGTCATGCTAAAAATTCTAATAATGAACGGAAATTACTTCTAATTATTTTGCTAAAAGGAAACCCCAGAATGCCCTCTCTAAATATTACTCTAACTTCAAAAAAGAAAATAAGTTTTGATGGCCACTGAATATTCAACATATTGTAATACCCTATATTTCTGGGTTTTATTTCAGTGGGAGGAATAACCAAGCATTTTGTCTACAACTTGTCAACGACAACAAAAAATCCCACATCTCACCATATCTACACTAGATCATCCCTTAGCCTATCAAATTACTGAGAAAAAAATCACTAGATGTAAGTGCAAAACACTAGTGCACTAAGCATAAGCACTTTGCATTATTACGTGATTTGATCATTACAATCCTTCTAACAAGGTGGTTACTATTACCCACATTTTAAATTTGAGAAAACTGGCATACAAAAAAACAATTAAATAACTTCCTCAAAGTCATCCACACCAAATGATCTCTAATCCTCAAGGTCATAACCAAAAGATTTCCAAACTCCCCAAAATTGTTCATTGTATGACAAACATCAGACATTTAGTGCACAAAAGATCTTGGGTGGACCTTCAGAGTCCTTGTGCATGATAAAAGTTGACAAGAAGAAACAAATGTGTTATCTTTGTCCACGTAACAGACACGATAAGGAACAAAATCCAACATGTATCCTAAATTCAGAGGAATATAACACAATAGTGATCTATTCAAAACTCAACACCAAGGAACACATTTCCTTATCTTTCTCTTTCATTCGCTGTACCCACCCCCGACCGGCCCCCAAGAAAGGATTTTTTTAGACTCTTTCTCAAATTAGTATAATATAACTGGATCACTTCCCTCTGATCCCCATACATAACATCTGTTTCAGTCATTCTGTTTTTTGAATATGGTTTCTATGAGACAGTGTATTTTACTGAACATGTCTGTAATTCACAGATTTTTAATTACAGTTGGACATTTTTTCTAAAGTTAAACATATCTAAATAATGATTTCTCATGAGCAAATCATATTTTCAGAAATAACATTTTTCATACCTAACTATAAGGAATCTTCTGAAACCTAGATGTTTCTGTGGGATGCTCTACAGAAGGCATTATAGAAACCAGAGTTGTATTCCCCATTTTATAATAAGTTAGTGAAGTCACCTTGAACAAGTTCATTAAACTTCTCTGGAACTCACTTTCCCAGTATAAAGTCATATAACTTTACTAAGGTTTAATAACTTTAAAAAAAATCTTATCCTAATTGAATTGGGAGTTTCAGTTGTCATTTAAGAAAAACAAATATCAAGTGCATCCTGAGCCAATATAGTCTCTTCCACTGGCATGTGGTGTTATTATATACCACAAATGCTTTTAGAAGAAAAATGGAAAACAAGATATTCAATATTTAGGAAATTGAAGATGGAAAACAAGAGAGTGCTGCAATAAATAGGTGCCTTGCTGATGGTTTTATGGCTCTGAAACTTGCGAAACTTTTTTCTCTAACTAGGTAAAACATTTGTTGATATCTGAGTCACAGTTTGGGAGACAGAGTGGGAGAGCAATGCCTAAGTTAATTTAGTATTTGAAATCAAAGCGTTGTTTTACTTCTAAAATAGTGAAACTACACAGATAGGTATATTCACTGTTATATAATAAGTCAGATTTTCTAAAACATCAAGGCTTAAGTTACCTTTTAGACAATTTCAGAGGAACCTCTCCACTCACATTTCACAACGCATATCTCACCAAAGATGAGTTTTGCCTAATTTTGATGAATGTTTCATGAGAGAAAAAAAAAAAAAAGCATTTTGTGATTTAAAAAATATACAGAGCTGGGTTGAATACAACCAAATGGGTTTCCTCTGAGTAAGATCTCTCCGTCTTTTAATATGTTAATGTGATTTGTGAATGCAGACTTGCCTGGTTCAAAATCCACCTGCATCCTCCAGCATGTCCAGAGGTTAATGTTTCCAGGAACCCTTAACTCGACTTTCCACAAACATCTTTTGAACATAGCTGATAGATAATGCAAACCTTCCTGATTTTCTGGTGTGCATTCTTTTTTCCTTTTGTTGAACTGCAGCCAAACGGAATGCTTCCAGCAGAATGATGACTTAGTTCAGGTACTGGCTGCCCTGGTAATAGCCTCCATTAGAATCAGGTTATTGTTATGGTCCTGCTCTCAGGCTAATTTCACCCTCCTCTGCAATTGGTGTATCTCCAAATGTAAAAGACATAACCTTAGCAAAGGCTATGAGAGGGATGGGACCATGAATCTAAATGGCAGCATTGTGGACAGAAGCCTGTTGGGAGGCTGTAGACAAACTAATGGGACAGAAAAATATTGGACTAGATGGCACTGTTGGTGAGAAGATGCATAAAGGCAACTGAAGGCCAGACAGATGCTCTTCAAACGCTGATGGACCTACAAATCACCTAGAGACTATGCTAACATAAAGATTCTGATTCAGTACATCTGGGGTGAGGCTCGAGATCCTGAATTTCCAAAGCTCCCATGGAATGCTATTGCCGGTCCATAGATTGCTCCATGTGTATCTTGGCCTTAGAGTATGTAGGGATTGATGGCTAATGAATACAGCAAAAGAAGGCAATTAACTTGGACACAGGTGATCCTATTTCTTTATATTCAGGCATTTGTGAATGTTTAAATTTACTACTGATATTTTAATAAATCATGCAATTTCTAAAATAACTTTAATTATATAACAATATTACATAACAAAATCATAAACCATCTTTTTCAAAAGAGCATATACTCTCTAAAAGATTCCATTCTAGAAGCAAACTTTGCTATATTAAATCCAAACTTTTAAGATGAGACAAAAAAGGCTTGGAAGTTGAAATAAACTCTTTTGCAAGTGTGGTGAATATCTATGTCTGTTTATAAATTATAAATTAAAAGTAATAATTACATAATTGAAAGGTAAACTTTAAGACTTATAGACTGTTTCCTGAATATAATTTATTTAATCATTCTACAAGCATTTAATAAGACATTCTATGCGTTAGGTTCTGTGGGTCTGGTGAAGGCATGGTCTTTGTGTATCTAGGGATACAAGATTCATTCTTTGCTACACTCACAGTCTCCTGGGACTTTCAGTCTAGTCTACTGTGCAGTATGAAACATGAAAAGGACATTTACCATCAAGATTCACTACCACACTATTGACCTATTACCTAAAGAATTAAGAAATTATGCATCCGCCAACTCAATACAACTAGCCTTATAGTCAATCTATGGACAACTGTAAAAGCAGGTATATGCTTTTCTTTCTGGGGCTTCCCAAGAAGTTATTCTGACCTGGAAGTGCTCAAATGGTTGCTAAATTATGAATATCAATTTGAATTTCTTTCTTAAATTATTGTTTTAAGCTCTAGTAAAATACAAATGAAGGTTACACAAATATTATAAAGGTATATATTCTACTTATGCTAATAACCACCATTTATATTCTGTAATTATATAAACATTGCCAACTAGTAATTATTTAATCAGTTATAAGGGAAATCAACCTACGACAAAGAAATCCTCTTGATACACCCCTGGTGAAAACACTTCAGTCTAAACAGCAGTTGCCTCATGATTCTTATACTTTAAATGCTGGGAATATAGTAAGTGTTCAATAGACACTTGACATGGGCAGAAAAGGAAGGAGGAAATGATTTTGCACTGTTTGTTTTACTATTTTTTATGATTTTAGATAGTTAACAGGCTAAAAGGATAGGGTGTTCAAATCAATTTACACACTGATCTATCTACTAAAATTCTACATTGTTTTAGAAATCCTTTGGCTAGGCCAGTGCAGTGTCTCACGCTTGTAATCCCAGCACTTTGGGAGGCCAAGTTGGGTGAATCACCTGAGGTCAGGAATTTGAGACCAGACTGGCCAACATGACGAAACCCCGTTTCTATTAAAAATACAAAAATTAGCTGGGCGTGGTGGCACATGCTGTAATCCCAGCTACTTGGGAGGCTGAGGCATGAGAATCTCTTGGACCCAGGAAGCAGAGGTTGCAGTGAGCCAAGATTGCACCGCTGCACTCCAGCCTGGGCAACAGAGCAAGACTCTGTCTCAGGAAAAAAAAAAAAAAAATCCTGTTGCTAGGCATGCTTTTCATTTTAACAATGTATTTGTTTTAAATTAGCTAGATAATATATGATATGTTCTCATTGTAAAAATGTTAAAAGTTCTGCAGAACTCTAAAGTTTCTGTAGACCACCATCCCCAAACTCAACCTTCCCCCAGGTAACTCTGTTATCAGTTGTGTTTATTCTTCTAGATCTCCACTCTCTGTCACAGAGGCCACCATCCAAATGTTACTATTAGGGCTTGAAATGAGATTCACAGAATTGAGAAATGAAATTTTTATTTGTTTTATTTAAATTTAAATAGCATCATGTGGCTAGTGGCTACTGTAGTGGACAATAAATTCTAGACCTCTGTGTGATATCATAAATAATTTTATGCCTATAGGATCATATATTACTGTTTTCTGAGGCTTCTTAAAAACATAATGTTATGTATAATGATCATTTTTTCACTCAACAAAGATCTCTCTTGCTATTTTTAACTGACACACAGTATTCAATAGTATGGTTATTCATTCTTCATTTAGCCATATCCCTACTGGACGGCATTCAGGTTTCCAGCTGTTGACTATTACAAAGAACACTCTGGCAAAACTCATTGGGAATACATGCCAAGTATTTTTTTTTTTATAATAGATACTTAGAAGTAGGATTGTTAGGTGATAAGATATCAGCAATTTTAAATTTTAATAGAAACTGGCAAATTGTTCTCCAAAGTAGATTATTCAATTTACACTCCCACCAACAGTCTTTGAGATCCCACATTTTTCCCTCAAACAGCCTTATGTTGCCATCAGTTTCCCTGTACTAGTTGTCAATGCCTTTTTTCCCTCGAGAATACTTTCTATTTCTTAAGCAGAAGAAATTAAGAAGAGCATCAGTGGGCCGGGTGCGGTGGCTCACACCTGTAATCCCAGCACTTTGAGAGGCCAAGGCTGGTGGATCACCTGAGGTGAGGAGTTCAAGACCAGTCTGGCCAACATGGTGAAACCCCGTCTCTACTAAAAATATTTAAAAATTAGCTGGGCGTGGTGGCAGGCACCAGTAATCCTAGCTACTCAGGAGGCTAAGGCAGGAGAATTGCTTGAACCCAGGAGGCAGAGGTTGCAGTGAGCTGAGATCTCACCACTGCACTCCAGCCTGGAAGACAGAGCAAGGCTCCATAGCAAAAAAAAAAAAAAAAAAGCATCCGTGGCTACCATTAAAATTTATAGAAGTGGGAAGATGTATTTCACGTTGCTTCTGAGTCAATGTTCAGTTTTAGCTCTCTAACAATTTTAATTGATCAAGCATTTCCCAGGAGTCTCTATAATATGATAATGGCTATACATTACAGAAGGCTTTTGAGAAGGAAAAAGCATTAACTTTCTTTTTCGGTAATGTTCTGGCACTACTCAGTAAACTATGTTTTAAATTGCTTTTCCTATAATAAAGATAGATTGTGCTAAGCATGTATTCTTCATGCCTAGTCACTCTTTTACACATCAGTGTAGAATTTGTAATGCCTGGTCAGGACTCTGTCGCTAGTTTGTGTAACTTTTTCCTTGAGCAAAATCAATGGTCTATAGATAAGGCCTGCGCCATAAACTTAATGAATTCTGGCGTGACAGCAGTGTTGCTGCAGCATCCTTAGATAAGTAGTTTTATGTGAATGAAAGAACAGGAGTATAGTTTTGACTAAGTCATATTTGTCCTGGAACCTGAGGTGAGCCAACCACTCTCTAGGGCTCAGTTTTCTTATCTAAAAGTGATGGTGAGCCGGGCACAGTGGCTCATGCCTGTAATCCCAGCACTTTGGGAGGCCAAGGAGAGTGGATCATCTGAGTTCAGGAGTTCAAGGCCAGCCTGAGCAACATGATGAAACCCTGTCTCTGCTAAAAATACAAAATTAGCCATATGTGGTGGCAGGTGCCTGTAATCCCAGCTACTCGGAAGGCTGAGGCAGGAGAATCGCTTGAACTTGGGAGGCAGAGGTTGTGGTGAGCCAAGGTCGCACCACTGCACTCCAGCCTGGGCAATAAGAGTGAACCTCCTTCTCAAAAAAAAAAAAAAAAAGTGACGGTGATAGAAGAGAAGACCACAAAGGTAATCAAACTAAAGTTGTAATTGAAAAAGGAGTATAATTCCTACATGACTGGTTTATGTAGGAACTATGTCTTACTTAGTGGTTAAGTAAGACAAAAATGAAACAATAAAAATGTATGTTGGAATTTTACTCAAGGAACAAGGCAATTTCTTTGCTGCATCTGGAAAGTCTAGAAGACTGTTTCCTCAAATTTTTTGTGCTATTTACAATTTAGTGGTTGCAGACATGATACACAACTTTAATAACATTTTCTTAATCAGTTTCTAGACAGTCAACAACATTAAACCAAAACTCAATTCCTGGGCTGGGTGCAGTGGCCCACGCCTGTAATCCCAACACTTTGGGAGGCCAAGGCGGCTGGATCACGAGATCAGGAGTTCAAGACCGGCCTGGCCAAGATGGTGAACCTTGTCTCTACTAAAATTGCAAATATAAGCCCAGGCGTGGTGGCAGGCACCTGTAATCCCAGCTACTAGGGAGCCTGAGGCAGAGAATCACTTGAATCCGGGAGGCGGAGGTTGCAGTGAGCCAAGATTGGCCACTACACTCTAGTCTGGGCAACAGAGCGAGACTCCGTCTCAAAAAAAAAAAAAAAAAAAAAAAACAATTCCTGATTTGTGGCATATGTTGATTTCCATGGTATAAATACCTCTACTAAAGCTGATTTTAAGCTACCAACATTGCATCAGCCTATGTGGAGTTGGGTAGAGATGCAAAGTAACATGTCATTTTATATAGTGTTTCCACCATACAGATGCAATAAACAACCTTACAAACATAGATAACAGAATGTAGTAAAACACTTAGGAAGGGATGAGAGTTTTGAGTATGTATTATGTTTTTCAGATAACTTAATTGAAAGTTTACATAATTAAACTTTAAAGAATTGATGCATTAACAATTTGCTTAACAAATTTCTGAGCATTTAAAAATAGGTGCCTGTGAGTCAGTTCAGACCAACTCTAAAATACTGCTGCTTTTTCACCATATAGACATCCTCGAGTCTGAAAAACCTGTTCCTTTGTGATTTTCTAAGAACTGTATTGTTTTGATTGGTTTTTAGAAGTTCCTTATAGTTTCTGGATGTGAGGTCTTTTCAGATACAAGTATTGCTAATACCTTTCTTAGGCTTAGTACCCACTTTTTAAAAGGGAACTTGACAAATCTGGGATTTTAGTGTAGCACGTAAATGTTCAATAAATGTTTGGTTAAATAATTCCCCATAAAAGATACTGACATGGAGAGATTACATGAGCCCCTGGATACTTAAGCCATATATTACTTTTATATGGAACCATTTCAGAGAAGGAAGTCTCTCATTTTGTCTTAATAGCATGTTTCACTATCTCACAGGTCCATAAATAGCCTACTCTAGTGATTATCACCTTTTCTAGAGTTGCAAGACCAGGAAGATCAGAATCACAGACTTTTGGAATTGTAAAGGAATTTAAAGGACTAATGGTCCTGTCCACCTTACTAGTACACATTACATATAATACCCAGCAGCATCCTTTCTGTCAAAGTAATACGATTTATTCATTCATTTAAGAAATAGTAAATGATAAGCAATTTTGCTGTAACAACTCATGGGAATTTTATGACTGTGTTTGGAGACTTGTGGGGGATGAAAGACAAGGAAATGTAAATCCAATTTATGTAATAGAATATGATGACCCAACATCTCCTTTTTGCTCTGTGGGTTTCTATTGGCCCCCCCTTCACCCATGCTTTGGACTTTACCATTTCATTCTCTTCCTCCTCCAACTTCCCTTTGCATCCTGGCCCCTTCCAAACTATGTTAGTATGGATGTGTTAATATATTACTCCATCCAATGGACTATAACTCATATTAACCAGGAGATTCTGGAAACAATGTCTGAACACATCACAGAAACTTAAATGAGGAGAAGCTCAGGCATTAGCAGAAGGCCTGGTTTTGGTATTCTTCCATCTACAGCTGTACAGCTGCATTCTTAACCTTGGCTGCATATTAGAATCACCTGGGGAATTTTATAAATTTCAGTGCCTAGGCCACACCACCCCAGACCAGATAAATAAGAATCTCTCAGGGTGTGACCCAGGCACCAGTTTTTTTGTAAAGCTCCGCAAGTGATTCCCATGTGTAGTCAAGATTGGGAGCCATCTCAGGTTGAGAGATATTGATATAAACCAGCATCCACATCTATAAATTAAGGTCATTTATTTTACACAGTCCTGAATAAAAATGAGCATCTGTCTTCCACTACTGTGAGGAAGCACAGTCCCTTAAAGTAATGGTAGGTAATACTTCTTTCCTGCTCTGGGATACATAATCTTGGCTCTTCTCTCATGCTTTCACTCTCTTAAACTTCCTTTCTCAGGCTTCTGTACCAATCTTCAATTCAGTTGGGGTATCTTATTCAAATAAAATAAAATAACATTCATTTTATTTGAAAGGAAAAATATCAGTTTCTAAGTAAATTGGAGTAAGATTCAATTCAGATGTGTTTATTTACAAAACATAAGTTGGTATTTATCTGTGTTTAATTGATTCTGGAACCAGTTAAAAAGTTATCCTTAACATTCCATGTAAAGAACCAGGCAACTTGGCCAGGCATGGTGGCTCACACCTGTAACCCCAGCACTTTGGGAGGCCAAGGCAGGTGAATTGGTTGAGATCAGGAGTTCAAGACCAGCCTGGGCAACATGGTGAAATCCTATCGCTACAAAAAATTAGTGGGTGTGGTGGTGTGCACCTGTGGTCCCAGCTACTTGGGAGGCTGAGGTGGGAGGATGGCTTCAGCCTGGAAGGTCAAGGCTGCAGTGAGCTGGTAATTGGGCCACTGCACTCCAGCCTGAGTGACAGAGTGAGATACTCTCAAAAATAAAAAAATAAATAAATAAAACCAGCCAACTTGTTTGAGCTCACAACAGTTTCAGGACTCATCTGTGTAAGAGAGAAGTGACTGCATATCAGGAAGCAGGATGAGGATTTCCCTCCCATAACCCACAGCTCTCCGAGAGAACAAAGAGGTACATGTCTGTGATTCCCAAAAGCAACTTCCATTTTTTTTAAAAGGGATTGTGCTTTTCAAATTTATGGATATATATCAAAGGCCTCAGGAATTCATGGATTAGGAGCAAAAGATTAAAGTCAGTACAAATAATATTCTAAATACGCAGAAGGAGGCTGAAATTCCTCTCAATTCTTTCTGATTGAATGAAAAGTAAAGAATAAAATCTCTGGCAGAAACACATAATGAAGGGCATGGTGTGGAACAGATTGAAACCTGCATCTCTCAAATCCGTATGATAGTAAGCCAGGCATTAACTTTTGTATTTGTTAAGCTAATTTGTTTTAATATTAGTATTGAAAACATGTTTGGGTTGTTATTAATATAGGGATTAGGTAGTATTTTGGAGAGCCTCTTTTGAGGGAACAAATGTACAATCTTAGTCATTAAAATGTAAAAGAATATTCAAATTATATTTTCAGCAGTAAATTGATATCAAGCATGTTTTAAAATGGGTGATGTGGTTTGGCTGTGTCGCCACCCAAATCTCATCTTGAATTGTAGCTCCCACGTTTCCCATGTATTGTGGGAGGGACGTGGTGGGAGATAATTGAATCATGGGGGCAATTTCCCCATGCTGTTCTTGTGGTAGTGAATAAGTCTCACAAGAGCTGATGATTTTATCAGGGGAAACCCCTTATTTTCTTTCTTGTCTGCCACCATGTAAGACATGCCTTTCACCTTCTACCATGATCATGAGGCCTCCCCAGCCACGTGGAACTGTAAGTCCATTAAACCTCTTTTTCTTTATAAATTACCCAGTCTTGAGTATGTCTTTGTCAGCAATGTGAGGACAAACTAATACAATGGGCAAATATTTAGGAAAATTTTACTCAATACAAAGAAATCCTGGCCTCAAAACTGACATGATTTTTACACATACAATACCATGTACAAATAGTTTATAACTTAATCCACATTCTCTCCTTTCATAAGCACATAAGAAGAATACAAGCATACCTGTGGTATAGGAAATGGAAAGACTATTTAATATCCCTGATTTTGAGTAAACCTAGCTTTCATTTGTGATTATAAGCAAATGTTTCTCCTAGTAAAATCCTGACCATAATATTTCTAAAAATGAACACTTCATTCATTGATTCACTAACTCATTCATACAGCTAACATTTATTGCGCACCCACTAGCTTCTAGGAATGTATTAGTGGAAAAGCACCAAGATATATAGATCTGGATCTCTGACCTCTCCTACTACTCAGAAGAGAATCTGACCCATTACATAACAGTCAAGAATGGTGAGCTCCTGAAACACCCTTTCACCTGTTGGTGTTACTTCAGAGGATGAAGATGAGGAAGGGGATGTTATGTACATGATTAGTGGACAGACAAGTGGCTGTTTTAAGAACTACCTCTAGACAAAATAAGTTGCAATACCTCTGATAAGAAAGATGTCAACACAATTGGCTTTTGCATGCATTTTTAAAATTTTGATATGGACTTTCCAGTGAAGGTTTTGTAAACTGATATCTCATCCATACCAAAGGATGGGACCACGTTTTTGCGGGTTTTACTGTAATGTTCGACTTTGTGAAGTAAAGTACGTGTTTTACTTGTGATGCAACTCCTGCATTTGTTGCCAGTGGCAACGGTTGTTTTCTTCATTAGGTTTCATGTGGTTGGTCAGGTTATGTCATGAGAACTACATTGAGAAAAATTATGAGTTTGTTGAATGCCAGCTCTCTGCAGTGAGAACAATTGGGGGTGAGGGTGGGGGGAGCTGGCAGTGTTTCTTCTGGTAGGAGAATAGAAATGCAGACTCGTGGGCACTCTACACAAGCCTTTCCACATCGGCTGGCCTCCCCTCTCCCCATCCCCGGCATCTATTTTCTAGCCTTTAGACAATTGCATATATGTGTCTGGAAAGTTCCATCGATCAGTTCTTTCTGCAGCACTCCCCATTTCTGTGGCTTCAGAAAACCTTGAACTGTAATCTCCCTCTTCTCTCAGGATGCGTCACTGAGAACAACTTAAATCAACCATAATTTTCAACATATTCTAAACAGGGATTTAGAAAGATAAGGTGGTTACTGAATTGAATTATAATAAATTCAGGCTGTAGTCCAATTGCTTCCAGCTCTTCCCCTCCCTCTGCGGGCTAACAAGTGTTTCCAAAGCCATAGGGCATTAAGAATCCTGAAACAGCTAATTAACAGTGCTGCTGTACATCACATGAAGCATGTGGGTTCCAGGCAGCTGTAAAACCTCAGCTTCCTGAGGCTATCCGAGTGATGATGGAGCGATTGGAATTGGATCTTGACATTCTGCTCCCTGCCTGTGGCAGAAAATAACCTTTTTAACAGGGACTTTAGGTGCGGATAGTACTTTGGGCACAAAAAAGTCTCATTGCCATGACTGTGAAAAAGTAAATGAACATTTCCTCATGTTCAGACTGTGACTCACGACTGGCCTGTTAACGGACAGAGGAAACCTCAGGCGTTCTCTTGACACATCATCCCACCAAGTGAAATGCGGGATTGGTGAGATGATTTTTCATAGCTTTGAATCAACTATCTTCCAAAAGGCAGATAAAACCAGGGTAAAAGGGGCCTTTTTCAACATTTTTTTCCCACCTATCTAAAGATTTCGCCAGGAGAAATAGAGGGCTAGCCTACTATATTTCACAGGGAAATAAACAAAAGCGATAATAAAAACTTACCATTTTTTTTCAAAAACACTGGACATGTTGACATGAACTGGTCTCATCTCACAAGATCTGAGTATAAGTTATGTGCTTTATTAATAAAATACTCTGTCACACTGACAAAGCAAAGTCTTATCTCTTGCCTCCAGCCTATGATCCATTTTCCATAATGTTATAAAAAAAAGTCTTTCTAAAATATGTCATTCCTCTACTTGAATAACCTTGATTTTTTTCCTCTGTTTCATGGTAGATAATCTGCACATTTCTTATGCTCCTTATACCAAGGCTTTCACTACCAGATTCACAACTCTGTAACTTCCTCTCAGGGGACCAGGGAGAATATTATGGAGCTACAGAAATTTAGTCGCCAACACGCCCTGTCCACTTAAACCTATTACCACATCTTCCCGTTCACTTTCTTTCGCTGAGCTCTTTGTTTTATCTTAAGGTGCTGATGCAATGTCACTTGCTTTGGGAATTCTTTCTTCACCTCTCAAACAGAAGGAATCACACCCTTTGTCACTTCTATTCACTCCTCTATCACCCATACACGTGGATAGGTCTGTGACTTACCTTTGTGTCCCAGATGTCTTTATGATCTGTAATATATAGAAGGAAGGTGATAAATGACTTGCTGAAGGATAGATGGACAGATATAGGGATAGAATTAGATCATTAAACTATACCTAAAAGCTCTTATAATTCTATAGTTTATGATTTATTTTTAATGAGGAGCTTTTGAAGTGATTACTAGAAAATACACCAATTAGCGGCCTCAATTAATATTCAGTGACATTTAAAATTTCAAGTGAGATTTTAATTCACTCCTTGAATATGTATGTCTTTTATATAGGCATCTCACTACAACATCCTTAGAAGTGGCATAGACTGAAATATAAAAGCTGGGTCTATAAAGCAACTAAAATCTGATCTGATGGTTAAAAATTGAGAGATACATCTTAAAAATGCATATGTAAAGCCAAAAGCTGGGAATGATGGTAATATATTGAATGACATATGAGCATAGAAAATTATCCACAGATGCTAACAGTAGGCTGAATTAGAAGTGTAATAGGAACAAGGTAAAGCACATTTGCTTAAAATAATAAGCTATGTATAAAACCCAACATTCTCAGCAATAGAAAAATTTTAAAAATGCATTCTAGTATGGTATATCTATAAGATAGACATCATAGAGGACTTTAAAATGATGGCTTTGATGAAGGTTTAACATGTTTATGATTTCATAAAAATGTTCATGGTACAGTGTCATTTCAAATAAAAAAGAGACAAGGTTTGAAAAGGTCTAGTTAAAGACTATTTGCGGGGATTTAATGACCTCTTTGGAGGGAGCTCCTTGTACTGAAGAAGAAGCTGGGCACATAGAGCTGAGCCCAAGAACAAAACCTTGGCTGACTGAAGGAAGGAGTCATTCTAAATGGAATATGGCAGCTGCACTTCGGTGCTTTTCCAGGGATGAATCTCTGGATCCTGGGAGAAGCAGAGAGCTTTTAAGTAAAGAGATGTTGCATATAATTCTGCACAGTATCAGGAACAAAGGGAGAAAGTATAACATCCATTGGGGCAGCTACAAAGCCAAAGCATGGCCTTGTGATAGCTGCTTGACTCCCTGGGTAACAATGTGACCTGATAAGCCTTGGGAAGTCCAGGGAGCTGCTGGTTCTGGTGGAAGAGCAGTGGTTCCAAGAAGGGGGACATGCTCCCGTGAGACACATTTGGAACTCCCAGAAATAATGAGATAGATTTGTAGAAGAATTGTTTCAGCAAATGTAGGAAAAAACTAACGAAATTGAAATTATTATAGTTAATGTAACCTCCCTTGTTGCATTAGGCTAGAAAGTCCTGGCAAAATTTAAAGATTCCCTTATATAGCTACAGAACAGTAAAATTTAGAATGTTCACTTATCAAAAGCTTGTTATGGGTAGTGATATGGGCTTTATAAAAAGAAAATAAAGTAAAAAATACTCAATAATACAAAACCCAAAATAAACACAATATAATCATAGACCTCTTTAACTTCAACAGCACGATACTGTTTCACAGCAAACAATCAGTTCACTGTTACCTGAGCTTGGTTAGGATTTACCTGAAGTAGACAGCCACATGTTTTATAGGAACAGAGATACTGATGAATTCAGAAATATTTCATGAGAATAGCATCTCCCAAACCGGGAAACCTCACCTAAGAAATATACTCAGATAGGCATGACAGTTGTTTCAAGTGGCGAAGACCATTTCCAGGAAGAAAATTCACAAAAACCTTTTGTTCAGAATTAATAACAAAAAGTGTACAATACAGAGAAGCAGGCACACAGCTCAGTATAAAGGCTGGTTTCTAAAAGGCCAGAGCTGTCTCATGACAGATCAAGCTGCCTGGAAAGGCAGTATGTGTTATGTCATCTATGTTCCCAGGAAGAAGCTACCAGACATGTGCTCAAGGCAAGTTCTGTGCCAGAGAAATGATGAGCCTATGTGATATCTACATTCCTTCCAGTGCTAAGATTCAAGATCCTCAGATTTTTGTCTGGTGAAACACAGTATTACTTGGAATGACTGTAATTTTCTTGGCTACCTTGATGTCATGCAGTATATTTAATTAACCATTATATTACCAGCTTTACACAGGTATGAATCTATTCCTGATGGGAGTGAAAACTATGCCCTGAGTGCATATAAGTGGTATTTTAATCTAAGATAAAATTGAAATCCCTGATTTAGTTCCATTAGTTCTGGGTCTCTGAAGGTCTTCATATTTAACGGCTGGCATCTTTACCTGCTCCTTCAGGGTTCTGCAAAACAGGAGTTTGGGGTCAGCATTCTTCTAGGAGTAGAGTCAGGTCCTGAGTCAATTTCATCCAGAACCAAAGTTATGTTGCTCTGATCTCAGAGTACACAGAGCCATAGCACTGAAAATAATTTTGAGCCTTATAAGCTAATGTGATAGTTCTTTCAGTGTGATCAATGGAGGTTAAAAAGCAGGAAGAGTTCTTTCTGTACTTTTCTGCACTTGGTGGGAGTGTCATTGGAGAGAGTTTGGGGAGAGAGGAACTGACACCATTCCTGTCTACTTTATGCCAAACCTGTGACAGAGGCACACAGAGCCTGGAGAGCCACTGGAGTATCTCTATCCTGTAGACAAGGAAACAGGCCTTACAGGGGACAGCAGTTTAGTGACATGTAGAGCCCAGGTTAAAACACAACCCTGTCAAATCAAACCTTGTCTGCTTTGAAACAACTGAACACAACAAAATAATTATATGAGTGTTTTTAAATGTTGTATTTCAGTTATTGAAAAAAGAAGCCACTCATATTTATTTTGGAATTATTAAAGTAGCCCAGAATCAAGATTTAAGTGGAAATATTTAAGACCAAAGGCATTTTTTTTTTCTTACCTATTTCAAAATATTTCGGGCTTCATGTGAAACTAAAGCCTTTAAAAAGTTGACCTCAAAGATTGAAAAGAAAAGCAGATAAGCGATTTCCCGGTAAAGAAAGATTGCTACAAAATCACTGTCAACTGTATGGAAATTTCAAGGGGTAGCGAAAATGTGCTCTGATGCCCAAAGTGAATAACAGGATGTATGACTAAAGCTGTTGACCTGTGACCAGCTAACTCACCTCAGAACCTACAGAGCTGCTGACGTTACTTCTCGTTTTCTTTCTCTTCCCCTTTCCTCTCTTTGTCCTTATTTTTGATTCCACCCTCTGCCTCCATTCTGCTTCCTCCTCTTCAATGCTTTCGGCCATCCCATCTTCCTTCTTTATTGTTTCCCTAATTGAGCCTAATATGAAATTCATTATGAAACTAACATGACCCTAATATGAAATGTGTTATAGATCATGAAAAACTTCCTGCCTACTACTAGGTGTCCGGTTAAACCCAGGTAGGTGCAATCTGTTTCTTTCTGTGATAATAATTTTGCTTTCATTGTGCTCAGCATGGGTTCTTCTGAGCTCACTCCACCCTCACCCTGGGATGTGTGCCCTTGTGGTGAGGACAGGGAGGTGGGAGTGCACTGTTAATTCTCTTCCTGAGAAAGAGAATGTGCCTTGTCCCTGTCTGAGGAAGACTTCCGAGTACACAGACTCAGAGTCCTGACAGTACGGCCAGCATCACAGAATAATCTGCCATGGCATTTTATTCCTAATTGTTCCTAATGTCAACAGAATAACATCCAAGAGAATTCACATAAATCTCTTGTTGAGAAATTTGCTGTTAACAGGAGCTTAATACTTTGTAATGCATGTACAGCCTAAATTTGTTGTCCTTGGATGGAGAACACATTACTTATTAAAAGCCAGGAGAACAAACACTCTACTTGATCTTAGCCAAAGGCTAAAAAGCTATGAATATAATGGTGGGAGTTCACGGCGCTGAGAGCAGCACAAAGCCACTTTAGAGAACCTGCACTGTGAATTCTGGTTCTTCTCAGCTGACGGCATTGCGTGCTTTCTTTAACCTCATGATTCTGTGTTTTAGAATGAAGACATTGTGCTGCTAACCCTCATAAAAACAGGGTAAATGGTGGAGAGGCCAAGCACACCCTCAACCCATATCGACAGAATTATCCCTCAAACTCCCAGAGTTATTTGACATTATTAACATGGTCTGTCGTATTCATTTTATTTATTCCTTCAAAAACATTTCTAGAGTACCTTCTCAATTACAGTCAGTCATAGAACTGGGCCCTATAAGGGTTAAAAATAAATACTGAAATATAAGCAATGTAAAATAAATTCCTACTCCTAAAGTTACAGGTCTAGGAGGGAGCAGACAGCCCTGAGCTTCGAATCCCAAGACTTGAATCAAGTGCTTCTTCTGCCACTCACTCTCCGAGTTACCTTAGGCAACTCACTCACACCTCTGAATCTCACTTTCTCTCCTCACAAAACAGGGATTATATCCACCTCCCAGGATGTTATGAGACAAAACGAAAGAATGTGTGAGAAACTGCCCTGCGTACTGTGACTGCACACAAATAATGCACTGCAACTAAAGTATTTTCAAAGTCTAGTATAGGATACAATGTGTGGCTCCAAAACACAAGAACTGAAAATAGAAGAGGGGCCTTAAACAAGCAAATGATGACTTTACTAAAGCAGTGACATGGGCTCAGAGAAGAGATACATCTGTGAGTAGTAAGGTTATGAAGGGCTTCCCTGGGGAGGAAACGTGGCACAGAAACAGAACTAAGATTAATTAAGGATGGGCAAAGACTGGTAGGCATTATTCCCATTGTACTCATGTGGAAACTAAGGCTTGAAATGTTTCTGAGGCCACCGTAGAACCAATACATGGCAACACTTACCTTTAAAACCAGTTTACTTTTATTATTTTTTCATTTCAAATTCCAGGCACTTAAAATACTAGCAGACAACTTTGAAGCTCAAAGAAGCTGTGTGTGTGTGTGTGTGTGTGTGTGTGTGTGTGTGTGTGTGTGTTTTGAGGAAGTGAGCATGGGGTGAAGGAGGAAAGCAAGAACACCACATGGAAAAAGCACTAACAAGGGTGGCCAATGCATCAATGCATGTGATGTATTTGGGGGATTATGGATAGAAAATCCAGCTGGCATAGAGGTTTGTGCTGTGAAGAAGAAGAACGCAAGGTGGTAAAAGCATGCTGAGAATAAGTGAATATGCTAAGTAGTTTGGACATTTTCCACTACAAAATAAGGCCTCTTTGAAAATCTTCAAACGGAGGAGTGATCTAATCCAGGTGGTTTTAAGGAGATTGGTTTGGCATCATGTAAACTAATTGAATGGGAAAGAAACAGAACAAAAAGGCCCGTGATATGCAGAGATATGGCTCTGGCTTAGGGTAGAAGAGATAGAAGGACAGGAACTGGTATGAAGGGAGATTTGAGAAAACAGTGACTGATTGGAATTGGAATTGGAGTTGAAGGTGACTGTGTTCCAAAATGACGGTAGGCTTCAAGCTTAGGTGGCAGAAAGAACGATCATGACATTCACAGAAGTGGGGAAGTCAGGAGGATGCTGCTTTTCAGGGAAGAGGAGTTGGCTTATACCCACTGAGTTCAAGCGGCAAGACAGTCAAATGGAATGTCCGATAGGCAGGTAATCGGAGTAAGACAAGCAATCTGATTGCAGACTTGGGAGTCCCCAAGGAGCCTGAGTGAGTTCTGTGGAGGTGCATGATTTCCATGGAAGCAACACACTCAGAGTCAGAATGACTCAGGAACCACGCCTTGGGAGATGTCCAGCATCCAGCTGTGAATACTGCAAACTTCTGTCTATAGTGATGATGAAATATTGACTCCGGAATTTTGGATTTTCTGCCTTAAGGGAAGCTTGCAAATGGTGGCCAAGCACCTAGAGAGAGAACTAGTCATATGATTTGTTTATTTCAAGCCTGCTGAATAATTGTTTAGTTAATAAATATCCTTATGTAAATCAGAATTTAAGATGCTTTTATTCTAATTAGGTGGTGACATTATAAGGAAGTAGTTAACTCCTCTCACCTCCCACTTCACTGGCAGTTACCAATGTCCAACCAAAACAATCCAAATGTGTTCATAATCATATTGGTTTAGCTCAGTTGCCAAAAGTTGAACATGAACATCTAGCCTATTAAAGGATGGCGATTCATTCATAATGGTTCAACCAAAAAGAAAAGAATCGTCTTTAGAAATGTTTTCCAGGTATATTTAATGCAAAAGAAAGCTCTAGTCAAACAATTATCTGCTTTACTTGTTCATTTCATGTGGATGGGGATTGTACCTTCTGATCAATACCTGCCTATTCAGCATTTATCTATATATGAAATGGCTTTTTTAATGTAAGGAATTTTTTTCCCTTAGGGGCTCACAGATTAGGCTGTGGTGACAGAGAGCAATTGCATTTTTTAAGTGTTACTACTTAGGTATAAATAGTGATCATCTGATTTAATCCCTATCCCAGTGGACCGTCATGAAAATACAGCTCATATATACAGCTCATATGGTGTGCAGGACATTACCATGTGGTATTTGCCAATATGGGACATTGCACTCGTGTATACACAAACATGCACAGACACACATGCACAGGCACATGCGCACACACAGATGCACATACAGACGTAGACACAGACATGGACAGATACACAAAGACACACATACAGAAGCGTGCGCACGCGCGCGCACACACACACACACACAGACAACTCTAGGTATCTCTGAGTTAATTCAATGAGCCCTGCAGTTGGCCTCATCTTTATATTCAGAACTGTTTTTTTTTCTTTCCTTTGAAGAGTAATCCTATCTGAGACAGAAAGAGGATGAGTCACACTGAGGCAAAACTTTGTAGGTAGAAATGTGCATAAATGCGTTTTTCTAAGATGCTCATGAAGAAAAGACAAAAGAACAGCCATGTCGCTGAGATGCCATCTGTGAGGCTGGCACAGTGAGGCACGACATCCCTGGTGCTTCCCGGCAGCCTGCGAGGGCTGCCTCCCTCCCTCCCTCCCCCCTGCTTGCAGGGCCACTTTCAGAGACTTCCCTCAGGGCTTATGTTCCACTGACCTATAAATGTTCACTGTAATTAGACCAATTGTCACCTCCTGCATTGTTCACCATTCTTCTTGCCCTTCTCTATTTTTAAAAATTTTGTCTTCAAAATAGCATGTTTTACAGTAAAAATCTCAAGTGAAAACATACTAAAACAAACAAAACATTGTTCATTAAGGCATTCAAAACAACTCTTCATGACAACAGTTTAAAAACTAGTGAATTAATGATGAATTGTGCAAAAAAATGTTAAAGATGCCATCTGTGATCCTTCATATAACACTATTTTTCACATGGAAAAATCCAAGAATGAATGAAAGAGCTTGTGGATAGGCCCAGACAGTGGGCCGCACTGCTTTTCTCCAGCCTGGGACATGGCTCATCACTCAGGGTGGATCCTGGAGAGGGGCTGCGTGAGTTCAGCCTTGGCCTGTACCCCAGTACTCCCTGTGTGCACTCAGAGGAGCTTCTGTGCATCTGTAAGACCCTGTTTCCTCATCTGCAATACCAGGACTCGAATCCTAGCAGGGGCTCTGCAAACCAGATCAGCTAATGTTTAAGGCTTGGCCACGTATTTTCTCAAGAATGGTTGCTGTGAAAGAGCCAGTGAAGTCACAGAGGGTAAAGTCAATGGCCAACCTTCCTCATTCATGAATACTGATTAAGCGTTCACCGTTCGATAGTCAGCTCCTTCTAAGTCTAACCGTTTTGAGTTTCTCTAGACACCTGTCACGTAAGAGGCTCTATATGTGAGGATAGACTTAGGGGGCAGTTGGTTCCTCTTTGTGGACACAGAACAGGAAGAATAAAGAGATCTCAGAGGGAAAAGGAAAGTGGGAGGAGGCTGGGTCTGTGGGTTCCGCAGTGGGTCACGCTGAAAGAAGACCTGGCGGACACGTAACCTCTGTGGCAAATGCATGAAAATAGAAAGATGAAGCCAACTTTCCAAAACCTTTTAGGAAATTACTTCAGTGAAAAAATCTATTAAATAAATTACAGCCATTCTATACAAATAGAATTCTATGTTATGATGGTAGAAATCAGTCAATCCAATCCCCTATTAGGCAGAAGGGAAACTTGCCTCGGGCCACACTGTCGGCTGGGGTCCCTGGCACAGTAGTAGGCCTCCACCTCCATGCACTACCCCGGATCAGAGCTGGTGCTGTGGGTTGAATTGTGTCCCTGCAAAAATAGGCTGAAGTTCCAACCCCAGTACCTCAGAAAGGGACTTTGCTTGGAAATAGGGTCTTTAGAGAGGTAATCGAGTTAAAATAAGGTCATTAGAGTGGGCCTCATCCAAGGCGAGGGGTATTCTTATAAAATGGGGAAATGCAGACACACACATACGCAGGAGGAAAACACTATGGAGAAACAAAGAGAGAAAATGGCTATTCAAGGAGAGAGGCCTGGAACAAATCCTTCCCTCACGGTTCTCAGGGGAAACAACCTTGACAACACGTCGCTTTTGGATTTCTGGCCTCCAGAACTGGGAGACAATGCATTTCGGCTGCTGTGAGCCACCTAGGTTGTGATACTTCCTTACAGCAGCCCTAGGAAATGAATGCAGTTGGGGACCAGGCTTTTAGTCAAAAGATCAGGGAGGAAGGTTTGGTGTCTTGGGAGAAATTTCTAGATTATAGGAGTCACTGAATATCGTAACTTTGAAAAATCCATTTCAAATCTCACCAGAAACACAAAAGCCTGTAGAAATCCAATTATACAAATTTGTAGTCTAGAAAAGGAAAAAAAATGAAATTACTCCTTATGCACATTTAAGCAGAGTTTAGGACTGGAAAATAAACAAGGCTCTGGTAACTGGGGAGTGCAGTGCTAACAGTGCAGGTATGTGGCTGTGTGGGTTTGAGCCTCGGCTCTGCCTTTTACTAAGTCTGTGACCTTCAGTCACGGCCCTCGCTCGTCTTCAGCCTTCTCCAAGAAGAGTGAGGTGTGTTCTCTCGGAGGCCGTGCCCTGACGTGCTCAGCACAGGGTTTCGCACGCTGTGACGATTAACTGGATTTTAGCTGCTATTATAATGACTAATAGCAGATAATTGCTTTATTAAAAAAATTAAAGGCAAGCCCCCAAAAGTTAAGAACACATGTACTTGTTTGCTTTTCATCTTCTTAGATGACACTTATTTTAAGTTTTATTTTTATGTAATTCATTCCATCTCTCTTATTCAGGAATATTTTTTTCCTTTGAAAACAGCATAATACTTAGATGCCAAATGTGATCATCAAAGCAAGAATATGGATATCCCACTAAGCTATCTAGTTATGCTCAAACCCAAAAAGTAGAAAAGCTCTTATGTACAAAGTGATTCCTTTCATGAACTTGGAAATGTTTCAAAATCAGGTTACTGAGTTCTGATTTGGACCATCCTGTCGCAATACCAAATCACCTTTGAATAAACTTATCCTCTCAACTCTTATTGTTCAAAATTGATTTTGAGGATGGAAATTCAATTTTCTTGTCATGTATACCTGAGCTGTTGCATCAATTTGTCGGACCAAACCTAAAATGCAGCACTTCATGGATGGAGGAGGGACGTTCTCTCTACAAAAAGTCAACCAAGTCAGAAGTTGTGAAGCTGCTGAGAAATGCAAAAATAAACACTCTTAAGCAGGAAAAGAGAAGATCCTGTTGCTTGTGGGAAATAGATTTTCTAGACGTTAGATCAGCTGGAATCATTGTCATGGACATGCCAAAAGGCAAGTGAAGGAAATGTACTGAATATTGTTGGCTCTGCACTAAGAGAATCTCAGGAAGCAGTTCACAAGAGGGCCATCCACAAGCGTGGGAGGACCAGCTCGTTAGATGCTTCGGGCAAATAAAAATGTTCTGTAGAGTTGTTTTGTTGTGCTGGAGCCATTAAGCACTCCTTACTACATGAAATAGTATATAGCCCTTCAAATGGGGCATTTAGCAATATAAATATATTTACCCTGTCCGTTTAACTGTAGAGAATATGTCTTCTAAGGCACCAGAGACATCCAGAGATAGAGGGCTGCTGATATTAATAACACATAAACTTTGGGTGAAGGCATAGGGGAAGTCAGCCCTCACTAGAACTCCACTATGCAGGCACCCCGATCTCACACTGCCAGCCTCCACAACCGTGAGAAAATAAACATCTGTTGTTTAAGCATACCCTCTCTTCATAGGGATTATTGGAGCCTAGAAGAGTGCGTGGACACTTTTATTATTATTATTATTATCTGCTATATTATCACTCCAACGGAATAGGAACTGAATTTTCTTTTTGCAAGTAGGTGTTCAATAATTATTTGGTGAATGAATGGATGTTATGGCTACTATATGGAATTTTTAGGTCAAATAGGAGCAGAAGGCTGGGTGTGGTGGCTCGCTCTTGTAATCCCAGCACTTTGGGAGTCCGAGGCTGGAGGATCGCTTACACCTGAGAGGTTGAAGCTGCAGTGAGCTGTGATTGCACCACTACACTCCAGCTGGGATGACAGAACAAGACTCCATCTCTCTCTATATAAAAATGTATGTGTGTGTGTGTTGTGTGTGTGTAGTGTATGAGATGAATAGCAAAATTCAATTTAGTCATTGTACCCCCATGTAATCACCAATAAAAATTTTTAAAAAGCTATTTATAACCAAAAATATCTTCTATCAAGCAGTGGTGCTATTACATGAAACGCCATTTTGTTCTGCTGAGCATGTGCCTAGGTCTGGGAGTTAAAAGGTAGATGGAGCAGGAGAGAGGTAAAGCACTAAATGCCATTAAGTAAGACAAATCTGGAGTTCCTTTGAGCAATTTTTGAAGTCGGAGAGGTACGGACAGGTAGGAACGAGAGAAAAAACCCAAGCAAACTAGCAAAAGGCTAGCACCTTCCATATAGAAATCACTGACTGACTTTTTAAGAATATTCATGTCTAAACACAATCACATCTCACATTATTGGTGAATATGCATTGCATGCATTTCCTCAAACCATCAGTGAAGTGTGGTACAAGGCAGAAATATCATGTGTGAACAAGTTTTGTTTTGTCGGGGGAGAGGGAAGGTTGGTGGTTGGGAAAACTAAGGAAGGGGCTCAATTCTACCTGGGGCCTCTGTGGTATGGAAGAAAGAGACCATAACAGCTACTGTGAGAGAACTCCTAAATGCAACCAATTTGGCAGAAGCAAAGATGTGGGGCCTGGTGTGATCAAGGATTCATAAAAGCTTTGGAGAGAAAGCAGAACTTTTCACAATCTGATGGGGATTGCAGCCAATTTTATTTAGCCCTCAGGAAATAGGGTGAACCCAGTTGACCCCAGGGGAAAAAATTCCCTATCTCATAAACAATAAAAATCTTAACTAAAGTTTAATATGATAGCAACCAGAAGCAACGCTTCCTGTTGTCCTCAGACAACTGAAAGTTCATATTCACACGCCCAAATAACCACACCCCCAGCCCCTGCACTGTGCAAGTGAACAGTTTCATTGATAACTTTGGGGTCTGTTTTGATCTCGGAGATGAGTTAACTGCAGAGAATGACTGGAGTGGATTTTATGAACATGTATTTTATAAATGCATATGTGTAATGATGAGGGAACCTGAAGAAAGTAGAAACAAATAGTAAAACCACATGGGAAGAATTCCCGCAGAACATGAGAAACAGGACTTGACTTAATGAATAAAATAACCGATGGCATCTTATTTTTTACTGGGTATGTAAAGAATAAGAACCTGAAATGCAGGTTTGGTTATTCAAGTGAATTAATTAGTAAAGGAGATTTACGGTTTTGGAAGAATCAACAGTCATGGGGGGGGCAGGAAATGGTTATAAGCGACTTTTACATTCTGTGTTTGGGTGACTAATGATAAATATAGCATAGTAAACCGTTGGACCATATCATGCAAACAGCCTGTGTGAATTAATTTTGCTTTGCTTTGTCTTGCTGGGGAAATTAGAAGGCTTAAACAAAGTAGAGAGAAGACATCTATTGGATTGTCCAAAATGACTGTAAAATTTTGGCAATGTGGTATCCATACTAGGCAACTACAACTTATTTGTCTTATTTGATTTAGATACCCAAGGAAGTACAGGGGTACTCTGAAATTTACTTAGAGATACAAATCTTCAATTATTCACAAGCTGGCAGCACAGGTCTTTAAGTCTATTGTCCTTGTACTTCCCTAGAACACATCATCTTGGCACCAGATCTGCTTTACCTCTCAGAAGTTTAGAACAAACTTCTATGAAAGGCAGGACTTTTAACACTCCCTCACTGTGGGGTGTTTAAAAAGGCTAGGATGGGGAGAAAAATGAATTGCTCAAATAAGTAGTACATGGAAGAAAGGTCTGTGTTGAATGAAGGGAGGTCTAGTCATTAAAAAAGAAAGAGAAGGCCGGGCGCGGTGGCTCAAGCCTGTAATCCCAGCACTTTGGGAGGCCGAGACGGGCGGATCACGAGGTCAGGAGATCGAGACCATCCTGGCTAACACGGTGAAACCCCGTCTCTACTAAAAAATACAAAAAACTAGCCGGGCGAGGTGGCGGGCGCCTGTAGTCCCAGCTACTCGGGAGGCTGAGGCCGGAGAATGGCGTAAACCCGGTTGGCGGAGCTTGCAGTGAGTTGAGATCCAGCCACTGCACTCCAGCCTGGGCGACAGAGCGAGACTCCGTCTCCAAAAAAAAAAAAAAAAAAGAAAGAAAGAGAAGGCTCAAGCCACAGAGTTTTTATCGTGTGCCTCAGCCACTGGGAAAACAGTTTCAGTGTAGTATTATACATGAAATGTTTCCTTTTAGAATCAAAGTTCCCACAATCGAACATGTGTGACAATACTGACTAAACACTACCATCTAGTGGCCAGTTGTGAGAACTACAAAAGCTGGCAAAGTGCATAAAAACCGTGAAAGAAATGTGATAATCAATGAAAAGATGTTTAATTTTCCCTTGGTATCAGGGAAAATAATTGATCACACTATATAGTAAATGAAGATACGTGTATCAAGTGCTGCTATTCTCAATTACTCTTAAAACTTAGATGAGCTTGCAGGGAGTCTCAAGTGCATGTTTTGCTGTTTATAGCACTAGTGTAGAGATATTTCTACCAATGACAAATAGGCTGTAAAACATAAAATCCTTTATGAAAGTGATAAAAATACAGTCAGTATGAGAATTTTGCTTCCTCTTCCCCTCCCCACGCCCACCCCCCTACTATCCCTCACACCTAACACCTCTCACAAATTGCTATTGTATAGCTGGCATAGCTGCAGGAGTAGAAAAGAGTGAGCTCACAGTCAGAAAAGCTGAGTGGTGCCCTTGTTCCACACACCTCTGGCTGTTTGAGCTTAGGTTAGTCACTTAACTTTTCTAAGACTCACTTTCTGAAAATACACAAATACGTAAATTGTTGCTCTTCCAGTCTCCCTGGGTTCAGGGGAAAATAGAATGTGTACAAAAATGCATTGTAAATGCAAATGTGCTATACAAAACTGCTATTAGTTTAAAAATCTCTAAGTGAGGATGATGAGGATGTGAATCTGATATTTGAAGGTGCTAAACATTTATTTTTAATTGTTTTCAAAAAGCCATTTTTCTTAATATTGTTGATTTCCTGAGGAAAATATCTTTGATCTGAGTTGAACAGTTGGGTGAATTCTCAAGTTTATCCTGCCCCTGTGCATGCAGCAAAGGAAAGCTAATTATTTGTCCAAATTTTTACATTGAATCAAAGATGAGACTGAGAACAACTGTCAGAGCTTGAGTGTTGAAGTTTATCATTCTAGGAATCCTATTGTGCTGTTAATGTTTTCCCAGTAGTTTCGAAAGTAATGTAAACCCACAAATCTAAATTATAAAATGGCTACAGGTAAACCATGCAACCAAATTTCACTTCATATTTCATTATTCTAAGATGCAAGGGCAGAACCTAAAGAAAGGGTGAAATAAAATGGACTTACATTAGACTTACTGACACCATCATTATTTGAGAAAGAGTTGTTTCCTAGGTATATTTTAGGAACTTATCTGGTGATATCTATCTAACTACTAACTTTACGAGTGGGGTGGAATTGATTCTTTTTAAAAGATTAGTGAAGTTAGAAACAACTAGTTTCTAATTGATTAAATGTAACCTATTTTCAAGTAGTTTCATGTGACTGAAATCAATCTGTTTTATTTTCCAAACCAGTGGAATAGACACAGAGTCATTACAATCAGAATGGTATGACATTGTTACAAATCTCAGTGTTAAAGCAAAACTTCTGTTTTTATGTATAATTATTTTATAATGGAAAATGTCCCTCAGAATCAGATGACTTGTTCCACAATGAATCATCTACTCCAAACAACTCTGTTCCAATAATTAATTACAAGAACAACAAACTTTTACCCACCAGATCCTTATGGTAAGGCTAACTTGAGACAGGAAAAGCAGAACTCAGCAGAGTTCATTATTTTTCATTTCTAGATCAGAACAAGTTTATCTCAGACTACAAATAAAGTTCATGCTTTGTGTAACATGCAAACGACAATTCATTATATTTTCTTGTTTCACAGAGAAAAATTCAGAAGGAAAACATCCACAGGAGATACAAATAAAGAAGGGTTAGGTGTTTCTGAAAATAATCTTCCAGAAAAAAAAAAAAAAAAAAAGTGGCTTTCTTGAAACCCATAAGGAAAAAAAAAGTACTTAAGAAACTCTTAAAACATTTTTATGTGTTAGAATCACCTGGGTACTTTTGGCAATCTCTATGCCCAGATCATAGCCCACATCAATTAGAAGAGAACCTCTGGGACATGAACATCAGTTTTTTTGTTTTGTTTTTGTTTTCATTTTTTTGTTTGTTTTGTTTTGTTTTTTAAGTTCTCTAGGTGACATCAACATGCAGCCACATCCCAGAAACACTTTAGTTAAGAAATACATACTCTGAAGCTGAAAGTAATGCCTTTTGGGGAGAAAACAGTCATTATATGATCACAGATTATTTTTATAACTTCCACATTCTTTTTTTTTTTTTTTTTTTTTTTTGAGACAGAGTCTCGCTTTGTTACCTGGGCTAGAGTGCAGTGGTGTGGTCTTGGCTCACTGCAACCTCCACCTCCCAGGTTCAAGCAATTCTCCTGCCTCAGCCTCCCAAGTAGCTGGGATTACAGGTGCACACCACCATGCCCGGCTAATTTTTGTATTTTTAGTAGATGTTACATGTTAGCCAGGATGGTCTCGATCTCCTGACCTCATGATCTGCCCACCTCAGCCTCCCAAAGTGTTGGGATTACAGGCGTGAGCCACTGCACCCAGCCCCCATATTCTTATAAGAGCAAGAAACAAGAACTCATTTTATCCATATGTAAGCTGTGAACAAAACACATGCAGCTGAGAAGCAGGGGCTATAAGGATGAAATCAATGGGCCAGCAGAGAATACAGGGCATGAATTCAATAGTCCCTGCAGTACTTCCTGCTAGGCAGTGCAAGGAGATAGACAAATAGTGGCCCGACGCCTTTAGTAAGCTGACAAATAGTCGGGGCCACCAATATGTAAACAAACCACGAAGATAGAAACCATGCTCCAAATGGGTTCCAAGCAGAGTTGTGGTGTCGGACCAAACAAGATAATAGATGCTAATGATTTAGGAAGGTAAACACGACAACAAGAGTCAAATCTCTACCTGGCTGATTCCAAAGCGTTTGAAAACGCAAATGCACGAATGACCAGAGGAATCCTCACCAAGGGAGTATGGGACGGGAATATAAACGTGACTTGATTTGCTGGCTCTAAGGCAGTGGTTCTCAAAATGTGGACCCAGGACTGCAGCATCAGCATCACCTGAGAGCTCATTAGAAGGTACATAATTGGATCCCACCACAGACCTACAAAATCAAAACTCCTGGGGATGGGGTGCAGAAACTCCATTTTTTTCTTTTTTCAATTTGTCTCTGTCACCCAGGTTGGAGTGCAGTGGCGTGATCCTGGCTCACTGCAACCTCTGCCTCCTGGGTTCAAGCGATTCTCCTGCCTCAGTCTCCCAACTGACTGGGATTACAGGTGCACACCACCACGCATGACTAATTTTTGTATTTTTAGTAGAGACGAGGTTTCACCATGTTAACCAGGCTGGTCTCAAATTCCTGATCTCCAGTGATCCACCTACCTTGGCTTCCCAAAGTGCTGGGATTACAGGCGTGAGCCACCGTGCCCGGTGCCTGGCCCCAGCAATGAGTTCTTACAACCACTCCAGGGGATTCTGGCACTCCAGGTAATTCTAGTGCATCCTAAAGTTTGAGAACCAGTGCTCTAAGGTTTTCCTTGAAAATAAACAAATACACGAAATTGGCCATTTTATCATCTACCTTAAAGTAGAGGGTAGTATGTATTCACTCATACTTCAACACAGACAAGATCACATGTGCTAGGAACCATTCCGCAGGGCAGCAATCTTAGATAAGGTCTTAAAATAGGAAATAGAAAATTAATTGTTTTTAAAAATGAGGGAGTAAACAGTACTATTAATGCAAATTTGCTGACTGCAGGTACTCAAAAAATAGTTACAAACTTGCATTTCATATATAGCTTATAATATTTTAGACTTCTGCAATGACCATTTCCCACTTTATTTTTAATCCCTGACTTTTATTTATTCGTTCTCTATTTCCATAGTTTTTGGGGTACAGTGGGTTTTGTTTACATGGATACATTCGTTAGTGGTGATTGCTGATATTTTGGTGCATCCATCACCTAAGCAGTGTACACTGTACCCAATATGGTGTCTTCTATTCCTCATCTTCTCTCAATCTCTCCCCCATCCCCAAAGTCCATTATTTCATTCTGATGCCTTTATGTCCTCAGTGCTTAGATCCCACTTGTAAGTGAAAACATATTTGGTGTTCCATTCTGGAGTTACTTCTCTTAGAATAATGGCCTCCACTTCCACCCAAGTTGCTGCCAAAGATACTATTTGGTTTCTTTTTGTGGCTGAGTAGTATTCCATGGGGCATATTTACCACATTTCCTTTATCCACTTGTTGGTCAATGGGCAAGTAGGTTGGTTGCATATTTTGCCATTGTGAATTGGACAGGCCTGTGCATGCGGTGTTTCTCATAGAATGACTTCTTTCCCTTTGGGTGCATACCCAGTGGTAGGTTAAACCCTAACTTTTAATGTTTACCTTACTTTTAAAAATACAATCACCCACATGCAAAAATGAATAAATTATAACTCCATTCCACACTTGGATAAATCTCACAAACCTACTCAAAGAAGCTAAACTCAGAAGTGTATACAGAATATTACTTCATTTCATAAAACTTAAAAACAAGGAAATCCCCCTGTTTTTGGTATCAGAAGTCCAATAGTGATTCTTCTGGGAGTGCCAATAGCATTCTGTTTCTTTTTCTATTTTTTGTTTTTTCTTTCGAGATGATATCTCACTCTGTCGTCCAGGCTGGAGTGCAATGGCACAATCTCAGCTCACTGCAGCCTCTGCCTCCCAGGTTCAAGCGATTCTCACACCTCAGCCTCCTGAGTAGCTGGGACTGCAGGTGCACACCACCATGCCTGGCTAATTTTTTGTATTTTTAGTAGAGATGTGGTTTCATCATGTTGGCCAGGCTGATCTCAAATTCCTGATCTCAAGTAATCCACCAGCCTCGGTCTCCCAAAGTGCTGGGATTACAGGCATGAGCCACCATGCCCTGCCACATTCTGTTTCTTAATCTAGAATACATTTGAAACAGAAGACTTTCAAAATATATGTAATGACCCTGTGTCTATTCCACTGGTTTGGAAAATAAAACAGATTGATTTCAGTCACATGAAGCTACATGAAAGTAGGTTACATTTAATGAATTAAAACTAGTTGTTTCTAACTTCACTAATCTTGTAAGAATAATCAATCCCAACCCACCCCTAAAGTAAGTAGATAGATAGATATCACCAGATAAAAGTTCCTAAAATATAGCTAAGAAATAGTTCTTTTTCTCAAATAACGATGGTGTCAGCAGATGTAATCTACAAAATCCCTTCTATTTCACCCTTTCTTTAGCTTCTGGTGAGCCAAGTGTGTTTACTTGGTGAAAATTCATTGACTTTTACACTTATAATTTGTGCACCTGCATTTATGTATGTTTTGATGCAAAGTTCAAAAAATATAAGAATAGGACGAATGCTATGTTAGAGTTTAAGAAGTCAGGACATCTTCACTTCCCTTTGGCATTTAAAGATGTGTCGGATGTTGGGGTACTGCCCTCAGTGAATGCTGGAGGCAGGCACATCATCCAATACAGTGAACAAAGGCAAGTGGATAGGGATATTTAGTCCTTGGAATTCTAAAAATCTCAAAGAAGACCACAGGAATGAATGGTCAGTTTCTGATGATGCAAGGCAATTCATTCTGGCTTTAATAAGGCCTAGGTTAGCACAAGGCAAGACTGTGAAGTAGATGAGATTGTGAACTGTTGGGAGGCCTGTGCCTGCGAGCACGTTTGCCACCTTCCTGTCTGTCAGGGTCACTCTCCTATTGAGTCTCTGCCACTGTTTCCAGCCATTCCCCAAATCTTGATTTAATACTTCCTTGCCCCTCTCCCACTGTTCCTCCCCACTACCCCTCTTATCCTCCTTATATCCTTCCTTTTCATCAAAACCTACCTGTTCTCTGTTTTGTTATCTCAGAATCTTTGTTATTAGCCAGTTCACTAAACCACTGGGCTCCCCAGCCATGCTAACAGGCAGGTCGGAGCTGAGAAGCTCTAAGCTGGTTCTGAAACTGAGGGAGCTTCACTCAGATAGCATTCCTCACCAAAGCCGTATCTGGATTTTACGGGGGCCTGAGGACCTTAATGAAAGGGGGAACCCAGTGTTCTCCTGCCTTGGAGCAGAGGTTCTCTGGCTAGCACAGAGGTGGCACAGTATTGACTTGCTCTACCTCACTGTTGTCGCTGATGTCCCTAGACACACCCTGGGCCTTTCTCTGGAGACCCGGAAACAGTTAATACCACAGCAAGTGTCCACCTATCCAAAGGAGCAGCCTGCCAAAAACAATGTCGCTTTTAGACAAGTCCTATTTTAAGGCATAAACTGAAGGGCTAATGGAACAGCCATTGTTCTAATGGATTTTTAATGAGGTGTAAAGTTCTCAGCTGATTGATAGTCAACAAGGTGTGAAATTTTACAGAAATACTGCATTACTGTGAAATGAATATCTTTGATTCAAGTTTATTATTTCTGTTTTCTAAAAGTCAAGAAAAGTATGAGAAAGATGTCCATTAAAATTTCTACCTCCCTGTAATTAATAGGAAATGGTTATAGGACTATATTTAATAACAATATATTATGTTTTTGAACATTGTTAAGAGAGTGGATTTGAAGTGTTTTCACCACAAAAATGATAAGTATGTGAGGTTATACATTGAATTAGCTCAATTTAGCCATATGCAATATGTACATATTTCAAAACAATATATACACAATGAATATATACAATTTCTTTAAAAAATAAAATTTCTACTTTCCTTTAAATACCATTCAGAGTCAAGAGAAAGAGTATTTTTCCTTGGTTTTATCTTATGGAGAAATTTATGGAAGTGGAAGGGGACATGATGAAGGCAGGACTTTTCTGAGCTCAGTTTCACTGACTGCCCAGGTGCCCTGGAGTGATAATGACCTAGTAGCAACCAATGAGCCCCTTTCTGGCCAGCACAGTGAGATCAATGCTCCACGACATTGGGTTCTAAGCCCAGGGATTCAGCATCTAAGCCACTTGGGTTCAATACCTCTCTTAGATCAGACAAAAAGAGGTCCTGCCCTGGGAGCCTTAGAAGGCCTACTCTTTCCCTTCTCTAGTCCTGCCCCTTCCTTTGCAGGATCCTTGGAATATGGACACACAGAGCCCCAAACCAATGTACTTTTAGACCGTGACCTGGGAGCTCATGGCCCACATCAGCTAACAGGGCCTGTGAGGTCCCATTTCCCCCATGCTTCTTCTAGGGGGCAGACATGTCACCAGTGTGCACACCCCAATGCCTGGGGGTGGCTACCTACGTACGGTACGAGGGTAGGGGGCACTGGGCCAAAACCTGGGCTGGCTTGTCCCTGCCCCCCATACACAGAGGTGCTTCGTGGTTCCAGACGGAGTCAGATGGGAAGAGAAGAGCAGAGCGGGTGGCCCTTTCCCTCAACACTGAGGGACTGGAATTGTTGAACTGGAATCTGGCTTTCCAGACAAGTATGAAAGCATATTTGTCAAGGAAAAAGGACAGACCTTTAACACAGAGGGAGCAGATGGAAACTAAACATTCAGGTTCTGCATTTGAACTTGACCTTCCAGGTCTCTGTATAGGCTTAAGTTGTCAAGGAAGTAGGCCAGAGCTTCCTTCACAGTTCGTTAGGCTGATTTACAACTTTTAAATATTTAGACACGTGGTATGCAGGCTCCCACCTGTATTCTTACCTCACAACCTCACAATTTCAGAAGCAGCCTGCTCTGAGCCCTACCCAAGACCTACGGAGCCAGATATCTGGGGGGTGGGGTTGGTAAATTTGAATTTTAAGAAGCTCCTCAGATGATGGGTGCCCATCATTTATTTGTCTATCACTACCTTAGACCTTTATCTCCACTGTCATTTTTTTTTTTAATGCTGAGTCCATGTGTCAACAAAGTAGTGTTGAATAATTCATTTGTAAAAAGTGGGAGCAGAAAAAGGACAGATTTCACTGGAACACTAGGCACGTGCCAAACCCAGCTCTGTTCTGCTCAGGAAACAGGCTTCCTGAGCCCCCATGGGCTTGTGGCTTCCAGTCTGAGTTTCCTCAGCCCAGTGACATCCTGTGGGACAGCTGTCATTGTCCTCCATGGTCACTCCAACTTCAGATAATGCTCCCTCTTCAATAGAACTTTCTCTTTTAAGATTGACCATTCTTATTTACTGGTTCCTGGGGCCAATTTTTGACCCCATATCTATTTTCTTCTCTTAATTCCTCTACTCCTGCAATGCCCACCATTTTGGTTTTGACATACAAGTGTTTAACCCAGAGCCCTTTGATTTCTCCTGGTAGGTGAGAAAGAGTATTTGTGCAAAGCCTGCTAATACACTGGCAGTACATTGATTGAGATCACCTAAGGAGTCACAAAATTCCCAAGCCTAGGCCCCATTCCAATCTGTTACATCTTGATCTATGACATATGTTTTGTGTGTGTGTGTGTGTGTGTGTGTGTGTGTGTGTTAAAAACATGGGGAACAGATAAGTTTCCATTATCCTGCTCAAGCATCAAAAGTTTCAAAGAACCCTTTTCCCCAGATACCCAGAGATTTCGGCCAATCCTTTAGTATTTTTACAGCATTAAACAAACACTGATTACGAACATAATCCCAGCTTATTGAACTGTGTGCATTCTCTTAATGCCTGCAAATGCTGCTTCCAAGAGCGGCCTCACACCAAAATGTATCCAAAGTTCTTCTGTAATGACACTTTGCGGCCAAGGATAGCTACCCCTGACACTACTGTCTTCCAGAATTTTAAGTGGAGGCTGAAAGGCTGAATTAGTTAACACTCCCAAGCCTTCTTGGTTAAGACAGTGTTCTTGCATTCTTTTTTTTTTTTTTTTTTTTTTGGCAGGGATGCCGGGGGGCCTATTCAAAACATGCTAGTGACATATCAAGTCACTACCCTGTAATTTAAAATTCTAATGTAAAATATGTACTTTATGGAAGTTGAAAAGTTGTGCTTTAAATTTAAGTACCATGCCTTAGTCAGTGCCTCTAACATAAGGAGTTGGACATTGTTAATGATTTGCCCTCATTAAGGAAAGATCATTGAGATGCTTCTATCCATTAAATACTGTCAAGGTGATTCCTATCTAGCTAGTTGGTATACCGTACCACCATTTTCAAAATTATTAAGGAAAAATCACATCTAAATTAAGCCAAAGACACTGATACAGACCCATCGAAATTGGGCTTTGGGCAGTAAAATCAAAATCAGTTTGTTAGTTGTGAGAAAACTTTTAAATCTTAACATCTAGTTTAATTTTTTTTTTTTTTTTTTTTTTTTTTTTTTGAGGCGGAGTCTCGCTCTGTCGCCCAGGCTGGAGTGCAGTGGACGATCTCAGCTCACTGCAAGCTCCGCCTCCCGGGTTCCCGCCATTCTCCTGCCTCAGCCTCCCAAGTAGCTGGGACTACAGGCGCCGCCACCACGCCCGGCTAATTTTTTTGTATTTTTAGTGGAGACGGGGTTTCATTGTGTTAGCCAGGATGGTCTCGATCTCCTGACCTCGTGATCCGCCCGTCTCGGCCTCCCAAAGTGCTGGGATTACAGGCTTGAGCCACCGCGCCCGGCCTAGTTTAATTTTTAAAGTGTTGAAGGAGCTACAAAATACAAATCTCCCAGTAAAGAAGAAAATCAAGAAAAAAAAAAGACAATACTACAATAAATCATGCCATTTGTCAAATTTACCTTGGGTAATTCCTATTTTCTCAATTTCAGCAAAGAGGAGTACTTTTAGGATACAGTATTGCCTGCCTGCTTATAATGATGTGCTAAGAGGCTGGACAAGTATCTCTTCTGTACATCTCCAGACTGTGCAGGTGGAGCTCAAGTTATATTTGGCATCAAGGTCCAAGTTTAGTCATTAATCTATTGATGAAAACTGTACTTTATTTTCCCCCATTGAAGAAGGGACAAAATTCACTTCTATCAAGCAGTCTTCTTTGTACAGCTCTGTTCTACTCCTGACTTAGATTCAGAGTCAGAGACCCAGAGTTAGTACTCACTCCAAACTATTAACCTTTCATCTAGGGCCTGGGGGCCATCTCTGCCTAGAAAGCATGTGGGAACCCCTCTATTGGCTTATGGCATTGTTTATTATTATAAAAGGATAATTCACATATTGAATAAAACTTGTATACTGCTTGAGAGGCAATTAAGGGACTTCTCATAAGTCACGTGGATCCAGAAGTGACTATTATGTTTTAGAAACCCAAAGACAATTGTAATTCCATTGCCTGGTTAAGTCATGTTCAAGAAACACGGTGCTCCTCATGGCTGCTCGTCAATCCTCGCAGCGGCCAGCAGATGGCGCACACTTCTCAGAAATCTCAAAACGTGGTGTTGGAAAACCCAATTCCGTGGGGAACGCGGGCCGCTTAACACAAAGCTGTCTTTCCGTAAAAATCAGTCGGCCTTCACAGGGTTACAGACAAGTGTTCATTATGTACACGAGCAATGACATTCAGCAATGAGTACAGTTGCTGGCAGCCCTAAAGTGGGATATGGAACAGAATGGTTCATGCCCATTTTTACGTATTTGAATTTATTTCTTCTCTGGGCAATGTAAGCAAATGAATGTTATTGATTCTTCCTTATGTGTTAAGTGCTGCACCGATATTTACAATGATGTCTCTTTTCTACTGGGAACTTATAATGAAAAGATAGAGCAACAGAAATAGAAAACCTCTGGGCCATCTCCTTGGTCAAGGTTAGCAGGTTAGTCCTTTGGTCTAGCTCTGCTCTTCAGAACTGTGGACCATGCATTTGCTCCCACCCCTGGGGTCCACCATCTCTCCCTGGCTCCTTCCAGGTCCACCAGCCTCAAGGTCACTGCAGTCTCAGACCACCTGAAACTCAGAAGCCCCGCCTATTTTGCTATCTCCCTCCTTCCTCTGTATTCCCATTTTTTCTGGCTTAAAGAATAAAACAATATGAACTTTAATGGTTATTTGTATTTTAAAAAAATCAGTTCATTTTCATTTGTGTACTCTTGTGGATTTGGGCAACAGCTGAAAAATCAGAATAATTTCTCTTTATTGATCTTGAACAAATGCTCCAAGATGGATATATTTAGCAAATGGGCTCACTTCTCATGTGGGCTTCTTTTCCCGAATGCAGATGGGATGGAAGTTGACATGAGGAGGCAGTATAATAAGTTAGGAAGAATCTAGATGAAGGTATAAAGGAGCTGAACAGAGGCTGCAGAATGTGGAGTGAAGGGCTGGGACAGGTAACTCAGGAGACGGCAGAGAGAAGGAAAGTGATAGCACAGAGGCAAAGGGAACTGACTGACATCCAGGAAAATGTGTGAATTTGTCCAGAATGTCCTGAAAACTTTGTGGTGTGGGACAGACCTAAGACCTGGACTATATCCATAAAAAGAAACATGATTTTCCCTGGAGAATTTTAGAACAATCAGAAAGACTCCTAAACTCTGTCTTCTCAACTTTCCATTCTACCCTGTTATCCACCAAGCTACTTTTCCCACCTCTATTCAACTGATTTCAGAAAGAGATGCACATACCAAAAATTTGCAAGTCTGATACAAATTTATTCTCTCTCACTTTAGCTGTGTCCTCAGTTGTCATTTTAATCACTCTCAAAGAATGCTCTCCCATATTAGCCACAATGGATATTTCAAAACTCTCTTTTCAAACTCCCTGACCTGGCTAGCCTTCACTCTCATTAAATGATTTCGTGTCCTACTTTCCTGACTCTCAGCCTCTCTTCATGAGCTCAGGTTTCCAGAAAGCAGTCATGTCCCAGCCTCTCTGCCTTTGTGAATGATCCTCCTCTTGTCTCAGGCTAACCTCCTGTTCAGCTGCAGGAAGCTGCAGAACAGAGCAAAAACCGTGTGAGTTTCAGACTCTGGAGTTTTAGGTTTGAATCCTCGAGCTGCCACTATCTAGGCACATGCTCCTAGGCAAGGCACATAACTTTTCTAAAACTCCATTTTCTCATATGTAAAAACATGGTGATAATACAACCTCTTTTCTATGATATGGGAATTTCCTGTATGTTATTTGTGATAAAACTTTCCCTACTACTTAGCAATAAATTCTCTCATATCCCTACCAGTTGACTTTGAAGAATTTTAAGCCCAGGAAGTACATTACTTTTCCCATCATGAGGGTTGAGCCCAGGGTGAGGAAAGTGACTGAGTCCTGGTCCTGCAAACCTGTGAGCCTACCCGGTCTTATGTCCCAACCACCACCATCTTTTCTGATAGTACCATTTTGTTCTCATTTTTAGGCTCTGCTATGTTCTCCTGAGCCTTAAGTTCAAACATTCCCCAGGAATGGCCTTTCCTCCATCGTAATTGTCTGTTCTTGGATGATCCTGTGCACTGTGATAACTCTTCAGGTGCCACTGATTCTGGTGTGCCAAAAAGGCACATCTGCAGGATGGTTGTGGCCCTGTTTATAAATTCACAGGCTCAATTTCAAGACTTTATGAGACCCTCAAATGTATCAAGTGGGGCGAGGTGTGGTGGTGCCTGTAATCTGAAATCCCAGCACTTTGAGGGGCGGAGGTGGGTGGATCACCTGAGGTCAGGAGTTCGAGACCAGCCTGGCCAACATGGTGAAACCCCGTCTCTACTAAAAATACAGAAATTAGCCAGGCATGGTGGCACATGCCTGTAATCCCAGCTACTCGGGAGGCTGAGGCAGGAGAATGGCTTGAACCTGGGAGGCGGAGGTTGCAGTGAGCCGAGATCGTGTCACTGTGCTCCAGCCCAGGTGACACAGCAAGACTCCATCTCAAAAAAAAAAAAAAAAAAGTAACAAGTGAAATAAAACTGAATCCAGTTTATAAGAAAGCCATTCCTACAGCCAATGCAATGTTATCTCTCATCTTCAACTTGAAGCACAAGCTGATATTATTTTGCAATCTTCTCATTAGCAGCTTAAACAGCTCTCTCTGCCAGTAATATACACAATCGCCAGAAGGCAAGCACCAAACCTGGCTGCAAAGAAGGGAAACCATTCTCCAATTTTTGCCAACTCAGGCTGCTATATTTCATTTAAAGTGGGAGACACAGCAATATTCCTAAATTCTGATACCAATATGGTTGTTTATCCCTTCTATACCTGGGAGGCTTGCTGCTAATATTTTTTTCTCATTTGTTTCTAAGCATTTAATCTCCTATGCAGGGGGCTATTTTCTGGGCATTTGCTTATGGTCCAAGGACAATCTGTTTGGATGCTTACTGCTGTTCTGGTTAAGCAAACCTAATGGTTCTTGACTTCCTTACAATCATCAGAGAGTTCTGGTAAAGATTACTAACCAAGTCAAGTTTACATTGGCTCAAGCCTCTCCTACTTGACCACCAATAATTGTTGCTGTCTCTTTATTACACGTCTTTGAGGCACTGACTGCCTCCATAAAACTGTAGAAGGCATATGTGTATATATACTATATATAATGATTACCCAATACCAGCTTTAATGCTTTCCTCTCCACCTAATTTCCTTTTGCTGTTCAATTTTCACAAGCATACACATGTACACACACACACACACATACATACACAAATATACCTGTCATTGGTTACCCTTCGCCTGGGGAATTAAAATCCATATGATTCAATAAGGTAGATTTATTTTCCATTAGCAGACAAATATGAAAATAATTCCTAAGCCCATAAAATTATTTTCAAGTTTTTTGGTTTTCCTTTTTCCTTATAATGGCAAGAATATTTGACTAAGAGTCTAGCGGGGGAAAATACTGTATTCACAAAAGCAATGGGAAAAAAACTCAGGCTTGTTAAGGAAACTCTCCTATAAAGTCAAATTGCAAATTTTTCAAAGTTGCCAGTGCTTGGCACATCACTGTCTGGGCAGGATAATCTGTTCTTACCAGTCTCAACTCAGAAATAACCTATTTATGATTGCAACCATCATCTTGGCCTCAGGGAGGCACTAGAGGTTCCTTAATGTATCTAAGGCACAGCTGAAATATTTAAAACTTACCACTGAAAGTCTGAAACATGACAGAATGGAAAAAGAACTCACAGAAGATAACATAAAACTTGATATTCTGGCCCTAAGTTAATGTAAGAGATTCACACGCCTTAGGAAGTGGAGATAATTTAGCTATTGCGCTTACAAAAATAAGTAAATAAATAGGAGTTAGAGATGTGGTTGGTGGCACTTTTTATCCTCTGGGTCTCTTCCTTATTTTCCCCTTGTTCCTTCCTGGCACGAGGGGGTGGCAAACGATGGACTCCTTTATTTATAAAAACAGACAGTTTTTATAAATAAAGCTTTATAGGGACACAACCATTCCCATTTGTTTACTTATTGTCTATGGCTACTTGCATGCTGCATCAGAGTCACGTAGCTGCGACAGAGACTGTTGTGTCCCGCAAAACTGAAAACATTTACTCTTGAGCCTTTTACAGAACAATCTGGCTGACTCCTGCATGCTATCGATAGTACTTAACAATGGATATAAAAGCGACAATGGTAGATATAAGGAACTTTGATGTGTGTCCAGCCAGTCAGGATAGCGGCCAGCTTCCTAAGACACATGTCTGGAATATGATGAAATCACCACCTGCCAGTGAGTCACATGCAGGCAAATGACACCAACAGAAGAAACCTAGGAAGCATATCCAGAAACTATAAAGTATTGGTCATGAACGTTGCAGGGAAGGACATAACTGGTGTTCACATCTCTGCTTCCAGTTGAGAGTTCACCAAAGATAAAAACAACAAATAAAATCCAGACCTCTCTCTACAAAAGGGGATTTGGCTTCAGGCAGGGGCTTAGGGCTCTCTGCTGGGGACCAGCTGCACTTCACAATGTTGCAAAGCCTGCATTTGTTCAGAAATGTAATTCTTGATCTGATTACAAGAGTCCAAAGCTGAAAATGTGGGAAGGAGGAGGAAAAAATGGGTTATGATGGAAGACTTTGTGGTGGTGGTAAGGGGGCATGATAATAATAATATTGAAGAAGTGTCCTAGTAATTTACATGAGAAGGGACTGGGAAGGTGGCTAAGAACAGCACAGAGTCCCAGATATACACACATTTTTGCACAGAGTCTGGCAACACAAATGAGAGATTTTAGCATAATAATGCTGTATTATCAAGGAAATAGACATCCCATCTGTGGGGAAACTGTCAACATGAGAGATAATTGTGGTACAGAAGAGATCTAGAAATGAAGGATAACAAAAGAACTGAAATAATAGGCGCAAGTCCCTGGCCCTCCCTATGTGTCACAGTCCGGGGGAACAAGAGAGCTGATGGGAGACCTCGGTTGGGAAAATCTTATCCATTCCAAAAGGGGGAAAGATCAATCTCTGAGAGTATTTCATAGCTGATTTTAGTATTGGTCCCCGGAAACATTTCAGAACTCACTTAATCAGCAGATGGTTTTAGAACACAAGAGGGTGAAGTTACGTGCAGGGCAGCAGGCCTGCTGGTTCATGAGGATGGACCGCAGGTGCAGTGTAGAGGGTAGGTGGTTAGGCTCCAGAGCTAGTCTGCTGGGTTCCAAATTGGTTCTCTCACTTCCTAGCTGTGAGATCTCTCCAAGTTACTTAACTTCGCTCTTCCTCAATGTTTTCAGTTCTCAAGTGGGCATAGTAATGAAATGGGGTGGTTGTAGGGATTGAGTTAATACATATAAAATAGTTAGAACAAATCAGGCTGAGATTAGTGCCACGCAAGTTAGCTGGTGTTCCTGGTACAACTATCAGACCAGGTAGGTGCCAGGAGACTGCTACAGACCTGACTGAAACTGAATTTCAACAAAGCATTTCACAAATGCATAATACAGCCAAGGACCTGCTGGAAAGGTGGTCTGAGGAACACAAATACATAGATTTATATTTGATTTTACAACTAGAAATTCATTTCAGCCTAAAGAGATTTCTTTAATTTCAAGCCTTGTGATTATTCTCAGCCCTGTCCTGATCAACATTTTTCATCAAGAAGGCCTGAAATTATTTTGTTGTAAAAATTGTGAATATCGTGAAGTATTCCAAGCATACAAAAATAACTTTTGGCATTTAGAACTGACAACAATGTGGAAAAGCCATACATATCTAAAGCATGAGTGAATTCTTTCTTACTGAATCTATTCAAATAAAGACTGAAAGACGTGGTAGTGAAGGGTTGGAAGCGTCACATGAGGCATATATTGAGATGAACTTTTACAATTCTATTCACACATGCAGATGTTTATGAAGTATTTTATATGTGTTAGGCATTGTCCTAGGTACTTGGAATTTATATAAACAAAATAAACACCTGTCTTGTGGAACTTACATTCAGGTGGACTCCTTAATAACCTGGAAGTTCTAGGAATCACTAGATTTTGGTTTCATTCTAAAGTTTGTCACTCACTACATGTAAACCTGGTAAGCTCCCTCATTTCTTTCTCATCTGGAAAATGGTGATAAAATGCCATCCCTTCATATTTAGGATCATTCATCCACTCAACAAGTACTTCCTACTTTGTGCTATGCTCTTGGGAAAAAAAAATGAATGAGAGAAGGATCCTTCCCTCATGGTACTCGTATCTTATATTATCCAGAAGACAAAATAAGTCACTTACCAAAAATATTAACATTTACATATCAGTGAAAGGCTATGCCTATTATATTTAATGATATCGGCATGGCCTGTGAATCTTTGGTGGTCTTGCTGGGGATACACAATGTAGATTTTGGCTGTTACCTAAGCCATTCTCCAATATTATAGCCCTCACTACCGCTATGTACACAGATAGACTGCTCCACACTCAGAAAGGTAGGTATGAAACCCTAGGATTTCCATAAAACTTACAAGGATTTCCTTCCTCAGAAATACCTAGTTTTGCTGCCAAACACTCCTCCCCTCCTATACGAAGGCCTGAGTCAAGAGATATTGTGTGTGGGAGAAGTTACCCTGCATGTCACCAGAACCTGAGCACGCACACTTTAAAATGAATTTCCAAATGCAAATATGTTCCTAGATCCACAACATGGCAAGTGAGATGCAGGGCCTGGTCCCTGGAGGAGGAGCCAGCATTGATTCGTGGAGGACAGTGTCCTCTCACAGGGGTAAGTGAGCAGGGGTCAATCATCGCTCCCATGAACTCCTCCCCATCTACTCTCCCCACTCTGGGAACACTAGTGTGCTGCTCCACCTCCTTCTGCCCCCTCCTAGGATGGGCTCCAAAGGATGATAGGCAGGGCACCTAAATTTCCAGCTGACAGAAACGTGAATGTACTCAGTAGCTAAAGGTGGCTCAGGAAGTTTGGAAGATTAGATGAGATGGTTCTGCCTCTCCTCTCCCTCATTTAGACCACACACATTTTCCAACATATAGGGGAGAAGAGGGAGCTCTTCATTTTTTATTTATCCAACAAATATGTGTTGAACATCTACCATGTGTGGGACAGTGTCTTAGGTATTAGGAATACAACAAAGAAGAACCCCAAATCCTTACTGGCATTTAGTTTACTAACACTGGGAGGAGCGGGAAAGACACATAGTAAACACATTCATGATCTATTAAATATATGCTGGGTCACCGATATGGACTGTATTGTGTCCCTCACCCCAATTCATATGTTGAAGTGTTGATATGTTCCTATCAGCTCATATGTTCATATGTTAAATTCTCAATGTGACTGTATCTGAAGATAGGGCTTTTAGTAGGTAATTAAGTTTAAATGTGGTCATAAGGGTAGGGTCCTAATCTGACTTTATAAGAAGAGGAAAAGAGCTTTCTCTTTCTCCCTACACAGGCAGGCAGGTGCACGCGCGTGCACGCGCGCACACACACACACACACACACACATATACACACACACAGAAAGGCCATGTGAGGACATAGTGAGAAGGTGTCTGTGTCTGCAGGCGAAGAAGAGACCCATAACCAGCCCTGAACCAAACCGGCACACTGATCTCAAACTTCCAGCCTCCAGAACTGTGAGAAAATAAATGATTGTTATTGAAGCCACCCCATCTGGTGTTTTGCTTTGTAGCCTTGCTGACTCCGACCGTAAGTGTGCTGGAGAAAACCCAAGTGGAATAAAGGGATGGAGAGAGATCAAGAGAGGCGGTTAGGGAGACACTCTGAGGAGGGACATTGATCAGAGAGCCCAGTGAAGCTCACATGAATGGCAACACTCAGGCATGGCAGGGTTTGTCTTTAGAAGCAAATGGGATTACTGTTTTATCCGCGTATTTTTGAAAAATAGGCTGTTCTCTTGCAGAGAGGAAATGTGTAACTGGTGATCGCCTAGCTGTGTGAGCTTGGGCACATCCCTTAAATCTCATGTCCCAGTTTGCTCAGCTGTGAAATGGGATAATAATCATCATTACCTTGTAGGCTGTTGGGAGGTTTAAATGAGTTAATATATGTAAAGTGCATGGACCCATACCTGAAACACAGTCAGTGCTCAATAAATAGTAGCTATTATTATTTCTACCAGTACAACTACTATCTCTACTATTACAACAACTGCTACTACTATTACTATTGGAAAGCCACAGGCAGAATATTAGAAAAGAAATTTCAGCAATGGTATCTTTCAATTAAATCTTCTCTGAGCATCCTGGGTCTCACTACCTCTGGGAAAATAACTTTGCTTCTTTGTCTCCCCCAGCTCCATCAGAGGAGCCAGACCAATGATTAAGCTCGTGTGTTGTGAACTGCAAAGTCATTTGAATGATTTCAGAGCCATCAGTGACAAGGGCTTTCTCCTGATGGATCCTTCTGCCCATTGAACTAGAACACTCATGGAAACATGTTCGGGCTCCCTCACTCCATGTAGGTCAGATTACAGGTAAAATATCCTTTCTGGTACCAAAAACTCTTATCAAGATGAAGAATTTTCCTCTAGTTTCCCTGGGGGGAAGCACAAAAAAAAGTAGATGGAAAAAAAAACCCCACAAGAAATAGAGTAGCAGGAGTGAAGGAGAAAAATTGAAAAGGAAGAGATAAATAGGGGGGAACTTTAAGGACCATTAGTAATTTACTGTGGTCTCCAATGTTGGCACAAGCAATCAAAATGCACCTGGAGAAGGGGATTATATGGGCAGACATTGTCTATTTTGATCTGTACTTGCCTCATGTTGGTAGATCTTTAAAGAAGTTACTTTGTACAAAGTTTATTTGAGTGCATTAAAATGAGTAAATAATACTGAAACTTGTTTTCATCCAGGCTATACTTTTATGGATGCAATTTTACAATTACTTAAAGTGAAGTAAAATTGTTTTGAACCTGCCAGACTGTAAGTTTCCTAAGGGCGGAAGCTATGCATGTTTTATTTTGAGTATTCTTGCCTTCTCAACGCCTGGTAAAACTGGGTTCATGTATGGTCAATAGCTGCTTATCTAACAGTTATCTGGCAGCTTCTTGCACGTTTTCTTCAAAAGGACTCCAAATTTACTACTTCCCATAGACTTTTACTTTTTTCCTCCCATTCTTCCAGAAATTTTTTTCAACATGTCATCAGAATTGCACACACCACAGCATTGCCCATCAAACAGACCTATTACTCATAAATGCTGATGTTATTTCTACGTGATAACATAGAGTTGTCCTCCTTCATTTTGGTACAATTTTATGGAAACCAGGTGGTCTACGCATCATTTTATTTTGCTTTTGGGAGGAAAATTTGATGTTTGGCACTAGGTATGACTGTACAAAATCTTCTTCACTAATGTGATTATACTGTGAGTCAAATGAAGACTTGAAGGGGGGAAAAAGGATTTTAAAAGTGAGGTCCTTTAGCAAGACTATTTGGACAGTAGCTATCTTTCCCCTCTGTAGCTATGAAATTAAGTGGGAGAGGAGGTGGTAAAAAAGAGCCAGAAATTAGAAAGTTTTAAGGCAAGCGTGTGCAAATTAGAACTGCAGTAGAATGTGTTGATTTCTAATTTGAGGCAATTTCCCTAGAGACAACAGAGGCGTTTTGAAAAGACCATAGGATTTCTCATCAGAAGCTATGCATTCATTTTCTGCTACTGCTGCATACTAGTGGTTTTGCCTTCAACAGTTATTTGACCTTGAACAGCCCCTTGGCCTGTCAGAAACACAATGTCCTTGTGTGTAAGATGAAAACAACAATATCTGCATCGCAGAGGGATGATGAAGATGCTATGGATGGGTGCTTTATGAACAATCAACCAATATTTAAATACCTTTTCCAGGATTCATGTCTACGTTTCTTTTTCTTGCCTTTCCCATTTTCTAAAATCTCCAAGACAATGTTATTATTTCTTCATACACACATCCTGCATTTCGACCTTCTACCCACTCCTGTTGTTTATCTTTTCATTCGTTTTTATTCAAGTGACTGCTAAGGGCTACTCTGCAAGGTGCATGAACACACTCTCCACAGGCTATCCCCAAATCAGGACAAGTCAGCTCAGATGAGGCTTACTTTTGCTGAACTTCAGATGCTTTTCTCATTTTCCTTACATTTATCTCCTATTTTTTGAAGTTTAGAGGAACAAAACTGCCTGGATGCTAAGTGTTGAAGGAATCAGACAGAGCTTGTTGCAAACAATCTGGGTTTCTAAGTAAAAAGCGACATGAAATCCTTTCACCCACATTCAGATAGATCTCTTGTGTTTCTTGAAGAGCAGTCATGGGACTAGCTAACAACCAGCAGTATCAGTGGAAAATGCTTTCCTTCCTCTGACACGAACATGCAGGAAAAGTCTTAATGGGACATTGCAGTTTTTTTGCAAAAAAAATGAAAGAAAAATCATTCTATGGGCTTGTTCCATTTGACACGGTAGCGCTCAACTCCCAATATATATCTATGTATCTTATTCAGGATACTAAATGAACATTAAAATATTATTTGCGTTTAAGGTCTCAGTGAGAGATGACTTCTCATAACCTGGTTTGGGTTTATAGGAGTTTATAAAATATGCCAAGAACATCTAAGCTTTCATTCTCATGTGTTGAATCTAGTTTATAGCAAGGGAAGTATAATAAATGAAAATTAGGGCCAGCCGTGTTGGTTCATGCCTGTAATCCCAGCACTTTGGGAGGCCGAGGTGGGCAGATCACTTGAGATCAGGAGTTTGAGACCAGTCTGGCCAACATGGTGAAACCCCGTCTCTACTAAAAATACAAAAACTAACCGGGCATGGTGGTGGGAGCCTGTAGTCCCAGCTACTTGGGAGGCTAAGGCAGGAGAATCGCTTGAACCCGGGAGGCGGAGGTTGCAGTGAGCATTGATCATGCCACTGCACTCCAGCCTCAGTGACAGAGCGAGACTCCATCTCAACAACAACAACAACAACAACAACAACAAAAAGAAAGAAAGAAAGAAAGAAAGAAAGAAAGAAAGAAAGAAAGAGAAATAGAAAATTATGTTTTGACAAAAACACAAATTTTAAGAGGAAGATTATAAGATTACTCGCTAAGTTAGTGATGCCAAAAAAAAGTAACTCCATTTTGAATCAATTACGGCTTGCTTATTTATTTAAAATATCTCACTTTTAAAGTGAAGACATCTAATTACACACTTACACTGAATAAAGACTGTCTATTTCATTTACTAAGTTTATGGATTATACCTGATTTATTTATATTGTTACTTAATAGTTTTTGGATGTGTACAATTCTGAAGAAATAAACTAAAATATGCCAGTATAATCATGTGTGTTAAATAAAGTTTCCTTACATTTCTAATAGTTTTTGTCTTATAGTTTTAGTTACTATATTGTTGAGCACATGTGCATTTCAAATAATTTTAACTTCATCATTTCTATCCCATGGTATGCTACTAAATGGTTAGCAATTGGCTCTAGAGGAGGGGAGGAGGAAAGCCCTGATTTGTATAATTTCCAATTTCCACGGTGTAAATAATCACATTGTGGTCAATTTCAATATGATGTCATTGAACATGGAGTTAGGAAGAAATGTTAATAGGCTCTTACAAGCTGGTACCAGTCAATGCCCTAACACCACTGATTTTACCTTTTTTGGTGTTTAATCTTGACATTTCCCCTTGTCTAATCTTAATATTGTTACTGCTGAATTGTTTTGGTTTGGATTTGCCCTATGTCTTTGCATATTTCTTTATTCCCAATCATTATAAATAAATTTTAAATGTTTCCCACAAATTTTATATAATGATTTGTGTGTGCACGTGTTTTGGAATGACAGGCTACTATTTATTTAATCTGATACTGAGGAAAGATTGGTCAATTTATATAAGATATAATATGGATTTTACTTTCTTTTTGTTATTTATATGTTATTAGAAAAGGCATATATAATTAAACTTTATAGTCAAAGAATTAGAGACAGGGAAACCCAGTTTTATGGACATCCAAGTAAATGCGGACAATTCTCTTTATTGAAACAAACATGCTTTTATGATCTTGGATGAATAGAACTATCGTAATTTTTTAAAATTTTGCTTTCTATGTACTTTTCACAGTGAAAGTAGATAGATTAATCTCACATTATATTGGGGGTAATGATTTTTAAGGAGAATTTTTATTATACTAGAATTTGTTATATTTCATTTTATTTAGATTTTATGTAACTTCCCCTTTTATAAACCAATGTAATATCTTAGCTGTTAGAAAAAGTAAGTAGAGAGGGAAAGAGTAGACCAAGAATGAAATGCTGAGCTTTGGCATATTTAATATTTGTTCAAATGTGATGTGGAAGTCATTCTGCATACCTGTCCAATCCAGTTTTTTTTTTTTTTTTTTTGAGATGGAGTCTCGCTCTGTTGCCCAGGCTGGAGTGCAGTGGTGCGATCTCAGCTCACTGCAAGGTCTGCCCCCCGGAGTTAACGCCCTTCTCCTGCCTCAGCCTCCCGAGAAGCTGGGACTACAGGTGCCCGCCACCATGCCCGGCTAGATTTTTTGTATTTTTTAGTGGAGACAGGGTTTCACCGTGTTAGCCAGGATCGTCTCCATCTCCTGACCTCGTGATCCGCCCGCCTCGGCCTCCCAAAGTGCTGGGATTACAGGTGTGAGCCACCGCGCCTGGCCCATTTCAGTTTTATACATGGCCGAAAACACTGCAGCCCCTGATAAATGATTGTCAGTTGACTGCTTGGCAGCTTCAAGTATGACAGTCAAGGTCCAGCAACTGTCTCAAACTAAGGCTGTCTCATACTGTCATCACGGTCCCCCAAAGTGGCTGGTAAGCAGTGGCAATGGAAAACACTTTCCTCAGCTAGACTGACTGCTGAAATCCTGGCTCATCTAATTGCCATTTTTCCTAATGGTCTTGTCATCCAAAAGAGTTGTACCCTGGTTTACAGAATGGACAGCCGTCCTTACAAATCAGTGTTTTTAACAAAGCAGGCTTGATTTTCTCTAGCTATAGAGCTGCAGTGTCTTCTACTCTTTTCAAGATTATCTAAAGCTGCAGTAGATTTGTACTACTTTGTGCTGTGTCTCTTCTCAACTCAGGTCCTAGGGGTTCTTGGAGCTTTAAAAAGAGTTTCATTTCTCACCTAAGGCTAATAAAATCAAACTCATGTCTCTCTCGCCCCCTGTTTAATGCCTTCCTGTATAATTCTCAAATTTGTAGACTCCAGCCAAGGGCCAATAAAGCAATTTCCCCCACATTTCATGATTTCCTGCTTATAATGCTCTCTTTTTTTTCCCCCATTCTTTGAAAAACAACATTAACAATGATGCTTTTAGTTTATCTCCAACTGCCTGCAGAATGCAAGAATGGAGGGAAGGACAGAGCCTGCCCAGCAAAGCTTTAGCCAAGAGAGGAGTCGACCAGCTTGGCAGCCTCTCCTTTCCCCCAGAGGTTCCATTTGAAAGCCTTCAGCAGCCTCTGGAACCCGTGTCTGTGATTCAACACTAGAACAGTCTTTACACATTTTTCTGATTCTACCTCACGAAACAGATAGAGAGGTCTTTCTAAACATGTAAATCAGTTTTGTCATTCTGCTATGAACTCTTCTGTAGTTTCTGGCTGCACTTCAAAAACATCCCATCTCACCTCCAAGTTTGCAAATTTCTTGAGCCCTGCCTACTTTTCTGATTTCCTCTCATACCACTCTCCCTCAGACTCATTACTACTTAACCCTTCAATTTTTTTTTTTTTTTAAGATGACATGCCATTCTTTAGGACCTTTGCTATTTTTCTATCTAGAATGCTGCTCTTCCCAGAGAAATTCATCTGGCTGGCTCCTGCCTATCATCCTCAAGTCAGCAAAATTGCATTTCAGAAAAGCCTTCTTTGGCTGGTTGATTTAACGTAGACTCTGCCACTCTCCATTGCATCACCCAGTCTCGCTGTCTTCATAGCAGTTCTCACTGTGGGAAAACATCTTGTTCATTTATTTGTCAAGTAGTTTATTTTTTGACTTCTTTCGTGAGCAGCACTGTCCAGCAGAAATGCAAGCCACCTATGTGATTGTAAATTTTCTAGTAGCCACAAGTAAAAGAAACAAAACACATTTTAGTTGAATATTTTATTTCACCTAATACAATCAACAACTATCATTTTGATGTGTAATCAATATTAAACATTTTATTAATGAGATATTTTACATTCTTCTCTTTTATACAAAGTTCTTGAAATCCAATGTGAACATCACTCTTCTAGTACATCTCCACTGGGACTGGCCGCGTTTCAAGTGCTCCATCACGACACATGCTAGTGGTTACTTTTCTGGACAGTGAAGCTCTACAAGGTAACCCTTCTGTGAGCAGGGGCCTTTCTGGTCTTGTTCACTGCAGCATCCCTTATGTTTATAGAAAGACTAGTGCCTGACACACAGTGGCCATTCAATAAATATTTGTTAAGTAAGAGAATAGTTCAAAGAATTTTGAGATCACAATGGAATTCTTAAGTAAAGATAGAGTATCTATCTTCATATACAATTTCAAAGGCTTTCAAAAATCCAAATAAATAAATTAATTAACTTGGGTGATGACAAGTACTGATGTAATAATGTCAGTATGAATTTGGCAGGAAAGTCCCAGTCTTTTGTATCCTTCACAATCTCCTGGATATTGCCCAGCTCCCCTTTGGCACCTACTGAGCCCATACATGCAATGCCCTCTCCCTGCTCATCTCACTAGAGCCTTCTCATCCCAGCTCAAATTCTCACTACAATGAGAAGTAGGCCTCCTCCAGGCACTCTTGGACACACCTTCACTTGGGATCCCACTGCACTGTGGATAGTGATATATAATAGCATTATACCTGTTTTCTTAAAATAGAGGTGTCCTATTTCTCTGCCTCGATTTCTGAAAGGAGACCTCTGATACCGCTCTTGGACTGGTAATAACACTAGAGCATCACTTTAGACCTCTTCATGGGAAGACATAATTAATTTACCTGACTAGGAAGACGGAAAAAGTCTGATGTATACTGGTCTCTGTGTGTCAACTGGGTGTAATTAATGTATCTCAACTGTCCGTACCTCAGAGAAAAAGGAGTGTCACTGACTCCACAGAGCCTTTAACATGTGATACATTGGAGATAAAATGCTAAACATACAAAAACATCCTATAAAAATAAAAATACCTTTATTGTTGAAAAATCTGGACTGGACATTGTAAGTAAACGGTTAGCATCAGGTCTGAGCTAGCCCAGGCCTACCCTAAAGAACCATCTCAGAGTTGCCTTCTCATAGCACTCATAGTTTAGAAGCTACAGAGTTAAGATGAACACAGCATGCTGTGTCTGCCTTGTTGCCAGTGGCACTGCACATCGGTGGGGGAGCTGCAGGGTAGCATAGAGGCCTGGGCTTCTAAACCAGAACAGTTTTGAAAGACTAGTTGGAAACTGAGGACAGAGTCTCTGTGGAAAAGTGACCTCCAGGTGTTTAGTTCTTGTCCATGGTGGCCACACACACTCTATGAGGAAGCAATGGAAGCTGTGTACCTGGGTGGGTTCTGGCTCATCTGATGATAAGAAGATGCTTCAACTGCTGTGTCTGTTGTCCTGTATCCTTCCATAAAGCTATAGAACTGTAGTATTAGGCTAAAGCTTATTGTGTCTTCTCAGTTAAACAACTTGAACTATACTTAACTGATACTTTAACAACCACTGTATCAGGACAGAGACCTGTAGCCAAGATCAGGCTTTCTAATTATTCCCCTCATCTTGGTCCTGAGAATCAGCAGCTGGGAGGAAACTGCTCATGGAGGACACTTACTCAATTGTTCTGCAATTAATTGAGGCTTCCCTCTCTCCCATCTTCCCTCTGGGGAAAGCTGGTGATGGGAATAAGAAATGACAGAACAAGATCCCCTGTGCTCATGGCTTCTAAGCACACCTTTACCCCACTGAAAGGCTTGAACAAAGGGATGTCAAATTCTTGCCACTTGCCAGGTAAAACAATCAATTCCTCATGGATAGAAGTGACTCAGGGTGGAAAGAATTTGTGTTTCTCTGTTACAAATTCAGAGAATAAGGAACATAGGTCTGCTCACATTTTATAAGCATGATTCTCTCTCCAGTGCAATACTCACTCCTTCAAGTTTGGGCCTTTGTTCACCTCTATATCCCTAGCCAAGAACTTGAGCAATAATTTCAATAAATACACAAATTTAAAGTGAATGACCATTCAATCATCAGCCCTTAATTTCTACACTATGCAAATTTTATTAAGTTTTACTTCACCAAAATTTACAGTAGAAGCTATGCAAAGATTATATGCATGAGATTTGTATTGCTTCTTTCTTCTGAAGATCTCCAAGTTGTGTACATGAAAAACATTTATGCAAAATTAATCTTATTCATGTTCTTGCTAATCTGCAAGTCGGAACTATCATCAGTGTTGGAAAATTGAGAACATTTTGAATAAATGTTCCAAGAACCAAAGAGGTTATTTCAATTTTTGCAATTTCACACAAAAGCCAAGTGTTTTGGGAATCATAAAGATCAGTTTCTGTAAACATGTATAGCTCTTAACACAGCAGTCAATTCCAGGCAAGGGAGTAGAGGCTGGGAAAATAGAAAATAGTCAGAAAAGACTGCTTTTTTTTAATAGAAAAAGGGAAAATATCCACATAAAGAAATGCTACTATCAAATCAGTGCCAAATAGGAATATACAATAAAGAAATTATTTGAATAATCTGACTAATAGGATATCTAAGAGCTCTTCCTGACACACTGTGAACAGTTACCATTGAACAGGAATGGTCTATAGCAATGTCACAGATGTCACAGGAGAGGATTGATAGAGTTGAGTCTAAGGAAATACACAAAAACATCTAGACTGTTACTCAAGCCAAAACTTTGGGGATATGATTAATTTTCAGTCCAGATTTAAGGTAAATTATCTGATTTCAACTTTGAACTCACGATCAGATAAAAAATTTTGATCGCCTCTGTGGTCATTTTTTTGCCAAGACAGGCCCAATGAACACAAGATTAAAAAGCAAGGTAAGCAATAGTAGTTAAGACTCGTTAAATATTAGCCTGACTTAATTAAAGCTAGATAGTGATCCTGTGAAAAGGATAAAGCATGAGTCAACAAGAAGAAGTAGTCTATGAGCCAGAATCTCTTCATGCACTCAACTAAGTTTGTGGAAAGCAAGAATGATTTCAGGACCTTAAAGAAGTATTCCATTGCAGTAGCCTGCAAGTTTTAAACATTGTTGCATTGTAGAAATGTGTCTTTATCTGATCACATACTAAAATTAATCTTCAGTCATCTTCAGGATTATTATGCACATGATTTACTTTCAAGTTCAACTGTACAACATCTTGCTGATTAATTAAACCATCCAATGTCTGTTTACACATTTCACAATTTTGTCTAATCCTCACTCAATTTTACTGCCCAGCAGGAGGATGCTAATTTAGAAATAGAAAATACTCATCAAGAAAATATAATTTAGAAAGAGAAGACCAGGGACAGAAGAATCAGTTCAGGTCAGGGCTAGTTCAGGTCTAATTCTGAGAGATGATGCTGGGTGCTCGGGAGGAGCATTAGAGAAAGCATGGGCAGCTGGGTGTCCAAACAGCTCAGCCAGAATTTGATCTCCACAAAATGTCCTCCATTGTTTTATTTGAAATAGTGTGGCTGAAAAATAATATCATAAAAGCTCCCATTAAAATGTGCATATGAAAAACACATTAAAATAAAAAATTGGCTCTTGGAATTATCTCTGCCATTTCCACTTGTATTAAGACAGTTAATTGAGGTCATATTGTATTTGTTAACTTATTATTTTCACATAATTGTTTATAGAGATTAGGAGAAACTATATACTTAATAGAAAATATAAATGCTTGCCTGATAGCAGAGGGTTGGTGGAAAGAAAAGTAACAAAACAAATGGAAAAAAGAAAAAAGATGGCTCAAATAAAATACTTAGTAAAAATGATTTGAGGCCAAGTTAAAAAAAAAATCTGGTGAATTGCTTTTTAAAGATCTAAAGCAGTTTCAAAACCTAAGAGAAAAGAGAGAGAAAAAAAGATCTAGAAATAGAGCAAAATGGAACTAGAAAAATACTGGCTTGAAAATGTGAAACTATAAATCTAAAATTAAAACTTCCAGATATATGTTATAGAAAATATTTTTTTTCCTTTTTGTAAGGAGCTAAGGATTTGGGAGTGAGGGGGTAATCAGACTGTGAGCAAAGCTAAAAATGACTAAAAAGAAATGTGAGGGTATAAAACATACATTTTTTTTTTCATTTTGGTAATGCTTTATTAAATGTTCCAAAGTAATCACCTAGAGAAAGCAGACCCTTATTTTCAGGAGGTATCTATGCCTCAAGAGTCTGGGGGTGCTCTTTAAGATTTGTCCCGTGAGTCTGCTGCAGGGCATTGTTCTATGCATGGTTCTTTAATCTGGGGCTCACTCAGAACTCCTATCACTGCTTATGGAGCTGGGGAAGCTGCAGATCAGCAGGTACTGGCAAACCTCAAAAAGAGTCCTTTTAAGAGCCAAAAAATATTGGCCTGACCCCATCGTACGTCCTTTATATACAACCCGGGGAACAAAACACTCATAGGGATTCTGGGAACAAAATAGTATGAACATTGCATCTCATGAGCCCTAGTAGATACAGCACTGAGTAACACTGTGAGGTAAAAGTAAGTTATGTCCATTAGAGGACTGGCAGGTAGGCCTCCTTCCAAAGGCCAATTCTGATTCATTCATGGCAGCTGTCTGGAGCACTTCTTTGGGAATGATTCCTAGGCTAAGTCTCAAATCAAAGGCAAAAAACACTGGAAAAAATAAATTTATAGTGCAAGGGTAATAGAAGTCACTCTTAACACATATTTGTCACTCCTGAGATAAAGAGTATCTAGAGAGATTTACTTGTGTTGTTCATGGAATAACCCAAAAGTAATTGTAGTGAGATTAAGCAGATAGTCCCAGAAAGACATCATATATACACACACACATATATGCACACACACTTGTAACAAGGGATGCAGGATACAGTCACAGGCAAACACTTCTTTTGAAAAATAGCACAGCCGGGCGCGGTGGCTCAAGCCTGTAATCCCAGCACTTTGGGAGGCTGAGACGGGCGGATCACGAGGTCAGGAGATCGAGACCATCCTGGCTAACACGGTGAAACCCTGTCTCTACTAAAAAAAATACAAAAAAAAAACTAGCCGGGCGAGGTGGCGGGCGCCTGTAGTCCCAGCTACTCGGGAGGCTGAGGCAGGAGAATGGCGTGAACCCAGGAGGCGGAGCTTGCGGTGAGCCGAGATGGCGCCACTGCACTCCAGCCTGGGCGACAGAGCGAGACTCCGTCTCAAAAAAAAAAGAAAAAAAGAAAAATAGCACATATTAGAATAGACACTTTTTTGGTTTATTTAAAAATTGGTTCCTTAATAATCAACTGCTAGTAGATTAGATTTTTCTGCATTTAAAAAAAAATAGCTTAGGGAAGAAATCCATTTGTATATATACCCAATTATGTAAATTACTTAACATTTACACAATTATGTGAATTAGTTCCTTACTCTCTTCACAATTAATTATCTCTGCAGCCAGCTGTGTGGGGGGCTGGCAGCTCCTGTTATATCACAGCTGTTTTTCCCACATTTCATCAGCACTCTCTTCCGGTTTGTCAGCGATCCCAGAAAGAAAAGTAACTCTCATTACAAGAAATCTTGAGGTTCTGGTTAACCACAAAGAACTAATGACCTCATTCTGACGCATATTCCATTGAAAAAGCATAAAAAATCATTAGTGAGACCTACAAACATGTTGTCAGTGCCTATGTTAAGGCATTTTAAAGCCCTTCACAAAATCACTACTTTAATCTAATTATACAATGATCCCTTACTGCTCAATTTTTTACTAGTCTATTTAAGTAGGTTTTTATTTGTTATTTGCATTTCCCATATTACTTAAAAAGCAGTAGGGCAAAAGAGGTCATGGATAAACCTGGCATCACACATACCTAACGGACGCATATGCAATTGTAATTCACCTTCGTTCTTTAAAATACCCTAGAAAGGTAGTTTTTGTTTTTAATTTTAAAAAATCTCCTTTAGCATTGTTTCTTCTTAAAATCCTGAGGTAAGAAGACATATAACTGAAATGCTCAGTGTCACACTGTTACTGCATGCTTGTCCCTATTTAGTTACCAGACAAGTACACTGTTTACAAGTACAGCAAGCCTTAATAGAAACATCAATATGGGATGTGCTCATATTGGCAGGAAGTGCATAAGAGCACTGACAGGCCTTTGTGTATTTGAGTTTAATGACAAGCTGACAGATAGCATCTTTTCACCTGTAATTGGACAACAACAGGACCAGAAGAGAGACAGGCTCCTTTGCTAGTGTTCCAGAACCTCATTTGTTAGCTACCTCACTCTTTACCATTAAGGATATGAGGATTAATACCTCTTGAGTTTTTTCTAATGTCTCCATTATTTTTAAAACTAAACTACAGAAACATAAAACTCAAAAGGCTGAAAAAGAAGGCTTAATTTTCACAATCAGCAATTTCTAAAATAATCTATGAATCAACCATGGAAAAATAAATGTATTCATTCCAAACTAATCTTTCAATCACCATCCAAGAAAATAATATCTGCCATTTTAGTAGGAGACATTAAGGGAAGATTAACAGGTAAAGATTACTTTCAATCAGATATCTTTGTCATTGTCATCATCATCTTCAGGTAGCCTTTACCAAATATCTTTCTGTATATTTCATTAATAGCCAGCTGCTGCTTTGGGCTTTAACAAGTTAGAATATTCCACACTGACAGAGAGATAAAGAACGTGTAGAGAATTGAAAAACATCAAATATATGGATCAAAAAGGTAAAGTGCACATTCTCATTTTATGAATAGGAAAGTATTGCAAAACGGGGAGCCATGAGAACTGTTATTTTAATGGGTTTAGGTTTCAGTTAAACAGTTTTTCTTTTCTAACTATAGAGATTTAAAAAATAGCTTAGTAATCCTTCAAAATAAAATGGTGTTCACCTATCATTTTAATGGTTAAGAAACTATCCCTGTAACGCAATTTGGTTAGGGCACAGATAGCAAGAATCTATAAATGTGCTAAAAGGGCTTTTCTTTTGGGACAGTAATGGTTTGACTAGAAGTCTCAGCATATTAAAAATAGAAGGTTTTACAACTTGCTTAAAGAAGAAGAAAGAATAGTTTCTGAAATGGAATAAGAAAAGGTCAGAAACAAAAACAATCTATTTTTTAAGAGATTGGTTTAGAAGAAGCATATTATTTAGAAATTATTGTTGCCTGACAAGAAAACACTAGAATAGAAAAATAGCACTTTTTGGCTTATGGGAGGAAAGCTCACAGGGCCATTAAAATTGAAAATTTAGTATGTGCATATAGAATGGTCAAGATGAGGCCAGACTTGCTTCCACAGAGGTCATAAGTTATTCTCAAACAAACAAACAAACAAAAAAACTGGTCAAATAAGATGAACAATATCACTGATTTCCAAGCTTGGTGGCCAAGAACAAGATTCTTTGAAAGAATGGGTTATTTTTAATAATAATAACAACAATGGTAGTTTGTAGTAAATGTTTCAAATGCATCAGGCTCCATGCCAGTTTTACATGCACTATCTCCTGTAATCACTGCACCAATCTGATGTAGTGGTAGACTCATAAACATTACAATCCCCTTTTAAATATGGGAAAACTGAGGCTTAGTGAGGTTATATAGCTTGACTTTGGTTACATTCTAAGTTTCAGAGACAGAAGTTGAACTCATCTTTGATTCTATAGCTCTTGGAACTGTTTTAGTTACTGTTCCACATTCTCTGAGCTATCTACTGCCTTAAAATGAAAGTGAAATCTTACGAAGCACTTGCAAAATGCAGTGCAAGAAGAAAGCACAGGTTGCCTAGTAGTTAGTCTCAAGAGAAATATGATTCCAGTAGAGTTGATGCAGTACAGCAAACTGTAAAATATATCAGATAAAAAGAAGAGCTTGACTACGACGCCTTTGACTCAGCAACATAAGTCAGCACTGGAAAGGGCACTACGAGACAAGCCAGAGATGAATAAGAAACAAAAACATGGGCATAGCAGAATGGCAGCGATTCATATAGAAAGACATATCTATCTGAATTTCAACTTAAGTAAACACTGGGGTAGCCCAAAGAGTGATGGTAGCCTACCTATTCTGAAACTTTACTGCTAGAAAAGACCATTGGTCTGGCAAGGAAAAGTGTGGGATCGAAAACTCAAATGGCATTAGGCAGTTCAAGCACAAAGCCTGAGGTCTGCTCTGGCCATTTGTGGCTTTTGCTCAGATAGAAATTCCTGAACTCGTATAGACTCAAAGCAATGTGGTTTAGTGCCTTGGTGAGGATTACTTTTGTTTGATTCTGCTAGAGATCTAATTCACTAACCTCATTTTCCTAAGTTCCATGTGGAAACTCAGGTACAGAGTGGATTTCTTAGGAAGATGTTGGGATCATGGAAGAGAGAAATCAGAAAATGAGTCATGATTAAAATGCTCTTTTTTAGAAAGCTATTTTATGACACCAGACTGCAAGAATCAAAAGTACATTAGGATGTCAGCAGCAACATTTACACACTGCCTAAACCAGCAATGGCCACTCTTTTCATAATCGTGAATCCCCATTGTTTCTACAGAATATGTTTAGACCATATATGTAGGATATATATGTGTAACTCAGTAGATTAGAAACATTGTAACAATGATTCCTAAAATTAGAGTATTACAAAATAGCCCTGAGATATCAAAAGCCTAAACATTTATGTAAAGGCGACTTCTAATCTCATTTTTAAAGTTTGGTACTTTCTATTACTGTGAAGGAAATATGGATTGGCTATCAAGGGACTTCCACCACTAACTAATATTGGACAAAGATCATCTCACTTCTCTGTGTGTCTATGTCTTCACTTTTAAAGTGAGAGAGACAGGCTGAGTATTTATACTAGAAAAAGCTTTAATTTCAAGGAAATCTGACTAGAATCCCAACATGGATAAACAGATGAAAATGGGTCCGTTCACTTGAAGCAGAGATGGGGGCCAGAAGGAACGTAAGGATGAGGTAGAGAGTTGGAGGAAATGGAGAGGTCAGTAAAGGATTGACAAGTAGAAGCATTAGCGGGAGTGACATAGTTAAACTGGGAAGCAAACAGGACATGGCAACTGGAAGGCAGGCTGTCTGAACTAGGGATTTTGGAAGCAGACTGGTGTTGCATCTTATGGACAGATGGCAAGGGCCAGAGTATACTGGCATCTGTGGTGCAGAGAAGACAATTTGTGTGAAGGGCTCAGGAAATCACGTGGCTCTGGTGATGAATGGGTTGATATATGGAATTAATTAAGTTGGAAAGAGTGACTGACCTGATGCAGAAGATTCTGGAAAGGCAGTGAGTGACAGCACAAGGAGGGAGCAATTGGGGTCAACTTAGCACCAGCCCCAGCAAGGAGAGGGAAAAAAATTTGGAAATGACAATGGAGGAAAAAGCAGACTGTGACTCAGTCCCCCAACCCTGAGGTGAGTGGATTTGAAAGAGTCAAAAGTAATCACTTGGAGATCCAGAGGGGAACAGGTGATGTCAGTTAAGTCAATTTCAAATAATTTTCAAATTTCAAATAAGAAAACTCAGAAAGAACTTTCTGAGAAGCCATTGGGTTTACTGAGTTTAAAGAAGAAATTCTTTCTGGAATTACTAAACAGTAGCCATGTTTCTCCTCCAGGCATTATCCAGTATCAACAAGTTTGAGATTCATAGTTGGCTCACATTCCATTGGTCAGTCAGGGTGGTGGTGTGTGTGCTATGTGCAGTGTGTTGCAGGCAGTGTGAAAGGGGTGTAAGAGAGGAGGTCAGATTTGGTCTCCTGAAAAATCGCTTACAGGATTATAAAAACTACTATGCTCAAGCATCATATATAGGTATTCAAAATGCATATGATAAATATAGATAACTTGATTTTTCTCTTGTGTGTTCAGTTGATATGCTAAGGCAATAATTTCAGTCAAGAGAAACACACAACAGAGCTCTAAGTAAGCAGGTCTGAAATAATGTTATGTCAGTTATTAACTGGCAAGAAACCAGCAAATGTTTATAATTGGAAGGAAAAAAATCAATAGTTTTTTATGACAAAGTTCAGCATCGAAATGATCTGGAGACTGCCCTACAGAATTAAAGGCTCATAATACCAAGTTGCATTCCTCTGAAGTAACCAAATACAAATGCAGTCTCCCTCTGCCACTTCTCTCTGTCTAAGCAAATCCACCCACTGCAAAAGGAACCAAAGGAACAAGGAAACTACACCGTAAGTACCAAAAATGACGACTTTATTGAACACCTATTGTACTTACTTTGCTTTATTGTCCACAGCTAATGCCATGTTCCCCCCACTCCCACCTCCCATCTTACCCATAGATGGAACGAGGCACTATAGGAAGGGAACATGCTTTGCTACACACTGATAGATAATATCATCAGCTGGACAGTATTGACATCTTTACATACATAAAATAATGATCATAGTTCCATTAGAATAACCACATTAGCATAAGATTTAAAATGAGATAATTGTACAGGGAACCATTTAAAATGGAATGATTATATTTTAATTTTACATCTGAGTGTGCAAAGTTGTAAATGGAATCCAGAGGCTCTGTGGAGTAGAGAGGAAAATGAATTCACCAACCCATGAATAATTATCCTTTGTAAACTCCAAATTCAAAGGCTAAATATTCATTTACTATGCTTCATGCTCTTTGATCGTACTCTTTAGGCAAAGAAAGTGTTGACTGAGCATTGTTCCCTACTAAAGCTTGTGAAAATCAAATACATTTCTGAACTGTAAATACAGTTTCATAGGTTAATAGTCACTAATAGCTTGTAATTAATGAGTAGCCCATTAGGTAAATAGACCACATTGAAATTTCAGCTGAAGCTTCATATTTGAAGGGTTCTCCTTTCAATTATTCTGAAGGCCATGAAGTCTGTGTCCCCAGATTTTTGGGGAATTTGCTTGCACATTTTACCATCTAACATCTCAAAACTCTCTTTCAGTTGCTACTTCCTCCCTCCCCATTAAAACCTGCTTTCAGGAAAGAATCTAAAAATATAATACACAATCAGATAGTCCTTGAATTTTAAATGGTACAACAAGTTTTGTACCAGTGAATAGAGCAATGCAATTTAGTTGAAAGACATAGGGGTGATTTTGGAGAAAGAAAGTGGAAGCCATATTGGCCTAGGTTTGAGTACTTGATTTGTTATTTCCTGGATACATATTCTTGAGAAATGACTCAATCTTTCTGATCTTTAATGTCCTTATTTACAAAATGAAGATAATCAATCCCAGGACAACTCTAGCTTCTGTGGAACTTTGTGCATAACAGAAAAGGCTTTCCCTCCAGGCAGACTCATCTTCTTGGGTTCATAGATCATCAAGAGGAATGCCACCTGGATTTGAGCCCTACCATCCCTCAGGCAAATGCCTTTATTCAGTGCACAAACAGCACTAGAATACATGGCAGCCCTGATGACAGTTACCTTGCTGGGCTGTTACCATCGTGAAAGGAAATGGTATACATGAACATGCCTTACTGCAGGGCCTACGGCCCAGCCGTTACTAACTTTTTCAAAGCTGTTTTCTTACAGTTCTTTCATCTTGTATTTCATAATCATACACACCTGCATACATATACGCCACTTAATACGTTGGATAATATATAAATAACAATAAATTTATATTAATAAGTAATTCATAATAATAAATGTACTTGAAACAAGGCATGAAGCAGGGTGACTACCTTTCTCAGGGTAGGTGTCCACAGAGGCAAGTTGCTTATCACTTACAGAAAGGCCAAGTGTGATTATGTGGTGGAGTCAGTTTATGGTCAAGGTTAGGTGCTTCGGCTCAGAGTAGATGGTCCCGAGCTCAAAATCGATGTGGGTGACTTCTTCTAGAAACTATTCCGTAACTCGAAAGCAGGCTGCTACAGAATTGTATTATTAGTGTTATTTGGCAGTGCCCAAAAAGCTGTAGCCTGACTGCCTGGGTCATTTCCTACCTCTACCACTTTGTGTTGTGTGACCCAGGCCAGGTTGCTTATCTCTGTTTCAGATACCTCATCTATAACACATGATAAAATAAAATAAATAGGAGGAGGAAGAATAACATCTGTTGAGGCTGTTGTGAAGACTTCAGGAATTAATTTAGACAAAGGTTTAGAACAATGCCTTACACATAATCAGTGGGAGGTATGTGTTCATCATTGTCATCATCATCATCATCACCATCACCATCTTCACCATCACTATCATTATTACAATAGCATCAGCATCATTACAATACTTAGCACAGTATTTACTATCTATGTAACCATGTTTTAAGTGATGACCCTCTTTTCTGATATTATCATTTTCCTAACTTAACTGTATCTCTAATTTTTCTTCAACAAATATGTATTTCTTGAGAGTAAAAACAATAGAAGTTATAATAATACAATAGTGGTTTAAATTATCTTGGTGCTAAGAAATACATACAAAGAGATATCAGAAATAATCTCTTCTACCAAAAATGTAAATATGTCGATGGGGAGTCAGAGTATATTATAAACAAATAAATAGGCAGAGGGTAAACAGGGATTGGTTTGAAGGCTGAACTCAGCATCTCACCTTGCCCTGCAGCCATTTTGAGGCTATATTCACTACTTTGTCAGTCTTACCACTTCCAAGATCTGTCTGTCTGTCTATCTATCTATCTATCTATCTATCTATCTATCTATCTATCTATCTATCCATCTATCTATCTATCCATCTATCTATCTATCTATCTATCTATCTATCTATCTATCATCTGTCATCTACATAACAGATATCTAGAGATAGGGCAAAAGGAAATAGAGATAGAGGGAGAAAGAACAGGAGAGCGTGAGAGAGAGAAAGAGAAATGTTTTGCTAAATGTTTTGTGTTGATATGGGGAAGAGAAGTCACATCCACACTAGATAGCTCCATAATAATATTCTCATCATACATCCTGGTTTTTCTTTACTTCTTTGCACTCTCAGGGGCTCCTTGGCCCTCTCATCTATCTTCCCCCTAGATTCTGTCTCAGAGGTTCATCTATCAGAACGTCAAGCCATCTTGGAAAATATTCACATTTTTGCTTCTCCATATTACGCCTCACTTCCTCTCCACCTTTCCCCAACTTCAAAACCTTTACCATTTACAGTTCTTCATCTCTCATTGAAGGCTTCCTATACCCAGGCTCATTCTAAACCCCCTTTCCCAAATTAAATTCTTATTATATAAATGTGTAAACTGTCTATCCAGTCAGTCCTGGTTTTTTATTTATTCAACACATATTTATTGAGCAACTACTATGTACTAGGCACCAGGCCAGGAGCTATCTATCTAATTCTACCCCCTGTCCAAAGTCTAGCCAGGTCTAACTCTCTGCCTCCTCTGGAACTGCTATGTAGCACTTAGTGTCCACAGAAGCTATTTTAGCCTTTAACTGTTTTAGGTGTTGACATTTTCCCAACTGGACTCTCCTTGCAAGAAAGAGCTATGTCATATATGTCTAGGTGTTCAATCTGTCATCTAGAATATATGCTCCACTAGGGCGGGAATATGCATTGTCTGTTTTGTTGCTTTATGAAGCCAAGTGCTGGGAACGTGTTTATTACAAGACTGATGCCCAGAAACATTTCCTAAATGATGAATGAATCTCCCTCACACCTAGCAGGATGTTAAGCACACATTATGTGCTTTAAATCAACACCGAGACAATTGAGTGTTTAACATTAATTATGAGATTTTTTCTAAATGTCTACAAAACTACATAATCTTTGAACAGTTCCAAAAAAGACTGTTTTTGTGCCCAAGGACATACGAACAGATTCCAGAGATTCTTGCCATGCAGTTGTGGCAAGAATAACTAGAACACCACAGCTCCTTAAAGATGAAAGTTCACCAATATTGTCAAAAGCACAAATAATTACCAAAATGAACTCATTCTTCTATACATTATCCATAGCTTATCAGTTGTATGCATGGGTCACCGATAGGTTCTACTTTCAAGGATTTCATTAATTGTATTACTTGGTGTTACTAGCACTGCTCAGTAATGATGACAATTTGTTGACCATTAATAACGGTTGTTTTTAATTTACACACTTTACTTAGAATGCTAGAATAATGCTGTCATTTCATAATCCAGTATAGTCTGACACTTAAAAAAAAACTAAGATCTTACAAAGAACTCAGTGTATAAAAACATAAAGGTGGAGTTGTTCTGATGATACTGGAAGAAGGAGAGTAAAGAGAGTGCAGAGCCCCACCTGCTTACTGCACCTACTTCACCTTCGACCAAGGCATCCCCACCTCCACGTGGCACTAAGCAGAACCCTAGGTCATGCAAAACACAGTTCAAATTACACTGGACCAGCACCAGCTGCTTACTTAACAAAGAAGAAAGGAGTGTCAAAAAGGTTAAGAGACCTGCCAAATATCTTTCAGCGCTGGGCAGGGGTGGAGCCATAAGGGATGCCTGATCTCCAGTCCAGGGGTGTTTCCACCATGCTGTAACTGCCCCTAAATCAAGGTCATCACTGACAATAGGCATTCTTGCCTAAATTATTCCAGGCATTTCACGCCTCCAAGGAGGGGTGCCTACTTTCATCCTACCAGGCTTGTTTTGATTCCTCTCTCTACTTTCCCTCGGGTTATGAATCCAGTTTTTAGGAAATGTCAGGTTACCAACTTGTTTAACACTTTTTTCCATGACCCTTAAATTGTTCTCCTGAAACTTCCGACATGAAGGTAGTTAGATTAGCACTTAGAGGTGTTCTAGCATACTATTTAGTGCCTATAGAGTGCTTTTCACCTCAAAGGCAACTGTCTACAGGGCAATTTTCATGGATGAAAGACGTAGGCAAACAGTCACATATGTTGGTGCATTTATAAAGCAGTTTCATTTAAAGCCCCAAGGCCTTAAATGGTACCTCGGCAAACAGATGTCTATTCGTTTTATTATTATTATACATTTACACCGACACACATCATTAGTTCTTTATTGACATCCTGTTTTATTTTTATCTGGTTTTAATGCTAGCTGTGAATGTCATCATAAAACTGTCTTCTAGAATACCTGCTGATAGGGAAGAGGAAAAGGATGAATCAAAACTCAGTACCATATGGGGGAGGAGAGCCCTCAGGATCCCTGCTGCCTGCATGGCTGAACAGCAGATGAAGCACACAGGGTGAACGTTGAGTCAGTGGAAGATGGAACTCGCAAGGCTGTCTTGGAGAGCATCGATGCTCCCAGCTCAGCATTAAAATGCAGCCTGGTGGTCATTGGAGTTCTCAGCTCTGATGTCTGACTTCCACAGTCCTGGGGAAAACCCCAAGCCTGTGACTGCTGGAGGAAATGCAATTAGGGCCTCTGAGAGAGAGAAAACCAACATTTAATTTGCTTATCCCAAGTTAATTACCAAGAGTTGGACTTCTCTCCTCCAACTTCTGCCTGGTTGATATTCCTCAGCTTTTGTTTTTGTTCTTTGTTTTTTGCTGTCATTTTTGTTATACTTAATTTTTTCCCTTACCATTTAATTTTGCTTTTGGAGGAAAGCTCTCAAGAAAGACACTTTCAGGACCATCCAGATTATCTAATTTCAATGACTGACTGAACTTCAAATATGTAATTTAGGCTTTCCCAAGCTGCTCGATGATATGACGCAGTGTTGCTTTTGACTGTACATTATTTTTCATATGGTGGAAGTGTAATGTGAATCATTCTAATAGCTCCTGGCATCACATCCACCTACTCTTTCTCTTTGTGCAAGTAATATTCATGCATGTGAGCAGCGTGCATCAAAAAGCATACAAGAAATCACGGTGGAACTCTGGGGATAGCATGGCATCCACAAAAGTCATATAACTGTAGCTTGCATCCATAGAAATATAATGCCCACTACAAGGAGAGGTTATAAACTGGAATACTCCAGTCAGGCGATATGTGTAGATAAGTGTTAAGTTTTGTCTAGACACCTTTTAAGATGGGTATTGAAATACTGTCATTTAGAATATGATCTGAGTTCTTGTCCTGTCCTACATGAACTTGTGGCGGGGGGCTCCCCATGTGCATTATCAGGCCATCTCCCAACACTTTCCCCCTCTGAGCATCTTTTTGTTCCCAGCTCAGGCTTAGCTCATTCTACCCAGGGCCTTTCACTTACAAGTCCTCCTGCTTCAAAACCTCTTCCTCTTCCATGCTAGCTAATTATCCCCATTCAGGTCTTAGAGAAATCTCCCTGATCATCAAATCTGAAAGCTTGTCTTCTACCTTCACACGTGCACTGCCACACACACACACACGCATATCCCTTTTCACTCTTGTATCTCCCTTTGTCATTTTCATCTTGGCACGAATCACTCTCTGAAATGATCCTCTGTGCGTGTCTGTGTGTGTAATGCTTATCTTATCATCTGATTCCTTTGCTCCTCTATAAGCCTCATGAGAGGAGGGGCCTTCCCTTCCTTGTTTCTCACCATATCACCAGCTCCTAGAGCAGTGCTGATACATGACAGGAACTCAGTGATTATCTGTTAAATGAATCATAAGTAAATGAAGACAGTATGTCTGGTGTTGGCTGACCAGGGTGGTGAGGGGACAAAAGGGGCTTATGTGAAAAACTACCAAAGCAAGGGAATTTGAGCCTGGGAAAGGGGAGATTTAGAGAAGCCATGATAATTGTCCTAAACAATTTGAGAGATCACCACACAGAAGAGGGTGTGGTGAGGTCAGAGGCAGGGAATCTGGGCATGTACTGTTCAGCCCCTGTTAGGGAGAACATTATGGCAAATAGAGTTCTTGAAAAGGACGAGCTTCTTGGTAACATGGTGCTTTCTTGAAATGTGAAGTATTCAGGGGAAAAGCTTGAAGTCACTATCCGGTGTAGAAGGTAATTCCATTTTGGAAATAAGAATATATGGGAATTACAGATGAGAGAAAATTGATTCTTAAAGAAAGATTACTTATTCTAGTTCTTTACTCAATGGAAGAACCAAAGAGTAAGAGAGGTAAAATGTTTTGTCCCAAAGTGTAGCCAACACTGTTAGCTGACTAATCCCACACCTATTCCCCAAATTATTGTCTCTTACTCATTTTCAACATAGAGTGTGAGAATGCTAAAAACTAAAACTAATTTCCCTAGTTTCTCTTGCACTTGGGGTTGACACTGACATAATTCTAGCCCATGAGAAGTAAATGAAGGATGGTGGGGACTTTTAAGATATCTTTGCTTTCTTGAAGAAGAAACAGGGTGGCTATTGCTGTCTCTCATTCTGCTTCTTGAACTGGAAGTGAATGTGAGGGAAGGAGCTACAGTAGTCATTTTGTGACCATTAGAGAAGCACTGAGATGCTGCCTTTAACATTGTACTGAAACAAGGCCAACAACTGACTCCTTTTAGACTTCCTTACTTGTTTTAAAAGACTGTCAGTGGGGTTTTCTTGCAGCCAAAAGCATTTGTGACTGACACACAGATATTACAGAAAGTGGCAAAGTTTAGATTAATTTCATATTTTATAATGCTCAGGCAGGTAGATTTTTCATTACATATACTTACTCACTGGTTAACTATTATTAAATGCCTACTGTGTTCCAGTCACAGTGCTAGGACCTGGGGAATTTGTTGGGATCTCTGGCAATACAAAAATCTATCATGCTAGAAAGGAAACACTAGTGAAGACATGATTACAATTCAGTGAGATGAGGGCTATGAGGGAGGAATACATAGGACAACAGAGAAGCCCAAGTTCCAAAGTGGGCACAGAGAGGGCATCCTCAAAACTGACATCTACTTAGAGTTAAGACTTAAATAAAGAGTAGAAGTTAACCAGATGCATCTAGGCAGAAAGAGATTGTAGTGCAGAGAGCAAGGTCCACTCAAGAAGCTGCAAAGAGTTTGGCAAGACTGAAACTCTGTGTGTGTGCAGGAAGGGGACTGCAGGGAGATGACGGGGGAGGTGTCAAAAGGTGAATCTGGAGGGATATGCAGGAGCCAGGTAAGAAAAGGGTTTCCTTTGCCAAGGTGATATGTTGGAATGGTTTCCAGGAATAGGTTCTAGGAAGTTATTGAAGGTTCAAAAGTATGAAAATGACTGATCAGACTGGCATTTCAGAGTGATCACCCTGGTTTCCAGGTGGAACATGCACCGGTTGGGCGGGTTTGTTAGGGTGCTTCAAGACTGAAAGTCAGGGAGGTGGGTTCGGAGGCAGATATGGTGGGATTTGAAATTTTAGAGGACATCTTCAAAACGTTAAGAAGGCAGAAGTGAAATGATTTGGGGATGATTAGGTAGAGAGTCTAAGGCAGAGTTAACGGTGACTGAAAGGATGGTACCACCTATCCAAAGTTAGGGAAACATCACACCTCCTCAAGACTTCAGTGTATTCCATGTGTCGAGTCTGTTTTCTGTTCCTAAATCTACCGCCCTAGAAAAAGTACCAATGAAATAAAACATCAAGTGATTTGAGCACCAAGTGGGAAACTGGGGATTCCTTAACTGGGATGCTGATTTTCATATGTTAATAATTTTCTGTATGTACTTCTCCATATTTTAAATGGAATATGCATTTCCTAGAAATTTTACAATAATTTGATATTATGTAAAGATAGTTGAATAAAGTAGTCCCTGTTGCTAGTAATCATAAAGATAAATTTAATTTCCACTGGCCACATAATTTATCTCATTATCTTATAGTTACAGCTTGTACACATATAATAATGTCACCAAATGTCACTTAAAATAATATTTTTCTTTTTAAATGTTAAAATGATTCTTTTCAGTTAGTTTAACAAAAACTTTTTAAACTCACATTCATATTTTCAAATATAAAGTGAGTTTCAATAGTACCTTTGTTTCATTGCTAAACTTTAATTCTGCTTTTTTCCTTAATGATAAAATGAACATCACAATGATTACTTCTCATTTATATTCATAAATGTACCTAATAGCTACACTGGCCAAATATCTAACATAATTTCAATTTCTAGAAATCAACATTTCTAGACCACATGCTCCCCAAAGTATTTTTAAAATGTTTTCATATATTTTTTGCTCACATTTCACTAATTGTATAAAAAATATAAAATTTATTTATTTATTTTTTACCTCAGGAAACATATGGTGTAAATGCTTAAGGAAATGTGAGTCATGTCTTTGATGAGGCAACTACTGAAAAATCAGCTCCTTCTGCTACAATATAAATAGCATGATAAGCCCTATCAAAGGTCAAAATCTAATTTTAAAATATGTATTTCAAGAATTTTTATTTTAGCCATCTTGCCATGAATTAGAAATACGGTCTGTTCAGTGGCCAACTCTGACATTTTCTAGTGCACTTGGTTTTCAGTTTTTGGAGCAGGAGAGAGGAAATACATTTTGTTATATTTCAACTCAAAGATCTCTGAGCTATTACAGAGCAAAAAAAAAAAAAAAAAAAATCTTCTCTATCCATTCCCTACCCTACTCCCCCCAGAAAAATCCTTTCACCTCCCAAACAATTTCTAAAAATACATTTTTCTTTTTTGTTAACTGCTCTCTTGAAACTTGAAGATGTGTCTGAAGGATTTGCTTGTCAATGTTACTTATTTCTAAACTCCCATCTGGTTCTCAAAAAGTCTTTCCTCCTCTTCCCAAGCAAACACCTCTGAAAGTTGTAATGGATTTGGCAGTAGCAAGCTGCCTATGTTTATAACTCTGAGCACACAGGTGATGCCACCTATGAAATAGCACTTGGCACCTCCAGCCATCTCTGTCTAATTGTGAGCTTCAAGTTCACTGGGTGCTTGGGAAGGACAGCTGATTAAATACCCCATCCAGGAGGGAGCTAAATTAACAGGCAAGAGGTCAGGCTACTTGCTTGCACACTACTTGAAGTTGAGACCTGTGACAAGAATGGAATTTTGCTCCCCTCAATTTTTATATATAAAAAAAATCGAGGTAGAGGGAGGTTAATTGCTTTAATGCCTTCAGAATTTAAACACTAGATCTCTTGCTCATTGTTTAGTGATGAAACATATCAGAGTAGGTCTGTTATACTCACCATGCATGGCTGAAGCTGGACTTCATTTCCACTGACTGATCGCCATGTTTGTACAGATCATGTGCAGCTAATTCCTGAGCTTGTTTTTCAACCTGTCAAACACCTGGAGTACAAAATTTGATTCCTTCAAAGAGACTGCTCGAATTCATTTGTTTTTGCAAGTACCATGAATAAGTTTTTAATTAAATATTAGTATAAGAGAATACATATTTATTGTGATGATTTTAGAACTAAGCAAAGGGACAAAGAATCTCTAACTCATCCATACTTTCTCACCCAGAGGTATCCATGGCTGACAGATGGATGTATTTACTTCTAGTCTTTTAAGATATGCGTATATTGGCCGGGCGCGGTGGCTCAAGCCTGTAATCCCAGCACTTTGGGAGGCCGAGACGGGCGGATCACGAGGTCAGGAGATCGAGACCATCCTGGCAAACACGGTGAAACCCCGTCTCTACTAAAAAATACAAAAAACTAGCCGGGCGAGGTGGCGGGCGCCTGTAGTCCCAGCTACTCGGGAGGCTGAGGCAGGAGAATGGTCTAAACCCGGGAGGCGGAGCTTGCAGTGAGCTGAGATCCGGCCACTGCACCCCAGCCTGGGCGACAGAGCAAGACTCTGTCTCAAAAAAAAAAAAAAAAAGATATGCGTATATTTTTCCGAAACTGATACCATGTTATATAAATGCATATCCTGATTTTCCCATTTAATATTTTATGGTATGCAGTTTTCCATTTTTTAATATTTCAAATATTATTTGCAAACAGGTATTTTAATAATTGCATAATAGAGTATGCATAGGCCATTAAACCCAGCAGTGCATGATCTGGCCAGGTCACCACTCCAGCCTTACCCTCAGACACTGGAAATTGCTATCTTTTCATTTAGGCTTCCTTCATATATCTGGTTCTTCCTGCCTGGAAAATCCTTCCTTGTGGTAGGCATAATTTTAAGATGGCCCCCAAGATTCTATACTCTACATGCATGTCCTATATGATCTCCTTCTCTTACGTGTGAGCCTAATCACGAGCAGGATGAACGGTCGCTCCCATGATTAGGTTACGATGTGTGGAGAAGGTGGAGGGATTTTGCTGATGTAATTAAGGATCTCAAATCAGTTGATATTTGAATTAACCAAAAATGGCAGTTATTTTGGGTGGGGCTGACTGAATCAGAAGAATGTCCATAAGGAGGAGCTGGGTCCTTCCTGAAGAGGAACATTCTCTTGGTGGTCTTGAAGTAAGTGGCCACGTTGTGAGAGGATCTGCCAAAGGATGAAATACTGCAGGCAGCCTCAAGGAGCTGAGAGCTGCCCCAGGCTGGCGATCAGCAAGAAAGTGGGAACCTCAGTCCTAAAACCACAGCAGCTAAATTCTGTCAACAGCTTGAAGGAGCTTGAAAGAGGACCCTGAGCCCCAGACATGAATGCCGTCTGCAAAAGCCTGATGGCAGCCTCGGGAGACTCTGATACACACCTGACTCCTGACCCAGGGAAAATATGAGATAATGAATGTTGCTTTTAAGCCACCGAGTTCGTGGTAGTTTCTGATCCAGCAAAAGAAAACCAATGCATTCCCTCTCTCTTCCTCTGGTAACTTCCACTCAGCTTTCAGGTCTGAGCTTTGAGATCCCTTCCTTAAAGGATCCTTTCCTGGCCCCACCTATTTATTGTCCCAGCTCATTTTTACTTCCTCCATAAACAGCAATGACAGACAGAATGGCAGTTGCCTATTTTCTCATCTGCATGTCTCTTGCATGATAAACAAGTATGGATACTGAGCCTCAGAGAGGTGAAGATCTATTTGTTTGATGGCTAAAATACATTGGGACATCTCAGGAAATAGCAACACATGTGAACACAACACAAACTTAAATTTGAGCAGATTTGCCAACACAAGATGTAGTTGGAACAAAAATATAGTAAATTTACCATAATGTGTAACATTTAATGTATTATCTGAAACTGTTCACACATCAAGGTGACTCAGAAAAACCTACTGAAGCAAATTTCATTGAATAATTCATGTGTGCATTAGCTGTGTGGATACGCAACCTGATTCATTTTGCTACCCGGCCTTGTCAGTTTTTATGTAAAAAACTGTAAAATCACTTAGAGTGAATAAAACTGCCTATTTATGGTAATTTCTCATTGTGGATTACTTCTGAAGAAAATACACAGTTCTTTTCACCGGGTTTCAAAGCCTGGTTAGCCAACAGGATCCCAGAAGCAGTTATGTGCTGGAGCTGAGTGACTCATCTGGGAGATTACAGTAGGTGAGCATGCTCTACATGCTAATTGCGTCAAGCTGAAACCATTCAGATATCAGAAATAAAAGCAAATAGAAGGGTGATATTTTAATTCTGCATTAACGATAGGGGTTAAAATAATAATGCAGCTAAAATAAATACAAAAGCCCAGTGACTCCCTGCTTTTTTCAGGATGAGTAAGGGAAAAAAGTAAATTAAAAATCACTAGATTATATGCAAAACTGCCTATTTATTTGCCTTACTGATGGTGGTACTGGACACTCACTGAAAAGGTTAGCATTAATTGGCTTTTGATAAGGATAAATTCTGCATTTTCAGCACTGCTGGACTGATGAGCTAGAATTACAGTATTTCCTAAAACCCATCAGTTCCCTCTAATTGGGTCTGTCCAGGAGAAAAGCTGTCAGATCGGGGAAGAATTCAATAATTCTCAAGCTTTGTGTTTCATAAAAACCACCTGGGATGCTTGTTAATGTTCCTATTCCCCCTTTCTCATAGAAATTCTGACTCCTTAGGTTTGAGGTGGGACAATATATATGTTTTAAATAAGCCCCCGAGATGATTATGATACAGGTAGTTTAGCTCTTACACTTTCAGAATCATTGAGTAGATCACTTAAGATATTCATCATCATTGCTTCTCAGAAGACTTGCTCCTAAGACCAGAAGATATTTGCCTGGTGTCTGCTCTGCCTGAGAAAGAATCTTCAATGTGCATGGGGTCCTATAATGCACATGAGGAGTAGAAAGCTCCAGGCCGACAGGGGCCAAGTAGGGTGCAAATGCTAAAATATCACATGGAGACTCCAGTGAATTAGAGTCACCTAAAGAAAAGCCACCATTTAATGTGCAGCATTCTTTGTAGGTGGGAATGTGAGCAGGGTATTGCCAGATTTGCTGTTTTCGAGAGAAACAGAAAATACGAATTTTTATGTAAACTCCCTTGATTTTTTTAAAAAACACTGGATTTTAAAAATTAAATTTGTAATTGGGGTAAGGGCTGCAAGTTTTCAACCTCTGCCTTAATTTATCAGGATAATTCTCCATAAAATTTGAGAAATGGCAGAGCCTATTTCTTTGACAGTGGTGGCGACATGAGAACAGGAACATGAACTCCATGGGTGAGAGATGGAAGGGAATACCCAGGCACACGGTGTTGCTCAAGGAAAGACAATTGAGCTGCCTTTTCATACAACTCAGTGCTGTGAGGAGCAAGTGTTTTCTAGTGTCCAGAATATGAAACCTGTAAAAATTGGATTTCTTCTTCCTCTTCCTCCTTCTCTTCTGCAAAAGGTTTTCAGATCTTCATTCCCATTGTATCTCACACCTAATCACCATGATCCTGCAGAGTAGGTCAACTCAAAGTTGGATCTATAATATTTTTAAATGCTATAAAGTAGATTTCAGTCCCTGAGTTGGATTCAGCATCATTCTTCAGGCTGGCCTATAACTGACAGGGTCTCTGGCTGTGCAGAATGCTAAGCGTGAGATGTACAGGGTGGGCACCAGTTCAGGTAAGGCTACATGTCAGACTGTTAGCTGTGTTCCAGGGATAACAGGAACCTTTCTTTTACCAGTCAAGTTCTTCACGAGTCATGGTACCTTTTAGAAATATTAGAGACCATCTAAACCTTCCAAATATCAAACTACCTTTCTTCCTGAAGTGTCAGTTTCTTCTGAACGTGTTCTTTGTTTTTGGAAAAAATCTTGGAGAGTACTGATAATTCCAAAATCAGGCTAACAACCAGGAAAACCTCTATAATCTGAGCCCAATAACTCCATATGGCAAATTTGACAGAAGTCTGCTCTGAAAGTCCTGCCTGAAACCATTGGCCTGAGCCAAGTTATACAAAAATCAAGGCAATGCCAATTCCTCTGCTCCAAAACCACTAACATCAAATAATATTTTGAGCTTCTTGGCACAGCTTTTTTAGTGTGAACACCATAAATACAAAAATATATCTGCTATGTTGGACAGGAAGGTTCAAGTATTTCATTATGCCTCTTATTTCATAACATATAATTGAGATCTTAATGATTACAACGGGATATTTCTAAATCCATTGGTGAGCATTTTAAAGAGCAATTGTTTAAAAGAAAGCAAGGCTTAGCTGAACTGTGAACATGTTTTTGATGAAAAAATCTGGCTAGTTTTACCCCTAAAGCTATTTTATTATTTTAAAACCTTTAAAATATAAGAGTCACTGGTCACCTAATTGCATAAAGACCCGCTAGTGATAGATTGTGCCTTTGGGATATTTGATAGGTCAAATTGCCTAATGCTTGTACTTATCTTGTTTATTGTAATTTCAAGTGAAGTTAATGCTTAAAAAAGTTAATGTAATGACAGAAGGTGTTCTGACAACTCACCTGTTTCATTGTCTTCATAGCACTCCTGTTGTTTGAGCATTATCATTGCTGGTTGCATTAAATCCATTATTTTGGTATGCCAATATTCAGTTAAAATATACACACCCATATATTAGGACATGTCTGTCTTTCTCTAAGTTTTTGTAGCCACTAAGAATGATGTTCACAAGAATTTTTAATGACATAGCAAAATACCTTTCTAATGCGATTAAATACAGATTACCAAACTGCATATATCTATGTATGTGTAGAAAATAAAGGAAAATATATCACAGTTTTAACAATAAATAACCTATCACAATGGTATTAAGAGTGAGTAAAGCAAATCAAAACTACAACGATATACCATTTCACACCCCTTAGGAGGGCTACTATAGGAAGTATTTTTAAAAGAAGATAATACATCCATTAGAATAGAAATATCCGTTGTAAAGCAGAAGATACACAACTGTTTAAAATCTAAAATGTATTAAATTCATACCTTTTGGCAGTAGGCAGGTGGAAGAAATAAGATAAAAGACTCATTAACCATTCATTTAAACATTTGGTTTAAATGGTCATCTGGAACACTAAAAAAATTAAAGTGTAGAATGCTTTTTCAAGAAACAAATGATTATTTAATAGAGATCATACTGAGTATGGGATGGTGTTGAAATTGTTTCATTTTATACGATTTTGAGTTATTGAACCATGACTTTGATAATAAAAATAAAAATTTAAAGAAACAATGAGCAACAAAGAGACATGAAGTTTTAATATTTCCAGTAAAATATAAATAACTTGTAAAGAAAAGGAGTTCATGTAGAAATGTGCTCTATGTTCATGAAATTCATTGTTTATAACCATAGGCTCCTAGAAAATACGAGCATCCCCTGTGAGCTGCACTCATCTCTCTTATTTATATTTTTTATTTACCTGTTTTAAAAAATATAAGGATGAGCTTCAGTCTGATTTTTCCTAAAGGTCAAATTTCTTAAATTACCACCAGTGAGTTTTTTTTCCCCAGCATTAAGAGTAATAGAAATGAATTTATTTTCTCAATTTTCCAAATCATATATGGACAAAAGAGAGTTCACAGTTGGGTACCTGAAGTTTTCTGGCGTTTTGCCTATTATTTATTTTGTTTTGTTTTTAAGAGATCACTTCTGAAGTGTCTAATGCACAAAAATGTTTTGAAACTCTTCTGTAAATCTCAATTTTTGTTATAGTTTGAAGTTGGATGACATGGAATTTTTAAAGTTAGGCTGGGTGCTATGATTTGTTGCTAAAAGCAAGTAGTATAGAAAACACAATATTTAGGCAGTGTTCTCATTGTCTGGGTTCTATACATATGGGCAGTTGATATATTTACTTGGCAATATAAAGTCAATAAGTTGGTCATGAGACTGTAAAGAAGTTTGGAAAGAAAGAGGGGAGTAAAATATACCTCTATCCATACTAGAGATTTGCACTGATTAATGTGTTGATTAGCCACCAGTCTGACATATCCAAACTTCCTTTGTCCCAGGAGAAATAAATGAAAAGTCAGATTATCAACTTCCTCCCTCTACTCTTTAACATGTACATACTGACACATGCGCGCGCGCACACACACACGCACACACACACATTCAAAAAAATAAAATTCAACTGATTTGGTCAGACACACTGAAAACTGGTTAATAGATTAGAATAATAAAAGTTTTTATGTTTAAGCTAGTTGCATAGAGAATAACAGAGAGGGTTATGCCAGAACCTCCAAACTTTTCTTGAGTCTATGTTTTTAACCATTATGCACATCGGGTTAGGAGTGCCAATTTGTAGAATGAGCATGGCAATAAGATTTACCACAAAGGGTTGTGATAAGAATTAAATTGAACCGGTCGGGCGCAGTGGCTCACGCCTGTAATCCCAACACTTTGAGAGGCCAAGGCGGGCGAATCACGAGGTCAGGAGATTGAGACCATCCTGGCTAACACGGTGAAACCCCGTCTCTACTAAAAATACAAAAAATTAGCAAGGCGTGGTGGCAGGCGCCTGTAGTCCCAGCTACTTGGGAGGCTGACACAGGAGAATGGCGTGAACCCAGGAGGCGGAGTTTTCAGTAAGCAGAGATAGCACCCCTGCACTCCAGCCTGGGTGACAGTGAGACTCCGTCTCAAAAAAAAAAAAAAAAAAAAAAGAATAAAATTGAACCATCCAATGTGTGATTTAGCACCTTGATTTTAGGACTTGCAATAATCACTATTATCTGTCGTTCTTATTCAGGCGAGAGAACAGGAAACGCAAAGACATAGAGACATAAAAGAGCTTAGGATGTTTTGGGGAAACATTAAGAGGTCCAGCATGACTGAAATACAAAAATAGTTGGGGGAGGTGAAGGGGAATGAAAGGGATGACGCCAGATATGTGGGTACAGATTATGTCCTCAAGTGCCTTTACCTGCAGGGTTATAACCGTGGGAGGTGTCATGCCTTTAAGGAGGCTATTTGAAGCGTTTTGAAAGGGATGACATTGGAAACAAGGACAGCAGTTATAAAGCTACTGCAGAGGTCCAATAGGAGATGAGAACTTGAATAGACTATGGCAGTGGGCATGACAGAGAATGGAAATATTCCAGAAATCTCTTTCATTTATTTTTTAAAATATTTGTTTTGTTGTTGTTAACTGAGGCTAACAAGAAAGTCCAGATGATATTTGCCGCCTGCTATTCATGGCACCTCCTATATGGTATCAGGATTGCCCAGCAGAATAGGGCAGAAGCAATGATGTGGAACTTCTGAAGTTGGGTCCTATAGTACGTTGCCGCTTTCCCCTCACCCTCTTTGATCTCTGCATCCAATGTAAATCAGCAACCACGTTATGAAGCCACTCATGCAGCCTGGAGAGCATTTCATTTGCAGAATAAATGAGACCTCGCTGCAACAGCCAATACCAACTTGATCATCATGTGAGTAAATCACCTTTGAAGCACATCCTCCAGCCCCAGTCAAGCCTTTATATTTCCATCACCTCAACTGACTTCTTAACTGCAACTTCATATGAGCACCAAAGCCAGAACCACTCAAGAAAGATGCTTCTGAATTCTTGACCCATAGAAACTGAGAAGTTAGTTACGCTATTGTTTTAAGCCACTAAGTTTTGGAGTAATTAATTACTCCATAACAGTAAACTAATAGAGATTGATCTTATTTGCACATAGACCTGGAATGTTAGATTGATTCTAAGATTCCCATCTTCTCATGTTCAGACCTTGTGTAATTTCCACTTCTGAAGTGTGGATAGAATCTGTGAATATGATGAGATACCACTCCTTTGATTCTGTTTTTTTTTTTTCAGATATAATTAAGGTTACTAAACAGCTGGCTTTCAGTTAATAAAAAGGACTATTTTGCTGGTGGGCCAGATATAATCATATAAAACCTTTAAATCTGGGTTTAGAGGTCAGGGTCGAATGAAGTCAAAGAATCCAAGCAGTAGTAAGATTCTTCTGCTGGCCTTGAAGGAGTCAACTGCCATATTGTGAAGAGGATTATGTAGTACAGAATGGCAGGTGGTCTCTAGGAACACCAGTCAGTCAGTCACAAGTGACTGAATTCTGTCAACAATCTGGATGAGCTTGAAAGAGAACCCTCAGCTCTACGTAAGGACTGCAGCCATGGCTAACACCTTGGTTTCAACCTTGAGCTAAGAACACAGCTACCCTTTGCCCACACTTCTGACCTACAGAGGTGTGACATATAAATGGGTATTATTTTAAGTTGCTCCATTTTTGGAATTATTTTTTAGACAGCAAAGACAACTAGTACACCTGTCTTAGATGATAAAATCTTGGACTTTGAGCGGATGCCATAATAGAATGAGACTCTTGGGGATCACAATAAAGGGAATGTATTTTGCATGTGAGATGGAAGTAAATCACTGAGGGCCAGAAAGCAGTCTTCTTTACTAGTAGCCAGCCTCCAAGATGGCACCCAAAATAATCCTACTCATCCCTGGGAATTCATTCTTTTCTGTATTCCCTTCCTTTCTCTCACATTGAGTAGGGCTGACCTGTGAGAACAAAAGGATACTTTGGAAATGACACTATGTGATTTTTGAGGCTCTATCATAAAAGACATTGCAGCTTCTACCTTAATCTCCTGTGGATCACTCACACTTTGTGAAACAGCCCACATACCATGAAGATCCTTAAGCTGCCCCATGGAGAAGACCCCCCGACAAAGAATTGAAGACTCCCACCAACAGCTAGTACTAATGTGCCAGCCATGTGAGGGAGCCATCTTGGAAGCGAATCTCCCAGCTCTATCAAGTATTCAGAAGAATGCAGTCCTGATGTATATGACTACAATATCATGACAGAGTCAGCTATAATCACCCAGCTAAGTGTCTCTTACGTACCTAAAGAAACTGTGAGCATAATAAAATTTCATTATTGTTTTAAGCTGCTAAATTTTGGGTATATACAGCAATAGGTAACTAATTAAGAGGTGCACAGGACAGTTTCTAAAAATTGAGTCCCCTCTCCAGGTAATAGTGGACAATCAGTTTGCAACAGAAAAAGAGACAGGAAAAAAATAAGAGTCACTCGGTAGTATTTTAGGGGAGGTTTCCAAACAAGCACAGGCTAAATCTGTGGTTCTTGCTCCCATATTTAATAGATCATATGTCTCTGATGAAAAAAGTGACGGCTAAAGACAAAAGACTTTGACAACTGGACCAGATGAAAAGATTAAGAGTTCTCTCCCCGGGCTCTTCTCCTTAACACCTTGATTATCTTTAACACTCCCTTAACACCTTTCTTTATATGTCTTGTACAAAAACAGCAGCAAAATAGAAGAAAAATCCTTTCAGACCAAATAATGACAAAGTGGAAACACATGCCTCTTAGACACAATGAAAATCGTGATATGAAGGACTCCTTTGTACTGCAGAACAGTGACTGTATTCTGGGAGGAGGAATTTAAATGCCACACAGAAGTGTAACTTCAACTCTGTTAATTTTTCACTGAATTTCAAGAGAAATTTAATGTTTGTAAAATTAGATTGGAAATATAGAGGCCATGCAAATACACAGTTTGAGATTGAAAATAAGCAAATACGTTTAGAAGGGGGTCTTAAATGTAATTTGTCTCTGGTTATAAAAATCATAAATGCTAACTATAAAAATTTTTAAATAAAAAGTAAAGAATATACAATTTATCCACAGTTCTCATATTTAGAGCTAACTACTCTTTTTGGTTTTCTATGCATGTGTTATGAAATTGAAATATTTCTGCCATTAAAATGTTGTATTTTTCATCTAATTTAACTAGCATTAATAAAATATTTTCCCTGTGCTATTAAAATTATTTTTAAGCTATATCTAACTGCTGCTTTTAACAGTTTTTAAACTATAAATGTATGCTCAATGTTAAAATCAAAGAGGCAGGGCAGAAACAGGCAAAAATTTGGGGAAAAAACCCCTAGAATTGAAGAATTAACATTCACTTTCAGTGTACCACCTTCCAATCTTAATAATATCCATGTTACACATTTGCATACATATTTGCAAAAATGACATGCTATGTACACTGAGTTTATCTTGCTCTTTTTTGGTTTCAATAAAAAATTTCAATAAAAATATTGTTTACAACATGATTTAATGGGTGCATAGTAGTCTATCATATGGACATAATTTACATATTTATGAATAGTTCCCATTGTGGTACAGTTTGGTGGTTTTCTTTAATGAAAATTTTGAGCATATATCATTTCAGTTTTAGATGAATTCCTTAGGATAACTTCTCAAAAGTATAATTATTGGGTGAAAAATGTATGCATAAATTCATAGTGATAGATATAGCCAAAGAATTTCCAATAAATATTGTCGCAATTTTGTTAGCCAAGACCGAATCTCCTTCACTGGGAAAACAGGCTATGAGCACTTTCTCATTTTTAGAGCAATCTGATAGACTGGAGATGGCATCTTGGTTGTTTTCACTTGCATGTCTTTTATGAGTAGTAAAACTAATTTTTTCATGTTTACTTGACATTTTTTATATGTCCACCTATTAATGTCTTATATCTATTTAAAGTCACTATGCTTATCCTTTTATTGTCTTGTAAAATCTGTTTATATATTAAATTTATCAACTCTTTGTCCATGCATATAGTTTTTTTCAATTTGTGATTTCCTTTTTAATTATCTTCATTCCTTAAATTTTAAAACATATATGTACTCAAATATGTCAATATTTTCCCTAATGATTTCTTCCTTTGAATTTGTGCTTAGAGGGTGTCACCCTAAACATCCAAGATTATATAAGCATTCAGGATATTTTCCTCTGGATTTATGTCGATTCTATTTCTATAATTGGGTCTTTAAAACTCTGTATTTGAACCTTATCTTGAAATAATATGTGAGATGAGAATCTAACTTTTATCCCAGTAGTGTTATTTAAAAGCAAAGGTATTGCACAATTAATACACAGTCACCCTATATAATAGAGACAAGTAAAAAGAAAAAAAAAAAGAACAAATGCCAACTCTAATGTGAGTTATTAACATTTATTCACTCTCTCTCCCACTCAGTCTCTCTCAGGTTGTCTTGCTTGAAGGTGTGTGTTGGCAGGCATGGGGGACAGCCATGTATGCCAGGCACCGAACACAGCAGCTTTACATTTTTGTATTTAATTCTCGACTGGACTTGTGAGGTAGAAATTACTCTGTTTCAAAGATGAGAAAAGAGGGACCTGGAGAAATCAGAGTGCTGGAGATTATAGAGCTCAGAGCCTGGCAAATTTGAGTATGTATATGAGTTCCTGGAAATGTTGCCAAAATGCAGGCTCTGATCCAGTAAGTCTAGAAGGGGCCTGAGATTCTCCCTTCTAACCAGCTCCCTGGCAATGCTGATGCAAACGGTCTGTGGACCATACTTTGAGTAGCAAAGACAAAGATGACAATTAAATAATGGAACTTGATGTACCCCTAGGTCTTTGGACTTCTGTTTCTTTCCACATTATCATGTTTCCTCTAGCTGCTGTCAGCACATGTGTACTTGTACTTTTAACAAGGTTCCATCCTAAAACAAAGTCAAGCTTTTTAAGCCTCACTTTTATTTACAAAGATACACATAATAACAAATACTTGAGAAATCTGAACGTCAAAATGAGTGATGAAATTTAGAAGGAAAATCTCAAGAGTGTATGTCGCAAAAATGTTCCAAGCGTGCTCTCCAAGGGAACTTGTGAAAATCCATTACTAAAATTAATTTTTAAAACCAGAGGATTATATCCCAAAGAAAATCCAGAAGGGTAGAAATTTTCATAGTTTATATTTAATAATCTACCCATTCTCTAAATATGAAACATTCACAATTCTTGATTGGGCCAATGCCTACTGTGAATGTTTTTGAAATGAGAACATTCTAGTCTCATAATTTTATATCCTCAATGTATTCTTAGGAGGCAGGAAGAAGAAATTATTGCCATTCAATATGAGACTAACATTTTTTTGAAAACAAATCTGAAAAGAAAGAGCATTTCTTCACGCAAATACATATTTTTGATTCACATAATTATATCTACAGAAGACTTAATTTGAACTCAATAAAAATGATCATTTTAAACTATGAGTCAAGTATTGTAGGATATTGCCCTTGGATTGAACAAAAATTACATATGATTCAGGCAATCTTTTTTTCTGGTTTGTTCATTAAAATATGACAACTATAAGACATATTACAGCTTAGGACTAGAGAATCAAAAGAAAATTACCCTCCAAAAATGAGATGACAATCCAATGCGAAAAGTAGATTGAACATAGAGCTCATAATTCTACTTCAATACCACTATTTCCTAATAATAGATCAGAATCATATCACTTTTAGCTGGAAAAAAACCTTAGAGATCATTTAATTCACCCCTTGCTCTTGTTAATGACTTTGCTATTGCCTTTATTTATAGAAGTAGAAGAGAAGTGGTATAATATTTCTTTTGGCATTGGAATTCTACACACAGACATGGTTTTGCTCTTCCAGTTTACTGAGCCATTCTGATGTTCATACTTACAATACAGGTGAAGAGAAAACTATTACAAAGGATGATTTTAGTGGAAAAGAAAGTCAGAATTAAATGTCTCAGTAATCTATAAAAAATTATTTCAGTAGGTGCGTGTTTCTCTCATCAATGTGTACGACAGTTAAATGCACAAATCTCCCACACATCAATGGAAAAATAAATCTTGTAGTGATGAGTGCATGAAAGATTTCTTTTCAGAATAGAGGAAAATACACAGTCATAGTTGCTGCAAGTAATTTTGTAATTGCCTTACTCTATTACCAACGTGGCATCTGCTCAATGCACTGAGACCTTTTCCTCTCATCACTGAATTTTGCATTTAATTTGCATAATGTGCCAAAGAAGGAAAATAATGGATCTGGCTGAAGTTTCAACTTAAGTAAATAATGGGGAAGCAATGCAGAAGCATACATCTCCCTAGAAATATATTAAAATACAAGGGAAGTCAACAAGGAGTCTCAAAATGTTCATTTCCAAGTACTGAAACTACATTTTTTCAAACTTTTACATGAAATCTTGAATGTTAGTCCTCTTTTTAAAATATTATTTCAAAAGCTTATATTTCAAAGCAAATGAGTATTAATCAGATTTTCTTTTTTTTTTCTACATCCCACCCACTTGGTAAAAGGCACTAGATAATGTCCTAAGCATCACAGATTTGGAAATATGAGGAATGGGATAATGAACTAACTTCAGCATTGATTATGTCACATACAAGAGTCCTAGCTCCCCATACAATCTCTTCATCATCTGCCAGATTTTAAATCTTATTCCCAAATTTAGATTCATGAAATGCCCAGCAAGTCTGCAAAATCAGCAATCAGCCGAGGGCCTACACCAAGTGGACCACCTTGGCCATGAGTGCTAAAGCTACAGATCTACATCTGCCTTATGCCCTTGGTCAATCTGGGTTTACACATCATGCATTTGTCCAGAGCAGGAGACATCTGTATCTTGCTTGGTATGGAGAATAATATTTTATTGTTATCACTTTTGTTGTGCTTTCTGATAAATCACCTTTATCTCTTTAACTGGTTTCTGGGTGATGGACTAGCACCTTCCTAACTCCAGAGAAATCATTTTTTATTCCTCTTTTCAAGATGCTAGCTCCCAGGACACTTCAAAGTCTCTTATATTTTCAAAATATATGAAAAAGAATACTTGAATTTTTTCACCTCAAATTTCATCTCTGAATATCACATAGGGAGAGATTATAAATAAATTATGACTAAAATCTTCCAGATTTATTTCCCTGATGAGCAAGTTCATTCCTGAATCAATACTGATGTTTTTGTGTGAACTATCAACTACTAACTTTAGAACTAGTAACATTTTTGAAGATGAAACTAGAAGACATTTCTTAATGAGTTTGATGCACCGATAAATTTATCAGTCAGACTTTGTTTCTAAGACTCATAAAATATATGCTGAGGAACATAGGTGAGGAACAGCTAAAAAAATCTATTATCATCAAGTGAGACCTCATTAACTAGATACTCAAAATATCACAATTGAAGAAATATAAGGGAGAGAGGGAGAAATGAAGGAAAGAAGGAAGAGCAGAAGGAAGGAAGGTGGGAAAGAAGGAAGGAGGGAAGGAAGGAAGGAAGGAAGGAAGGAAGGAAGGGCGGGCGGGAGGGAGGGAGGGAGGGACGGACCGGGTAGCGAGGGAGGGAGACCCATAGGCAGGCAGGAAGTAGGGAGAATGGAGGGAAGGAGGGAGAGAGGAAAGAAGGAAGGAAGGAAGGAAGGAAGGAAGGAAGGAAGGAAGGAAGGAAGAGAGAATGAGTGGGGAGGCATACAGGCAGGCAGGAAGTCAAGCAGGCATGCTGGGTTGTTTCCATATGGGACTCTTTCTATGCAAAGACAAATATTTCAATGATTCTGAATTTTACCTTGGCTCATGATATGAAATGGGTGCATTTCATAGATATGTGGGCATCTGAGAGATAAACGAATGTTCTTAGACACTTGTGCAGCAGCTGAGGCTGACCTGGCATTCCTACTTGATGCTCTCATAGTTCAAGTCTCAACTACGGTGATTATTTGGAGCAAAGGGACTGGAGGGCCTAGAATTTCCCTCTATCCTACCTCTCTGTGGTAGGATGTATCATCTGGCCCCAAATCCCTACTCCTTATATCTATGTATTTGTTCTGAGCCCTCCCATCAAGGGTGGGAGGACCTGCCCCACTGCTTGTCTTTGCCCTCAGTCATGGGATGTCAGTAACTGTCATGACAGAGACTTGAAAATGTGCTTTTGTGTTGGGCTTGTTTTCTTCCACATCTTCCATCTCCACAAGAAGAACACACCCAGGAAAGATCATCGGTCCCAGGAGAAAGATGAGAGAGAATGTGGAATGGAGATGCTCCAGCTCACATATATGTCTGAGTCTATCTGACAGTCACATAACCATCCACAGTTCAACATAGATCAACCAAACACCAGTTGCCCCTCAGATTTGTTAAAAATAATAAATAATTTCTTGTTTTAAGCCACTGTGACAGCTAATAGATATATTTTCCTTTTGCCTTCATGGTGGAATCTAACAAAATTAGTAAATGTCTTTCAAATTAGAGAAAATGGATACCAGTCTCAAGAGAATTTCTTTGGTCTTTGTCTTTCTGCTCAGCAATTAGCAGAAATGTTGTCACTAAATTATTACAATAGTAGCTATTCACTCAGATAAAATAACAAGAATGAATATAAGTTTTTACAAGAGACTCTCATGGAGGAACTACTATACACTGGTTGATATTGAATAGAGGCTCCAGAACAAACACTGTGCAAGTACTGAAGCAACATGGGAATTTATGCTTTGTTGGCAAGCAATAATGATTGCAAATTCAATCGTGTTATTCACAAAGACACTAAAAGCATCTGTTTGTTTAAATTGATAGCCATTATAATCTTTTTAAGTGTCTGTCTTTCCAAAACAAGTAAGAAGTGAACATCTTTCATTTCCTAGGGAGAAACAATTCAAGCAAAATTTCAGGCTAATACCTGACAAACAAGAACCTATTTACCAGAAATTGCCAATTAGATATTTTCTTAAAGACAAGAGAGGTGCCTCTCATTTCCTCAGCTCTGCCTTTTCTGTTTCCTAAAGGACAGTTTGTTATGTTTGATGTCAAAATAGGCAGTGCAGGAATATAGAGGGTGGTTTCTAATGGTCATACTTCACCCATTCATCTGATTTCTACCATTTCCTTCTCCTGACAAGGAGTTCTTAGGCCTCTGACAGAAATCCCTGTATAGAGTATTCAAAGGTAATTCCAAACAGTTCACAAGATAATAAGGTTAGTAACCCTCCCCCAAACTCATAGGAACATGAGTCATTTGTCTTTATAAGGTAAGATTATTCCCTGATTTTTTAAAAGTATGTCTAATGATGTGTTTTTTGAAGAACACGATAATCAATAACCAACTAAACTTTAACCAAATTTCCTAAAAATCAACTGAAATCAACTCCTTTTGTGAGCATTAAAAGGATACGAATTTATGTTTTCACTGCTGGATAATAAAATGGTGTGATGAGCAGTATCATGGTGAGATTCTACACAAGTGAGGCACTCATGAAGGAGCCCAAGGTAATCAAGGAAGATGAGCTCCTGAGTGTGGATATAAGAGCTTCTCAGTTCGGTTCTTGGTTCCTAGATTTCAAGATTGATGTGATCAAACTTATAAACTGGTCCTCTAAAAGTACGATGACTAATGCTAAGAATGGGTGTGCAGGGATTGTAGTTGGAAAAGGCCCACAGACTCTTGAACAGAATTTGTGAAGAATGGGATATTTGACAGGTTGAATTAGAGTTTATTGAGTTATGCATTGCTCCATTTTCACTGGAATAGTAAGAAGGTTAAAGGAGAAATCAACAAGATATTAGGGATAGCTAAAAGGACCTATTGAGTAGGATGATTTTCCCAATGATTTGGGGATAATGGGTCACATTTCCTAAAAAATAATGGCTCTCATGGCTTTTTACTGTGAGAATGGATAGGCCAAGCAAAGATAACGAGAATCAGCTTGGGGCCCATGGAGAGGGATGCTGTGAAGTAGATGGATGCATAAACTTGAAAACTTGAGACACTGAAATAAGTCACTTGTTATTAATCTATCTTCATGAAAATGATGCCATTGGATGTAATTAAGAGCACATTTTTCTTAATTGAGGAATTCTATGATGAGATAGGTAGTCTTCACCTTGTTCCACATACATGCACCACACAGAGTGATTTTTTTAAAAATACATTATATAATAGGGAACTGTTATTTTACTTATTGAAGTTAATAGCTACTATTGTAATAATTTAGTGATAACATTTGTGCTATTTGCTGAGCAGAATATTTAAATGAATCACTTTTAAAATATATACTTGCAAGATGAAAATAGGTTTAAATCCTAAAAGACCACATTCTAATAAAAACACTGAAAATGAAATCTGAGAATCACATTTAACTAGCTTTTAGTGACAAAGTAAGCAGAAATAATTAGCATAAACATAATTGCAAATAAAATATAAACTGAAGGTCCTCCAAAGAACTCAAACTACAGTATTCTTTCTCATTCAATATACTACCCTACTTAATACCACATAAATTATCATTAGTTTCTGATAAATGCTAACATAACCTTGTTGTTCAAACTTTTTTTTTTTTTTTTTCTTTTTGAGACAGAGTCTCGATCTGTCACCCAGGCTGGAGTGCAATAGTGCGACCTCGGCTTACTGCAACCTCTGCCTCCTGGGTTCAAGCGATTCTCCTGACTCAGCTTCCCAAGTAGCTGGGATTACAGGCGCCCAACCACCACACTCAGCTAACTTTTTTTTTTTTTTTTTTTTGTATTTTTACTAGAGACGAGGTTTCGCCATGTTGGCCAGGCTGGTTTCGAACTCCTGACCTCTGGTGATTCACCTACCTCGGCCTCCCAAAGTGCTGGGATTACAGGCATGAGCCACCATGCCCAGCCCAAAGTTTTGAATACAGGTAAAGCAATAGGGAAGCTGTGGGTTATTTATTTTGATTAAGACAATAACCTATATTTAATTTAGCAACATTTTTAGTAGAAATTTAGGAATCAATAGCCTATTTTTTTTTTAACCACAGCAACAATTAAATGAATCACCTACTTTCTTTTCAACAAAGCCTAACAAAGCCTCAGCTGGAGGAGTTTCCAAGCCAGTTGTTAGCCAGTTAATAGACAAAAATGCTAAAATAGGTCATTGACATAGGTAGACTTCCACTTCTACACAACCTTCTCTGAATCTCCCCTATTCCCCCAAACTACCAGTTCAGTTCAGTAATTACATCAAGCAACCATTTGAAACAATGGGAAAACAATCAATTTGAGTGTCTTTTCAATTATATGGAGAAAAAGAGAGGAGAGGAGTAGTGTTCTATGTTTTAGAAAATTTGCATTCCTGTTCTATGGTTATTTTTTTTTTCCCAGCTCTCATCTCACAGTGTCAGACAATAACTTCACCCTGTGAAGACATATATCACAAAGGATTGTGTTTGGACGTTTGCATTGCCATTCCTTGGGGAGGATCATTGTTAAATATGCAGATTCTCAAAATAAAGGATGGAAAACTTTGTGGATATGGAGCCCCAAATCTGCATTTATAAAAATTCTGTTAAAGTTTTGTGAAATCAGGACTGTTTTCCTGCAGATCAGAGTCTTAAAAGAAGAAAAACAACAGCTGGCAAAGGCCTGAGTAGGGCCAGCCTTAGGCAAATTGTGAAGCAGTCCAAATTTAGAGTTTTTATCTCTCAGTTCATTTGAGAGTTTACTTAGAACAACTTGCTTGTCCTCTTGTGCCAGTGCTATTGGCCTCTCTTCTCACTGCCCAGAGGACCACTCAACCCACCGTCCAATCGGCTGAGCATCCCAAATGCAGTCTCCTTACTCCTGAGTGTAATCCCTAACTGGCCACTCCTCTCCCACGACATTCCCAAGGCTCCATCCTATGCCATCAAAACCATTTCTGTACCTCAGGGGCCTATTCCATAAGGTTGGACATTTCACCAGCGAACACATTTTAAGTTATTAACCTGTGTGCTTTTTAAAAATAATATTTATAATTTTTATTGTAAAATAATACTTGCTTAAAACAAAATAATTAGAAAACTAAGAAAGTAAGAAGGAAGAAGTCATATCTAATCCCATTCATCATGAGTATCCTCAGCTTACCCTGACCTCTATGATACATAAGTACAAATTCATGTATTGTGTGGGTGTGCGAACTCACACACAGGCATGTGAAGGGCAGTGTGTTGGTTTAGTTTCTACCTCTGGAACCAGATTGGCTGACAGTGATGCTGGTTTTGCCACCTTTGGCAGGTTACTTAACCACTCTATACCTCAGTTTCCACATCTGTAAAATGGGGATGCTAATAAGACCTAACATAGGATAGTTTTGAGCATGAGTGTAGGCGTGGTTAGCCACAGTATGTGCTGTGGTTAGCACATGCACACTAGAATCAGCTACCTAAATTTGAATACCAGCTCAACAACTAGCAGATTTCCTTTTTTTTTTTTTCCTTTTTGCTGTGGAAAAGTTTCTTAATATCTCTGTGCCTCAATTTCCTTATCTGTAATATAAGAAACTCAATTGGGTAATGACACATAAAAAGTCAGATGACAAGCAGTTTTACAGCTTCTGTGTTATTGGAATTAAAAGGGCAAGGGAAAATTACAAACTAATGATCAGAGATGAATTTGACATTTCTGTTCTTGGGCTATTAGGACTTCTGGACTAAGGTTAACTTTCATATTATTGTTTTAATCATATAAGAAAAAACAGTCTATATTTTCTAGGGAGGAAGAAGGTAAGCTCTTATCGGGTCCAAAGGGATCCATGACCCAAGCAACGTTAAGAACTACTAGGGCATTAGGTGATCTTCTTGCTCCAACATTCAATAATTTTATATTTTATGCTACCTATTTTGAAATCTACTTCCCTAATTTTTTACTTGAATGACATCAAATGTACTCCAAACTAGCATTTCTTATACTAAAATCCATGAGACTCTAGTGTCTGTCTAGGTATGCAAAAATAGAGTGCCAGAATTTGGAAAAATAATGCTAGAGTATATTTTTCTTTTATCAAAATCAGATACCATGATGGCCCATTATTTATATATGTGAATAATACTGTTAACTTTTTGTTTTGTTAATTTCTTACTATTTTTTCTAAGTTAGGATTAAGATGAAATTTTAGAAGAAAAATGGTTTTCTATGGTCCTAAAGAGTTCTAAATCACTACTTCAAAATCACTAAATAGAAACTTTCGAGTGAAGCACCAAATATCTTTTAACTTTAGTTTGAAAAGAATAAACTTGTTTCTATGAAGGCTAGTCAGTTCACTGAAACAACCATTGGACAGAATTTTTTGTTTTAGGCATGATGGTTCTTCTATCTACAAGTTCTTTCTCCAGCATTTATCTGAATTTATTCTCTAAGTATGCAAGTTTGTTTTGATATTGATCTCTGTCCGTTGACCTGAGCTCTGATGGGACTGATAGCAAACATGAGATGTCTTTTAGTTCCCTAAGTACCAGATATTTTTAGTTTAGGATTTTTTTTAACATAACTTATGTTTGTGATGGTTTTGGCACTGTGACGAGGGGGAGCCCTTTTGCCAGTCCTGAAAAATCTCCATTGTTTTAAAAATATCCCTCCATGCCATTGATGAAATCCAAAAGAACTTCAAGGATGAAAGGGATGATGCAGCTTCAAAACCCTGACTGGCTTCCTGGAAGGCTGAGTCACTGAGCAGTGCCCTGCGTGTAGCATTCATGGGAACAGCACACAGCACAGCATCATTCTTCTGAGCTGGCGGGGAGCTGAAATTAACTGAAATATCTGCCTCTTGGAGGCTCTTCAGAAAAGGATTTGCTTTCTGTTCAATAACCTCATGGTTCAAGCGGTGCAGTCATAGGCATTAGTGGGATGTGCAGGCAGACACTCTCCTTAGATGTCTTAGATGAAGCCCTTGGAGTCCAGGGGATGCTGAGCAGTGGTCAGCTGGTAGTCTGAAACATTATAGAATTAAAAGCTTTAACTGGACCTAGTAGGATCTAATATTTTCAAATACCCACATGAGTTCAAAAATATGACAATTTTTGCAATTGAAATTGTAAATGTGTTGGCTATTATTTCTTTCTTTGGCTGTCACCTGCATGTAAAAGAGATTTTCTGTGAATTGACTCTGACAAATGCTTTTGAACACCTATCTGATTAATCAACACATTAAAATAGTGCCTTTCTAAAAATAAACCAGCTCTATTTTTATTTCACTTGCCCTTTACCCTCTCACCGATAATTATTCAATGTTGGCTAATAATTAATTGCAATGTAAAAGGACATTTCACCATGCTTAGCAAAGAGCTGGGTGTATGTATAGAATGCTTGACATGTGCCTATGAACACTTACAGAAGACTGCCCTCTGAGTTTGAATGTGTTATTTTTGGTGGTGTTATTTCCTGTGTAACTCTATGGAAATAACAAACCCAACAGACTGGCAGTACCTTTCACCCTTAGATGCCTGTGGAGCATGCCCTTGGGATAATGATTACAGACACGCCCTGTAACACTTGTTCCTTTCTATTGCGGGAAAGATGTGGGGCTGCAGACAGGAGTTGCTGCTAGAGGCTGATACATGACCTCACGCCACCAGGTTCCCCAGTGGACCTACTCAGAGCAGGGTAAGATGCTGACAGGCCTGCTCTGGAGGACTGCAGTGCCTAGCACAGCAGCAGACATTCTCAGTGAGTAGCCTGAGATTTAGCAATTTCCACTCCAGGTCACCTAAGACTCTCTGGGACAGGCTCAGCCAAGAATAATAACTAACTTGTTATCAGGAGAGGGCAGCAAGCCTTTTCTGTGAAATAGTCTAGTATTCTCTACATTTCTTTCTGGGAGTGAATTTGCAGGATTTTTACAGAAATAAAGGAGAATGTTGGCCGCCCAAACTAGGTGGCTCTTAAAACTTAAGGAAGCAATTTAGTACAAAACAATTTTTAGAATTCTTCAGTAGATTAAACATAAAAGGAAGATGAATATAACTGGAAGACGGTGGTTTTCTCCTGTTTTTTGAAAACTGTATGAGTAACGAATATATTTTGGTAATTCTCCCATGTAGTGTAAATATTCACAATAATTTAAAGGCTCTAAATGTAATTTAGATTTTCAGGATTAAATCTCAGTTGAGCTAAAACAGATTAACTGAAAAACAGAGGTGCCCCTCAGGTTTCTTCTGGTGGTTTACTCAGGGACCCATTGCCACAGCCTTTTGTAGAGCCAGGAGAAACATGTAGCCTAGGTTCTTCCCCAAACCCAGAAACTCAATGACAAATCTAGAAGAAATGTCACCATAATATTCTGACTAAAGCTTCAGAAGACACTATTTTGAAACAGAGTCAGTATATTGTATCTAAATTGTCAGGTCTTTGTATGTTCGTATTTATTTAGTAATTTCACTTTCTTTTTTATACCCCATTTCAGATAGTGGTCATTTACTATAGTAATAATGATGTTAAACTATTATTTATTGGTGCTGACTTATATATTTGATTTCATGTACATTATCGATTCTAATCCTCCCACTAAAAAGCAAGTTTTGCTATTACCACTGAGGGGGAAACTGAGTCAGAGATACAAAGGGACACGAAAGACATGTAACTATAGTAAAGTGTGTGGTGCAAAGAATCCAACCTAAGTCATTCTGACAGGTGATTGCTGCTAGAGTATTTTGCCTCCAGCACTGTTAAAACAACTGGATTCCTTTAAGCCTTGCCTATGATCTTTTAATTCTGAAATACTATGAAAATGTAATTTGCCAATAATTTACTGTGGAGTAAGTATATGAGTAAGAAAGCTTATTAAATCAACAGTTCCAGTTTCAGTCTCCACTATCTTCTCAATCATTTGTGTCTTGTTTTTATATAGGTTTTCGGTAAGCAATGACAACTTCATGTTAACAGAAAAGCATTTTTAAAATTTGCAGCAGACAGGACTCCTATGAGCACTTATTTTTTGTTTATTGAAAATCTTATTATCTGGATTCTCTCTGATTATTCTACAATATTTTCACCTTGGCACAGAGACATAAATATTAAAACCAGAAGATCACATTCTAGTAAAAGAAATAATGGTGTTTCCATTACTGAGAATAAATGCCTTTTCATATATATTGCAAATTCCAAAAATGTCTTGGAAAATGAGTTAAGGAAGGAATTGCTTATTCCATCACAAAGAAAATCTCGAACAAAATAAATTTACATAAGAAAGTACATGAAGACTGGGTGTGGTGGCTCACACCTGTAATCCCAGCACTTTGAGAGGTCAGGGCAGGAGGACCACTTGAGCCCAGGAGTTCGAGGTTACAGTGAACTGTGATGATGCCACTGCACTCCAGCCTGGGCAACAGAGCAAGACTTTGCCTCTAAAAAAATAAAAATAAAGAAAAGTTCATGAAGATGCAGCAAAGCTCTGGTATCAGTAATATTCTGAAATAGAAACAGCCATTCCTTCCTTTAGAAAGTCTGTCTTGAGTTTGAGGAGTCTCTGGAGGATGTATGATGGGCAAAGCTGAGGTTGTCACGATCTGCCTAATCAAGCGTCTCTTCAACAGTGTCCATGGGGAGTACACAATGTCTAATGAGGTTTTAGGATGATTTGTTAGACTAAGCCTTCCATCAGACACAGAGTTCTTTCATTAATTATGATTCCACCCTAGAGACTAACTAAGCAGTATGTCCCAATCTTAACAAAAGTCCTCCTGAGCACGTATGAATTTATAAAGTAGAAAGTAAAAGCTGTTTCCACTTTTTGAAGATAATTTGCAAACTGGAAGTCAGACTGGATGACACAAGTCACCTATATCTGGGAACCTAAAGATGATTATAATTTCAGCGGATAAGGAAGGAAGCTTACTTAATTGAGATGTGTAGAGAGAGAAGGGTATCAAGCCAGGAGAATGAGATATGACCCTTGATGCCAGAGAAGAAGATCTTCAAGAGTCACTTCTATGACCTGGCAATGGTTCGAGGATACTATGTATGAAATGAGGACACATTTTTGGAAACTAATGAGCTTCAGTGAAAAAGAGATGAACATATTTTTCCATTTCAGCTAAAAAAAAATCAACCTCCTCAATAAAAATAAAATTAAAATTATAATTAGACATTGTTTTCACTTATCTAAATGATAAATATTAAAATTTTACAATGCAATCTATTTAAAAGTATACTGAGAAAAAGCAAAAATAGTCATGTTAGGGTAAGTTTGGTGTAATTTTTTTAGGACAATCTAATAATACCCTTTTAAAAATATGTACTTCCTTTGACTTGGGAATTCCACCTACAAATATTAATTCTAGAGATATACTTACTTTATATGAACAAATAAGTAAAAGAATAGTCATCATTACACTGCAGGTAGTGACAAAAGATGGGAAACAACCTAACAGACTCCAACAGGCACCTGGTGAAATTATGTCTCATCCATGACATGGACGATACTGCAATTGCTAGATTGGCAGATTTACATGCAGAGTTAGGAATCAATCTCCTTGCTATATCATAAAGGAAGATAAGCAGGAAAGCAGAATATGATATATTATGTCTTAGCATTTGAGTAAACACATAAAAGATCTCCATTAGGAAATACAAAAGTAGCAGTTGCCTCCAGGAAAGGGAATTGGATAACTGAGAACTAAAGAGGGGTTCACTGGTCATGAGTATCTTTTGACACTGAAGATAGTGTGCTTGTATCTTCTAGTGAACCCAATTAATCAACTGATCTTTTAGAAAAGACTGAAAAGAAAAGGTATCTAAAACAGTCAGGTTGCAAAGTCAAGTAAAATTGTGTCAATAAAATGGCTCAGAGAAGTGATTCTCAAGTATCTGGGTATCAGAATCTCTTTATAGTCTTAAAAATTATTGAAGACTCACAGATTTCTTGTTTATGTGGAATATTTGCCATCTTAAAACTGAGACCATTATAAATATTTATTTACTCATTCATTTTCAAAAAACATAATAAATGTATTTTCTGTAAAAATAACTATTTTCCAAAAAACTGTAAGAAGAGTGACTTTTTTTTTATTTTTGCCACCTAATGGAAGACACCTAGGTTCTCATGTCTGCTTCCATATTCAGTCTGTTATGAAATAATATGCATCACATTGTGTAGCTTCTGGATAACTGTACTGAGAAAATGTACAGTGAAAATGACAAATGACATGTTGGTGTTGTTATGAAAATATGTATGGTCTCACAGACCCCTAAGAGAATCCTGGGGACCATGCTCTATGAGCACATTAGAATAAAAATAGAACTTTGCAACTGACTTGCCATTATAGAAAAAAGATCACTTTCTTTAGCTGAAGTTCACTTTCCAGAACTCTCTAACTCTGTCAGTAATGTCTGACCATCCTAAAACACGAGTTCACAAAGCTCAAAGAAGGCAACGGTGCCTGATAAAAGCAATCTTCTAGGAACGACAGTTTACCAAGTTTAGTTCTCCTGTGAAATAATACTAGCAAAATGTTCTTTGTGTAACATAGTTTCTCACACTGGTTAAACAAGATTATCTTTCAGGAAATAAAATTCTAGCTCTAACAGATTAATATTTTAATTTAAGAAATACCAAACTATTTCCCATCTCCTCTAAAACTATCATAGTCATATTATTCAATCTCTAGAATGGGAATTGCAGCATCTAAGAAAGCATCTTTTGTAAGGGGCTTACAAAAGTTGTAATTAATGTAGCAAATAACAGTAGTTTATCCTTTCAGCACATTTTTATTGAATTCATGTTATGCTCATTTATTGTGCTCTGGGCTGATGATAGAGTGGTCAGCAAAACAAGCCTGCAACCTGTCTTCATGGAGCTGACGATCTGACTGATAGACATTAATGAAGAAATCTCATAAGCTGATATTGATGAAATAAAACTACAGTAAGCTCTGAGAGTCCATAACAGGGCCACGTGGCAAGATTTGGAGAATCAGAAACACATTATCAGAAAAAGCGAGATTTGAGCTGAGACACAGGGAAGTATGGGGTTAATAGGCAGTGATGGTGGGGTTTGGAGGTATTCGTCAGCGTAGAGGAAATAGTATGCATAAAAACTCTAAGGCAAGAGTGAGTATGGTGGTTTCCAAGTGCTGAAATTAGGTCAAAATCAGCCAAATCAGAGAGAGCGATGTAAAGAATGATACAAGATGAGCTGTCAATATAGGCATGCGTGAGATCATGCAAATTCCTGAATGCCATGGTAAGGATTTTCATATTTATAATGAGAGCAACAGGGAACTATTGAAAGGTGTTATAGACAGTTGTTTGTGTTTTGTTGGTATGTTTACCAGATGCAAGATGAGGTGGCCTTGCATCTAGCCTAACGGTTCGTTTTCTCATAATTACCAGTTGAAAGTGAACCTTACCACCTGCTTGTTTGAGGTACAAACAATACTCCTTGACCTCAATCAGCAAAGTGGGATATAACATTTCAGGTCCTCAAAGTGAGTTTTAAAGTGAAATTTTCTTGCTGTCTGCTATCAAAAGCTTCAAGAAAAGTGAATTTTCGGGATGATTACCTAAGATATCTAAGGAATGTCAGCATCCCTCCGATCCTCTGGTTCTAAAAGTTTATCTAAGAGTGAATTAATAACCAGAACTGTCCATGCTAAGAAAATAATAGTATGGCATTTGAATCACCTGCCTGGAGTCCAGCTTCAACATTCTAGCCTTGGCTTCTAATAAAATTTGTTACAAGAAAGAATGCTATGATAGATACCTCTGGATTTGTTGCCCACATACTATTAGGGCAAGGTCTGTTATCTGGAATTTTCCATAAAGTCTCACATGGTAAAAAACATTGCTGGAATTTTGTACCCAAGACAACATGTTTTTCCTAAGGAATTGATACATTTCTTCTTTTGCATTAATGAGAGCAAATTATTTAATACATTGCCACATTGGCCCAACCTTGACAGAGTTAAAACAAGTTCAACAGAATTAACTATGATGGCTCTTATGCTTTCTTTCCTCTGCTTCATTCCAACAATATATTTTGCTCATACCAAATCAACCTAAATTCTATTTCATAAGCTCTAATTCTTTTATGAAGTGATATGTGGAAACATATATACATGTAACAAATGCACATGTTCAGTTTTAAGGAGTACACCCGATATATCCTCAGAAGCTGAAACAATAAGTTCAATGGGACAATTTCATTCATTACAGACTCCTTTTCTTTTAACTTTGCTAAAAGGTTAAAAGACATGAAAGCATAAATATTTATTTGTATCACTGTAAGAATGACTGACCATTACATAAAATTGGAAAATAATGCATGCCTAAGAAGGGACTACTTACCTTATTGATAGAGTTTTCATTACAAAAATCAGGCTGTTGGCATCAAACATGTGGGCCATGGCCTCACTCCAAACTGCTGAAGCTCATTTGGGATCACAAATGATTTGCTAAAGCCTCACCACTGCTGCCAAAACAGGGAGATTGTGCTGAAATGTACATTTCAGAGCCAAATTTACTGCTTTCTTGGCTATGAAAGGTGAAGCCAGGACAACAGAAAGGAAACCTAACAGTGGAAATAGAGAAGACCCTGGAGTAACTTCAGGAAAAAATAAACCAAGTAAGGAGGCACGGGATGTGTAGTTGCCACTTGTTTTGGGATACATGTAATTCATTTTTTAAGTTAACTACTCACATAAATATACACTCATACATATACCTGCATAAACATAGCACAATTGTGGTGGGCAGAATTCTAAGATGATCTCCAATAACTCATGCCCTTATACTCTCTCTTCCCAGATGGTCAAGATCTGTAATTTTCTTTTAACCAGTGGAATATGGCAAAGTTAAAGGATTGTTCAAATGTAAGTAGCATCCTTAATCAGTTGACTTTAAGTTAATCAAAGGCTATTCAGGGTTGGTCTGGTCTAAGTAAGTGATTAGCCCTCCAAAAAAGGGCCTAGAAGTCAGAGTTTCTTTCTCGTGCTGACCTTGAAGAAGCAAACTTCAAGGAATTTTATAGTGGTTAAGAAATTGATTCTGCCAACAACCACCTGATATGGAAAAAGGAGCCAGAACCTCAGATGAGACCCCAAACTCCCAATTTTTAAATAAAAATCCAAAAGGCTTTTAATTAAAGCCTTTTGAGACCCTGAACAGAAAACCCAGCTAAGTCATGTGCAGTCTCCTGGCCCATGGAAACTGTAAAGTAACAAATGTGTATTGTTTGAAGATGCTAATTGTGTTGTCATTTGTTATACTACAATAGAAAATAATATAATGATGTTTGGTGCTATGCAAAAGGTACCATGCTAAAAGCATACACTTTGGTTACTTAATTAGTACAACTTCAGTATTTGAATATAACCTAAGAAAAACCAATGGGTATTGACAAACACACAAATACACAAACGTATACATCCATACGCACTCAAATTTGCCGTCAAGGGAGAAAAAGTCAACTTGTTTTCATTACCCACACCCTCAAATTTACTTCATCTTTTGTCAAACTCATCTTAGTAAAAGGCAAATGTTTTCATTTTTTGGACTAGTTGGACAATTCTAGGTCCAGCTAGAAACCTCAGAATCATCACTGACTACTTACTGCCCCTCATCCCTTCTAACAAATTGGTCACCAAATCCTACTATTTCCTTTTAATTATTTTTCATCCCACTCTTTAACTCAATCTCTACTGCCACTCATGAGTTCTTCTTTCTACCAAACAATGCTTCTCTCTGATTTATCTGTTCATAGATTCCTCACCTCCCCTCCACAAAGCCCACGACCTCCCTTTCAGTCTTACAGGTGCTCCCTAGGTCAATGGGAAGGAAGTGAAGGTAAGTCAAGTAGAATCAAACTTGGCGATGATGGGAGAAGAAAGGCTAGAGATGAGATAACAGACATGCCTAGGAAACGACAGATGAGTTTACTGACCTTGTTACGAATTCTGAGCATTATCCTGTAAACAATGCAAAACCACTGATGGATTCACAGCAGAAGAGTTACACACACACACGAGCACACATGCACATACACAGCATAGTCTTTCCTTGCAGGAAGGAAATGAAGGTTCTGTCACAAATCAGCAAGTTTTTTGCAATAAAAAGCTACTTACTAGCTCTGCAACCTCTTGGATAGACTAGTCAAATTATTTTTTCCAACTTTTTATTGTGTTAAAAATACACAGAAAATTTACTATCTTAATTTTAAAATCATCATTTTTGGTGAATGGAATTTAGAATCTGAGATAATAATAATGACTGTATAAACTCTGGATAGTAATGGTTCAATTGAACTTAGTTCTGGTTCTTTCTCCTCCCTTTTGCTAACGGTAAAACATGAAACAATATTCATCTTGCCCATTAATATTGAAGTAAAACTTGCTGAGGCAGTTTGGTCTCCGGGAGTGTGCACATTTAAATACTAAAAAGTTAACAGCTACCTAGAAGCTAGGAAACAAAGTTAGAAGAAAAAGAAAAAATAGGTAATATTTTCACCTTTGGGTAATTAAGTAATACAGATCAATAGAAAAAAAAAAAAAAACTCCTACTGACTGGTAAGAAATGCCATAGACTATGGGTACTCTCAATGAAAATGGAAGGTTTTTTCCATATGACAACTCTATTTTCACACTCTTGGATACAACGAAACAATTAGAGACTTACTTCATGTCTCCATCTCTGAATACTCTTGTGAACAAAATGGCTATGTCTAACCAGATACGCTACATTTAAATTGTCATAGGTACATTTCTGGGGCTGAAACGCTATACTTTTCCCCTTCCTTCATTTCTTGTCCCTCCTTATGTCTACAAAACAGTGTTTGGAGAAAAGAAATATATACTACATAGAGTCAAGTCATTAAGTCTAATTCCAATTCTCTAGTTTGTAGTTTCAAAGGAAAAATTCCGAAAATTTAAGCAGAGATAAAGAGAACATTTTTCTAATTTTCTGCACCCAGATGACACAGATTTTTAAGGGATGACACAGTCAGGGAATGACTGGGCAGATCTTGAAGCAATCTGGTAGTCACGTGGAATCAGCCTTTTTTAAGGCCACACTCACATTTTTGGGCTGTAATTGTTTGAACAGTGTAGAAAAGTGTCAGAGCTGCTAACTGCACAGCTCACCAGATGCAAGAGTGGGATTTGCCACTCCAACTATGCAGAAGCTTGGATTAAGCCAAGAATCTGGAAGGAGAAAATACGAAAAGGCTTTCCTTCTCCAAGGCTTAAAAGGGCATGAGATTCTATTAGGCTGAACTATGTGAAATTAGCAATATTTTACAACTTTTACCTACGAAGTTGGTTTGACCCAGTACATTGCAGAACTGAAGAGGGAAAATGTGCTTTAAAATACTGATGTAATAACTCATACATGTCTCTAAACCAAAGCAATAAAAGTACATAAGGAGAAAAATACTGTGTATGATGATACAGTCAACAGGCCATGGCTTTTACATTCACTTTCAACTCTGCTGGGTATGTTTTTGAAAACTAGTGACTTATGCCAATACTTCCATTCTAACAAATATTCTTAAAAAGTCAAAAAGGGTTGTTGAAATTTTGAAAAACCAAGTAATCTAGTAATAATACAGAACAACTTTGTATTATTAATAATTGCATATATAAGAAGCAAGATTTAAGCTGGGCATGGTGGCTCACACCTGTAAGCTCAGCACTGTGAGAGGCTGAGGTGGGAGGACTGCTTGAGCCCAGGATCAGTCTTGGCAACATGGTGATACCTTGTCTCTACAATTTTTTTTTTTTTAAATGGCCAAGTATGATAGCTCCCTATGCAGGAGGTTGAGGCGGTAGGATCCTTTGAGCCCTGGAATTCAAAGGAACAGTGAGCCATAATCATGCCACTGCACCCCAGCCTGAGTGACAGAGAGACCTCATCTCAGAAGAAAAAAGTAAGATTTAGAGTTGGTGAGTCCAGTGAGATGTTAGTTTTCACATAATGTCCCTTCACTCTGCTTCTCAACATCTCCATGGTATTTGCACAAACATGAATATTCTCATTGTATTATTGGAAATTTTATCTCATCAATTCCTTTCGACACCATGAATAAAATTGAAATATGAATACTGGAGAATTCTAATGTGTGCCAGAAGGGAACCTCAACTTCTATAAGAAAGTGTTCTTATTGAGGAAACAATTTTCACTTAACAAGACTGTAGATAAAAGAGTTATAACTCAAGAGTGATGATATTCATTAAAGAAAAAAGGCCTGTGTTTCTTTACTCTCTCTACTGGTTATGATTTCTTATCTATTTTTTTAAAAATAAAGTATTGGGTGAATACAAAGTAATGCTATATGTAAAAAAAGAAACAGCAATACTGTACCCTTTCCTCACACAAAGAAAATCTTTCCTCACACAAGGACCCAAGAACTGGGTCCTTGCCTTGGCTATGTCAATTATTACAGTTTTTCTCCCTTACATTCAATCATCCCAAGGACTTTCCAACCTGACTTGGTGACTCCCTCTTCCCTTTCTCATATAGATGGGACTAATGGAGCATTAATCTGACTGTGAAATGATTCAATTTCAATTTTTCTAACCTGAGGCTATAATTATTTTTCTTCTTAGACCAGTAAGCAATGAGATTCATTAAAGAGAAACTCTGTGGGGCAGAGGTCCCATCTAAGGTCCAATCTGATAAGTGCACAGTGTACAAAAGTTTGCAGATATCCTCCTTTTCCAGGCAATACAGAAAGCTCCTGGTATCTGGTAAGCTTCTCTTTCCATATACGAGTGATTAAGGATCCCATTTACAATATCTACAGATTCTCTGCTCTTTTGGTGATATACAAATCATAAGAGTGTCCAAGATAAACTGTCCTTCATTCAGAGTTCATGTTTCAAATAAACACAAGAAGGAATCTGTGGCCGGGTATGGTGGCTCATGCCTGTATTCTCAGCACTTTGGGAGGTCGAGGCGGGCAGATCATGAGGTCAAGAGATCAAGACTAACCTGGCCAACATGATGAAACCCTGTCTCTACTAAAAATAACAAAAATTAGCTGGGCGTGGTGGCACGTGCTTGTAGTCCCAGCTACTCGGGAGGCTGACGCACGAGAATCGCTTGAACCCAGGAGACCGAGGTTGCAGTGAGCTGAGATTGCACCACTGCACTCCAGCCTAGCAACCGAGTGAGGCCTCGGTCTCAAAAAAAAAAAAAAAAAAAAAAAAAAAAAAAAAAAAAAAGAGGAACCTGTATCTTGCTTGAAAAGCACAGAGTGAAAATTCCTCCTTAGGTCCCATCACTCACTCCTCTTTTCCTCCTTGCACTTTAAATGGTATATCCCTGGCTTCCATCCTTGAGATTTTCCCCATTGGCATCCCTTTTTGGGTGTTCTTTCTGATGCTTATCATATTTTTCTAGTAACTTCCAACCAATCCACACCATTCTCTCAATTCTTCTGAGTGCCTAAAATCTGATGTATTGAAAAAACCTGAACTTTGGAGTCATAAAAATTCTAGCATTAGCCATAAAAAAGATCATGTCTCATGTCTCATAAAAAAGATCAAGATCATGTCTCATGCAGGGACATGAATGGAGCCGGAGGCCTTATCCTTAGCAAACTAACACAGAAACAGAAAAACAGATACCGCATGTTCTCACTTAGAGGTGGGAGCTAAATGATGAGAACACATGGACACATAGAGGGAAATGGCACACACTGGGGCTTTTTGGAGGCTGGAGGGTGGGAGGAGGGAGAGGATCAAGAAAAATAACTAACAGATACTAGGCTTAATACCTGGGTGATGAAATAATCGCTACAACAAGCCCCCATGACACGTTTGCCTATGTAACAAACCTGCATATCCTGCACATGTATCACTGAACTTAAAAGAACAACAACAATAGATATATTCTATAACTTTTCTAAGTTCCATTTTCCAGGTCTGCATCTAGAGAAAAGGGTATATTTCCCACGGACTGTTGAAAAGATTAAGTGAACTGTGATCTGTGCAAAGCTTCTAGGGGTACCAAGCCTCACAAATTAATAAATGATAGTGCTGAGGAAATATGATAATGATGATGATAGTGATGGTGATGATGATGATGATGACAATAATCTACTGAACATTTCCATTTGTGTGTTCACTAGCAAACTCTTCAGCTTTCTTCCCCTGACCTGGTCAGTGCTACCATCACTCACCCAGATGGCTGAGTACATACCTTAAGATTTCCATCTCTTTATTCTTTATCCACCTGCCTTTTTGTAATTGATTGCTAAGAATGGACAAACCTAGCCTAATAATATCAATCTATTTATTCCACTGCTCTAAGTTATGCCTCTATCTGCTATACTGGATTTGTATCACAATGTCTCAACTGGACTCCTCTATCTTCTGTCTTGCTTTATTTTTATTCCCCCACTATGCTACTACCAGAGGAATCTTTCTAGAGGACATTGATTATGTTTCTCTTCAACTTAAAACTCTTGTATGTGAGGAACAATTGGGATAGTGTATGTCAATGCACCTTCCTAGGCTTTTTAAATAATATGTATTTATGTCAATGCAGTTTTCATAGGCTTTTTAAATAATGATCTATAAATGGCTGTTCTTAGTGTTATTATCTTGGAAAGATGTAGAAGTTTTTATCTCATGGAAAGGGAAAATTATTGTTGCATACTTATCCTAATACTAAGATGAAGGGACAGGAAAAGGATAGGACAACAACAACAAAAATACATAGTAATTGTTCTATACATTAATGGCATTATGAAAACAAATATTTAGAACCAAAAATGCATACATAGAACCACAATATATGAAAATATGTATACAATCCTTGTTTGAGAGAAAGTATCTTTGTTTATACCATATTTACAACTCTACATGAAAACACAATACCTTGATTCTAAGAAAATGAAAAGTTAAAAAATTATTCTTATCAGGTGTGGGTCATAAGAATAGTCATCCTAGAGAAACAAGCAAAAGAAAGACAATGAGGTGTTTATTGTTGTTGCTGTTTTGTTTTGCCTGCATGTTCGTTTGGTTGTTTGTAAGAAGTATATCAAATGCAAAGGCTTGTTAAGTGTGATTAACAGATTATTATGGTATCTATGCAGGTAGAGTTAACCAGAGGTAAAAGCACATGGTAGATATTTTTAAAAACATACAATTGATAAAAAGGATAAAAAAGCTTAGATAATAAACATACATGTTCATAAGTGCAGCAATCCACCATGGCACACGTAGCAATCCACCATGGCACACGTATACCTATGTAACAAACTTATACATTCAGCACATGTATGTCAGAACTTAAAGAAAAAAAAAAAGAACAACAACAACAACAAAAAGCTTAGATAACTTTGCTGGGCGTGGTGGGTCATGCCTGCAATCGCAGCACTTTGGGAAGCGGAGCTTGAGCCCGAGAGTTGAAGAGCAGCCTAGGCAACACGGGAAACCTCATCTCCAGAAACTTCGTCTCCACAAAAAATATAAAAGTTAGCTGGGCACTGGTAGCATACACCTCTGGTCCTAGCTACTTGGGAGGCTGAGGTGGGAGAATCACCTAAGCCCGGGACAAGGAGGTTGCAATGAGCCAAGATCACCCCACTGCACTCCAGCCTGAGTGAGCAATATTCTGTCAAAAAAAAAAAAAAAAAAAAAAATGCTTAGACAAGTTTCCAAAAGGTTTTAAAGATGAAGCAAAAAAAAAAAAAAAGGATAATTTTGCAATAATAACACACCAGCACCACTCCCCAAACTCACCCCTCAACCCCCGACACACATCAGTTTTTGAAGAATTTCCAGTGATGGACAGGTACAGAAATAATTAAGATTAGAAAACCAAAGGTGGAAAGGCTGGTATAGTAACTTCCTAGTTAGAGAGAGAGGGCAGGACAGGAGAAGGGGGGAAACTACTGAAAAAGAAAGTCCATTGTCTTTATGATGTCCCCAAGAGGAAGTAGTTTGAAGTGTTACTTTTCATCTTTTTCTAGTGAGTTGAGAAAACCAATTTAACTAAATTAATGCAATTAATTAGTGGTGGCCTGAAATGCAATATATCTACCTATGCTTTCACAATCAAAAAGCATTTGTTATGCTTAATGTAATGACACAAGTGATCTATCCACAACACTGCAAATTTCCTCTGCAGATGAGTGTTTTTCAAATGTTTGCCTTACCCAATATTTCAAACTTTCCCTCACTCAAACAAGCTAAAAATTACAAAGAACAAAGGAAAACAAAATTGTAAGGTTTTAAATTTACCTTAGGTGTTCAAATATTTATGGATTCTTATTTATTTACTTACTTATTATTTTTTCAAATAGAGGCACGATCTTACTATATTGCCTAGGCTGGTCTTGAACTCCTGGGCTCAAGCAATTTGCCCACCTCGGCCTCCCAAAGTGCTGGGATTACAGGTATGAACAACCGTGCCTGGCCATGGATTAATTAATTATACTTTTCGCAAATACATGTAATTTAAAAATTACTTTAATAGCATTAAGTCAGTCAGTCGACAAGATCTATCATTTCCACTTTAAAAAAATCTCTCTTAAATTCATCTCTTTCTGTCCATCCTTTACTGCCACAGTATCAGTTTCAGACTATCACCATTTATTTCTCATCTGGTTTACTGCAATAAACACCTAAATCACACCTTTAATTTCTTCCCACTCTATGGTCCACATATCTACTAAAGTAAGTTTTTGTTTGTTTGTTTTTGATACGGAGTATCGCTCTGTCGCCCAGGCTGGAGGGCTGGAGTGCAGTGGCACGATCTGGGCTCACTACAAGCTCCGCCTCCCGGGTTCACGCCATTCTCCTGCCTCAGCCTCCCGAGTAGCTGGGACTACAGGCGCCTGCTACCAAGCCCAGCTAATTTTGTTTGTGTTTTTAGTAGAGACGGGATTTCACCGTGTTAGCCAGGATGGTCTCAATCTCCTGACCTCGTGATCTGCTTTCCTCGGCCTCCCAATGTGCTGAGATTATAGGCGTGAGCCACCGCGGCCGGCCCTACCAAAGTAAGTTTTAAAAAATTTAAAGCTATCCACATAATTTCCCTGCTTAAAATCAGTCAGTGCCTCTCTTAACATCTTATAGGGAATTTAAGGAATCTTGATCAAAGCCTTATTTCCTCTTCTTCCTTTTCCTTGCCAGCCCCATCCTACACAGCCTGAACTCCATATATATTGAGCTACTCTCTTAGGCTACTGTCTTGGAAAATATTAACCATTAGATACTACAGTTTTTAGCTATCTACTTAAACAATTTCTACTGTTTAATAATCAGATGGCAGTCATATTCTGTTAAACGAACTACTAGTGCACATTTGAGGACACTATTGTATTTCCGTTTGGTCTTCTATCATTTGAAATTTGTAATTTGTTTGCATTTATTTTTCATAGGCAGATTTGTATAATAGAAGATCCAAAATACTCATTAATTAACTACATCAAATATTTAAAGCAAATGCTTAGACACAACCGGCATCCAAAGCAATAAAAAGGCTGCCAGACTGGTTGAGGGCCAACACTGCTATATGTTACTGCTTTTTTTTGTTGTTGTTTTTTGAGATGAAAGTCTCGCTCTGTCACCCAGGCTGGAGTACAGTGGCGCAATCTCTGCTCACTGCAACCTCTGCCCCCCCAGGTTCAAGCGATTCTCCTGCCTCCATCTCCTGAGTAGCTGGGATTACAGGCGCATGCCACCATGCCCAGCTAATTTGTGTATTTTTAGTAGAGACGGGGTTTCACCATGTTGGTCAGGCTGACCTCGAACTCCTGACCTTGTGATCCACCCGCTTTGGCCTCCCAAAGTGCTGGCATTACAGGCATGAACCAGTGCTCCTGTTATTGCTTGTCTACATACTCCCACTATGTCCTCATTATCTACTTTATGGGTTAAAACATTTCTGACATTTTTTTCCTTGAGGCAGGGTCTCACTCTGTTGCCCAGGCTGGAGTGTGCAGCACAGCACGATCATAGCTCACTGTAATCTTGAACCCCTGGGCTCAAGCGATCCTCCTACCCCAGCCTCCTGAGTAGTTGGGACCAATCAGAGGTGCACGCCACTACACCCAGCTAATTCTTGTATTTTTTGTAGAGACAGGGTTTTGTTCTGTTGTCCAGGCTGGTCTGGAGATCCTGAACTCAAGTAATAATCCCGCCTCGGCCTCCTAAAGTGCGGTGATTACAGGTGTGAGTCACTGTGCCTGGCCTGAAACTTTTCATGAAAAAGATGTAATGACAAAAATTCAAAGGGGTATCTTGTTCATTATTGTCAAGTCAATAATCTAATTTGGTCAAATCAGTTAAAACAATCTCTGGGGAAACATTACACTGAACTTGCTTGACAAAGTTACTTCAGTGGCCCATCTTGTTATCTCTTAAAGCTAGCTAAGGAGATAGAAATGTTTAAAAGAAAGCATTTTTGATATATGACATCACAAAGCATACTACTTCTTCAGCATCTTTTGTATAATTAGTAAGACCTATGATCATTATGTTTGAGCTCATTGGAAATGAAATTGCATTCTACCAGGGAGTAAATGGCAATGCACTTGAGTCTGGGGTCCTCATGTCATGACTGCCACTAAAAACAAACACACACAAGTTGTTTTCCCTAAATAGATTTTTTTTTTCTGCAATATTGCAATAGTGAGATTATTGAGTGTTTATGTGACCTGTTATTACTGTGTTTTAATTTTTTGTGAAATATTTCACATTGATAAAATATGCCATGTCAACAGAAGTAATGACTATCTAACAGCTTCCACATCTTACTACCCTCAAAATAAAAATAATACATCAAGTTAAAAAGGAGCATTTATGAAATTATAAGTGCCATTTTGCCAGGATGATGATACATACTCTTCTTCTTATGAATGTTGAGGGTATTAGATCATTTTGAACTGGCAATTATTTTATCAGTGAATAAATTTATTTATTTTTACTTTTGGGTCTTAATGTCATGCGGAACTACCAGATGCCAATAACAGGAGTAGCTATGGGCATTTTATATATGTTTAAACCAAGTTAACAGAAACAGGATGAATTGAGCCAGAATATTTATAATTTATTAATAAATGTTAAATAATGCATAAACACAAATAATCATAAAAACACAAAGTAACATTGACATTAGTATCTAATGCCTTTATTGTCGTTTTTTTATTTGCTATCTCCTTAAATATAACTCTTCTGCAACATCATCATTCTGGCAATCCATGGTGCCACTTCTTCACTGACTTCCTGTCCTTTAGGTTTCTTTCCAGAGATGATATTTGTATCTGTAAACTCAAGTGTCTTTTACATAATGTAAATTGTATAGCTATTTCTTAACTCTTTAACAGAATAAAGCACATGGTAATTTGGAGTTGTTTTCTACTTCCCTTAATGGTACATTCCTAACTTTATAAAATTGGCAACTCTGGAGTTCAATTACTTATTAATAATTCTTTCACTTCAAGCAATGTATAAATACTGTGTTTGAATGTGAGCAAAATTAACACAGTCATTGTTTTCATAGGAGTTTATAGTTTGGTGAAAGAAACTGGCCTTATCAATGATTATACAATTAAACATGTAATTGAAAATATAATAAATGATATAAAGGAGAACTATATGGTATGACAGATTTGGGAGATCTGAAAATACTTCACCAAAAGAAGTAATGCTTGAATCAAGATCTGAAGTATGAGTAGATGTTATAAAAACTAATGGGTGTGGAGGAAAAGGCATTTCAGGCAGAGGAAACACGACATAAAGAAGCACATAATTCAACACAAAGTTTGGCCTATCCCATTGAAGCCTTGAACATCTTTCTGTTTCTCACAAACTGTGGGTCTGTTGATTTATTTGGATATTTCAGCTATTTATGGCAGTTTCTGAGTTGTTAATATAAGTATGGGTTTCTTAGACCATATTCTACATGAGGGACATCATTATACTCTATTACTTTCCAAACATCTGATAAGAACAGGGTATTTATCCATGTTGGATGATCTTTCTTCAGTGTCTATAGTAGCAACGGCCATGACAAGTAACAACATGATTTCTGGACAGTAGAGACCCCAGCCTACTGATCATTAGACAAGAACCTGGTCCTCGATACAACTGAAAACCCAGGTGGTGGGAATGATTGAGTGGGAGTAAAACAAAAATGTGTGTATAGAAGAGTCTAAACTTTTACTTTATGTTTTAATGATTTAAAAATACCAACACTGAATTCTCCTTTCCTTTTTTTTTTTTTTTTTTTTTTTTTAAATAAAAAACACAGAGTCTTACTCTGTAGCCCATGATGGAGTTCAGTAGCACGATCTTGGCTCACTGCAACCGCCGCCTCCCAGGGTCAAGCAATTCTCGTGACTCAGCCTCTTGAGTAGCTGGGATTACAGGCATGTGCCACCATGCCTGGCTAATTTTTGTACTTTTTGGTAGAGACAGGGTTTCACTATGTTGGCCAGGCTAATCGTGAATTCTTGGTCTCAAGTGATCTGCCCGTCTTGGCCTCCCAAAATGTTGGGAAGTGATCTGCCCGTCTTGGCCTCCTAAAATGTTGGGATTACAGGCATGAGCCACCATGCCCAGCCTCTCTTATTCCTTTGGTTCCATTATATCACAAATAAGGGAGACCCAATTTGGGCTGGTGTCCCAGAATTCTGAGCCACACTTGAGAATTAGGTTGGGCTTGCTTGAGGGCTACATTACAGGAACAGAGCACATCAAAAAGCAATATTTGAGCAAGAAACTAAAATAAGACCTTATTTTTTAATCCTAGGGACCGGAGAATACATACAGCATCCAAATCAAATTCGGGTATTTGGATGAGAACAAGAGGTTGAATGTGGGATACAGGAGAGTGAGTCTAGAAGAATTCCCCAAGTTGAAGAATGCAGCTTCTTTTAATGGTGCACACTTAGTGTTCAGTCCTAAAGAGAATGCCCTGTTAAGAATGCTAACTAGGGCTCCAGTGCTGATAAGATTTTCAATGAATGGAACTTAGACAACAGGCCATCAATGTGTAGTTTTGTAAGAATCAGTCATAGTTGTAAGAAACATTCATACCTATTTCAAACTTTATAAAGTATAGAAAAATTGTTGAAACTGTAACACCATATCACATAGCATCCTTATTAAAAAACACCACAGAGAAATATTTCTTTTAATTCTCAGAGTTAATAGCAATATATTTTACCAAGCAATTCATTTTTTAACTTACTGATATATGAATCTTAAACCAACAGTGTTCCCTTCCTTGGATTAGTTGATAGGAAGCTCAGAACGAATCTGTGACTCATTTCTATCCAATTACTCAGGAATTTATGAAATACATTTTTCCTTTCATAGTTCATACTATTTTCATGCCGTTGTCTCTTCTCTTTGATGTCCTCATGTTTATCTTTTACTAAATTGTTTTATGAAACACAATCCTTTGCTTTTTTGGGGGGATAAGAAACAAGTGAAATACAAGTGAAATATATTAAATGAAATAAGTTGAAAATATTGTTTTACAAAAGGAGAAAATACATGATTTTTGCTTATTATAAAAACAACACATGCTCATTTTAAAGGAAATTGAGTAAGAGAAGAGAACACAAAACAAAATCAAAGACCTCTCAAAATATCCTCTCTTCACATACCTGTAACAGTTTGGTGGTGTTTCCTGCCTAGACAGAATATATATGTATTCTCTCTCTGTCTGTGTCTCTCTCTCTACATATATACATAGTACTGTTTCTGTCTCTCTCTCTCTCTCTACATGTATATAGACATATACATAGTATGTATATAGACATAAATATATACACACACACACATATATATACACACACATACTCATGCCACACATACACCTACACACATAACTACAAGCACACATGTACACAGACATAAATACGTGTAAATATAAACATGCATGAAAACACATGGGTAAATGATACCATATTCTGTCATCTATTCTCTAAATTGCTTTTTCCACATAACAACTTGTAGAGTTTAAAATTACATTTCAATAATTTTAATACATGCAGCTCTCAATACAGATATATCATCATCTATTTTACAATTTCTGTCCTGAAAGATATTTGGGTGGTTCCCAGATGTATACTATTATATGTAATATTGCAATATAGTACTTCTTTGCTCACTTATTCAATTATATTCTTAGGCTAAGTTTCTAAACATAGAATTAATGGGACAAAACTATGCACATTAAAATATTACATATTATTTGATTACCCACCAATGTTTTCCTGATTTATATTTCCTGATTTCCTGATATATTGGTCACTGAAAATGTACATACGAAAGTGGCTATGTCTGTACACCATTTCAAATTCTTTTAAATTATTCAACTTTTTCCGAAATGATAGACAAAAAAGTAAATAACATTGATGTTTCAGTTTTTGTTTCTTTGTCTGTTCGTGAGGTAGAAAAACTTTTCAAATGTATATTTGTCATAAATTTTTCTTCCTTTTTGAATTTTCTGTTCATGGCCTTTATCTGTTTTTCTCTTAAGTTTTTAATCTTTTTTTTTTATTCAGTGCTCTTTATTACAGTATGAATGAAGTTAGGATCATTTTTTATTTCCATAAACCATTAAACACCTGTATTAAATAATTTATCATTTTCTTGCTGATTTGGAATGCTACCTTTACTAAACCCTAAATTTTCAATATATGCATGAGCCTTATTCTTGACCATTTATACATTTGGTTGAATAATGGGTTTATTTCTAAATTATTATCATGCTGTTTGAATTAATAGCCTATATAATATGTTCTGCTATCTTATAAGGAAAAACAGTCTTTTTATTTTTTCAAAACATTCTTTAATATTCTTACATTTAAACCAAATTTTAAGTCAAGCAATCCCCTAAAATCCCACTGGGGATTGTTATTTTTAAATATGTATCTGACTTTATCTGTCTGAAGTGTTGCATTTTTCTAAAATCCCATTTCAAACTGCTTACTTTCAGTCACCCCAGTGATAATCTTACTCCATTGGTATAGTATGTTCTCATAATTTTTCCCTTAGTGAATCAGCCAATAACTTAGCTTTAGAACATGGTGCCTTAAATTTTGTGGATAAAAGACTCATTGAGAACTAGATAAACATTCTCTCAAAAATGTGTGCCTACCTCCAAATGTAATGAATCTTGTAGAGCCAAATAACCCAAGGTTAAGAATTTACTCTATAGAGGCACTTCTCTAAATTTACAAAGGGGGCTTTATCCCATCAGAGTTATTTTCATTCTTATGTTGTTTTTTTCATAAGTTAGATCAAAACTGTTATTTCTCTTCATAATATTATAATTTCACTCTGTCTTCATAATCTTAACTCAAATTATAGGCTGCTTCTTCTCATACTAACATATACTCACAGTATCTCTTGTTTCATCACAGTGCAATAAAAAAGATCACCAGACCTTTTTGGTTCAAGTACAAGTTCTATCTTTGAACATGAATATGTGTCTACTTTTCTGAGATTCAATATTCCCTTCCATCATCTATAAAATGGGTAACATAACCACTAACTCTGTGTGTTTCAAAGAGATTATTAAGAAAATCAAATATATCCTGTCTGAGAGAGCACAAACTAAAAAGACAAGGTTTCATTATTATTTCCACATTTAAAAGCTCATCATTTATTAAAAATCTATATAAAACCATTCACTGTGCAAGGTCCTAATGTACCTAATGGGGGAAATATATAAAACAAATAATTAAACTGCAATTGGTAACTGCTAGAGTACAAATAATACACAAAACTATGGGAAAGCCCAGAAAAGAAAAATATTCCCACTTTGGGAGATTGAGGCGGGTGGATCACGAGGTCAAGAGTTCCAGACCAGCCTGGCCAACACAGTGAAACTCCGTCTCCACTAAAAATACAAAAAATTAGTCGGGCGTGGTGGCGGGCGCCTGTAGTTCCAGCTACTTGGGAGGCTGAGGCAGGAGAATCGCTCGAACCCGGGAGGCGAGCTTGCAGTGAGCTGAGATAGCGCCACTCCACTCCAGCCCGGATGATAGTGTGAGACTCCATCTCAAAAAAAAAAAAAAAAAAAGAAGAAGAAGAAAGAAAGAAAAGAAAAATATTCCTTCTTTGTGTAGGAAGATTCGCAAGAGGGTAACACGAATTGAGTTTGAAAAGATATTCATGAGTGTTCTGAACAGGTAAAGAAGGGGTGTTGTAGGGCATAGGGAAAGCCATCTAGAAGGAAGAAACAGCCTCAGCAAGAAAGAGAGCTGTGAAAACGCACAGAGAATTCAGATCATGGCCAGAATTTAAGTGTGATTATTTCATGGGGTTTACAAAAGGGGATAAAAGTTAGACTTTCTGCAAGAAAGACCGACTGGGCTAACATTCTGAAGAGTCAAACTAAGAAATTTAGACTTTATCTTGAAGGCAAAGAGAAATTATCTTAAGATTTAGAAGAAGAAGAAGATGATGATGAAATTGGTAGCCTGGGGTGTTTAAAAAAAAAAAAAACGGAGTGAGGAGAGATTGGAGCTAGAGATCACTTACAGACTATTGCGATAGTTTAGTGAATAGAGGATAAGTGCTTGAACGAGGGAAGTGGCAAGGGAAAAACACAGGAGTTATTTCTGAGGAAGATTCAAAAGATCTTGGTGGTCTTTGAGATCCAAAGTTAGGGGAGAGGAAGAGTCTAAGAATGCCACAGGCCAGAGACAACTGGATGAATGTGATGCCTCATGTTGAGACAGAGCAATAATTATAAATGCTCATTTAGATGACAAAGCAAATTTTATAGAGTTCTCAATCTCCAAAGTGGTATGGTGAGGTTTGGGGCAATGGTGGTATGTGTGAATATACAGTCCAACCAATTTAGCTGATAAGTTTTAAACAATAAGGTAAAGTGGCTTATTCTCTGAGAAAAATCAGTTTTCTTATTTTTAAACGTAGAAAAATGTTCCTCAGGGTAAAAATAGCCACAACATCTTTTGAAATATAATACAGTGCTATTTGGTATAATCCCTTAGCAACATTGCTGTTATGAGCCAGTACTAGCAGCATTCAAGTTATAGACTCACATATTGCATATTTTTAAACCTGTAGATGGATAATAAGCTGTAAGAGGGACATAAGTTTGTCCATGATAGACTTCAGACATTTAAATAATTAGCAAAATCATAAACAGAATTAAGTCTTTTTAGATTATTATCCTATTTGATCTTTAAGGACTCTTCTCAAGACATCCCTCCAAACCCACATTAAAGTTTAGAGATAGAAATTAGTAAGCAAGGCATCAGTGTGTGTGTGTATGTGTGTGTGTGTGTAAATGTATCCAAATTGGAAAGTGAAAGAATGTTTGTTTTCTGAAGTCATCTCTCTTGTGCCAATATTTGAATATTCCACTTACTCACAAATGTTTTCTAAAAGTAATTTCCAAACTTTTGGTTCAAGGCTATAACCTGGAAGTTGGGGATACTGATGGTTAAAAGATGGCCACAACGTGTAAAATGTAGGTAACTGTCAGCAGATATGGAGGATATAGTTTGTAGTTATGGTTTGGGCAGTAAACTAGTTGTTTTAAGTAATTTAACCCTTCAGGACACATGTTTCTTCAAATGTAAAAGATGGACAGTGGTGGACTAGGTTAGTTTAAGCCTCAGTCCCTTCTCTTCTCTACATTCCATAATCTTAGAGAAATGTGTCTTGTTGATGTTGTCAATTACCTGTTTTCATGCTACTGTTCCACATGTGGGCAACTGAACCCAGATGGTCCAATTAGAATAAGATAAGGACTTAGGAACATTTCCTGCTTGGGGACTTGTTCCTATCTTTTCCCTTCTACCTCTTCTGCCCGCCACCTCCCATTTCCATGAAACACAGAAGGTACATCATTTTAGAATAAAAATGTAAGAAGGTGATGGATTCATTATGTTTTTCTGATTAATCAAAGGCTTAGAACACACTAGCTGATAAAGTATTAAATTAAGTTACCAAGACAATATTCTATTGGAGGCAAATGAAGAAAGAAAGATTCAAACTAGTTTCGAAAAAATTAAAAAGTCTAACACTGTGTTACTGTGTTGGCAATATGTAGGAAATGTAAAAACTATACATTTTCCTTGCATTTTTTTACTATTTAAATATCCTTAGTGTCCTTACATATTAAAATTTAAAGATGTCAACCTTATGTCAGTTTTCCAATATGTTTTCTTTTAAAGATACTGTTTCCTAAATTCAAATTAACTGATGTAGACAATCTGAATGGCCAACTTTTCAATTAATTATTTTGGTAATCTGAAATCTAAATTTTACATCATGAACTTAGATTACCATTCCATCCTTTAATGAAGAAAAAATTACACCAATAACCTGAAAAATCAATAAACAATAAATAGCTTTTATAACCTAGCATAGAAAAATGAAAACCTAATTTCTTTTATTATTTAAATATTACAATATGTTTTCTTCATTTAATATATGATGTTAACATATTTAAAAAACTAATGTTGCCAGGCGCAGTGGCTTACATCTGTATCCCAGCACTTTGGGAGGCTGAGGCGAGCGGATATCTTGAGGCCAGGAGTTTGAGACCAGCTTGGCCAACATGATGAAGCCCCATCTCTACTAAAAATACAAAAAATTAGTCTGGCATGGTGGCTCGTGCTTATAGTCCCAGCTACTTGGGAGGCCAAAGCAGGAGAATCCTTTGAACCTGGGAGGTGGAGTTTGCAGTGAGCCAAGATTGTGCCACTGCACACTCCAGCCTGGGTGACACAGCGAGACTCTGTCTTAAAAAAAAAAAAAAAAAAAAAACTAATGCCAAGTAAATATAATATGCACAGGATTTATATTTTTGTGATTATAGTTTTTAGCTCTTTTCCTTCTACCTAAACTGGGCCAGGCATGGTGGTTCATGCCTCTAATCCTAGCATTTTGGGAGTCTGAGGCTGGAGGATCACTTGAGCATAGGTGTTCAAGGCTACAGTGACCTATGATTGTGCCACTGTAGTCCAACCTGGGTAACAGAGCGAGACGCTGTCTCTAAAAAATTATATAAATAAATAGATAAAAGTAAATGAATCAAATAAGGTATCTAAATCAAATGTCCCCTTCTGGATATTTGCATCACTATAATCTAGAATATTTTATAATATCAAGGAATCATCCATGCTGCTTGTATTTTCAACCTTAGTGTATTATATTACTGAAAATACACAGCTCCTGTGTATTTCAAAAAACACATTACTGATAAGGAAAATATTTTGTTGTGTAAAGTCAAAGAAACAATAAAATTACTTATCAGTTCAGTTAAATAGTTGTCACATTTTGAAGACTATTGGTTGAAATAATTAATCTGATGTGTACATTTTTAGAGAGTGTTTTAAACTTTTTTCATATTTCATATTTCATTTAGTTCTCTTGGTAACTTAGAGACTAATTTCTCTGGTAATTTTATTGTTTGAAATTTCTTCCATGTTGAGATTAAGACATGAATCTACCTTTTTTGACAGACACACTTTACATACAAAATGTATTTAACATATCCAAATTTTCCATGGACTCAAAAGAATTGATCACAAAATATCTAAGGGTTGTCTCCTTACTGCTTACATAAACTTTTTCATTAAACCAAGATTCCTCTTTCCCATTGCTTCACAAACTGTAACAAATTCTTGAAATTTCAGCCAAGATAATATCTGGAAGTGCTACAGTACATGCTAGAAACAGCTTTTTAAAAGATATATCTTTCTTGATAATCCATAGGGAATCATTCATCCATCCACCCATGAGGCTTTTTCAGAGACATTAACTTGACAGACTATTTAAACCCCCCATTTGGATGATGGTATGATGGTGGTGCACATGTACACATGTACACAAACACACACACAGCCTTTTCTTGTTTGCTTTTAGAAAATTATTGAAAAAGACCTTAAATGTTCTCACTATCTTTAATTTATCTGAACGCTGTTTCATAAGTATTATTATATGCATTTTACAAAGTAAACAAATACACTGGTTTGCCTCTATTGTGATCATTAACATCATTATACTGCCCAGAGTTTCTAAAGTTAAAATCTCTAATTACTTCCTTCAGAAGCTTGTGGTATCTGTCATTTTGTTAAAAATGGATTTAAACCATATCTCATTTTTAGTTCATTCGGGCTTTATGTCCTGTAGTATCAATCGATATAAACTTCATATTGGCTTCATATATTTCTTGATGCTGTCAACAGGCCCAGGTTCTGCATACATTTATTTTAGGTGGGCTCACCACCTTTGATGAGACAGGAGACTTGAGTTTCAGTCTTAGCTTTGGCACTCACAGTCTATGTGATACTGAACCAATTGCTCACATCTTCTGGGGCTCAGCATTCTTGTTTATTAAATAGAGATAATACCATCTCATCTCAGTGTTGTTGTAGGATTCAAATAAGTTAATAAATGTAAAATTTCTTGATAATTTAAAAGCACTGTTGCTGTTCCCTTTAAAATCAAAAAGTATTGTTTCTGTTCTTTTTAAACAATGAAACTAATATCCGTGTCCTCCTTAAAGATACATTTATTTGCAAAAGCAACTCTATTAAGGAAAAACATGACATGCAATGTGTGAACATGTGGGGAATATGCAAGTGTTGTAAAGGATTTTAAGTCTAAGGATCCTTAAATAGAATGACAATGATATATCAGGTGAGCCACAGTGGCAGCTACATATAAATATTATATATCTTAGTTTGCCTGTGAACCATTCAACTAAAAAATTTCAAATAGAACGATTAATCAATGTAGAGAGCATAGCAAAAAATAAATTCAAATCAATGATGCAATACCTCTATTCCAACTAGCATATTTTTCTTTCTTCCACTCTCTCAGGCATACCCTATTTTATTTAAAAATGAAGTCAATTAAGAAACTCTACAAAATCAATCAGCCCACAGATCAAGCTAGAACTCTTGTTCTTATTTAATGTTTATTAAGGGCTCATCATCACACAGTATTTTTCTATTAATAGGTCAAATATACAAAGTATCATGCTTGCCTTCATTCTATCATCGGGATCCTACATAGTGTAGCACTCAACCAAAGGGGAGAGAGAAGGACATCCACCTCTTCAAACAAAGGGTCTTAGCAGTCTTGGCTGAAAAATGAAACTTTCATATTAATTTATGAAAGTCTGCAGTCTACACCAATTGTCAGAGTTTAAATTGATCTGAATTGAGGTTATTAACTACAATTCTTATTCTTCCCATCCAACAGGTACAAGAACATCTCCAACAAGGGTACCTAAGGGTGTGAGCAGGCAAAGGGCTAAAAGCATATATGCAAGCTGAAATGATGTGAACACATCAGATTTATGATAGTTTGGCTGGATTTCCTTGTACATAGTGTATACAACAGAGAGACATGCTCACACACACACACACAAAACCTCAGATAAACACAAATTTGAACACCATTATGATTTTCTGATCAGTCCAACCTACTGTCAATCAGAGTTGGACAAACAATCTCAGCCCTAGATTTTCCTGTTTCCATACCCAGACCTGATTTACAATTTATAACTGCCAAACTTTGTGTCCAGACTTGTGGCTTGGAGGTGCAGTACATCGATGCCTGTCCACATTTAAGGTTAGATGACGACCCCTCTACTTTACTATTAGATGTGTCAAGGATCAGCAGCTCCTGAAATCGTTTTCCTGTGCCTGTGTAGGGGAGGGGATTCACGGCGTGGAGGGCCTGGGACAGGGAAGAAAGGAGCTGTCTCTGGGTTATCAGGAAAGGGACTAAACATGGGCCCCACATCCACCTCCATGCCTGAGTTAAGAATCTGGAGCTGACTCCTCAGAACGGCTGTAATTGGTCCTTTACGCTACTCATTTCCTCGGAGAAGCAGCGGTCAACTTCTATTAAAACTCCCGGTTGACAGGCGGCTTCCCTGCCCTGTCTTCCGGAGCACTTACGTTAAGGGGAAATCACTATAATCAAATCTCTACGTCTTGCCTGCTGCTAAAACAAGGCGCTTTCTTCCTGGGATTTTGCAGAGACGACTGATAACACACACAGTCTCCCTACACTCAAGCTCACACACACCGATACAATGTAACTCCCACAGCGTCCTCGCTCCTTTCTTCCCTCCCTCACCCCTTTCTTTCTCTCAAGGATTGCTGAACATTTTGCTCCAAACTCTCCAAGTCACCCACGTGTTTGTTCTCCCCTTTTGCTGTTCAATTTACTTCTCCACATGACGAAGAGAAACACGAGTTGTTCTCAGGCTTTTAGCTGCAATCCTGGGACCAGCCTTTCAAACTCCCCACTCCTCCCTAGTCAGAGCAGCCCCACCGACCCTCCTCCCAATGGGGTGAGTGGACAGATGACTGGGTGCTTTCGCCGGTCAAATCCCGCAAAACCTTCACCTTCTCTTCTCCACACAGAGCAAACTGATTTTGCCTGTTTAGTCTCACTAGCCAGGGTGGTATGGAAGTGGGTGGGGAGAGGGCTGGTGCGCGGCACAGAAAACTGGGAAGCGCGCGCACAACACACACGCGCGCGCGCGCACACACACACACACACACACACACGGCCCCACTTAACATTTATGCAGTACTTTTGGAGGGTCCCTTACACACACCTGAATAGAATACTCTCAGTAAAGGATAGGCACACCCCTGTTTGTCCTCCCCCAATTTCCAGACTAGCATTTGACCCTGGGTCTAGAATTGGTGGTGATAAGCCGACTTAGATGGAGTATTTGAGAAGAGGGGAGGTGACCCTTTGCTTGAATGGGGGAGGGGGCGCTCTCCACTCACCGCCTGAGTCCCTGGAACGAGGAGGGCCAGGACATCCTCGATTTCTTCAGGCCGGGCCGGTGGCCGGTTTCCACCGCGTAGGAGGTGCGGTCCATGGCGCGACAGTACAGGTAGCGCTCGGTGTCCGAGTAGCCGCGATGCCGGACGCGGCCGGTGGCCCCGCTCGAGGCGTAGCGGCCGCGGGCAGCCCCGGTTGGCGGCGGGGGCGGCGGCAGGGGGGGCGGTGGCGGCGGCTGTAGCGGACACTGGGGCTGGGGCTGGGGCGAGGGTGGCGGCGGCGGGGGCAGGTGGTGATGGGGATGCAGGAGGCGGAACTGGGGCTGCCGGAGCGGGTACTGATGGTGCTGCTCGTGCCTCCAGAGATGCTTGGGGGCTTTTAGCGTGGACCCGCCGGCGCTATCGCTGCCCTCTCCGCTGCCCGCCCGGGCCGGCGCGCTGCTGCCCTCTGCCTCCATCCTGACTCGCGGCTCCGCTCCCTGCTGCCCAGCCCGGGTTCACCGCCCTGGCCCGAGCGCCTTCCTGATGCTGCTGCTGCTGCCGCCGCCGCCGCCGCCGCCGCTTCTGCAGCCCAGCAGAGGCTGGTGCTCAGCTTCTCACTTGAAGGCGCCAGAGCCTCAGGGCTACCGAGAGGGGGCCCTGCCAGCGGGAGGGGTCACAGAACGCGGCAGGGCTCCTTCCACCGAGGCTATGGCAGAGACGCGCTCCCGGGCTCCCCAAGTCGCCAAGACTAGGGTGCGCGGTGCCCGGTTTCGCCAGAGGTTGGTCCTTCTTCCTCCCTTTCTTCTTCCCTTCCTTTCTTTGGGTGCCGGCGGCGAGAGCAGGGATTCTCAGCAACTCGAGCTGCAGAAGCAGCAGCAGCAGCGGCGGCGGCAGTGGTAGCCGCCTCCCCGGTCCAAGGCACCGGAACCCTGATCCCAGAGCTGCTGAAAAGTTGGACAGCTCCAGGCTGGCACGCCGGAGCTGTGACTTTCTCCAAAACCACTCCAGCCAGTCAGGAGTCAGACCTGTCCTCCTGATCCTTCCCCTCGTCGTGCCCGCGCCTCCCTCCCCCACACTGCTCCTCACTGCCCCGAGGCTTCCTCTTCACCTCCGCTTGCCTCAGTGCTCTTCGAGAAATGGAGTTTGGCGATTCCTGGCTGGTTCTCAGAGCTTGTTGACGATAAGCCCCATGCTGGCGCTTCCAAAGATAAGGAATGTGACCTGGCAAAGTTGCCTGGAATATTGTCTATGCGCGTCGCTGAAAATTTGGATCTGGGTGAAGATCCAATAGTAAGATTAATTCAGTCTCTTTCCCTGACATAGGATAAAACATTGTGTGGATCTTTCCCATAGCAGGGAGAATGCCCAGTGTTTCCTCTTGAAGATCTTCCTCCAACCTGGCCCCGAGAGTGGTCCTCGCTGGAAATCAAGGCGAGTCGTCCTTAGTTGCAGAGCCATGGCTGAGCCCGCTGGCCAGAGTTAAGGTTGAGGCACCTTTTCAATTACAAACCTCTGATTATCTTTGGTAGTCTCTACCTTCATTGCCTACTTGCAATTTGCCTTTCTGCCACTTCCAGCAGAACACAGCTCTATTACCAAAGTGTTTTAAAAACATGTTGTATCAATATTCACAGAAATTCGAGTCCTATGAGGCACTAGAATCCAAATTCAACTCTTGTCTTCCTTTAATTAGCATTTTCCTGCAGTGTCAAATGTTTTTAAGAAGCCAAGAGGATTTCAGAGCAATATGTAGACACTTTTTTCCCTGTACCTTTTTAATTTTACCACATTAAAGATCAAATGCAATTTGCTTACTGTTAAAATAATTCTAGAATTTTTCTTTGTGAAAGTTACCACAGTACCATCCATTATTTGAACGATAATATATTTAGGACTCACAACAACTTGTTGGCTGTGTAATTATTCTATTCTTCCCACGCACTCAGTCTTAACATAATTTCATAGGTACATTTCATGCATATCATGTAATGGATGCTAGAGTAACAGAATCAGGAACCATGTCTCCAACTCTCTAGACTGCTGAAAATTCAACACTCTCCACGTAGTCTAGGTGCCACTGGGAAAATAATGCCAATGAAAATAAGTGCTCACTTTGCTTATCAGCAAGAACAGTCCGTGAAATGTGCAAGTGGCAGGAGAAGGCCCCCATCATCTCTTCATGCTATTTATTTATTTATGGTTGGAAATATACCTTTCCTCCATCAGTTTAATATGAGCCCTCTGCTCATATGCAGACTACACACCAAATCTGAGAAAGGTTGTGTCTTAAGAGAAACAAGGCAGTCTCCTAAGCACCACTCCCCACTGTACAGGACTAAACCATACTTTACAAAGGCACTCTTTTTGCCCCTTTGCAGATACAAGTGTGACTGGTGGCAGTGGTCAAAGTATTTTCCATGCCTAGGAGGGCACTAAGTCAGTATTTTCCCAAACACAAAAGGAGAGAAATGGAAGTGTTCTGCGTATAGACTGACTTTTTTCTTTTAATTCATTGCATTATTAACATCCGAAACCATTTTAAAGAAGTATACAAATTTCTTCTTTCCCCTGAAATGCTTGCTACCTTTCCCCTCAATATAACTGTGGCAAAATACCTCTATCTGAAACTCTTATTCTAATTTCTCATATACTAACACAAGTAACTTATAATTTTTTTCCAGATTAAATTGGAATAATTAAAATCTAACCTGATTTTCACTACCAATTTACTCCTTCCTTTTAACTCATGAATACTTTATTTTTTCTATATTTTCCATTGACTTTTAAAAATTCTTTGTTTTGTTTTTACTATGTAATTGCAAGTCAGGAACATTTTAAAATAGAAGAAAATAATTTAATATGTTTCCAACTTGTAGAGTTTTTAATTTATCTTATAATTCCAAAAGATTATTGATAGTAATAGTTTCTTGTGTGATCTTTGAGGTTACAGCTGGAGTTCCAATCTACCATTTCCTACCCATGTTACTTTAGCTAAATTATTTACCCTCCCTGTCTCTCATATGCAAAGTAGTACTAACATTACCTGCTTCACTGAATTTTGCAATTATTTAATGAAATAATACTTAGCACAATGCCTTATATGCAATGAATGTTTAATAAAGGTAGCAATTTTTATTATTCCTGCCAGACTGGGAAGAATCCTAAATATCTCTTTAATCAGTAGTTCCCAACCTTGGCTGCACCCAGGGAATATCACCTGGGGGAGCTTGAAAAAAAAGTCTGATGTTGAACCCAGAGCAGTGATTCCAAACTTTGATGTTATCAGAATCACCAGGAGAGGTAATCCAGCAAACAAAGACCCAGGCTGCTTGAAGCAGGATAGGGCTTGAGGCTTTATACTTTTACCAAGTTTGTGAGAAGATGTTGCTTCAGAGTAAAGTTTGATCATCATTACCCTGCCTAGACAAATAAAATCAGTATTTCTAGGGGAGGATCCAGGCCTTGGCATTTTAAAAACTCTTCAGGTGATTTCATACATCAGTAACTACTGATCCAGACTTACTCTCTCATTATATGGTTGCAAAAACACTATAGATACTATTAGTTGACTCGCCCTTGTGTCTCAAATACTTCTAGGGAAATCCAGCTTGTAAGCAAAGTTCTCATGAAAATATGCACTTAATCTGTTACTCTAGTTGCCTCTATGCTAAAAGAAAATCTTACACCGTTGAATATTGAGCATTCCCAGCCTTCCATTTAAAAACTCTTCTCATTAATCTAGGTATTTCCTACTTATAATTAAATCAACAAAAATGTAAAATATTCCATCTACCCATTGGTTTTCCCTGCTTATACATTATTATTATTATAAATAAATTATTCATTTTTCCCACTAGTTGACTATAGATTTTGGAGTTTTATGGGCATAGTCTGAGAGAGATTTTGTGAAGCATTGGGTTAATATGGGGCATCCTTAAAAGCTATCACTACTTACCATTAGCACATCTATATAAAAGGTAAAAATCAGGTAAATGATCAGTATATTTTTCCTGAACAAACTTAAATAAGCAGTTAGTTGGTGTCATTACCATGCGTTATGTCATTACCACCCCCACCCTTTTCTGCAAATGCATTTCAAATCTGTCCAAAAGTTACAATCAATCACTCAATGTGCTTCTGGGCAATTAACAAGGGAGAACATTCTTGTCAATAATGATGGAGAGTTCTGGCAGAAGTGATGTCAATTAACAGCTAGCAGAGAGCAAGCACCATTTCTATCCAGAACATAGATTGAGATGGCAAGTGGCAGTAACTAAGGGTCCATTTCTATCTTGGTAATGGGAGGAAGATTTGTTTTCACTTTTTTTTTTTAATTATACGTTAAGTTTTGGGGTACATGTGCTCAACATGCAGGTTTGTTACATAGGTATACATGTGTCATGTTGGTTTGATGCACCCATCAACTCGTCATTTACATTAGGTATTTCTCCTAATGCTATCCCTCCCCCAGCCCCCCTCCCCCCAACAGGCCCCAGTGTGTGATGTTCCCCTCCCTGTGTCCATGTGTTCTCATTGCTCAAGTCAATGGGAGGAAGATTTAAAGGAGACATTCACTTTGCATACATTCTATGTATACTTGAGCACATGAGTGCTACTTCATTTGTAAAGATGGCCATTTTGATGCCCAACAGTCAGCTTAAAATTGGAAATTTTCATCATTAGATGTGTTACAAAAGGCTAAACTCCTGTCTAATTACATATCCAAAAGGCGTTGAAAGTCTCAGATTTCACTTAGGTCTTTAATGTTGAGTAGAAACAGGCTTTTTGGGTATTTCCTTGAAATATATGAAACGCTCTTAAATTTGTCAAAACCTTTACATATACAAGATAATAGTGTCAGTATTGCCACTATAATTACTAGTATTAAAGTTCTATCATATTGTTTCCAATGTAGTATATTAGGCTGCTTTTCAGTAATTTTTGTGTAATATGAAATAAACAGAAATATGCAATTAATATGAAACTAAGAAATGTTGTACTTGAATATCCTTGTCTTTGACTAGCACACTAATGCAAATTTAGCAGCACACTAATCTCCAACTAGTTAGAGGCTCAGTATCACAAAATTAATTTTGTAGCTTTCTAATGACACCATTCCACTTGTCAGCTCAAGGTAAAAATATTGCTTACGGCCGGGCGCGGTGGCTCAAGCCTGTAATTCCAGCACTTTGGGAGGCCGAGACGGGCGGATCACGAGGTCAGGAGATCGAGACCAGCCTGGCTAACACGGTGAAACCCCGTCTCTACTAAAAAATACAAAAAACTAGCCGGGCGAGGTGGCGGGCGCCTGTAGTCCCAACTACTCGGGAGGCTGAGGCAGGAGAATGGCATAAAAACCCGGGAGGCGGAGCTTGCAGTGAGGTGAGATCCGGCCACAGCACTCCAGCCTGGGCGACAAAGCGAGACTCCGTCTCAAAAAAAAAAAAAAAAAAAAAAAAAAATATTGCTTACCTACTGTGTGCTAATTCTCAGGACGACTTTGATACTGCCTTCACAAACATGCACAAAAAATTACTATCCTCAAGGAATTTTGTGTCTTGCAGAGGAAATAAATGAATAAGCAACTACAATTTGGGAAGATGGGGGGAATAGATACAATGATGCAGAGATGTAGTGTCTGCTACTGTCTGCTTTGAAAACACAGGAAGAACATCCAACTCTCAGGGTTCAGCGAGTCCTCACTAAAGAGAGAATGGCATCTAATCTGAGGCCAAGACCTCAAGTGCACAGTGAAATTAACTACTATCAGTATGTGTGAATACATATGTGTGACCACGAATGTGTGTATGTCTTGGGGAGATGAAGGAGTAAAGGCATTCTGGGTAGAGATTGGCGCAGACAATAACTTAGAGATGAGGGATATTATGGGGCATCGGACATTCAGAAAATGGCAAATAATTCTATAAACCTGTGAGGACAGCTGAGCAATAAGCAGAAGCCTGATAAAGAATTACTTCTTATTCCGTGTCCCCTAAAGGCAATGTAGTGACTTTGTATACATTATCAAAAGGACCCCCTTCTGGGTGGAGCAGGTTTTAAAGTTGATGAGTAGGATGCAAAGAGAGGGAGAAATAACGGATATGACAGAAGGAAGGAAAATAACAATATGTTGTCCCTGAGAAGATGGGGTTGGGGGGCATTGAACTGCAGGGCACAGATGGAAGCATTTGCCCAAACTAGAAAAAAACCAACATTTCCACTGTTACAGGAAAGGAAGGGGTAAGGATTGATTCAGATGGAATAAATTTTATTGCATTTATTGAACAAGTAATATTGGATATTCTGATTCTGGCAAACATTTTCCATACATTATTTGATTTAGTTCTTGCAACAATATGATTTTTTTCTTCACATTTTAACCTTATAATGATCAGGATGAGTCTTTCAGTGAAGACTAAAGAACTGTGCTAGTCCTCTGCCAATGTTGAGAATAGCCCGTGTGACTCTAACTCTACATAGAAAACACCTGTTCACCTGATTGTCTCAACATTAATTCAGTCATTTAACCAATATTTATAGAGCACTTAATATGTGCCAACCCTAAGTTCTGGAGATAAAAAGTCAGTAAAGAAAAGTTCTGGCCCTCCTGTTCTAATTAAAAGAGATAAAATAAACACCTAAGCATATATATATATATATATATGTGTGTGTGTGTGTGTGTATATATATGCGTAAGTGGTAAATATACACACACACACACACACACACACGCTTAAGTGGTAAATATATATATATATATATATATATATATATATATATATATATATATATATGCTTAAGTGTTTATTCTGTCTCTTTTAATTAGAGACATATAAATAATATGTCAGATAGAGGAGCTCAGTACTATGAAGCAAACTGAAGCAAATTAAGAAGTTGGAGTGTGATGTTTGGGAGTGCCATTTTGTATTGGCTGGCAAGGAAGGCTTCTCCAAAAGAGTAATGGTAGAGTGGCCTGAAGGAAGCAAGGGAGTAAGCCAGGACTCCGGGCTGTGGGAAAATCAAGTGCAAAGACATGGCAGCCAGCTTGTTATGGCTGAGTAATAGTAAATCAACCGGTAGCCTGGGATGAAGTCAGGTGAAAACTGTTTGGAAATGAGAACAGATCAAGGAAGTCCATACTGGTCATGGTAAGGACTTTGGATTTCTGACTTGTATTCATATAGCTACAGATTGATGAACTTTGCACTTAACTAAATTAAGACTATTTGGCTGGGCGCGGTGGCTTACACCTGTAATCCCAGCACTTTGGGAGGCCAAGGTGGGTGGATCACTTGATGTCAGGAGTTCAAGACCAGCCTGGCCAACAGGGTGAGACCCTGTCTCTACTAAAAATACGAAAATTATCCAGGTGTGGTAGTGCACAACTGTAACCCCAGCCTCTCTGGAGTCTGAGGCAGGAAAATTGCTTGAACCCGGGAAGTGGATGTTGCAGTGAGCCATGATTGCACCACTGCACTCCAGCCTGGGCAATAGAGCAAGATTCCATCTCAAAAAAAATATACACACACACACACACACACACACACACACACACACACACACATGCACACACACACACATATATACTATTTACTTAAAATGTCTTCAAAAGTTTACACCATAATTATTAATACCTCATTGAAGAGCTAAGCTATTTTGTATGTAGGAAGAAAATTAAAACATGGGTGGGAGACAAACATGTACAATAAGTGAAAAAATATTTCTTTCTGGGAGAAAAACTGTACTTCCATATCTTATTGAAAAGCAACAAGATATTCATAAGAATGATATTGGAAGCTGTATATTCTTTTAGCATTGAAATGACTACAAAATCATGGCCAGTCACACAGCAGCAATACAGTTAAAATGAGAAGATATTACCAAATCCCTCAGAAGATGTCATAGAAGTTTCAAAGTGACTGATTTGTGAGACCTGAAGAATGATTACTCAGTTGCTAAATGTCCATCTGTCACAAGCTCTTAGCTGACTTTTAAGAGAAGATGTTTAACTTTTTGTGGTTGATAATTACATTTTTAATAAAAATGAATCAATATGCTTTGAAATGTCACTCTTGATCTCAAAAATGTAAAAGAGATTATGAAAGAGCTTGTCACTTTGAAATTAGGCCCAACTACCAAAGGCTAAAACTGTGTAAGGATCTTTAGATTCTTAATGTAGAAAAGATTTAATCTTATAGCTTGAGATGATGAAAAGTAATGTGGTAGGTAGGCATTGGTAAGGCAAAATGTATGCATTTTTAAATGACTTAAGAAAATGTAAATTTAAACTAATAGTTCTCATTTTTAAAAGTTTCTATTAAATTGGCTCAACTATTGTAATTAATGGATTTCTTAAAATAGAGGAATTGTAACAGCAACTATTTTACATATGAGGAAACTGAAGCATATGGGGACAATTACTTAACTAAGGTCAGATACCTGCTGTTTCAAAGCCTGGATTTGAGCCTCGTCAAGCTAAGTCCAAAACTTGTGATCTTGCCTGGAATGACAAATGGGAGAAATTAAACATAGGCCTTTTGAAAGTAAAATGCCAATTAATGAGTTATTTAAGAATACCAGTCGATGGGTGGTTTAATATTTCAGTTAATATCATCCTAGAGCTCTAATTATGTATTAAACCACCCATCCACTGATATTATTAGAATAGTATTAGAGTATTCATGCAAGGAAGGATTTGTTTTAAAGATACAAAGGCAGTTACAGCGAAAGACTGATACGCTATACTAACATTTGGAATTTCTGTTCAAGAGTGATCAAGAGAGTGAGAGACTAAGTCATAAATTGGAAGAAAACATAGCAACCCATGTAACTCTGAAAGGACTATTTCAAAATAAGTACTCATATAAATCAATGAGAGAATAATGGAAAAATAGTCAAAATACATGAAAAGGCATTTCATGGAAAAGGAAAGCAGAATGGTAATTAAACAGATGAAAAAATTGACCAATCTCATTAGTAATCAGGGAGATGCAAATAAAGACCACAGTGAGAGGGCATTTTATGTCCATGAGGTCAGCCAAAAGTGAAAAAGCCTGATGACACTATGTATTTGAAAAGATGTAGATCAATGAAAACTCATATACTGCTGGTGGTAAAACAATTTACCATTATCTGGTAAAGGTAAACATTCACATACACTACAATTCATAATTCTACTCCTGGGTACACAGCACAGAAAATGTCTTACATGCGAATACACACACACACACACACACACACACACGCACACACACACACGTACCAGACTGTTCATAGCAGGATTCTACACTATAACACAAGCTAGAAACAAACAAAATGTTTAGCAGGAAGGAATATTAGCACAAATGTTACATCAGGAAGCCATGAACAACTACAAAAAGCAACCTGGATGAATCTTAAAATGCCCTGCTGAGCAAACAAAGCGAGTAACAGAAGACAACAAACAGAATGTCATTCTTGTAACACTCAAAAACAAGAAACAAATAAGAAAACAAACAAACAAAACAACCCCTAGGAAGACACAATAATATATTTTGGTGTAGTGCTTCTTAAACTAATGTGCCTGTAAATCAACAGCAATTCTTGTTAAAATACATATTTTGGTTCAGTAGGTCTGGGGCAGGGCTGAAATTCAGTATTTCTAATAAGCTCCCAGGCAATGTTCATGCATAGATCTGTGGACCATACTTACATAGCAAGATTTTAGAGGATACATACATATAAGATTTTTTAAAAGTATTAAAAATGGAAAGGTTATGCAATTCACGAAATTTCAGATGGTTGTTACCCGGTGAGTGGTGAAGGAAAAGATGGTAACTGAGAGAAGGAAGGAGCTCACAGGTAGATACAACATATTGATAATATTGCAGTTCATAAATTATATGCTCTATAACCTACATGTTATAATGCTGAATATTGTATAAGAAAAACCATAAGGACAATTAAAACTCACAGGGCAGGGAACTCACATCACCACCAGCAGAAGAGATGAAACTAAGTGAGATAGGAAGAAGCAGTAAGCAATGTGGAGTTGAATATTCCATTTTCAGAAGAGAGAGCTTCAGGCCAGTCGTCAACACTGTATTTGTAATCTCCCCAGATTAAATAACTGGGCAGACTTTTAAAACTGTTGTAGCACGAAATTTGGGGAACCCAAATAGAACTCTGAGCTAAAAACAACTACAGACATCTTTAAAATAAAATTGATCCTCCTCTCAAAGTTTAGTTTTAAAGTTTTATAGTTAAATAAAGTTAATACCAAATTAAGATAAAAATGTTTGTAAAGTGGTGTATGTAGCTCTCAAATCTAAGGTAAATCTGTTCCATTCTTTGGCTGCGAGTTGCCCAGTCCTGACACACATATATTCCTAAATATCTATCCCCTACATCCTTTGGATGTGCAGAAACTTTTCTTGGAGTGAGAAAGCAATTTTATGTCTCAAATATCTGCCTTTAAAATATAATATTCCTTATCATCTAACATTGTAGCTATCAGCAAACATCACAGCAGGAATTAGTAATAACTAACAAGAACTCAGGATAGTTGCCTAAGGATTAGGAAGTGGGGTTTGCAGGCAAGAGAAGAGAATTACTAGTTTAAAATAGAAGATGGAGAGTGACAGAGAAAAATTTTCTATCTTCTCAATATTATTTCAGGTTCTTCAAACTGTTCTGATGTATAAAATATTGCAATACATCTCTGGATGAGGCACTCACCTAATGTTTAGCTGCTCTAAAGGGTGAAAGGGATAAGACAGAGAGGGCAGGACACCTATCAGGTTGGTGCAAAGGTAATTGCAATTTTTGTCATTGAAAGTAATAGCATATACACATATTCCATGGTGTATATGTATTACTATATACATATACACCATGGAATACTATGCAGCCATAAAAAAGGATGAGTTTGTGTCCTTTGTAGGGACATAGATGCAGTTGGAAACCATCATTCTCAGCGAACTATCGCAAGAACAGAAAACCAAACACCGCATGTTCTCACTCATAGGTGGGAACTGAACAATGAGATCACTTGGACTCAGGAAGGGGAACATCACACACCGGGGCCTAGGATGGGGAAGGGGGATGGGGGAGGGATTGCATTGGGAGTTATACCTGATGTAAATGACGAGTTGATGGGTGCTGACGAGTTGATGGGTGCAGCACACCAACATGGCACAAGTATACATATGTAACAAACCTGCACGTTGTGCACATGTACCCTAGAACTTAAAGTATAATAAAAAAAAAAAGAGAGAGAGAGAGAGAGAGAGAGAGAGAGAAATAGCAAAAACTGCAATTACTTTTGCACCAACCTAATAAATTGACAACTACTACTTCTTGGGTTTACTATAAACCAGGCATTATTTCAGCTGGTTTTCAAAAATTAGTTTATTAGTACAGATAAAGAAACTGAAGCACACAGAAGATGGTAACTCATTCAAGGACACACAAACAGCAAAGGCAACGCCAGGATTACAATGAAGACTGCCAGTTTCAAAGCTCACACTTCAGTCCAGTGTTCCCTGCCTGCCTCTCTGCAGTGTCCCAGTGTTTAGTTCTCTGTAAGCATGTCTTATGTCTGTGGACATTGTCAATTTCCTCATGATTGAAATGAAATGTTCTATTTAAGAAGATGGGTATAAGCATTGGACAGAATGAATCTGAATCCTCAAAAATTGCATGATTTTTTTTGCCAAGTTTTACAGCTTTGCTGACCCTTAGTTTCCTCACCTGTAAAATAAATTAGTGACAAAATGTACATGATAGGACTTTGTAAGAATTATATAAAGTAATCTATTTCATGCACTCAACAAGAATTTGCTGCTGCTGTTATCGGTATTAGTATTACTAAATCCTATTATAAATCTAAACTGAAGTCTGTCTTTACTTAAGATTTTGTGCAAAATACTATGCTTTACCATGTGCATTTTACATATGTATGTGTGTGTATATATATGTGTATGTATACATGTAAATAAAAGAAGCAAGGCATTTTCTTTTGTTTCTTTCTCCCTGACTCCCCTGAATCAGGCTATTAAATATAGAAACACATTGAAAGGAACTCCAGGAGCCCAAACTAGAAACCTTAAATAAATAGAAGAAGGGGAGTTCCTCTCCCACTTTGCTAGAATAAAGTCATTCTAGGATTAGTCATCCAAGTTTAAATTCATTAGCCTCCAAGGGGTCTGTGAATATTTTTAGATAATTATCCAAGACCTCCAAAATGCAATTTCTAATGTAGCTATAGCTGTCATGAATTGAAAGATGAAAAAGTCTAGCTCATTAGATCAAATGGTGTCTCCTCAAGTGTTAACAAATGTGATACTTTTCAGCGTACCACAATTCTCCCTTAAGATCTGAAGTAAACAAGACTTCAAAGAGGCTCCTGGCATTGAGGGAAGACTAGCTTCTTAATCTGTCCTCAAGGAATACATGTTCCCTCCAAAAGAGGCAGGATAGCTACCTGGGGAACACTCATAAACTAACTCAAATTGAGCTCAATTATTCACTTTTTTTGTGAATGCAAAACTTTTAATGAATAATACATTTTTTTTAATATTGGGAAAAGATGCTGTTTATTTTGATGGAATTGTTAAATTTCCAAGTAACTTGGTAAGTAAAAGAAAAGAAAATAAGAACTTCAGGAAACGAAAAAAATATACAGAATTCACAAGTCAAGGCAGACTCTCCAACACCTTAGTTTTTAATGTTTTTGCTTGCTTGCTCTGTCTTCTTACAGACTTGACACAGTGATACAAGATTTTATTTATTTTAATCAAAGTAGTTTTGACATAGTATTTGGAGGAAGGAGAAGAAAGATATGAACCATTATTTTCCTCAGCATGACACTACCATTTAAATAAATTTAAGATCCATGGTCTAATATTACCAAGGCTGAGTAGTTTTCCCCCTGGCTCAGTGCATGGAAAACAGCATATTTTCTTCACGCATAAATAATAGAAATCTCATTTTTGAACACAGTGAATTGTTCAGAATGCTTTGTGGAGTGTGGCAAATGTAGATCTAGATTTATTTGCAAGTGGTCCCTGTGTAGATTCAAAGATGTGGACTAATTGACCAATTATAAACCACAGATTGGGCTAATTGACCCAGTTCTTCTTTGATGTTGGTCAAGTAACTTAGAAATGATGAATCTATTCAGACAATGAGCCAAATCAGTAGTCTCATCACAGTTAAATATTCTTCATTTTTAAAAGTATGTCATTTATCATGTTTATTAAGAGAATGGGCATTACAGCCAGAACGCCCTGAGTTTCCGTTTCAGCTCCAAGACTTTCTAGATGTGTAACCACAGATGGGTTACATTAACCTCTCTGTCAGTTTTTTCATCGATGAAACTAATAGAGTCAACTTCGCAATGTAACAGTAAAGATTATATGAGATAATAGACATAAAATGCTCAGTACAGTATCTGTTACATAAATAATACATGTATACCTAAGTATACACACATAAATACATTATTCCATATACGATGGTATACATATAATTTAGGAAATTAGAGAAGTAGAAAACCAAGAACTCCCACAGTACCATGCTAGGTGTAGTGCTTTTGAAAATTATGAACTGTGTTCAACTAGTAATAGGGCTGTGCCTTTAAGTCAGCAATGAATATTTTAGTGAGATAAACAGCTTCTATATCTTAAGACTGAAACTAGTTCTGCCTTCTTCTCTCCTTTGTTTCTACTTTTATTTCTATTCCATATGTGTTTCCTGGCAAAGGAGAAGGGAGAAAACAGATGTTTACTGGAGGGTCTACTATGTCACATGCTGCTGCAGTGGGCACTTCACTTATGCTATGGCATTTGATAGCCATGGCCTTTTTATGAAGAAAGCATTGTTATTCCTAATTTATAGATGAGGAAAACGTCTCCTCATCTCATAATTAGAAAATACTGGAACTCCATTTTTAACCACTATTTAGGTACCTCCAAAGCATTTTATATTTCTTTAAAGAATCTGCCAGATACAGTGTGGGTCAGATTCCTATCTATTTTGAATCTAGAACCTATTTCTCTAGGAAACTATGCTAGAGATAGTAGTTAATTTCCCAAGCCAGAAAAAGTAATTGGCCTTCTAAGCCAGCCTTTTCATTCACAATAGAAACAGCATATACTGCAATGAAACAGGGGCAGGCAAACTGTGGCTATTAGACAAATTCAGCTCACTATCTGTTTTTGTAAATAAAGTTTTATTGGAACAAAGCCAAACCCATGTAATTACATAAGTAAATGTCAATGACTGCTCTCATACTTCAGTGGCAGAGTTGAGTGTGACAGAGACTGTATGTCTCACAAAGTCTAAAATATTTACTAAATGGATCTTTATAAAAACAGTTTGCCGACCACTAATGAATAAGAAAATATTAGAATAAAAAAGCTCAATGTCACTGATCATTAGAGAAATGCAAATCAAAACCACAATGAGATACCATCTTACTCCAGTCAGAATGGAGGAGAAAAGCGACTATTTATACACTGTTGATGGAAGTGTAAATTAGTTCCACCATTGTGGAAAGCAGTGTGATGGTTTCTCAAAGAGCTAAAAACAGAACAACCTCAACCTAGCAATCCCATAACTGGGTATATACCCCAAAGGAATATAAATTGTTCTACCATAAAAACACATGCACGTGAATGTTCCTTGCAGCACTGTTCACAATAGCAAAGAGATGGAATCAACCTAAATGCCTGTCAGTGACAGATTTGGTAAAGAAAATGTGGTACATATACTCCACAGAATACTATGCAGTCATAAAAAGAATGAGATAATGTCACTGGCAGGAACACGAATGGAGCTGGAGGACATTATCCTTAGCAAACTAACGCAGGAACAGAAACCCGAATACTGGTCCCTTTTCTCCTAAATCTTGCCAGCATCTGTTATTTTTTGACTTTTTAATCACAGCCATTCTTTTTCTTTTCTTTCTTTCTTTTTTTTTTTTTTTTTGAGACAGAGTCTTTGCTCCATCACCCAGGGTGGAGTGCAGTGGCGCGATCTCGGCTCACTGCAAGCTCCGCCTCCTGGGTTCATGCCATTCTCCTGCCTCAGCCTCCCGAGTAGCTGAGCCTACAGGCGCCCGCTACCACGCCCGGCTAATTTTTTGTATTTTTAGTAGAGACGGGTTTCACCGTGTCAGCCAGGATGGTCTCGATCTCCTGACCTTGTGATCCGCCCATCTCGGCCTCCCAAAGTGCTGGAATTACAGGCATGAGCCACCCCGCCCGGCCAATCACAGCCATTCTGACTGGCGTAAGATGGTATCTCACTGTGGTTTTGATTTGCATTTCTCTAATGATCAGTGACATTGAGCTTTTTTATCCTAATATTTTCTTACTCATTAGTAGTCGGCAAACTGTTTTGATAAAGATCCATTTAGTAAATGTTCTCATTTATAAGTGGGAGCTAAATTATGAGAACTCATGGACACAAGGAAAGGAACAATAGACACTGGGTCTACTTGATGGTGGAAGATGGGAGGAGGAGGGGAACAGAAAAAATAATTATTGGGTACTAGGCATAGTTCCTGGGTGATGAAATAACCTGTTACAACAAACCTCCATCACACTAGCTTACCTGTATAACAAACCTGCACATGTACCCCTGAACCTAAAATAAAAGTTAAAAAAGAGAAAATACTACGTGACAAGTTCTATCATGAACAAACCATTATTTATAAATAATATTCTCTCTGTGTTTAAATATTCCCTGTCATCTTTGAGCGAAAAGTGAGTATTAATGTAGCAAAAGATGATTTCAGCAGCCTCCATCAGCCCCAGAGGGGACGAAAGTGATGAGAGCTGATCTGAATTCAAGGACCTCGTTCTGACTGAGGAAGTTTACTGCAAAGCAAGAGCTATTCTCTTTACAGCTCCTGAACATGCCCAGCACAAATTGCCATTTTTTTCTCAGCCTTCTTTTGCTTGTCCTCTTAGCTGAAACTTCTCCGAAGTCCTCATTCTTTTGTCACTATTTGACCTCCCTCTTCCCTTTCAGAAGGTGAAAGCATTCCCTCTTTCAAAGCAAACATCCCTTTAAAACATAAAGGAATATTACTGTTATTTGCATTGAACTGAAACTGATCTATATATAATGCTTTAACTCTTGCCTGAATTTCTTTGCCTTTTTTCTTCTGTTGATGAAATTAAAGACTTCGCAATTCCAGCAATTTTAGGCAATATTCATGTTAAAACAAAAAAAACCAAAAACATTTCCAGTTCCTAACAGCACATTATGCCTCAAATGAACTATGAAGGCAATCTATACAAGTACTCAGATGTCATTAATGGAAAAGGCAAGCAATTTGTTCACATGTCTAAATGAAGGTATTAAATAAACTCAAACTTTTTTTAAAAAAAATATGGAATTACTTTTGAAAAAGTTGCTTGCTTTTGATTACTGGTTACAGCTTCCTGAAAACCAGTGGAAGCAGCATCCACTGTACCCAAATTTGCATCAACCTGAAACTGAAATAATTCCTCTGGCAATTATTATAATTTCTACTGAAAACTTTTCCTTATACATTTCATCTCCCATTCTTGTTGACTTAGTGATGCAAGCTAGAACCCAGCCATAATAGCCTTCTCAAGATGTTCGTATATGTTTGTTCTGGAAGGTATTCAAAATAAGGTCCATGATTGTATATTTTATTCACTATGGACTATAATTCCCGTAGCTATATTGCCTTAACCAAGAATTGGGGTTCATAGTCTGATGGAACTATGAAAATGCTCTAATATATTCCCTAGAGTTGGCTTCTTAGCTAAATGTGGAAGATTTAGATAATTGAGAATTCTACATCTACTTTCAAAAGGTAATGATTAAAGAAATCCAGAAATCTTGACTAAGAATTTATTAAATCCATGATGGAGAAAACTAATTATTAGAATACACTTGGAAATAAAACAAAGTGGTAGCTTAATATTTTATGGATTTCTTTCCTATTTATAGATATTCCCATACCAATCATTTGACCTTATATTTTCAACTTTGTTTACATTTTTGCATTTTTATTTGCGCTGACTTTTTAAAGTAAATTAAGTGACTTGCAAATCCAGTTACATTAACAAAAATATCAAATATGATAAATACATTAATATCATTTAAAACTATGTCTTCCCTTTGATTTTTTATACACAAACATTTCTAGGTCTTATCTATTCTTCCTTCACTATATCTCTACCAACCATCACTTTCTTTTCGTTCCTACTTCCAAAATTATAATACAAATCTTCACCATTTCACTCCTGGATTATTGTGACAACCTTCTAATTTAGTATTATTCAAAATGTGACCTGAAGACCATTTATATCAGAATCTAACCCTTGTTAATAGGGAGATTATGAGTCCTCTCCAGACTTGCTGAACCAGAATCTCTGGAGTAAGGAACAGGAATCTGCAATTTTAACAAGCTCCTTAGGTGGATTCTTTTTTTTTTTTTTTCTTTTGAGACAAGGGGGTCTTGCTCCATCACCCAAGCTGGAGTGCAGTGGCACAATCATGGCTCGCTGCAGCCTCAATCTTGTGGGCTCAATTGATCCTCCCACTTCAGCCTCCCAAATAGCTGAGATTACAGGCACACACCACCACTTTTGTATTTTTTCTAGACATGGAGTTTTACCATGTTGCCCAGGCTCATCTCAAACTCCTGGACTCAAGCAATCCACCCACCTCAGCCTCCCAAAGTGCTAGGATTACAGGTGTGACCCACTGCACCTGGCCCTTAGGTGGCACATTAAAGTCAAGAACCACTGTTCTGCTTTCTTCCTTTCTCGTTCTCCCTATTTTCAAGAAATTGTGCATATTTCTATCTGCTTAGTCATTCTAACATGCTATCCTTGTCCCCTGTAGAAAACCTTCAATGGTTCCCTATTATTCTCAGGATAAAATCCCAATGTCTTAACTTGAAAATAAAGGACCCACATAAAATGGTCAGAAACCACTTCTGAAATTTCACAAAGATGACAAACGAATTCCTAGTTTCATGAATTTAACCCCATTTTGAATGTCCCATATATACCCCCCACCACCGTACTTCTCTGCAACTTGGAACAACCTGTACTTATTCACTTCCAACTCATTCAACTCCAAACACAGGGCAATGTCAAATTTTTCCATGGTGCCTTCCTCGATCTTTCCTTTTTGGGAGCTAATCTACTTCATTGTTGCTATTATTCATATGGCAGTTTATCATACACTGCCTGTGCTGCCTCTTGAATTGTCATTTAATTTTTAATGTGAGTATGCCTGTCTCATTTTTGCACCTAATTGTGAAGTTCCTGAGTATAAGAATATTTTTTTTGTATTCAACTATGCTCCTAGCATACCTGTAGGCAATGAATAATTTTGAAGTGACTAAATCAATACAAAATTGACAAAGTCTCTATTGATTTAACCCATTATTTAGCTGATACGGTTCATTGTTTTTGAATTGCACATGGTCTATTTTGACAAAAACAGATTTTCTTATTTTATGAGCTTACACCTCTCTCATGGTCACATAACAAAGAGCTATAACTACATTCATGACTACAAAATTGATCCCAAACGAGACAAAATGCCAGAAATAGGAGCATCAGCTACTCTGGTCTAAACATTGTATGAAAGTCTTGTTGGCTGATTCAAGTGGGAGAAGAGCTCGAAGTTACAAGCATCATTTTGCTGTTTTATACCCAGTCGTGCAATCAAAAAGTGCCTCATTTATCAGTCCCCGCTCTCAACACAACAAACAGATGCTTGTAATTTGAATTGTATGACTCTCGTATCACCACCAGACAGTAGATCCTTGAAAGCACTTTCACCTTTGATAGTTAAAATAGGATATTTATCTCCTTGCCCCCAAAGAATTCCATGTCTTAAATGTAAAGTCAGAATTTACAATGTAGTAGAATCCTTGGGGTAGGGTTAGGATCCACAAAACAGACTGCCAGAAACCAGATAGTGAACTAAGTGAAGGATTATCATAGGAGTAAAATGGCCTTTGTAAAAATTATAACGGTGAAAAAATTATGACAGAGAAAGAGATATGACCTAACAGATTCCATCTTGCTTTTAACTCCCAAGCTGTCCTTATTCATTCCTGGGCATAGGCCAAACTACCTTTGGAAAGAATTCATTTTATATTTTAACTCTGAAACAAAGATGATAATGATGATAATAGCCCTTTCCCGAAACAAACCCTTTTCTTGCCTGGGGACCAGACTGGCTGTTGTAGGATGAACAAATTTGCCACAAGATTAGAAATTGTGATTTAGGAATCATGTAGCTAGAGGTCACAAGATTCTAAACCTCCCCAATTGCTCCTAGGATAACATCACTATTGTAAAACCTAAGATTGGTGCTTGAGATATTTTTCAGACCCTGAACTCGATGGATCACCTGGCACCACCCAGATTGATAAACTGGCTCATCTGGTTTTGTGTCCCTCACCCAGGAACCAACTCAGCTCAAGAGGACAGCTTCAACTCCTTATGATTTCATCTCCCACCCAACCAATCAGGACTCCCTGGCATCCTATCTACCAAATTATCCTTAAAAAACCCCAGTCTCTGAATTTTCAGAGAGACTGATTTGAGTAATAATAGAACTCTGGTCTCCTGTTCAGCAGGCTTTGTGTGAATTAAACTTTTTCTATTGCAATTCCTCTGTTTTGATAAATCAGCTCTGTCTGGGCAGCAGGCAAAATGAACCCACTGGGCAGTTACAGGAGCATTGGTTGACTTAAAGATTGGCTTATCCACCTACCAAAATCTAATGTCCACCATATTAAACACTTTAAAGCAATTAGAGCTGTCTTACTGAGAACACTTTGGACAATAATTCATAAACTATGTAACTGAATGATCTTTTGATGAGGTCTAATTCACACTATAATTCATTTTTTAGATGTTTAAAGTAATGTATTATGGTAATGCATAATGCACTTAGTTTCTATGACCAAAACATAGAAATAATTTCTCTATTTAAATGGGTAATTTATTTTTTTGTATAAATTATAATGATTTTAAAGCTTTATAAGACTCACAGTTTTGCTATTATTATTTAAATTTTCATAGAATATTCTTTTTCTAAACAATAAAGTACAAAGGGAGGAGGCTTTCAACTAATAGAAATTTATGTTCAAATCTCAACTCGGCAACTAGCAGTGTGAGTCTGAATGATAATTCCTACATCAAAGGACTGTGGTAAGGATATAATAACACGTGAATGTTGCTGTCTAGTTATTTGTTTGTTACCTGCTCCTTCCATTAGAAACCAATCTCAATGAGAGAAGAGCCTGATATATAGTAGGTGCTCAGAAATCATTTGTTGAATGAACATGATTAGCTTATTTTTCTGATAAAAAAGATTTAAGCTAATTTTTCTATATTTTAATGGTAACTCACCTAAAATACTTGAGGAAAATATTTCCTGGGAAGGAAAACGTCAGGAAGAAGCAGAAACCATTCTTGTCTTTCTTCTTTCAGATGCAGGAAAGTAAGACTGCACTTGGTGATGAGAGATGCATATTATCGACAAACTAATTGTGATCGACAGGGCTATCAAAGAGTAGTCTGGCAATGTCAAAAACACCTGCGCATGTAACTCTGAAGACTTACGACAATTAGATCAGTTATTTTGTGTTTTTCAAATGGCCCATGATGTGGTTGGTGGAAAGTCTGTATTTGTTGGGTTCTACATTCTTAGGCCCCCTCATAGTTTTTAGTCACTAATACAAATATGAAAAGTAACAAGGATTACATCATTAATTTATTAAATACATAATTATTGAGCACCAACTAATTGCCCAGAAATGTTCTACTCATTGGGGATACTGTAGTGAACACAACAATCAAGGCTGCTACCCTCTGTATTTAATGTACCGTGATGAACAATAACACATAATAAATATAAAAACAAACACTTCAGAAAGGAAATAGTGAGGCATGCTATTTATTCTGAAAAATAAAATAAGAGATATGCTAGTAGGTGACTAAAGGCTACTTTAGATTGGGTGCCAGAGAAGACCTCCCCTGAAGAAGTGTTCTTCAAGGAGATCTGAATGACATGGAGGAACCAGGAATACAAACATTGGGGAAAACATCATGGAGGGAGCAATAGGCTAGTGTAGCAGTCTTGAGAAGTGCCTGGGCCAGTTTGAATGACCAGATGGTAAGCCATTATACGGAAAAGAAAACTAAGCCAGCAATTTTCCAAGGGCATGAGGAATATTTCACTTTTTCTCATTTTTATATGGAAAGTTTTGGACAAGATAACTGCCAACAATTATTATATACTAAAAAAATTCAGAAATCTATGGTCAAGATGGTTCTGTTAATCCCAACTTAACTATGAAACATTGACTCTTTCAAGTCCTTTAGAAGAAAATTCCCATAGCTTGGGGAGTTGCACTTCTGGCTGAATGGGGTTGTAGATGTGGCAGTTGTTACAATGTTCTGTTTAGAAAAGCTAACAGTAACACTTTTCATATATGTGAGAGCTAGACAAACATGTCTGAATTATGTATTAATAAGACTTCCATTGGAGAGAGAAAAAGGGAGATATACAAAATTTAATACATGTAAATTAAAGCTTATTTTCTTTCATTGTGGTCCAAAACTTTAATTAGAAGAGCTTTGGTGGAAACAAGTCAGGTAATTAATTTTCATGGGATTAAAGATTCTAAATAGTCATAGTATAGTAAATATAGTATATTTGTATTTGTCTACCTCAGGCATAATATGTATATTTCTACTTAGAAATTCTGAGTTAGAATTGACATATTAACTTCCAATTAATGCAAATCAACTGTGAAAATAGCTTATGTATGCTTTAAATATTTAATATTTTAAAATAGTACAAAATGTAACGAAATAAACATGAAATATCAATGCTGGAATCAAGAACAACAGCCTTGAAGGATGATCAGAGTAAAATCAGGGATTTTCTTGGCGTGAAATTGTAGTTTGTTTTTTTCTCTCTCTCTTTTTTTTTTATTATTATTATACTTTAAGTTCTAGGGTACATGTGCATAACGTGCAGGTTTGTTACATATGTATACTTGTGCCATGTTGGTGTGCTGCACCCAACAACTCTACATAATTTGTACACTGCTGTATCCAACACTGAAAACCATATAATAATAAAAACCATCAAATCATCTCTTTATTTCATCTTCTTAAATATGGTTTAAGAATAGTCTGGGCCACTTTGAGTACAATATGTACATTTCTGTATGGAAATTCTAAGTTAAAACTGACATATTGACTCCCACTTGTGCCAATCAGTTGTAACATGATGTATTTCATAGAACTTATTTATTTAATGCATATGAATAACTACTACATGTCCTAGGTGTTAGAGTATGGCACAAATATAACAAAATCCCTGTCATCCTTAAAGTAGACAAGAGACAACAAATGAATATGTATTTTATCAGGTGGTGATAAGTTCTGTGGAGAAAAACAAAGATGCAGGGGGCAGTTAAGGAGCCTGGGAGAAGGAAGGAGCCTGGGAGAGGGAAGTGCGCAATTTTACAAGATGTGGTCAGGAAAATCCTCTCTGTTGAGATGATTTTTGAGCAGAGACCTGAGGGAAACTAGGTAAATGCATTACAGGAAGAAAGGATTGTCAGGACAAAGTCCTTGGGGCAGGGCAAGACAACTAGGAGGCCTGTGTGGCTGGAGCAAGTTGAGGGAGAGATCAGAAAAGATAAAGCCAGGAGGAACTGTGCGTGTGGGGGGGGGGGGGCGTGTTTGGGGGAAGAGGTTTTAACTTTGATTCAGAATGAGATGGAAGTCTTTGACAGGATTTGAGAAGCATGGCATGGTCTGAGTTATATTTTAAGAAGATCATACTCTGGCTGCCATGTTGAAAACAGATGGTAGAATGGCAAGTGTGGAGGTACATATAGCAGATTGGAACCTATTTCAACAATTAAGAAAGATAACTGGCTTGGCCCAGGGTGGAAGAAGTAGGTAGAAGGAGGGGAAGTATAGTTAAGGCTTGGTTATAATTTACTGATAGGGGTGTGTGTGTGTGTGTGTGTGTGTGTGTGTGTGTGTGTGTCTGTGTGTCTGTGTGTGTCTGTGTGTGTGTGTGTAAAAGGAAAGAAAGGAAAATAAATTGAAGGTGTTTGGTCTTAGCAACCCAAATTATGGTGCTTCTGTTAAGTGAAGTGGGGTTTCTGGGGAAGGAGCAGGTTGGAAGATTGTAAATCCATACTTTGTTTTAGGACAGATTAAGTTGGAGACTCTATTAAAGCTTCAAGTAGAGTACAAAAACATAGTGTACTTGTGTTTGTCTACCATGAGTATAATTTGTACATTTCTCTACAGAGATTCTGAGTTATAGTGGACATATTAACTCTCTTTTGTGGCTGAAGCTGGAAAAATAGATTTGTGAATTGTCAGTCAATGGATGACCAGCTAGGGCAGAATGGAACAGTCTGAGGATTGAATTGGACAAATTAGAAGGAATCAGAAAAGGACACTGAAGAAAGGTGAGTCCACAGGAAGAAGAATAGAAATGGTCCCAGAAACCAAGGGAAGAGATGGTGCAATCACAATTAAGATTATTTTAAAATTTATATTAATAACTGACTAGCTAGTTATTTAAGAGGACTCAACAACTTGTTGTGGCTGCATATTGGAGAACACTGGGAATAAGCTTTATAGCAGTTGCCAGTTTCAGCAGACCTTGGAAAGGAAAATGGTTTGCCTTAGTTTTACAGTTTGTTTTGAGAAAGAAAACCACTCATTTGTACCCTTTCTAAGTTGCAATATAAATGTCATTGTTCTTGTATTCTTCACAATAATGTCCATTAAACATGTATCTAGTCACATATTTTACCTCACTAGGGACTAAGGCATTGCATCATGTCAGGATTGTATTACTTTTCCCTCTCATATTCGTGTCTTACTCTTAATAGGAAATATGAGTAAATCAGGTATTTTTCTAAAGGTAATTTTCATTTATTTATAACACGTTTCTTTTTGGTGACATAAATTATCAGGAACATCATCACTCCAGAAAAAGATACAGTGGGGGTTCTTTTGTACATAATCCTTTGAAAACAACATTGGACTAAACATGAAACATACATTTATTTCTCTGAAATAATTTCTCTTGAATATTTCTACACAAATAATTTTTCCCCACATCTTTTATTCTGTCTTTAATCTCCTAGTCCCTAGAACTATCTATAACCAAGTTAGTTCCACTATTTAATCTCTACTCATCACATCACACAAACCCCAAAATATGAGTAGTCAGTCACAAAATACAATCTATGAGAATGCTTTATTTTTGAACTTTTATATAATATTTGAAGGAGAAAATGACAATGGTGGCCCTCCCCTGAAAGCTGTGCTTCACAGCCTGCCTAATACAGCAAGACCTAAGGTAAGTGGAAAATAATCTGTGCAACAAGCTTACATGTCATCAAGAAATACTAATTGGCATTTTCTATAACAACAAAACAAAGATGTGTGTCTATACAACTGTATTACAAGAACGAGCTACTCTGCCCTTGACATATTTTAACCAGTAGCTTCATTAACTTGAGAAAAGTTTTGGATTTGCTGCCAAGTTCATGCAAAACAAAAAAAAAGTCCCAGACATACAGTGAACAATAAGGCATATAGTAACTCTGGTCAAAACATGTGCCAACTGCACTTATTAAAAGGTAAACTGTAGGGAAATAAGAGTGCTCCCAGGGTAAAATCAATGCATTTAATAACTAGAGTCTGACAAGCCAATGCAATGTACATACAATTTAGTTTTAAAACCTACTTAAAACACCATTTAATCACACTGTTGTTTCACCATTGTTAACACTGATATTATGTTTGAAATATTTTTAAGAAATGGTTCTAGACATTGGCAACATTTAGTAAATACTTTTAAGAGTCACAGCATACATATTGGGAATATAGTGTTTTTTGCAAAGCTATGAGACTACACAGATTCCTTTTTTTTTCTTTTTTTTGAGACAGAGTCTTACTCTGCCATCCAGGCTGGAATGCCATGGCACAATCTTGCCTCACTGCAAGCTCCATCTCCCGAGTTCAAGTGATTTTCCTGCCTCAGCCTCCCAAGTAGCTGGGACCACAGGCATGCAGCACCATGCCCGGCTATTTTTTTTTTCTTTTTTTCTTTTTTTTTTAGTAGAGAGGGGGTTTCACCATTTTGGCCAGGCTGGTCTTGAACTCCTAGTCTCAAGTGATCCGCCTGCCTCAGCCTCCCAAAGTGCTGGGATTACAGGTGTGAGCCACCACGCCTGGCCATGCTTCTTGAAGAAGTCTTTCATTACATGGCTGAAGGTCAAAGGAGGAAGAGAAAAACTAATGTACAGGTTGAATTCTACATTGACATCTATGACTGGCTAGCACATTTAGGTAGAGCATGATACTAATGAGAACAAAGTCACAGGCTTGATTCTGATATGTGTCATTAACCTCATTCTGTTTTATGTTTCCAAGCTGAACTCTAACCATCAACTTGTGAATCATGGCTTAGCTGGTCTCAATGGGGAACAAACCAGAGAGTGTATGGATCAACACGAAGCTATAACTGCTTCATGAAAAGAACTTTGCAGGGCACCGATCACCTTCTCTGACAAATGAAGGCAACTTATTACTTAAGAGCTACAAGAGGTAGTGAAAGGCCAGTAAACTGTGATACAGAAGACCTGGATTCCAATCCCAATTCTATGATCCTTAAATTTGTAACCTATAATATATCAGTTAAACTATCTGACTTTTAATGTCCTTATTAATTATTTCATATTAATACTCTCCTAACCTAGCCCTGAATATTTAGGGTATCCAATAATATGTGACTTGGTTGCTCTTGTGTTTTAAGCTTTTAGTACATAGTTGATGCTTGCTTAATAAAATATTTGCTGAATAAATTGTTAAAATGAATTTGAAAGACTGAAGCACATTATTTCAATGTAACTTATTTAATCTAAATGACCATTTGTAGACATTTAATATAACCTAATATTCTTGTCAATATCTTTATAGATTCTGTTATATAAAAATAGATTATTTATTAAAATAATATAGAATAAAATGTTGTGATTGCATCTCTTTTCACAAACTGCTACAAATGTTTAATGTAATTAAAATGAGCTTATATAGAAAATCCAAACACATAATCAGTTTAAATTCAATCAGTTGCTAAAATATTAATCTAGTGACCTATGGTGTTGTACTATATACAGTCAATTATATAAAAAAAGAGAAAATTTGTGGGATAAATTTGGAGAAAAACAGTATTATATTTAATGATGACAAAAATATATAACCATTATTTGAAAGAAAATTATCTTTTAATATGGTTTGAAAGATAAATAACATTAAAAATAAGCTTTATACGCAAGTCAGTTACTGGCACACTTAGACTCTGCTTTAAAAAGTGTATGTGTACATGTGTGTATGTATTTTTTTTTAAAGAGGTACCTGTTTGTGCAACAGTTAAATGTCATTCAAACAATTAATTATTTAATGTTGACTACCTGATTACCTGGAAACCTTTCAAATGATACCAAAGCCTGAAATAGATTTTCTTTTTGGGAGGGGGGCAGACAGATATCAGGGTAACCCTCATGATTCTTTCCTCCTGGTATTTTCCTCATCTTGAATGTGGGCAGGAACTTTAACTTGCTTCTAACAAATAAGATGTAGCAAAAGTGATGGCCTGTCACTTCTATGCTTATACTATATAAAATCCAGTGCCAGCAAACTCACTCTCTTCCTCTCTTGCTGGCTTTGAAGAAGCAGGCTGCTTGTTGTAAAGGGTCTATGGTGAGACCAAGGTAGTAGCGAACTGAGGATGGCTTCTAAGAGCTGACATAACCTCTGATATAACTAAGAGCCACCAAGAAGTTGTGACCCTCAGTCTTGCAGCTGCAAGGAAATTAATTCTCTCATTATCATGAGTGACCTCAGGAAGTGATCCATCACCAGTGGTGCCTCCAGATGAAAACTGAACCCTGGTGACCTTAGATTGCAGCTTTGCAAAGGACCAGCTAGGCCATGCCTAGATTCCCGACCCTTGGAAACTGTGAGATAATAAGTGTGTATTGTTTTAACCCAGTAAATTTTTGAATAATTGAAATATTCAAGGAAGTAAAATTATTCTGACAAGAATATTGCAGACTCAAAAATACATACATGTATACATAGACATATATAAGTATAAACAGACTGGCTTTTTGTGGGGAGAACAGATGAATTTAGTAAAAACAAAACCTTTTTTAAAAAAACAGGTTGAATTCAAATTAAAAAGTATTGTTCTTGAATTTATAACAGTTGGATAGACTTAGCAAAATACTCCCCAAGCTGGTTGGTAATGTCAAGTCTCCTTAGTTTATATCCATGAAATAGCTAATTGCCAATGCCAGTCTAAGAGTTTTAGCCTGGATTTAAGATGTGTGCTTAAAGCAAGGCTATAGAAATATTCTCAGCTCAAGAATATTATTCAGTTTTCACTTTCCCTCCTCCAACTATAGTCATTCTTAGGCACCAATTAAAATGTGTACCATACAATCTGCATGAACTTTCTGGGAGGTTTATTCTTTCATTACATGTGAAAGAATTCCAGGCCCTCATTGTCAAAAAAAATGGGATTAACTGTACCTGTACATTATGCATAAATGGTCATCCCCATGTAGCTAACTACTACCTATTCTCAAATTGAGGTCAGATTCACATCCTCTAAAAGCCATATCTGACATTGTTCCATCTAATCTGATTTAGATACTTTTTATCTGTACTTGAAGAGCACTCCATGCAAACCACTGGACCTGGTAATCATGCACCATCTGTTCCATTTCTTCCTTCTTGTGGGAAAGACTCTCCCTATTTTTCTTTGGCCCTCAGGTCAGTGCTTGCCACAAAGTAGACATTGAACAAACATTTGGGAACTTTTATTTTTCAAATTGGTTTTACATGTATATGCACATACATTTTAACCTCACAAATGTTCAAGTAATAATGTGGCAAAGATTAACTTGGTCTGTTGAGAGAGAGAGAGAGCAGATGTTTTGTTATAATAACATAGCCCTATTATTTAATGAGGCATATTACATATCTATTCCTTCTATGTACATGGTAAATTTTAATTAATATTCTCTGATAACAAAAGATATAAGTAAGAAATCTTGAATTTAGATTATATAAAATAAAATTTATTGTTTAGATATTTAAAAATGCACTAAAACCATAAGTAAAATTTAGAGAAAACCCTAATATTGTGCTAGCAATAACAATATATGCTGGTGCATTGGTGAAGCTCATGAAGAGGCATATTATTTTTGTCTTGTTTCTCATCCAGATGTAACCCTGTCAGCCTTAATGTCCTATTCCCAGTTCACAACTCATATAACTCTGTATGGCTGCAGACAAGAATATCAAAATTATTAAGCTAATTATAATTGACTTATAATTCTTATGTCTGCCATTTCCAAGCCCATTCTTCAAACTAAAATAACTATATTTATATTACAAACACTGTTTTTGTTCTAATACATTATTCTACAATCCTGTAGAAATGCTGATGTATTGAATGTACAATTCTCCTTTAATGTAAATTGATTCTGTTGTGGTATTTTATATTTGCAGCTAAAAATATATAGGAAAATCTTCTTCAGCTGAAACAGGGAGTATTTTTTTGTTTACCTGGTTTTGAACTAGCAGTATGCAACATACAGAGTTAGCTGGAAGATAGTCCTTATTATGAAATACTGGTTAGGGGAACAGACCCTGGAGTCAGATTATCCAGGATTGAATCCTGGCTGTGTGACTTCTGGTGAGCCACTTCTCTGAATTTCAGTTTCTTCATCTGGAAAGGATAATAACTTTGTAGGGATATGGATGAAGCTGGAAACCATCATTCTGAGCAAACTGTCACAAGGATAGAAAACCAAACACCGCGTGTTCTCACTCATAGGTGGGAATTGAACAATGAGAACAGTTGGACACAGGGTGGGGAACATCACACACCGGGACCTACAGTGGGGTGGCGGGAGGGGGGAGGGATAACATTAGGAGATATACCTAATGTAAATGACAAGTTAACGGGTGCAGCAAACTACATGGCACATTGTATACATATGTAGTAAATCTGCACGTTGTGAACATGTACCCTAGAACTTAAAGTATAATAAAAAAAAGTCTACCTTATAGTGTTGGTGTGAACATTAAGTACAGTAATGGGCATATAATGCTTACAATAGTGCCTGCCACAAAAAATATCCTTATTAAATATTAACTACTTAATTACCTGTCTCATACATAAGCTCTCTGATGTCAATATTTCAAAGTGGGCAGGATATTAAGTATAATAATTAAAAATTATTATTATTAGGGTTACTAAAAGTATAACATGTCTAATGTTCAAAATAATTTAGGCAAAAAATTAATGTTTTTTGCAAACTTTTTTTAAAAGACGAAAAGACAATAATGGCCATTCATATAATATGAACATTATTAAGTAGTGTTAATTCTCATTAAATATAATAAGGCCTAATTTTCAAAATCAAAAGTTGAGGTTATTGAGAATTTCAACAAAAGAAATGGGACAGATATGAGTACTACAGTGGCAGATATGCAATATTGATTTATAGAAAAAAACATGGACTATTAAATATATCACTGATTTTTGTTGTAACCATATCATTGATTTTTGTTGTTTGAAATGTGATGTGGATGATAGTCTCTTGGGTAGATTAATTGCTGGTTGCTGGTTATATAGTGTACTCAGACAGTATTGATTAATAGCTTGAGATTAACCTGGAAACATGATTCAAAGGACATGTAGAATTCTAATTTTTCATTTTAACCAACAACCTGGGTGAAGATAGGAAGTATGATTTACCAACTTTGTGGGTAACAGGGCAACATGTTATAGAATAAAAATTACTTTGGAAATGCAGAGCAAGATGACCAAATAGAAGCCTCCACCAATCATCCTCCCTGTAGGAATACAAAATTTAACAATGATCCACACAAAAAGTACCGTCATAAGAACCAAAAATCAGGTGAGCAAACTCTGTACCTGGCTTAAGCTTTATATCAGTGAAAAAGGCACCGAAGAGGTTAGGAAAGAAAGTCTTGAATTGTCGATGCCACCCCTCCCCCATGCTTCAGCAGTGGCCACGTGGCACAGAGAATGACTCTGTGCTTGGGGGAGGGAGAGCACAGTAACTGGGGACTTTGCTTTGGAACTCAGTGCTGCCCTGTCACGGCGAAAAGCAACACTGGGCAGAACTCAGCTAGCGCCAATGGAGGGAGAATATAGACCAGCCCTAGCCAGAGTGGAATTGCCCATTCCAGTGGTCAGAATCTGAGATCCAGCAAGCCTCATTGCCATAAGTTAAAGTGTTCTGGGGTACTAAATAAACTTGAACGACAGTCTAAGCCACAAAGACTGAAATTCCTGGGCCAGTACTGATGCTGGGATGGCTTTAGAATTAGTGGTTATGGGGGACATGTGACCTAGTGAGACACCAGCAGGGGCAGCCAAAGGAGTGCTTGCACCACCCCACCCCCAAGCCTAGGCAGTGCAGCTTGCACCTGCAGGTGAGACTCCTTCCCTCCACCTAAGGAGAGGAGAGGGAAGAGTAGAGGGCTTTGTCTTGCAATTTGGATACCAGCTCATCCATGGTAGGAGAGGGCAAAAGGCAGAGTCATGAGCCCCACCATTCCTGGCCTTACCTCCTGGATGACATTTTTAGGAATACCCTGAACCAAAAGGGAACCCGCTGCCTTGAAGGGAAGGAAGCAGTCCTGGCAGCATTCATCACCTGCTGACTAAAGAGCCCTTGGCCCCTGAATAATCAGCAGCAATAGCCAGGTAGTACTCACTGTGGGCCTAGGGTAAGACTGAGAAATGTTGGCTTCAGGTGTGACCCAGAACATTCCCAGCTGTGGTAGTTATGGGAAAAGACTCCTTCTGCTTGAGAAAATGAGAAAGAAGGATAAAGAGGACTTTGTCTTTCAGCTTAGGCTCCAGCTCAGTCACAGTAGGGTACAGTACCAAGCAGGTCCTTGGGATCTCCGATTCCAGGCCTTGGCTCTCAGACAGCACTTATGAACCTGCCCTCAGACAAAGGGGAGCCCACTGCTCTGAAGGGAGAATCTCAGGCCTAGTTTCACTTACCACAAGCTGACTGAAGAGCTATTGGATCTTGAGTGAACATTGGCAGTAGCCAGGCAGCACTTGCCATGTGTCTAGCGTGGTGGTAGTCTCAGGGAAAGTCTCCTCTGCTTTTAAGAAAGAGAGGGAAGAATGGGAAGGTCTTTGTCTTGTAGTTTGGGTGCCAGCTCAGCCACAGTAAAATAGAACACCAGGTAGTTTCTTAAGATTTCCCACTTCAGGTCCTGGCTTCCATATAGCGTCTCTGGATTCTCCTAGGGCAAAGGGGAACTTGATGTCCTGAAGGGACAGACACAAGCCTTGTTGGCTATGCCACCTGCTGATTGTAGAGCCTTAGGACCTTGAGCGAACATATGCAGTAGCCAGGTAGTGGTCATTGCAGGCCTTAGGAGAGATCCAATGCTGTGTTGGGTTCAGGTCTGATCCAGTGCCTTCCCAGTGGTGGTAGCCACAGAGGTGCTAGTGTCACCCCTCCGCAAGCTCCAGGTAGCGAGAGAGAGAGAGAGAGAGAGAGAGAGAGAGAGACTCCATTTGTTTAGTAGAAAGTAAAAGAAGAGGACAAGAATCTCTGCCTGGTAATCCAGAGAATTCTTCTGGATCTTATTCAAGAACACCAAGCAGGGGTACCTGCATGGATCTGCAAGAGCCACGGCATTACTGGTCTTGGGATGCCCCCTAATGCAGACATAGCTTTAGTGACCAAAAACTTAGATCACAATATCCAAGTATCTTTGAAAACCTGGAAAGCCATCCCAAGAAAGGCAGGTACAAACAAGCCCAGGCTGCAAAGACTACACTAAATACTTAAGTCTTCAATGCCCAGACACTGATGAACGTGCACAAGCATCAAGACCACCAAGGAAAACGTGATCTCAGCAAACAAATTAAATAAGTCACCAGTGACCAGTCCTGGAAAGACAGAGATATGTGTCCTTTCAAACAGAAAATTCAAAATAACTGTTTTGAGAAAACTCGATGAAACTCAAGATAATACAGAGAAAGAAGTCAGAATCCTATCAGATAAGTATAACAAATAAATTGAAATAAAAAGAATCAAGCAGAATTTCTGGAGTTGAAAAAAAAATGTAATTTACATGCATCAGAATCTCTTAATGGCAGAATTATCTTGGAGAAAAAAGAATTAGTGAGCTTAAAGACAGGTTATTTGAAAGTACACAATCAGAGGAGACAAAAGAAAGAAAAACAAAAGAGAATGAAGCACAACCTCAAGATCTAGAAAATAGCCTCAGAAGGGCAAATCTAAGAGTTATTGGCCCTAAAGAGAAGGTGGAGAGAGATACAAGGGTAAAAAGCGTATTCAAAGGGATAACAGAGAACTTCCCAAAGCTAGGGAATTATATCAATATTCAAGTACAAGACGGTTATAGAAAACCAAGCAGATTTAACCCGAAGAAGTCTACCTCAAGGCATTTAATAATCAAACTCCCAAAGGTCAAAGATAAAGAAAGGACCCTAAAAGCAACAGGAGAAAATAAACAAATAATATACAGTGGACCTCCAAAATTTCTGACAGCAGAGAGTGGCATGACATACACAAAGTGTAGAAGAAAAAAAAACCAAAAACCTCACCTTTTATTCTAGAATAGTATATCCAGCAAAAATATCCTTCATGCATGAAGGAGATATAAAGACTTTCTGAGACAAACGAAAGTTGATATGTCATCAACAACAGACCTGTCCTATAAGAAATGCTAAAGGGATTTCTTAAGAAAAGGACATTAATGAGCAATAAGAATCAATTAAAAATCAAAACTCAATGGTGATAGTAAATACGCAGAGAAACGCAGGATAGTATAACATTATAATTGTGATATTTAAACTACTAATATCTTGAGTAGAAAGACTAAAAGACAAACCAATTAAAAATAACTACGGCTGGGCGCGGTGGCTCACATTTCTAATCCCAGCACTTTGGGAGGCCGAGGCGGGCACATCACAAGGTAAGGAGATCGAGACCAGACTGGCTAACATGGTGAAACCCTATCTCTACTAAAAATACAAAAAATTAGCTGGATGCGGTGGTGGGCGCCTGTAGTCCCAGCTACTCAGGAGGCTGAGGCAAGAGAATGGCGTGAACCTGGGAGGCGGAGCTTGTAGTGAGCCAAGATTGCGCCACTGCACTCCAGCCTGGGCGACAGAGCAAGACTCCATCTCAAAAAATAAAAATAAATAATAAATAATAATAACTACAATGACTTTCCAAGACAGTACAATAAGATATAAAGAGAAGCAAAGTTAATAAGTAGGGGGACAAAGTAAAAGTGTAGAGTTATTACTTTTCTCCTTCATTGTCTGTTAGTTTGTTTATGCAATCAGTTTTAAGTTGTCATCAGCTTAAAATAATCAGTTATGATATGATATTTCTACACCTTGTAGTAACCTCAAATCAGAAAACATACAACAGATACATGAAAAATAAAAGTCAAGAAATTAAAAATATACTACCAGAGAAAATCACCTTTAGTAAAAGGAAGACAGGAAGGAAGGAAAGAAGAAAGAAGACAACAAAGCAACCAGAAAACAACAAAATGGCAGAGTAAGTTCTTTCTTACCAATGCTAACATTGAATATCAATGGACTAAACTCCCCAGTAAATACAAAGAGTACTTGAATGGATAAAACAACAGGACCCAACAATCTGTTGCCTACAAGAAATGTACTTCACTGATAAAGACACACATAGACTGAAAATAAAGGGATAAATAAAGATACTCCATGTAAATGGAAACCAAAAAAGAATAGGAACAGTTACAGTTATATCAGACAAAATAGATTTCAGGACAAAAACTATAAAAAGAGACCACATGGTCATTAAATAAGGATAAAAGGGTCAATTCAGCAAGAAGATATTAGAATTGTAAATATATATGCAGTCAACACTGGAGCATCCACATATATAAAGCAAATATTATTAGACCTAGAGATACAGGTAGACCCCAGTACAATCATAGCTGGAGAGTTCAACACTCCACTTTCAGCACTAGACATGGCATTTAGACAGGAATTCAACAAAGAAACATCGGACTTGATCAGCATAATAGATCAAATGGAACTAATAGATATTTACAGAAGATTTCATCTATGACTGCAGAATACATATTTTTCTCCTCAGCACATGAATCAGTCTCAAAGATAGACCACATGTTAGGCCACAAAATAAGTCCTAAAACATAAAAAAAAAATGAAATATTAGAGAGTATCTTCTCTGACCACAATAGAACAAAACTAGAAATCAATAAGAGGAATTCTGGAATCTATATGAACACAGAGAAATTAAACAATATGCTCCTGAATGACCAGTGAGTCAATGAGGAAATTAAGGAAATTGAAAAATTTCTTGAAACAAATGGTTATGGAAACAGAAACATACCAAAACCTAAGGGGTACAGTTGCAAGCAGTAATAAGAGGGCAGTTTATACCCTATATCAAAAAAAAGAAGAAAAACTTCAAAAAAACAAAAAACAAAAAAAAACAAAAACAACCCTCATGATGCACCTGAAAGAACTAGAAAAGCAAGAGCAAACCAAACCAAAAATAAGCAGAAGAAAAGGAATAATCAAGATCAGTGCAGAAGTAAATGAAATTGAAATGAAGAAAACAATACAAAGGATCAGTGAAATAAAAAGTTGATTTTTTGAAAAGATAAACAAAATTGACAAACCTTTAGCCAAGTTCTGAGAGAATTTTTCTAACACAGCATCTTAATGAGAAGACACAAATAAATAAAATCAGAGATGAAGAAGTGTACATTACAACTGATACTGCTGAAATTATAAACAGTCTCCCAGCAAAGCAAAGCCCAGGATCTGATGGCCTCACTGCTGCATTTTACCAAACATTTAAAGAAGTAATACCAATTTTCCCAATTTATTCTGAAAAACAGAAGAGGAGGGAATACTTCCCAATATGTTCTGTGAGGCATGGGAGCATGGAAAAAGGAGATCTTACCTTTAGCTTACATAGAACAAAACACATGAACTTAAAGGATGAGTGGAATTTAGCTTCTTTATGATGTTTCTGCATTTGAGTGAGTGAGCTGCAGTTTCTCTCAACTAACAGTATTCTCTCCATGCTCTTCCTTGCTCCTCAACACACTTTTACCTCAACTGCTAACATTTACTCTATTTTCTTTTTTTCTTTGATCTCTTAAAACATCTTTCAAGACCCAGTTCGCTAGTTCCCTCTAATGCAAAGCTTGGGCCTCCTTTAACTTTCCTCCTCTCTCCTCCCAGACCTAGGAGGTTAAATTAATATAATGTGAATGTGATGAATAACATCCTACATTCTTGCCCTAGAATGGAAACTGGTACTCAGACAAAGCACACTGCAGCATAGTCTGAAAATACCCATGTGGATATATTTGCATATACTGAAAGAACATATACTAAATTCTCATACTTTAAGAAGACACTTGTGAATAAGAACATCAACAAAGTGTATTGTTCATCTCCATTAGCAAGAAATCTTGGAACTTGGTATTTTTTTTTCCTTCACAGACAGCTTCACTTGGTTTGATTTAAGTGCTGTTTTCTGAATTCAAGTGCAGGTGCTAATTAGTACGAAAGAACATAAATCTAGAGAGGAAGGTAAATGGGAAACATATGGAAATAGAAATGTAACCAAAAGTTCTTTGTGATGATATACATGGTTTGACAAGTTTTAAAACAAGACAGCAAGCTGATGGGTGGTAATATTCTACATCCCTCATACTGAAACAAAGCTGCCAATGTGATTGTCTAGTTGTTCACTACTTGAATATTTATAAAGTTTACAGTTCACATGTGTCATTTCCATAAGCTGCCTTGATTAATGAATTTAATTGTAAATGTTATGTGCTGATTTCTTAAACTGTATTTCATTTTTTTATATGCTTGGTGTGAAAGTACATTTTCAGACTGAATAATACTCAGCAGATTTGAATCAGGCACAAAGCTCTCAAGCTGCATGGTGTGAGCAGCGCCTAGTGAATGTGGCTGCACAGCTAATATTGTGTTTGACCAAAGTAAATATGGGGCTCAGCTCCAGATTTCCTGAGCTAGTCTAGGCCCTGAGTTCACCCATAAATTCATTCAGGGGACTTCTTAAATAATCAGCAAGGCCAGACATTAAAATGAGAGACATTTGAAATTCTCCTCCAAGGACAGAATCTTTGGACACACAGAATCTGATGGAGAGGGAGTTTCAACAAATTTTGAGCTTTTAAACAGTAGAAAAGGATAAAGGAAAAAAATAATAGAGGAAGCCAAGGTGGGCAGATCACCTGAGGTCAGGAATTCGAGACCAGCCGGGCCAACATCCTGAGACACTGTCTCTACTAAAAACTACAGAAATTAGCCAGGTGTGGTGGTGTGTGCCTGTAATCCCAGCTAGTCAGGAGGCTGAGACAGGAGAATCACTTGAACCCAGGAGGTGGAGGTCGCAGTGAGCCGAGATCGTGCCACTGCATTCCAGCCTGGGCAGCAGAGTGAGACTCCATCTCAAAAAAAAAGAAAGAAAGAAAAAGAAAATAATGGAAGTAACTTATTGGTCACCTTCCCCAGCCCCCTGGGTATGTATTTTGTCTTGCAAAAAGACGAAGTAGAACAAATATGGTATTGATTCTGGGCCACTAATCTCCTGTCCTACTCCTGGGACTACCTTTTATTACCGTCTCTGTATATATCTCTCTTTATACTTTCTTATAACTGTTGACAGCCCCAAAGTTCCAGACCTTAAAATGCTCCATTTCTATATACTAGATCATATACCCCTTCTCATTTCTGCAATCATCATCTCATCATCTCCAATGTCCATTAATTTAATAGACATTAACATTTTTTGCTGTAGTAAAAGTGCTTAAATAAGGATTCTTTTCTGAGTCATAAAAAATTAGACGTGCTTAAGGATTTTCAATATATGTGTGTATGTGTGTTACGTGTGTGTGTCTCTCTCTGTATATATAATTTTGACTTAATCTGCAAATGCAGCAGTTTTGCATGTACACACATGAAGATGAATTTCCTTTTATAACTTTTACTACATGTCATTTGTACTAGTTTAGCTTAGTATAAGCAAGAAAAGTATAATATTGCAGACATTTAGACAATTCACTTCATTCTCCCTGTTCTTAGGTAATCTATGATATTGGTTTTAGCAATCTCTGAGGAACCCAATGTACATCCTTTTTAATTTTAAAAATACTCATTTATTCCCACTTTTTAAAAAAGCCAATTCCTCTGCCTCTCAAAACATAGGTGTTCGCACCTATTTCATTTTGACTTTTAAAAATAGACTTTGGTATAAAACTTTTGAGTTATTCAAGGATATGGTAACTACAGGTTTTTTTTATTCAAAATTGGTTTGCTCTTTATCCCAAATAACCCAAAAAGCTAAACATCATGTCCTCTTTGAATGTTATTTTCTATGATAAGTGTCAGAAATGTGAAAAATTTAAGCAAACCCACAGGCACTTGGTTAATAAAGTGGGAGTGTGTTCATCTGTGACATGCTTCTTATACATATTTATTTCCACCATATTTGGAGAGGATATTTCTAACACAGCATCTTAATGGATTATTAGTAGACCTGACTCTAGGCTGTTACTGCATAAGGCAAGCCCACCTTACAGAAGAGGCCACAGAAGGATTGGGCACCTCTTCCCAGGGAAAATGTTTCCTTTCAACGTTAATGAACAAGGAAGCTCTAGCTGTCTCTGGAAACTATAATATAAGTTTGAGCAGTGCAATCAAGTAGTCCTGAAAAAATGTTAGCTTCATGCAAATATAATCTTCATGCCTAGCGCATCTCTGACCAAAGTATAATAAGCCCTAGTCTCAAGGTACCTGTAGGGGAATAAAAATCGGCCCCATAACATATATGTCCATCTGGAACCTGTAAATGTGAACTTATTTGGAAAAAAGATCTTTGCAGATGTAATTCAATTAAGGATCTCAAGGTGACATCATCCTGGATTAGGGTGGAGTTTAAATCCAATGATTAGTGGCCTTAGAGAGAACAGAAGAAGTGAAGAGAATTGGAGAGAGAAAAAGACCATGTACAGATGGAGATCTCTACTTCTGTCAATTCAGATTGAAATTATGATGCCACCCTCCAACCTCAAGTAAGCCCCAGGGTCTACTGTTCCCCTCTCTGTCCATGTGTACTCAATGTTTAGCTACTAATTACAAGTGAGAAGATGTGGTACTTGGTTTTCTGTTACTGAGTTAATTTGCTTGCGATAATGCTCTCCAGCTGCAAGGAATGCCTGGAATCCACAGAAGCAAGGAGAAAGGCAAGGAAAGGACTCTTTCCTAAAGCCTCCAGAACCAACAAGTCCAGCTAACACCTTGATTTCAGGCTTCTGACCTCCAGAACTGTTAGAGAATACATTTCTGTTGTTTAAAACCACCCAGCTTACAGTCATTTGTTAAAGAAGCCTTAGGAAACTAATATAGAACCAATCTTAAATGTGGGCTAAGCTCTTCCAATGGTATCTGTGCTGAGAAAGGGGAAGAAAACCAGGCAGAGTAGGGGCCCCATTGCTCAAGGAGAGAAACTTACTGCCACTGTCTTTTTAAAGTGAAGCAGGAATTTTTTATTTAGAGTCACTGAACGAAATGATTGTTTGAAACAATAATATGCAAAGGTAAGAATATTGCAAAAAATGATTGTTTCAAACAATAATATGCAGACGTATGAGTAAACAAACTTTCATCTTGTATGTTAAAGTACTGGTAATTTTAGACTTCAAGCTAGAAAAAAATTATTCAGGACTATACTGATTGTAGTAAAAATGTGAAAGATTTCTAATATTCTGGGGATTCTTGTCTCTCCCTTTTGAAAGCTTTCAAGGAAAACAAATACTGCATTGAAATAAAAGTTTTCATATTTATTTTACTATTTATGAATTAAACAATGTTGGGATAATATGAATTTTAATCAAAGCAATACTTTTCAAGAAAAGAGAACTGTACAAAATATTTATTTATCTTTTCCATTTTGTCTATCGACATGTTTGGACAAGGAAAACTTTACATATGTAATTTTAAAGTTTAAATTATGCTTATGACCATTTCATATAAGCTTCTTTCAAAATAATATTTGTTTTAAGGCTTTGTTATATAAAAGAGTAAAATAGTATTACAAAATTTTGTATATGTTGATTAATTTGGTTTACATGCTGTACAGTCCATTTTCTGTTGCTTATAACAGAATACCCACAACTTTCTTACAGTTATGGAGGCTAAGAAATCTAAGATCAAGGGGCTGCATCTGGTGAGCACCTTCTTGCTGGTGGGGACCCTCTGCAGAGTCCAAAGTTGGCACAAGGTTTCACATGGCAAGAGGACTGAGCATGTCAGCTAAGGTCTCTCTTCCTTTCCTTCCATTCCCAATCCCATGAAAACCCATTAATCCAGGAATCAATTAACCAATTCTTGAGAGCAGAACCCTCATGAACCAATCACCTTTTAAAGGTCTCACCTCTCCTCCATACTGACACATTGGGAATTAAATCTTTTTTTTTTTTTTTTTTTTTCTTGAGACAGAGTCTTGCTCTGTCGCCCAGGCTGGAGTGCAGTGGTGCAAACTCGGCTTACTGCAAGCTCCACCTCCCGGATTCACGCCATTCTCCTGCCTCAGCCTCCCGAGTAGCTGGGACTACAAGTACCCACCACCACGCCCGGCTAATTTTTTGTACTTTTAGTAGAGACAAGGTTTCACTGTGTTAGCCAGGATGGTCTCAATCTCCTGACCTCGTGATCCACTCGCCTCGGCCTCCCAAAGTGCTGGGATTACAGGCGTGAGCCATGGTGCCCCGCCAGGGATTAAATCTTAACATGAGTTTTAGAGAAGACAAATATTCAAGCCATGGCACATAGGCCTTTCTGATCCTGCCATACATTCTAAACAGCATTAAAAGCTATTTCACTTTTAGAAACCATCCACATTCAGGTAGGTCAAGTGTTAAAAGCATAGCCATCATGACTTTTATGACAGTATAAATAGAAAATAGAATTTTTAGAATCTAAGCTGTCTCCTGTCAAAAATGCAGTTCAACTCAACAGATAATGTATTGAGCACTGACTATATCAACAAAGAAATACACATGTTATGGTCACAATTATTAAGGAGCTTTCTACCTAAAGTGGCAGGAGGAGTCTATGAGGTATAATAGAGAGAGCTGACATTCACTGACAATTTTCTACATTGCAGATCTTGTTTACTAATTTCATATGCACCGTTACATTTAATCCTAATAAAAATCATAAAGTAGCTACTGTTGGTAAGTTCATTTGCTTAACTACTATTAGTAAGTCCTCCGGTGAGGAAACTGAGGCAGAGTGGGGTTAAGTAACCTGCCAAAGGTCAAAAGTAAGTGGTAATCTGACTTTCAAGTTTGTACTTTGTACTTCAAGCCATCACAATGTAAAGACCTCCCCACCATCATCAGTAACCGAAGACTGTGATAAATGCAACTATTTGTATGCACTAGGAACATAGAGGGGGAAATGATGATTTATCCCAACTTGGAGGAATGTGGAAAGTTGGTAGATAGTAAATTGATTCCACACTGGACTTAGACAGACAGACAGAAAGTTCATACATGGAGGGAAACATTTCAGATGAAGAGATTAGTCAACAAAATTGGGAAATCTATACAGAATATTTCCCTAGAAAATTTCTGTGCAATTTTAGAACACAATGAAAATTTCTACATTCCAATTTTTACCACCTATCTCTCATCCCCAGGGAGTGACTAACCCTTTAGAAATGGTGCAATCTCCCTTTTCTCGGGCAGCAACAGACTTCTGGAGCCATACTGAAATACTATGGGACTCAGACGTTTTGAGGTGGCTATCTGGTCTCCTGCACCATTGCTTTTAACAGAATTTAGAAAATTTGTAGCTGGAACATCTTGTACTGCACACATAATGCCTCAAATTCAAGTGATTTTCCTCCAATTCAAAGTCCTGACCCTCGTCAGATTAATTCAGTGGTTTTGATTGCTAGCACTAAGGCAGAGGAAAACATTACAGTTTGAGAAGATACTTCCATAATTATTGATATGTCTCTAAACTAATGCATCATTTACTTTTAACACTGAAAGTTTTGAAGTCGTGATTTCCTATCTCTGTTCAATTAAGGGTAGAACACTATGGAAATGTCTGCAGAGTAAACATGATGTTATTGAGAAAGAAATCATAGCAACAAACAGCTTTTGGAATCCTGCAGTGAAACACTATACTCACTTTAAAGTTTGAAAAAGCTCATTGGAGTAACCTTTTTGCATTCAACAGACATTTTAAACTTGCACTAAGAGCAGGGCTCCTACTATGTGCCAAGACTCTAACTAAATGATTTTATAGAAATTACCTATGTCCTCATACTTATGTGAGGTAGCTATTCTTAAATTCATTTGATAGGTCAGGAAACAGGATAAACAGGATTCCTAAGAAAATAACTTGCTTAAAGTCCCCTAACTCACACATGGTAGATTAAGGATTTGAACTCTCTATTCTTCCATATTATAATTAACAAAAATGTTTGAAGCTGTATGATTCTTCCCTTAAAATGTTTTGCAGATAGATGTAAAAGGAGAGATACATATAAAAATAAGCATACATATAAAAGATAATAATTCTGCCTATTTTATGGTGCTGCCATTATGCAAATTACTTTACTTTTGGCTGGCTGACCCAAGACATCTGCAAGACTGCAGAATTCCTCAAGGGACTGAAGTGCTATCAAGCTTAGGCAAACACTTAAAAACCTATTTGATTATGGAAGGTGAGGGTCTTTTTTTTTTTTTTTTTTTTTTTTTTGAGATAGAGTCTCGATCTATCCCCCAGGCTGGAGTGCAGTGGCATCATCTCAGCTCTTCCTGTACTGCAACTTCCGCCTACCAGGCTCAAGAGATTCTCTTGCCGCAACCTCCAGGCACCAGCCACGATGCCTGGCTAATTTTTGTATTTTTAGTAGAGACAGGGTTTTACCATGTTGGCCAGGCTGCTCTCAAACTCTTGACCTCAGGTGATCCACCCACCTTGTCCTCTCAAAGTGCTAGAAAGTTTAAACAGTAACGAAAGAGGGGAAATTACTGCATAACGAAGGTAAAGGCATTGAGTTTTGGCATTTTTGTGAAGGTTATGATACTGGTATAAGAGATGCAAGAGGAAGTATCTGGAGGTGAGGAGTTCTGTGTCCATGGACAGATTTTGTCAGGGAGTGTCTGATACATGTCTAAGGGTTCTGATTCTATCACTCTAATTCCAGTTGATTCCTGCTTCTGCTATAATTGCCCTGCATAAACCCCCAAAACTTTCAATAAAATTTTATTACTGACAACAACCTGCTGTGAGTGGTGTTTGGGGGAATAATGGAGAAGAGATGGAGCCTTGAAGTTTCAGATAGTGGCAGATATTTGCATAGATCTATAATCTATAGATAATTATACACTATAATATATAGTGTAGTGTGGACTGTCATCTAAACAGCACAGAATATGTATTATGGCAGTGCAGAGGACGGACCAGTCACTTTCAGGTAAGGGATTAGAGAATATACCACAAAAGTTGTAGCATTTCCTGTAGGCCTTGAAAGATATGCAACATTTGAATAAGCAGAGATTGGTACGAGATCTTTAGATTCAGAATGAAATGGCATGGAGGTTGGGCGTTTCAAGGCACATTCTGGAAACAGGATTCAGGCTAATTTAAGTCAACCACATATTTAAAAGCAATGGAAGATACAGGTAGAAAAAATGTTGAAGTTAGAGACAGGACAATTTTCAATGTCAGAATAAAGAGTTAAAAATTTATTCCACCATAAATATAGTCACTTAAATTTTGATAAAGGGAACAATATAACCTGGTGGTTGTGGGCAGATGGCCTGGGGCCTAACAGCAAAGTATACGACTTCTGGTTTTCGACATGTTGAGTTTAAAGGTCTGTGAGGTCATACTTATGACTAATGGATTGGATACTTTCCAATCCATTGGGCATAGAAGAATAAAACTTAGAAAAGCCTTTAGAATGAAAGACACTGCTGCAGAAGTGATTATGGAGACCTGAATTTAATGTTTGAATATGTGGCAGTGGATAGGAGTTCCCAAGGAGAAGAAAGTAATAGAGATGAGAAGATGTCAGAGAACAGGATTTGGGCATGACTTAGGCATTAAGAAATGGAGACCCAAGACAGTAAAGGTCAGAAAACAAGCAGAGCTTTTTAGGAAGGATGAGGTGCTTTAACGTGTTTTGGAAGATAACGACTGAAAAAAAGTCAGAGGAATACTACTTCCTCATTTGATAAAAAAGAGATAAAAAATAAAGACATTGTGACTTAGGAATATACAACATACAGAAATGAATTAAAGCATTTTCAGTTTAAAATGTGTGCAATTCAAGTCTTGCCAAGTTGACTTTTCTTTTCCCTTTGTATTAAAGAAGTCTGCATCCAGAACACATTTTAGTGAATACAAAAATGGGTACATAAAAACAAAAAGCAAAAAACCTTTAAGTCAGTATTGCTAAAACCAACTATATCCTTGTTACTTAAATAATAGTCTGAGGACCAGAAGATTTAGCATCATTTAGGAGCTTGTCAGAAATGCAGCACTTCAGTCCCATTCTAGACTTCCTGATCAGCATCTGCATTTTAATTTGATCCTCAGGTGATTCATTTATTAATGTTTGAGAATCACTGCTGAACAAAATACTATTTTGTCTACATATGAGCTTAGTGATATACATGATATGATACATGAAATGTTCAAAAATCTGTCTGCAGATTCCTGCCTTCACATTGTGAGATAACAACTGGGCTCTGAGACTGGATTTTAATGCTCAAGTCTGCCATTCAATAGCTGTGAGAAAAATCTCACTCTCCCATCTTTCAGTTTCATTGCAAAAGCAGTAGTCACATCCAATCCTATATCGTTATTTTAAATAAATCATGTTTAACGGATATGGACCCTGCTTCTTAGAATCTGTAATGTAACACTGACATCATGATAGGGAGAAAGACATTCATGGTGTGTCTGGAACTGATGGGTTCTTCGTCTCACTGACTTCAAGAATGAAGCCTCGAATTAGCCGGGCGTGGTGGCGGGCACCTGTAGTCCCAGCTACTCCAGAGGCTGAGGCAGGAGAATGGCATGAACCCGGGAGGTGGAGCTTGCAAGTGAGCCGAGATTGTGCCATTGCACTCCAGTCTGGGCGACAGAGCGAGACTCCGTCTCAAAAAAAAAAAAAAAAAAAAAAAAAAAAAACAATGAAGCCTCAGACCCTCGCCGTGTTACAGTTCTTAAAGATGGTGTGTCCAGAGTTTGTTCCTTCAGACGTTCAGATGTATCTGGAGCTCTGTTCCTTCAGACGTTTAGATGTGTCTGGAGCTTCTTCCTTCTGGTGGGTTCGTGGTCTCCTTGTCAGGGGTGAAGCTGCAGACCTTCAGGGTGACTGTTACAGGTCTTACAGATAGCACGTCTGGAATTGTTCATTCTTCCCAGTGGGTTCAGGGTCTTGCTAGCTTCAGGAGTCAAGCTGCAGACCTTCGCAGCGAGTTTTACAACCCATAAAGGCAGCGTGGATCCAAAGGGTGAGCAGCAGCAAAATTTATTGTAAAGAGTGAAAGAAAAAAGCTTCCACATAACTCTAAAAGCGACCCGAGCAGGTTGGGCCGGCTGGCTCAGGGAGTCTGCGTTTATTCCCTTATCTGGCCCCACCCACCTCCTGCTGATTGGTCCACTTTACAGAGAACTGATTGGACCGTTTTGACAGGATGCTGATTGGTGCATTTACACTCCTCTAGCCAGACATAAAAGTTCTCCAAGTTCCCACTAGGTTAGTTGGATACAGAATACCAATTGGTGTATTTACAAACCCTGAGCTAGACACAGAATGCTGATAGGTGTATTTACAAACTCTGAGCTAGACACAGAGTGCTGATTGATATTTACGATCCCTTAGCAATACATAAAGGTTCTCCAAGTCACCACTAGACTCAGGAGTCCACTGGCTTCACCTAGTGGATCCTGCACTAGGGCTGCAGGTGGAGCTGCCCACTGGTCCCAAGCTGCACCTGCACTCCTCAGCCCTTGGGCGGTTAACGGGACTGGGCGCCACGGAGCAGGGGGCGGCACCCGTCCGGGAGGCTCGAGCTGTGCAGCCCACGGGTGAGGTGGGAGGGCTCGGACATGGCAGGCTGCAGGTCCAGAGCCCTGCACCGCGGGGAGGCAGCTGAGGCCTGGCTAGAACTCCAGTGCAGTGCTGGCCCACCAGCACCCTCTACAGTTGCTGGCCCGGGTGCTAAGCCCCTGACTGCCCTGGGCCGGGTCCGCTCAGTGTGCGGGGCCCACCGAGCCTGGGCCTGCACCGCGCCGGTGGCCTGGCGCTGGCCAGCTAATGCGGCGCAGTGCGGGTTCCGCCCGCACCTCTCCCTCCACACCTCCCCGCGAGCAGAGGGAGGAGGCTCCGGCCTTGGCCAGCCCAGAGAGGGGCTCCCACAGTGCTCTGGCGGGCTGAAGGGCTACTCAAGTGCTGCCAGAGTGGACGCGGAGGCTGAGGCGGCACCAAGGGCGAGGGCTGCTCGCACGTTGCCACCTCTCAATGGCATATATTCAATAAAAGCAAAATGCACAATGTATGTATCTTTTAATGACAAAATAAAGATAAGAATGGCTTAGGAAAAACATTTTTAGGGTTCCAGGTTTGAGGAAAAATTGCTATTACTTGCTTCTCCATCATGTAGTTCAAAGTTTTCTGGAGAGAATAGTCTCTTAATGCAAAAGAGGAAACTCAGCAAACCTCTAATGATGGCAGTAAATAGCATATTTGGAATGCTTACTACCTGGTGGATGCATTGACATGCATATCTTCTCTAATCCTCACAACAACCTGAAGAGACAAGCAGCACTATTATCCCCATTTACAGATGGGAAAATGGAGGTTTAGATAAATTAGTCACTGGCTCAAGGTAATAGAGTTTACAAGAGGTGGAACTGAAATCCAAACCAGGTCTGTCAAACATGGAAAGAAGAATTCTTAAGTATTTTCAATGAGGAATTAGAGATGGACATAAAATAATATATGCTAACATATATGGACATAAAATAATATAAACTAACTTGTATTAAATCTTTGTAAACACACTATCATATAGGCACTGCTTTATAGGTTAGTGTATTAGTCAGCTTACGTTGTCATAACAAAATACCATAGAATGGGTAGTTAAACAACATTTATTTTCTCACAGTTCTAGAGGATGAAAGTCTGAGATCTTTGTGCCAGCATGGTCAGTTCTGGTGAAGACTCTTTTCCAGTTTGCAGATAGCTACCTTCTCATTGTGTCCTCACAAGAACCTTCCTTGGTGCAGGCAAGTAGAGAAAAAAAGAGAGAAAAGTCTTCCCCTTCTTATAAGGCCACTAATCCTACTGAATTAAGACCCTACACTTATGACTTCATTTAACCTAAATTACCTCCTAAAGGCCCTCTCTCCTCACACAGTTGCTTCAACATTTTAATTTGGGGGGAACACAAATCTGTCCAGAGCAGTAAGAAATCACTATACGAGAATGATTACATAATTTTCTCAAGGTCACACAGTGGTGAATGATGGAGTTCGAATCATGGCAGGCTGGCTCAAGAGACTGTACTTAGTCGCGATATTATGCTTCCTCTAAGGATCAATGAAAAGAGGACATATTAGGTATGACATAGCTGTCTCCATTAACGGTTTCTCTCTACTCAATACTTTATTGTGATTTCTTGTTTAACAACGTGCTTTTATTCCAATTTAAGTTCCTCCCAAATATCTGTTTTCTATTAGTGGAACTGTAACAGCATGACTTTTCCTTTTCCAAAACAAGTACAACTAACAAATGTAACATGGGAGAAAATAGGCTAAATTGTATTGACTACGTGCTACTAGCTTCTAGGGACAGATTTATTGAATAGCGCCCTTCAGTTGCATTCAGGTTTTCAGAAAACCTATTATTCCATACCATCCTTCACTCTGTATCATCGCTAAGGGTCTCTTCACTCAGTTAAGTCACTAGAAGTGCCAATTAAAGGTGAGATTAAGGAAGCTCCGTTCACACACTTGCAGGGACACTGGTGTTTACCTGCTAATGGATAGACAGTGGGCTGAAAAGAGGGATTAAAGTAGTTTTTATTTTCTTAAGTCAGATCCACCTCTTTGTGGACGGCATATCAACCAATACAGCCTGGAAGAAAAGCAGATGATAACCTGGAATTTTAAAAATGAAGAATATGCAATCCAGTTAAAATGACCAATATGTCTAAAACCATATGCTGAACTGCTCACTCCAAGGATATTTCTACATTATAGGCCAAACAAGCTTCAGAGAGAAGCATGGATATGCTAATGATCAGGTCTGCCACTCTAATCATCTCCTTCGGTTCCTTGACACACACCGTCCACTTTAAGGAGGCTGATCACTCCTCACTGCCCTGGGCACACGTTCATACATACTTCTTGATTATGTTTATTTTGTCTCTCCTGCTAGGAAGGCCTACCCACTCAATCTGTCCAAATTTCATCTTTCAGCCTAGTTCAATTATTAAACATCATATCCTCTTGAATTTTTCTATCAGCCCTTCAGATTCAATTTTGACTTTAATCACATACAGCTCTACATTAAAATGTCAATAAGGAGACTTCTACTGGTCACATGTATCTAATTCTTCTTTCCTTCTCAATGCATGAGATGATTACCTATTTCTTTCCCCTTTACAAAGGGGCAGGACCATGAGACTGGTTATGGCCAATGGATTGTATATAAAGTATGTCATTTCCTAGCTGGAGTATTTAATTGCCAGAGTGAAACCCTTTTTACCTCTCTTCTGCTGGACTTTGAAAATAGACAATATTCCAAGTGGTAGCCTCTATCAGCCAAGGTCTGTAATAAAGATGAGGTAGGGCAGAGTATCTTGTTAAAGCACGAGAATGCAGTGTGCACAAGAAATAAGCCTTTTTGGTTTAAGTCACCAAAATTGATGAGTGTAGCTATGTGTATATGTAGTAAGGAGTGTTAATATAGTAGAACCTGACTTATTCTAACTGCAGTATCTTCTGCTTTGAGATTATACATTTTATGCTTCTAAGGGTCTTCGTTTATTCTACACTCAACAAATATTTATCAGAGCACTTACTGTGGGTCAGCCAACAGCTTAGGCACTGAGGACACAAGGGCAAGCAAAACATATAAAGCCCTTGAGCTGATTATATCTAGTGATTATATCTAGTGAGGAAGATAAATGCACACAAAATAATTACATGAATAAATACAAATTTTAAACCAAAGTCAGTGCCATGAAGAAAAAGTACATCTGACCTCATGGGGAGGACTGTGCTGAGGTGTCAGAGAAGGCCTTTCTGAGAAAGAGATTTCTGAGCTGAGTTACAAAGACAAACAAAGGGCAAACTAGGTAAAATCTGGCAGGAGTGAGGTGGGAGAATAGTATTTCAGGTAGAGGATGCAGCAGGTTTGCATGTTTTCAGGCAGTGGGGAGCATAACTAATGTGAAGGAAGGAAGGAAAGCAAACAGGAGCACCGAACTGTAGAGGACCTTGTAGGCCAACCGAAGGATTGTGAACTTTATCCTAAGAGAAAATGGAATGGAAGCTATGGAAGAATTTAAAGATAGTAGAAAGAGGGTATCATCACACCCTCTCTGTAACATGGGGAAGTTCCCTCCCAAGTTTAGCTTCTAATATAGAAACGTATGACACCAATTCTTTGGTATGATCAAAGAAGGATTTTTATTACTCACACAAGTGGAGAGTCCCATAACAAGGAATGGGGATCAGCTCTCTGGAAGGAAGTCCATAATAGAGACAGAAAGAGCAGAGGGTGCACAGGCCTTTTATGAGAGAAGTCCCTCTGGTGGCACCTGTCTGTCACAAAGTTTGGAAGAGACAACTACAGAACCCCCGCACTTGGAGGGCGAGGAGGCTGTGCTTTATCATGGAGCTTCAGGAAGTGACAGATCCAGGCAGGAAATGAGGTTTAGAGGTTATTAGCATCAACTCAAGCACCACACGAGGTTCGGTTTCTTTCCTATGGTCTCCATAGAAGCAGCGGGAGGGCACATAACATGATTAGATTTGAATTTCAAAGGATTTTTCTGGCTACAGTGTAGAGATTAGATTGGATACCAGTTAGGAGGGTGCTCCTAATTTGGGCACCAGATAGGAGACTTGTGCAGTAATCCAGGTGAGAGATGATGGCAGATTACACTACAGTACTGGTGGTGGAGGTAGAGAGAGGAGGACACAAATGAGAGGTATTTAAATGGGTTTGGTTTTCAATAAGATGGGGTGGGGTGATAAGCAGGGAGCTGTTAGAGATTTATCTCAGAGTTTTGATTTTGAAAGTAGATGTTTGATGGTATCGTTCACTGAAATAGGGAACACTGGGAGATAGAGGGAGCTAATTTTTGGTAGTATTTAATCAAAAGTGCCTTTGAGACATATGGATAGAGATTTCAAAAAGGCTGAATGATACACAGGTCTGGAGCTCAGAGGGAAGGCCTAAGTTGAAGATAAAATGTGTGAGTCCTATATACATGACAGGGAATTAAAACTAGGTGTAGAGAGATCAACTTGAGAAAAAATAGGTGGATCTATGACTTGAGGGACTTCAACATTTAGAGGACATGACACATTGTCATGTCTGGCTGCATTCATTCTCCTCTCCTTCTCTCTTTTAAACCCAACATTTTGGTCACTCTTACCCAGAATTTCTGCCATCTGGTTCTTCTATTCTGTGTATAGGTTATATTTTTTGTTTCTTTCCATGCTTTGTGATCTTTGGTTGGAAAGTGCATATTGCAGATAATATATTGTAGCAACTCTTGGTACTCCCCCTACCACCACCCAGGACTTGTTATTATTCTTTGATTGTTTAGTGGGGGGCTGGATTATTTGAATAAAGTCTATTTCCCTCACAGTCAGTTGAGTTAATTTCCCTCAGTTAAGTCACTGAATTTGCTATCAGGGAGACACATCTTTGGGTACGTCCACAGACAGCCCAGCCAGCATGAGAGTGATGTTCGTGTGGTTGTCCTTCACTCTTTCCTTAACCACACTCAGCTGTTCAACTCCACTAATTGGTGAACAATTGCTGTGTTATTTTCAACAGTGCTCTACAACCTTATATTACTCCACACACTAAAACAATAGAATTGTGTCTCCTTTGAAGAAATAGTTCGAAGTCAGGGCTCCTCCCAGCTGTGTTATTTCTCTGGTTCTCTCCTGCAAACTAGTCTGCAATTTAGCCTGTATCTTGACTCTCCTCCCAATTGCCTTTCACCACAGCTTCCACTGTTCTTGAGAGCACTCTAAGGCTTGAACTTCTCCATACTTTGTTGCAAATGAAGCCATGGCTTTTGGGAAGAGATTAAGAATATTTATTTTATGATGGATTATTGCCCCTGCCACCACCAGGCAAAATCTCTAAGCCAGGGTTCTCAAGATGGAGATGGAGACAATGGAGAGCTTCTCCCTGCATGACTGCATGAAACTCCCACTCCAGGAGCTGAGCTTAGTTGGGAGGTGGCAGTACCCTAACATCTTCTAGATTTATCTCTCCTGGTGTGGAACCACCACCTCAGGAGGCCAGGCAAGGATGATGAGGCCTCCATATTCTCATCATGCTGTGCCTAAGGTATCCCCTCCATTCGATGATGGGGGATTTGGCAGGGTAGGAAGCCTCCTACCTCTCTACTGTATTCACCAGAGCTTAGCCTTAGTAATGGGTAACTATGGCCAGGATGAGAAACACTGAAGTCCTGTTCCTTCCAGGAAGAAACCTTCTAGCTGGAGGGGAGGGAGCTCTGTGTTCTTGGTTGCACCAGTCTGGAATGGAGGATCCACCTCCCTGAACTTGGAAGGGGATGAGAGGGAGCAGTCTTGGTTTAAATACCACAGGCTTGCCTTTCTTATTGAATTTTCATAAATGTTCTCGAATAGATGTTTCTTCATTTGCTATTTGTCCTTAGGATCATTTCCAGAGGATTTAAGTGCTTGGAGTTTTTGTTTGTTTGTTCCTAGTTTTCACCAGTTTTACTGGGGAGTGGATTAAAGGAGGCCCTCAAGATGTTATGCCAAAAGTCTTCTCTCTCTGTATTTCTGCCTTCAGTAGGCTCTTCCTACGTGACTCTGGGCATTGGCCAAGAGATTGCTAGCAAATGAGATATAAGCAAAAGCTTGAGAAATGTTTGCCCTCTGTCAGCATAGAAGCCCTTTAATCAGCATTTGAACAAGTATGAGCTAGTGTCCTGGACACAGTGAGAGAATATGGTAAGAAAGTGGAGAGAAAGGCTGCAGATATTCCAGGAGACCTAGGCTTCACAGATCAAGCCAAGAGAGAGAATACTGTCAGAGGAGCCAGGAGAAGAACACGTTTCAAATTGTGAGAAATCAAGGAAGAGAAGGATTGTAATATTCATTACATTTGGAACTACCGAGGTTATTGTTCATCTTACTAAAAATGATTTTATTGGTAAAATGGGAACAAAAGACAGACTAGAATAGGATTGGCTGTGATAGGGAAGTAAGGAATATGGCTAGAGAGAATAGGCAAAACTGGGAAAGTGTGGCTTTGCAAGGGAGACAAGAGATGGGGCAGTTATCAGAATAGTGGTTCCCAACTTGGGTGGAGGTGGGCATTTTTCCAGGAGACATTTGGCAATGTCTAGAGACAACTTTGATTGCCACAATTTGTGGGGTGAGGGACACAATGTTTTCATGGGTAAAGAATGCTGCTAAATCCTACAACACACAGAACAGCCCCAAAGTAAAGAATTATCTAGCCCCAAATGTCAAGAGAAACCCTAACATAGGGGAGTAAGTGGTTGAGGGTGAGGTTTTTGTTTTGTTTGTTTTTAATACAGAAGATACTTGAATGTATTTTGAGTCTCATAGAAAGTATCTAGTTGAGAGAAAGAGGTTAAAGGTAAAGAAGAGAAAGGTAATTTTCCAAAGGTAACAATTATTATTATTATCCTTTTTTTTTACAGATGAGGAGACTGAGAGGGTAAGTGATTAGTCCCAGGTAAGGAAGGCAGCGGAGCTCAGATTTCAACGGTGGCCTATTTGACTGCAGGCCAAGTTGCTAAAGGAGCTCTTTGTCCTTCTGCTATACTCCCAACACAATGGCATCAATACCAAAAACCCCACCTAAGCTAATATCATAGATATCTCTTACCCACCTTCTAAATTGTCTGCTCTTCCATCTGACCCACATTTTCTTTATTGACCACCTTATTAGCTTATTGTTAAGTCTGAGTGTATCATTTAGGGAACAGACCTTCACTTATAGTTTAGGTTTAAATCCTCAGTAGCATTTCTAGCCATTTGGCTTCTGCATAATTTCCTCTTTGGGACTCATCTGTCTAAAGATTTCATCTCTGCTTAGCTGCCCCTTTCCCTGAAATACTCTGCAATTCTAGCAACTGACAGCTCATGTGGGCGGCACTGAAAAATGGACCAACCCAAATGAAAGCTGAACTCTCTCCTGAATCTGGTTCTGGACTCTAACCCTTTTTCAGGTGTTCCAATTGTTCCCTGCCCCTAAGGAATGAGATTGCAGGATTCCAAACATTACCATTTTTCAATATCCAAGTCCTTTAATTGTGCACTAACAATAACTGTGCAGTTAGAGGAGTGCCCTAGAAGCACTTATGCTATACCTCAGGGACTATTATGGCAGACTAAGGGAAGCAAAAGGATGAATGGCAAATGAGGAAATGCAGGGAGGAAAGGTCACTTGGAGCCAAACAATGCACTAATATGCTGACATATCTATGCAAAGAACTTTTACAACCTATACCCATGAGGCACAAACAGATCCTTAAAGTGTCCAGGGAATGTCAACCTTCCTCTCGGGAAATTTGTCTCAACTCAGAGGAGACTAAGGCAGTGTTAACTTAATGCCATGGAGTGACATGTGGAAGATTAAAAAGAGTCATGTATCTACTTTGTTGCTTTAACAGATTCTGTACCTGAGCTATTTTTAAAATTTCTTTGAATACATTTCATGAACTCCTTTTCCTATTTATTCCAGCTTTTAATACTTCTCCATCTGATAAAATTTTGCATTAGGATTGTATCTGGGCATGCTTTAGGATTGTGTCTGAGCATGTTTTTTTTTGTTTTGTTTTGTTTTGTATTTTTGAGATGGAGTCTCACTCTGACTCCCAGGCTGGAATGCAGTGGCGGGATCTCGGCTCACTGCAAGCTCTGCCTCCAAGGCTCACACCATTCTCCTGCCTCAGCCTCCCGAGTAGCTGGGATTACATTTCCTCCCCACCCCCCACCACATCTGGCTAAGTTTTTGTATTTTTAGTAGATACGGGGTTTCACCGTGTTAGCCAGGATGGTCTCGATCTCCTGACTTTGTGATCCACCCACCTCAGCTTCCCAAAGTGCTGGGATTACAGGCGTGAGCTTACAGGCGTAAGCCACCGCACCAGGCCGTATCTGGGCATGCTTTTAAACAACCACAATGCAATTCGCCCTTTACTTAATGTTGAAGGTATCCTTCAGCACCAACCCTTCATGGACTTGAGGTATTTCTCCTTCCTCCCTGACATCTTCCTTTCCCCTTTCTACCTATCTCCTTTTTTCTTCTTCCTCTATGCCTACTTTCCCTCTTCCCCCCTTCCTCCTTCCCTCCATTTTAACCTTCTTTACTGGGCAGTCTTCTCAGGATTTGAACTCAGATGTGTTTAAACCCAAATCTCACAAAGAATATAGACTATATAAAGTATAAATAACCACCGTGGACTAACACAGCTATTTTTAATTTAAGATATACACTGTTATATGTTAACATTTCAAAGTGCAGCATTTTCTAGGATATTATTAAGTATATTAGTCTATTGAGAAGCAATAAATTTCACTATTATTACTTTGCCAAGTTTTTCTGTTGCTTCTTTTGAAAGTGCATAAAAGTAGTTTAGTTAATTTTTCCCAGCTTCAGTGTATTCAATACTGCATTATTGGAGCAGAATAAATGCTTGAAATGGCAATTTGCCACAAACTCTTCTACCACTTTGAGAGGAGTATATCGGATGAGAGTATCATTTACTGTTGACTAAAACATTAAAAGATGGAAGAATAATATTTGAATTAAGTGCTTTTCATGAAAAACCAGTAAAAATCTACCAGAGAAATATTGAAAACACTTTGGATCACAGCCCAGCCTTTTATTTTAGAGCTTGAATTACAGTTTGGAGTTTGTACTGTTTTCCAAAAAGGCTGAGGTTAAGATAGGTAGGATTCAATGAAGATCTAGGATCTTTTAATCTGAAAATATTTTATTTCTATACAGTGACTGAGACAAAGATATTAACAATTTATATTAAACTAAAATTGAGCATGGCAACATAATCTTCCTGTTTCTCTTCCCACTGTACTATTGCTTTATGCAATTGTTGCTTTATTCTCCTTTCTAACATGTGCGTGTCATAGGATCTGTTAGAGACCTTGATAAGGCATAAAAATAACCATCTTGCTGGTAAGAACCATGTCTCAAAGCCTAATGCCAATAAAGTGATGGTGAGGAAAGGTGACATTGGGAAATGCCATGATAAATAATTTTGAGTCTCTGAACCAACTGATTATTGAATTTCTTTCTTAAAAATAGCTGCCTCTCCTAATCACCCTCACTTAAAGGAATGACTCAAGGCTGGTTTGGTGAGGCTATTTGCTCCTGTTAACTTTAGGGTAATTGTGTAGCTCTAACAGCCCCTGAGCAGTCTGCAGAGAGCAGCCATTTGACCACCTAATCACTATAGAATTCAAATCTGAGGCTGACAGCCTAAAAACAGCCACCCCTCATTTTCAAGTGAAGATGATGAAGAACTGCTCAGCAGATCATAATGTGTAGTCTCCAGAACAAACTGACCTATGTCTCAGCTGCCTTCCACACTGTAGGTGGTCCCATACTGGGCTTGGGGGCAGCATTCTGGTTTAAAATACTCATTCTGGCCAATTTATCTATCTCTGTCACATCTGCCACCCAAGTGCTGAGGCTCAGACAACCTGTCCTTACCATTTGTCTCAAGTCACAGATAATGATACTGGCACAGTGGTGGGCAAGCAACCTACCACAGACAATGACAGACATAATGAATTACTTGGAGTTAAAACTCAGACCCCAAAACTTCCCATGTTCAGCAATTATTACAGTGAGGTTGGGAATTAGTTCATCTTCAAGAAGCTAAAAGAGTTTAATACCCACTGTACCTTAGGTTAGCAAGAAATAAGAGAACAGCCAAAGCATTATATGACAGTATTTGTCTTTCACAAGTCGGAGTGCTGGACCAAGAGACTTTCTAAAGTATCCTGAGTTTCCAACATGCTATGCATTGAAGAAGGACACCCATTTTTCTAACTTGATTGAAACAGACTATTCAACTATAGAAGCCATTTGCTCTAGCTGTGGAGTCCTTAGCATTTGCCAGGTTTTAACAGTGATGGGCTTATTTTGCAGAATATGTTTTCAGACCCAGGCCTTCACTTGCGCCAAGTTATCTATTGTGAAAAGCGACCCATGTAAAGCACTCTCTAACTGATAAACTGCTACACGCATATTAGGAGTTCTTATTTAAATTAATGAACTCTCATGATACCCATCCTGAAGGGCCAGTAACTCATTTTTACCTTGTATAACTGAGTTGTGTATTATATTCTAGTATTTATTCTGGTCCATCGAGAAGTCTCCCTCTTCAAACTATTATGTTCTCCATATATATGATATAATAGCATTTCTTGTTTGCTCTTTCTCTTATATGCCTGTTTTTATATAACTGAGTTTGGCTCTAGTTTTCAAACAGAAAAGTTTTGATTCTCAAACAAAATGTCAGGCTCCTAATAAGGCTTAGAGAATTCTGTTTGTTGCCAATGAGAACGAGCTGGAAACCAAGAATTCCTAGAGGAGTGTCGCATGCCAACAAACTTCAAAATTGGTTGTTATGTGATTACATTTGGCTATTTCCAAATCATCTTATATACTCCCTCAAGGGAATATAACTGCAGTTCTTCTAGCACTTTTGTGTAGAGAGCACTTTGCTATCTGTTGAGTAACTTCCTGATATCCCTTGAAAGGCAAGGCTCAGCAAGTTCTTTCCTTCTCTCTTAACTTGCTATATCCTTCCTGATTCACAGAAACAGGAGAATTCCTGGGTATGCAGCTCAGGACTAAAAATCTGGTGTGGGCGGTGGTAGGGAGATAGCTGTCAGGAGCTAGGTAACAGCCTACGGATTGTAAGCCTTACATTTCATGAGGACAAACCAATCCAAGTAGTCCAGTTAGTCAGACTTCCCAGAGGCTCCCTTGTGTAGATATTCAGTTCATCCTGAGCATCAAGAAAAAACTGAAACTTACAGGATATGCATACCTGCTCTTGAAAGCTGATAAGATCTTCAAAGTGAAATGCAGATACTGACAGGAATTTATATTTTTCAAAGGCATATTTAAGAGGAAGCTTGTTTAGGCAACTGCTTTACAAGGATATGCTAGGTTGACTCTTAAGCGTAGCTCCAGGGTCAGGCGTGGTGGCTCATGCCTGTAATCCCAGCACTTTGGGAAGCCAATGCAGGCAGATCACAAGGTCAGGAGTTCGAGACCAGCCTGACCAACATAGTGACACCCTGTCTCTACTAAAAATACAAAAGTTAGCCAGGCATGGTGGCGCGTGCCTGTAATCCCAGCTACTCAGGAGGCTGAGGCAGGAAAATCACTTGAACCCAGTAGGCAGAGGTTGCATTGAGCCGAGATGGTGCCAATGCACTCCAGCCTGGGTGACAGAGCAAGACTCCATCTCAAAAAAAAAGAGTAGCTCCAAAGATAATCAAGGTAGTAATTTGTAATGATTGATACACTGATATACTCTTAAAGAGATGTAAAAAATGTACCTCAAATATTAGCTTACTAGTGAGTGTAGTTAATAGTGCCACTAATGTATTGTGAGTGGAGCTCCTTTATATAAAAGTCATCCAAAGCTAAAAATAATTCCCACTCTTGAATTATTCTACCAGGTTTTCCCTGTGGGTACTTGTTATATTATTGGGATCATATTGTGGCCTGGGTTATGCCTGAATTTACATAACAATAAGCTAAATTATAATGGAATTCTTTGGTGATTGAGTAATGCTGTATATAAGTTCTATATATAGAGAAACCAAAGCATAGGTATATTAAATTATTTTCTTCATACTGCAGAAATATAGTAGAAAATTGTATGCTTTTCTCTGAGGAGTTACAGAGAGAGAGGATGGTAGTTGTGCACAGTGCAGTTCTAATTTTGTGCTGAGAATTATAATGGCTTGCTGTTCTTATATACAGAACTACCGAAGAGAGAATGAGAAAGATGGGATGAATAAAACAATTTCAGGTTAACTATTGTGAAGTTGAAAGCTCACAGTTAACAAATAAATGCTGAGCCCCTACAATATCAAGAACTCTCCATTAGAACCTATGGTTGATGAAGCTATCACTAACCCATGCTTTTAACTTTTGAGATGCTTACAACTTACTTGGGAAGGCAAACCCTTCATATATGGAAAGTTAACAACACAGGAAAGAGCTGCCAATTACTGAGATAACTTAGCATAAAGGAAAGAAGGTTGAATTGATAATCATTATGTAGATTCTAATCCTGAGTAGCCACAAACTACTTTAATGCCCTTGAGCAAGTTACAATCTTCTTGGGCCCCAATTTGTCACCTAGTTATAGTTAACATTTATTGAATACTCACTATTGTGTGTCAGGTGTCTTACACATATTCTCTCATTTCATTCTCAAACCAAAGCAAAGTAAGTTTAAGTAACTGATCCAGGATTATACTACTAGTATGTGGCAGAGGATTCAACCTTGTATTCTGAAAGTTAGGGCACTGTCAGAATGATGTATATGTGTGTGTGACTGTGTGTGTGACTGTGTGTGCGCATGCACACATGTGTGAGAGAGAATGTAAGACTATACGACAGGTTTTCCCGGTTGTATTAGAAACACACATGATAAAGAATCTACCAAGCTATCTGGTTTAACGATGAGACATGATAAGTAGACGATTCACATCAAATTGTAGTGGAGAGCCCATTCCTTGACTATCTCTATGACCAAGTGGGCCTGATTCTCTGGTTCAAATCTTTACGATATGGATTAATTAATGTCAAGTACAGATATGTTACTATCAACATTAAGAAGAAACTTCCCCATAAAAGTCACCTGCTATATTTTATATTTGAGATTACATGCATTATCTACTCTCTAAATTCAGCAAATCTGTTTCTCCATAGACCTGATTTAGGGGGATTTTTATGTTATCTTTCTGGTTTTCCTTATATAAATGTAGACCTAGCAGAGGACACCTATATTTTTGTTTCATTTATTTGCTTTGTATTATTTTAAGAAGAAACATGAAGAAAAGCAAATCCACTTTATGATTATAACACACAAGTTATGTGTTTAATTTACATGTGATTAATAAGCATTTAAACCTATTTTCATTGTACGAGCCACTTCAAACACCAGAGTTAAAGCTTCTTTAAGGAAGATTTTCAAAATAGTATAGACAGAGTACAGAATTGGTCTGATGGTATCTATCCTAAATGTTATTTTTATTAAGAGATCTTGACATTTTTGGTTCTTTCTTCATGATTCATTTAAAAGATTACACTTTTCTGATTTTTGTTCTGCATATCTCACAATGTCCTTGGACAAAAGTCATACACCTCAGACCTAAGATCACCAACCTGCTATGCACCAAGGCTAATAACTCCATATTTTCAGCCCAGTAGCTAGGTAGTTAGCTCCATCTTTTGGGGGAAGGGCAGATAAAAGCGTAAGAGGGAACTTGTAATTGCTATCATTATAGGTAGTCATGTAAACTCATATTAATATAATTTATATTTGATAAATGATTTAATTTATTTTATAATTAGTTCTTCAGTAATATTCATAAGTATTATAAAATAGATGCTACATTTTCCTGGAGGGATGTAGATATCTTATTTATCTTTGTGTCTCTCAAACACAGATACTTAATTTTTGTCAAACAAATAAATGGATGAATAGACAGATATACAGATTAAAAGAATATATAACCATAATAAAGTGAACACTACTTGAATCAAGAAACAAAGCCCAGGATATCACTTAAGATATTCTTGGCTGCCCTTTCCCATGACTGAATCTAGGCTATGAGGTGGATAAGAATATTTCTTCTCTAAAAAGACCCTTTTAGTTAAAGTTTATTTTGTTATCTTTTGGCTTTCTGAAAAATTGGTTTTATTTTATTGTTGTTTTTAATTTCTTCTTTTTTCCTCTTGTTTTATTTCTGGATAATTTAAAGCTTAAATAGGTTAAAAAAAATGTACCCAGTTATGATTAAAGAAACAAGTTATTCCAGGGTAACTCTAAATAGAGCAATATCTTGTCTAGCTCAAAACATTTATGCCAATGGCATAAATTGAGTGTTACAGAAGAAGAGCAATTTCAAAAAATAATTGTCAATATCATTAGCAATATTTGAGTCCATGCTATGTGCTAGGCATGATTTGAAGTTCTTCATAAATATTAATTTACTTAATCCTCACAACAAACCTAAAGATAATGTTGTAACATTTATATTAATATTTTCATGTAACATCAACTTTTATGATAGATATTGACAGTAAATATAAGAAAAAATAAGGAACATTCCTTTGGGATTATAAAGAGTAAAGAAACTATTTTTCTGTGTATTTAGGTAAATTTATACTATCCTCTTACATCCAATATCAATAAAAATGCCTAATGCAAAGGGATTGAATTTTTTTTTGTCCCCAAACACCTTGCAATTTAGAGATTGCACTCCAGGGTTTTAGAAACTAAAGTATGGAGGCTAGCAACTTTTTAGTTTTCCAAGTATGGACAGTTAAAACTCCAAAACACCATCATTTCATTTTTTAAAAGATCATTTTAAAACTAAAAAGGTTGGAAGGATATAAACTCACAATGAAGATCATTTCATTTAATTGAACAAATTTAGCGTTGTGAAAGATTCATGATGTCTAATTTCTGATTTCAGAGCTTGCCAATGAAAATTTTACCATGGACTGGCTTGAGTCTTTGCACTGACATTTAGGAACCACCAAACGTAAGTCCATGACAGCCACATTTATTACTAAGTTTTTCTGAAAGCAGATGTAACAGATGTAACCTAGATTTAATAGGCCTTTACTTTTTCCCTTCCTCTACATAGAAGCCATATTCAGCAGCTTACTGTATTTTGTCCAAAAATAGATCCAACTCTACAACCCAGTGGGATGTTTTCTCTAAAGATTATAAAAATACAGAGAAACAATTTTACCTCACATTCCACACAGCAAAGCTCCATAAATATCCCCCTTAAACATCTCTGTTATTCCCTCAAAATCCATCTTATAATGTCAGACTCCTCACTTCTCCTCTCTCGGTCCCTGATATGGTTAGGCTTTGTGCCCCTACCCAAATCTCATCTTAAAATTATAATCCCCATAACCCCTTTGTGTCAAGGGAAAGACCAGGTAGAGGTAATGGGATCATGGGGGTGGTTCCCCCATGCTGTTCTTGTGATAGTGAGTGAGTTCTCATGAGATCTGATCATTTTCTAAGGGGCTCTTCCCCTTTCACTCTTCACTCGTTTTCTTCTCACCTGCCACCATGTAAGACATGCCTCTTCCCCTTCCACCACGATTGTAAGTTTCCTGAGACCTCCCAAGGTCTGTGGAACTGTGAGTCAATTAACCCTCTTTTCTTTATAAATTACCCAGTCTCAGGTATGTCTTTATCGCAGTGTGAAAACTGACTGATACAGCCCCTTTATATCCACAGTCTGTAAAATTCTCACCCCATCCAACCCTGCTCCCTTCATCACTTCCAGCTCTAAGCTTTCATGTCCCACTTAATAAAATGCTAACCTGGCATGAGCTAAACCTACCTCCACTCCTCCCATAACATATTGTATTTTCCAAAAATTAATATACAGATCTTCCTATGCTATCTTATGTTGTGACTGGTGAAATCTATGAGTTGGATCTATGTTCTTTTCCTTTGAATATTGGAGGAGGCTTGTTGTTGATCCAACCCATGAAGTGTGGTTGAAGTGATGCTCTGTGGTTTCCAAGCCAAAGCATAAAAGCGACACGGATTCTAACAGGTTCTTACTCTCTCTGGGGATGCTTGCTCTTAGATATCAGCTATTGTGCTATAAGGAAGAAAAAAACTAACCCTCAAGGAGAGAACTCATGGAGATGAAGTGAAGTCTCTAGCCCACAGCCAGCACCAACCACCAGACATGAACAACTTTTCAGATGATTTCAGCCCTCAACCTTTAGAGTCTTCCAGCTAAGGCCTTAGATATTACATAACAGAGACCAGCTATCTCTACTCTACCTTGTTCAATTTCTTGACTCACGGAAACCACGAGAGAATAAAATATTATTGTTTTAAGCCACAAAGTTTTGGGGTGACTTTATGTGCAGAAATTGAAAACTAATACATCCCCTTAAAAAGGAACTCCATGACCATATAACTCTTATCTTCTACTTGGAGGAAAGGAGTCATTAATGCTTCATCATCTTTTTTCTTTAACTGCTTTTCAAAATATTCACTAAATAAGTTTGGGTCTCATACAATTAAACATAAGGCAGTATATGTTCTAGCCACTTATGTAGAAATGTTTAAAGACTATAAGAAATGGTTTCATGTTTATGTGAGAAAAATGAAACTGGAAATTGGGTTCTAGTTATTTGGAAGAGAGATGCAGCAATTATAAATGGTATTTTGCTGATTTAATGCACCAAAATATTTATTGGTTAAATATTTACATTGTCTAGAATTCTGAAGCCATAAAAATGAAACAGACTATTATTTCAGGTTTCATATGTTTCATAGGAAAAAATAATGATTTTACTGGAGCCAACTAAATTTCTCATTAACACTCGATAAAATTGAAAATAAAACTGAACATTAATCTGATCAGAAAAGCACTCCTAATGCCTCAATTATATTCTGCAGTAAGCTTGTAAATCTCCATTTCCTAACATCATGTCACAGTTCTCAATCCACTCTTGACAAGACATTACAAAGGCTGAGCAGGTTCAGTGCTTATCAAATTATTTATACTGCTCACAGTGCTATAAATTACAAGGAATATTGTGAACAATTAATATTATATAATTCATTTGTATAAATATGACTGAAAAAGTAGCAATACTCTCCCATTTGCTTTACCCATATAATTTAAACTACATATTTGAGAGTAAGGGAAAAACTAGTAAAAAGACTTGGTAAAGAGGAGTTACTCTGCAGTCATATTAAATGTTAGATCCCACTTAATGCTCAATTCCTTGGAAGTTTTAATGTTTCCTAGTTGTTTTGTTTTGTTTCTGAGACAGAGTTTCACTCTTGTTGCCCAGGCTGGAGTGCAATGGTGCGATCTCAGCTCACTGCAACCTCTGCCTCCCAGGTTCAAGCGATTCTCCTGCCTCAGCCTCTCAAGTAGCTGGGACTACAGGCATGTGACACCATGCCCGGCTAATTTTGGTATTTTAGGAGAGACAGGGTTTCACCATGTTGGCCAGGCTGGTCTTGAACTCCTGACCTCAGGTGATCCACCCGCCTTGGCCTCCCAAAATGCGGGGATTACAGGCATGAGCCACCGCACCCAGCCTGTTTCTTAGTTTTAAAAGGGATGAATAGCAAGAAATGATATGGTGATCAATTATTCTTGGCATGGGTTTGAGAAGAACCAGGCATTCATTAAAAGAAGAGATTCTCCCAAGAATTATCTTAGCATAGGAGCCAATCTTCTATTTCAGGATTACTAAACTAACATCTTGGCAGTTATTTGAGCAGGATTCAGCATGAAAGAGTGTGTTTGCATGGAATATTTAGACCTAAAATTGTAGGGAAAAAAGCAGGGAAGATGAACAAATCAGAAATGGCTATTATTATTAGAGATGGCAGGTCTCTAAAGGTATTTTAGCCCTAACTGTGGCACCAGCGTATTGAATAAGAATTCATTCTTATTCTCAGAGACCTAGCTGCAAATGGCACTGCCCTGAAGGTTTCCCTGCTTACCTTTCAAGATATCCCTATCATGTCAGGTAAGAGAGTACTCTCAGAAAGATTCACAAGAACGCCACATATGTGCCCCAGAACTTTTTCTCTTTGGTTTTTATGGTGAAATTTAGTGGACTTACATCAAATAACTTCACGTATTGAGTGAGGCACAGGACAATGCTGACGATGTAATAAGTGCACAAACATATTTGTTTAATCTAAATTTTTGATTATAAATTATGTAACATACCTTATATAATTTTTAATTATAAATCTGAGATTCCAACAGAAATATTTACAGATTAATTTTTCTTGACTAGCATAAGGTTCATACTTGCTAAAATTTAAAACAAAGCAAATATTCAGGAATAAGAAAATGTATGAAAGTGATTACAATTATTACAATTAATTTTTACTTGCCCATTCTAAAGTAATCAATGCAAGTATTTAATAAGTAAAATAAAAGGTTATATAAGCTTTTATATGTATACTTTATATAAGAAATTGGGCTGGGCGCGGTGGCTCAAGCCTATAATCCCAGCACTTTGGGAGGCCGAGACGGGCGGATCACAAGATCGGGAGATGCAGACCATCCTGGCTAACCCGATGAAACCCCGTCTCTACTAAAAAAATACAAAAAACTAGCTGGGCGAGGTGGCGGGGACCTGTAGTCCCAGCTACTCAGGAGGCCGAGGCAGTGGCGCAAACCCGGGAGGCGGAGCTTGCAGTGAGCCGAGATCCGGCCACCGCACTCCAGCCTGGGCGACATAGCGAGACTCCGTCTCGAGAAAAAAAAAAAAAAAAAGAAAGAAAGAAAGAAATTGGTAACCATGGTTGTGCCTCTGGAGAGGGACTGGGAGTTTCATTTTAATACTTATTGTTCTCATGTGCACGTACATTTTCAGAAAAACTAAAACACTATGTATAATACTAGTTGATACTGGTAAATGTTTAACCCACCCAAGTAGTGATCACTTCAACTTTAGCAGGTATTTCCCTCAGGCAGTATCTACTTGGCAATTCAGCTGGCATCTGCAGTCTGGGTACCAAATCAGTTATTCTGTTCAGTGGGTGCCTGCCAACTCACAGGAACATGCTGCCCTACCCAAGTCCATTCCTCTGCTCAAAATAGGGAGGGAATCCCTGGGAATATCACACAAATTGGCCTGAATCTGCTCAGGATTCCTGCTTTCGGGACACTGCAGGGATTACTCAGCTCCTCCTCCAAGCCTGAGGATTCCAACCAGTACAGCTAGGAGCGTTTTCCTTTTTAATATTTTTGTCCAATTATTTTAACCATGGCAAGAGTCAGCTATAAGGATTGTCTCTTGTAGCAGGAGGGTGCTGGGGTATTTGCCACATCTCCCTAAGGCAGCCTGCTTTTATTCTGGTTACACAGAGCCACATCCTTCCTTTACAATCCTCCCTACCTCCTGCCCTTGGGTCTTCTTTCAATCAGATCTCTCTTCTCCTTAGGGAAATTTATCACCAAGTAAGATCAACATGTTCTTTGGTGGGCCTGCTGCTACTTATTAAAGGGAATAATTAAATGGCCTTGTATTTTACTCCTCTCTAAATTCCTTTTGTGTTTCAAACAGAGGAGGTTGTGTTTCACTTCCTCACTGACATAGTTATAGGATACTCTTTCTGGAAGAAAGAATAAAAGCTCACCTATAAGACCTCTGTACTTCCGGCCCCCACAGACAAAGATGGAAAGGCAGTTGATCTGATTCTGAATCAGATATCAGTGCAAAAGCAAGAGTTCAAAAATCCAGGTGAGTAGCCCAGGTCTTAGATGGCAGAAAACCCCAAATAATAAAGCAGGTGGTCACATCAACAGGACGCTGACTTCTAATGGGAGAAGGTGGAGTTTTGTGTGAGCCCAGAAACCACTGTGTCCTTTGGTTAAATTAATAACAACCTTCAGCCTGCAGGATAGTTTTCTGGCCCCTGAACACAGCCCCTTCCCCCTTGCAATTCCTAACAAGAACTCAAACTCTGGCTGCTCCTACCTTGTCTATCGGTCCAATGCTAGCAACTTGATGGGGTTTGCACTGTAACTGCAACCATAGCAGAGTGCTCATTTTAGATTCATGTGTTGTAAAATATTTCAATAACATTCTAGCACCCACATACTTATTGTGGAAAAAAAAAAGCAAGAAATAGTATGGGCATTACACAGAACCAAAAGCAGACAGGCCCCTGTGTGCTTGTGAACCAAACGCAACCAAATGTTTCTATTTGTGAGCCAAGATGACGGGGGAATTTCAAATATTTCTATATTTCATAATTACAAAAGAGGCATGCTTTCAGAATTAAATGAACAAAGTTTTTAAAAAATTTATAAAGCTTGTGATAAAAATGTTTCATTTTATATGCTTGTTGACAGTCTGCTTTTAATCATTTCTTACAAATGTTTTCAGTAGATATCTTATACTTTGGCTTTGTTCCCTGGAATCTGAGAGGTGAAATTGGCTAGCAAAGATAAATTAAACTGACTAGTCCAATTCCATTTCCTAAATTGAAACAAATTTTGAGATGTAGAGAAAAGCCAAAAAGAGTTTGAAAAAAATTGCATTATAAAAGTCAATTTCTAATGTTCTAAATTCTTATTCTGAAAAACAAGGCAATAACATTTACATAACATAAATATATATGTGGCCAGATATTTAGGCATTAAAAACAAAGACTGGCACTGACTTATGGAATTCTTTGTGTTTTGATGTGACAAGGACAAAAGGCTTCTTTTGCTAAAAATAACAACATCCATACTTAAGAAAGCATCTGAATGACATTCTTGAAACTATGTCTTTACTGAAAATCAGGGCTGTGGCCATGGTATCCAATCAGCTAGTCCACAATAGGTACATTTCTTTTTTTCATTTTTTGGGGGGTTTTGGGGGAAGTAACTTTCTTAGTTGTTGTGCTTTGCTTTTGAATACTGAGTGATGTTATATGAAGGAGCCATTTCATATTTTCCAGTACAGAATTAGACATTTTTACATAATTTTGCTTCCATTTAAAGTTGCATTTTTTTTTTTTTTTTTTTTTTTTTTGCTATCAACTCAGTAGCTTAATGTGTGTGTGTCAGTGCATGTATGTGTATGTTTAGTCACCAGCAAAAGAGTTAGCTTTTCTGGACCTAAGTTCTTTTATCTGAAAATGTTCTATATGATACTCAAAGCTCTTTGCTTCTAATATGAGTACATGAGTGGGAGTGGCTGCTGATAGTATAGAAAAAAGGAATATAACATGTATATTTTACACATATTTTTCATAATAATTATAATTATGGGCCGGGCGCGGTGGCTCAAGCCTGTAATCCCAGCACTTTGGGAGGCCGAGGCGGGTGGATCACGAGGTCAGGAGATCGAGACTATCCTGGCTAACATGGTGAAACCCTGTCTCTACTAAAAATACAAAAAACTAGCCGGGCGTGGTGGCGGGCGCCTGTAGTCTCAGCTACTTGGGAGGCTGAGGCGGGAAAATGGCGTGAACCCGGGAGGCGGAGCTTGCAGTGAGCCGAGATCACGCCACTGCACTCCAGCCTGGGAGACACAGCGAGACTCCGTCTCAAAAAAAAAAAATAATAATAATAATAATACTTATAATTATGAAAAGGTTAAGGAAAGTCATATTTTAATTGCACATTTATTTTGTAATAAATTAGAAAGCAGATAAATGGACATGAGGTAGCAGACTTCAAATGCTATAATGTATTTTCTATATCTTTTTTTCTAGTGAGATTTTACTCAAGAGAGTGTGATGCTAAGTTTTGTTCTGAAAATGAGTGAATTTTCATTCATATTTTGGGACTTAGAATTTGTCATTCTGACTTTATTGTCTAAGTAACTAAATGGTGAATGAGTACAACATAAAAAAGAAATTGTTCTATCAATTCCATACAACATTCACAGTAGAAAGTCTGGAGAGTGTCCTGATTTTATAGAGATAACAGAGTAAATAGGCAACTTGGGGAATGCTTTTTTGAAGTAAATTTAAATAGACAAATTAGAGCCTTTGGCATTTCTAGCAAACATTTATGGAGGTAAAAGGATAAATTATCACTAATAGACTCTGATCTATCTTTTCTCCCAATTTTTGATTTTGCACATTCAAATCATTGTAAGTTTTTAGCATACAAATGGCAAGAAACATGAATATAATATGCAGTTTAAGTAACTGCGATATTTTATAATCATTTTGACAAATTTCATCATTCAACTTTGATATTAGATTTTATATACAGGATTTTATTTACATATTTCTTTCATACATTTTTACATTCTTGAGCAAAGAATATTTCTCTTGGATGTAAAAATGCCATCCTCTTTTGGCAAGAGTGTTTCTTCCAAAAGGATATATTACCAAGCATGGGAAAGAGGAACAAAATGCTTTCATAGCAAGATAAGTTAAATCAGCAGTGATCCCAAATGACTCTCTTACTCATCTGCATATCTATTTATGTGTTGTCAGCTACATACACAGTATTAAGAAATTCAAAATGTACAAACACCATAAAAGACAGAGTTTTCATCTTCAAAGAACTGATAGTGAATTGATAAGCAGAATTATAAACAAAAACCATATTATCATCTTAATAGATACAGAAAAAGCATTGGGCAAAATCCAACATCCCTTCACCATAAAAACCCTCAACAAACTAGGCATCAAAGGAATATATCCCAAAATAATGAGAGTCATCTATGAAAAACCCCAAGCCAACATCATGCTGAACAGGCAAAAGCTGGAAACATTCGCCTTAAGAATGGGAACAAGACAAGGATGCCCATTCTTACCATTCCTATTCAACATAGCAATGGAAGTCCTAGTCAGAGCAATTAGGCAAGAGAAAGAAATGAAGGCACCCAAATAGGAAAAGAGGAAGTAAAATTACTTATCTTTGCTGACAATCTGATCCTTTACCTAGAAAAACCTAAAGACTCTACCAAAAGGCTCCTAGACCTGATAATGACTTCAGTAAAGTTTCAGGATACAAAATGAATGTACAAAAATCAGTAGCATTTCTATATACCAGTGACATTCAACCTGAACGCTACATCAAGAACACAATCTCACTTAACAATAGACACACACACACATGCATGCACACAAACACACACACACACACACACACACGCACACACACAATACCTAGGACTATCAAGAAGGTGAAAGACCTCTACAAAGAGAACTACAAAACACTGCTGAAATAAATGACAGATGATAGACAACACAAACAAATGGAAAAACATTTCATGCTCATAGCTTTGAATAACTAATAGCATTAAAATGTCCATACTGCCCAAAGCAATGTACAGATTCAACAGTGTTTCTACCAAATTACCAATGTCATTTTTCACAGAATGAGAAAAACCTACTATAAAATGTAAAATGGAGCCCAAAAAAGACCAGAATAGCCAAAGCAATCCTAAAGACAAAGGAAAAACCAGAGGCATCACCTGATTTCAAATTATACTGCAAAGCTACAGTAACCAAAACAGAATGATACTGGTACAAAAATAGACAAAAGACCAATGAAACAGAATAGAGAACCCCAAAATAAAGCTGCACACCTACAGCCATCTGATCTTTGACAATGTCAACAAAAATAAGCAATGGGGGAAGGGACTCCTTATTCAATAAACAGTGCTGAGAAAAATTGGCTAACCACATGCGGAAGAATGAAACTGGACCCATACCTCTCACAACATACAAAAATTAACCAGGATGGATTAAAGACTTAAATGTGGGACCTCAAACTATAAAAATCCTAGAATAAAACCTAGGAAATACTCTTCTGGACATTGGCCTAGGCAAAGATTTTATGACTAAGTCCCCAAAAGCAACTGCATACAAAAACAAAAATTGAAAATTGGGATCTAATTAAACTGAAGAGCTTCTGAACAGTAAAAGAAACTATCAACCAAGTAAACAGACAACCTACAGATGGGAGAAAATATTTACAAACTATGCATTCAACAAAAGCCTAATATCCACAATCTGTAAGAAACTTAAATCAATAAGAAAAAAAAACAAATAACCCCATTAAAATGTGGGAAAATGTCATGAACAGGCACTTTTCACAAGAAGACATACAAGCAACCAATAAACATGAAAAAATACTCAATATCACTAATCATCAGAGAAATGCAAATCAAAAGCACAAGGAGACACCATCTCATACCAATCAGAATGGCTACTATATTGAAAAGTAAAAAAATAACAGATGTTGGCAAGACGGTAGAGAAAAGGGAATGGTTATACACTGTTGGCAAGAATGAAAATTAGTTCAGACCCTGTGGAAAACAGTTTGGAGATTTCCAAAAGAATTAAAATTAGACCTACTATTTGACCCAGCAATCCCATTACTGGGTATATACCAAAGGAAAATAAACCATCCTACCAAAGAGATACCTGCACTTGTATGTTTATCACAGCACTATTTACAACAGCAAAGACATGGGACCAACCTAGGTGTCCATCAACAGTGGATTGAATAAAGAAAATATGGTACATATATACTGTGGAATATTACACAGCCACAAGAAAGAACAAAATCACATCCTTTGAAGCAACATGGATGCAGCCATAAGCTGTTGAATGAATGAATGAATGCAGAAAGAGCAAACCAAATGTTGCATGTTTTCACTTATAAGTGAAAGCTAAAACCTGTATATACACATATATAACAATGGGAACAGTAGACACGAGGAACTCAAAAAAGGGGGAGGGAGAGAGGGGGCAAGGGCTGAAAAACTTCCAACTGGGTATTATGTTCATTATCGTGGTGACAAGATCAATAGAAACCCAAACCTCAGCATCATGCAATATATCCATGTAACAAACCTGCACATGTACCACCTGAATCTAAAATAAAAATTTAAAAAAAAATAAAAAAAAATTTATATGTGAATTGAGAAGAGAAGATAAATTATAGTTAGGGAATATTTAAATTGCAGTGCTCTAAGTACCTACTTCAGCATCTGGCACTATAGGCTCTCAATGCATTCCTTCAACAAATAGTTATTTAGCACTTACTACATTCCAGGATCTAGTCTATGCGCTGGAGACACATCAGTGAGCATAACAGAAAAATTATAACTTCTGTAGTGAGTTGAACTGTGGTCCACAAAAGATAAGTTTGCCCGGAATAAGAATGTAAACTTACTTGTAAAAAAGGTCTTTGCAGATGTAATTAAGGTAAAGATCTTGAGATGAGATCACCCCATATTAGGGTGAGCTATAAGTCCGATAATTTATGATTTCCTTAAGAAATTCTTTTTAAGATCAGAAAAAGAGAAGTCACAGAGACTCAGATTTTTTTTAAAAAGGCCATGTGAGGACAAAGGCAGAGATTGAACCTCATGAAGCCCTATACCAAGGAGTGCTAAGGGTTGGAAGCAGCCACTGGCATGAAAAACATGGAAGCATCCCTCAGAGTCTCCAGAGGGAATCAGCCCTACAGCACCTGGATTTTGAACTTCTGGCCTCTGCAACTCAGAATAAATTTCTGTTGTTTCAAGCCACCCATTTGTGGTCATTTATATGGTAGCCCCAGGAAAGGAACACATCTGCCTTTACAAAGCTTAAATTCTAGTGTGGATAGAGAAACAATAAATAAATAAATAAATAAATAAATAAATAAATAAATAGGCAAAATATATAGTGTGTTAGATGGTGATAATTGCCATGGAGATAAATACTACAGAAAAGAGGCATAAAGAAAAAGAAATAGTATGGTTGTGTTATGGGTGTGTATGTGTGTTGTTAGTGGAAAGTGCTGGAGGGAAAGGGGAGAATCATAGATGGGTTCATGGTGAAGATGATAAAGCCAAAGCTGCAGCACTCTTTGTTTGCAAAGTACCTGCCAAGGCTCTAGGGTGGGGCCCTGGCAAGTGTGTTTATTCAGCCAGATGCTTTGGCAAAATTTGCAAAAGTAAAATTAAAATTATCCCAATATGAAGAAATGAGTTAGAAAGATATTTTGAATGTTTCAACAAGTGAAAAATTACTGACTTCTGATTTCAATATACATGAAGGACACTATTTTATCCTTAATTTTTTAGATTAAATGACTAAAAATTTAACTGAATAAGAAAATTTCAAATACAATTATTGGAGTATGAAAAAAATGCAGTAAAGCCAAGTGATTAAATCAATAGAAATTATTCAGATATCAGACAGGACATTGTAACAATCTTTTTTTTTTTTCAGATCATCTCAAAAGTGGTAATTCAATAAGAAAAAGAGCTAAATTTCAAATAGATATGAAATATTGGCTCTTGGGTTGCTTGACAAGTAAATTAATGAAAAGGAGTTAATCAAACTAACACACATTGAAAAAAATTTTAATTTTCTTCTGATTTGATATAAAATGTTGACATTGATGAAGAGGATATAAATCTCATGTTATGACAAATGCAGTGACACTTCAATGACAAACTGGTAAAAGAATAAGAGTATGTAAGATTAGTCAACATACACACCCACACCCACATACACACACACACACACCATATCAAATGTCCTGAAATCTTACTGCTCCTACATGAAAAATTTTTTTAAATATTTCTCAAAATTTGATAACGATGTTAAGAATGTATATGACATTACCAAACTTTTCTAAGTTATTAATAATTTTTTAAACATCAACAATCCTGAAGAAAAGTTTAAAGTATCTTCCCAATCTCTACATAGAAAATATTACAATTTCAGTGTCATTTAAAGAGACAATCAAAATTCAGCCAAGTGTAGGGGAAAATGTATTATAAAATTGGGTTGGGCAGTTAATAAAATGTTATGATTTATAATATTTTGCGGTAGTTGGGATATATGTCAACTTAAAATTTTAATTCATAGTGATATCTTTTCTCCTTTTAACTATTCACTTTGTACTGGGTTTGTATTATATGAGTAATTGTTATTTTTGCTCTTAAAAGGAATGCCATATCTGAACCAGCTTCAGGCCCACGTTCCAGCTGCTCTCTCACCACAGAAATGCACCAGCTCTGTAGGGGAAACTAAAAGACCGGAGAATAGAATGTGAACACAATCAGGCTGTGGAGATCCAAGGAAGTCACAGTGTTATAGAAAGGGACACAATCCCAGTGACAGAGCAAAAGCATCTAGGGATGAAGGAGAGGGTCTTGACTTACAGGTTGCTGAGGCTCAACGTTTCCTCTCTACCTTGCTTTCGTTGTTAGTATAGTCAGTGGAAGATCTCTCTGTATTCCACTCTGGACTCAAAGGTTATGCTCTCATTCTCTGTCTTCAACAAAAATCTCAGTGCGGTGGAAGTTAGATTTGATCTCCCTTTTCCTTCAATAACATTCTGATTAATTCCACCAAAGCTTCATTCCACAGACTTGGAGATTTTAACCTGAACTGTCCTCCAGGTCTGAAAGCATGACTGAAAAACCACTGTCCCCTGACATCTGTATGTGCTCGCCCATGCACAAAACACTCACATTCCCTGGTCTGCTCTCCTGGTAGTCTATTGACAAATTTTTACTAGAACACAGTGGCATTAAGACACACCAAAATCAGGAAAATGGCAGAACATAAAAACGGGCTGGTTTCTGAAGCACAGATTCCTTATCCTAAGTTAACCTTAGAATCAAGAAGACAAGTCTCCCCCATGTACAGCAAGCTCTATTGTGAAAATATGTGCCTAAAATTTTCCTATTTAGTTTTTCACATTAATCTTTCCATTAGTAAAGTCTATTCCACAGTTAGACAGAGTTTTTATCTAACTTAATGTGGGATTTTATTAGAAAATATAACACCCTTTTCTCACTGTTCAGGTGAGAAACACAGCCCTTTTCAGAGTGGGATGGCTTGTTCTTTACCTTGAGTTCAGCTCAAAAACGCCTCTAATATCCCAACCCTCCTAGACTGATGAAGGGATGGAACTCTTAAGACCAGCTCTTGTTCTTGTACTTCCATAGTCATTTCTTAACTTCATCTAATAGTAATTATTTTGACAGGGTCTGCAAGTACTATGACTTTTATAAGAAGATTTTTGTGATTTTTATAGGCAGAGTTATCTAGCAATATGTGGAATGGAAACACATGGCAGGCTACTCACAGAGTCTGTGTTATACCCATATTTAGGACAGATGCAGATATAAAATGCACTTGGTTCCATGAGAGAAGCTTCAAAAGAGGAAAGGCCAATGCAATGGGCCTAGAACATGACAACGGAAGTGTCCATTGACATCATGTCAAACAACAATCTGCCTGCTATATTCTGACCCATTCTCTTCTTAAGATTTTGATCTTTACTTTGGTCTCATTATGAGAATGAAAAGTTCAAACTTTTTTAAATAAAATTAACCAATATAATTATAGGATTAAAAAAAAATCAGAAGCAACCAGTGTTTGGCCTCAGCTGGACTGATCTAATGGCAAGTGTCCCTTCCACACCATATGATTTTTGTTGATCTGCTTCTTCATTGCTAGGCAGTTGTGAAGTTTGACTCTCTTCTTCAACAATGCACAGCTTCTTCACTCAGTGCTCTAAACCAGGATCTCAGTCCTTTCTCCAGAGTGTCCACATCTACTCCTAGGCTCTCTTCTCTATTCAGTCTTTACATAGGCAAGGTCTTCTATACCCAAATATAAGTGAGGTAAGTCTATCTACTCTGCCTCTAAATATCTCTCAAAATCTGATCATTTCTCTTCCACCCACTCCCTCTACTCTAGACCATGATGCCATCATTTCCCACCTGAATTACTGCAGTAGCTTCCTGATTGGTCTCTCCACAGAGACTTGTCCCACTCTCCTATCCAATCTCTATCAGTAGCCACAGCCATCTTTTTTTTAAAAGGCAAATTTGATTTAACCCCATTCTTAACTGGTTTAGCATTGCCATATTCTTAGTCTTGCTGATCTCTGTATCCTGTGTACCTCTTTAGCCTCATCTGGCTCCATGGTATTGCTTACTTTACAGTTAGATTATGTTTTTCTTTTCTTGATTCTTTGATTATACCATGCTCTATTTTGCTTCAAGGCCTTTGCACATACTAAGAAAAATTAAAGTTTAAAAACAAAGAACTTCTACAATTTTCAACCATCATGACTACACAGTGACCTGCATCTGTGCCCATATACTCTATGTTCTCTTATATTACTACAGATAAACTGTCCTGGATCTAAAACCAAGACTAGCCCCTTCTGTTTACACTGGATCAATCCCCTTTTATCTGCTCAAAGACATTATCCCAGGAATTTCCTGCAACATCAATTTTTTCCTCTCCACTTAATTGTCCCCCTCAGCATACAACCATGCTGTTAATTCCTCAACTTAAAAAAAACAATCTTGGCTCACACTGTCCTTCAGCTATATCTCATCACTCCCCTTTCCTCTGAGAGAAACTCTAGCAGCATGGTTAGCTTCTTCAAGTCTTGCAATCCTTTATTCAAAGTTACATTCTCAGTGAGATCTTCCATGGTTACTCTAAAACTCTAACCTCTCGATCCATGAGAGTAGGGATATTTGTCAACATTATACACTATTTGACTCCAATGCCTATCTCCATGAAAGCAGGCACTATGCCTGTTTTTGGTCACTGCTGTATCTTGAGTACCTGGCATTATCCCTGTTTCAGAGAGGGCACACAATCACTCTGGTGAATGAAGGAATGAATGCACGAGCATTGTAACCACTTCACCTCTCCTTGGCCCCCTCCCTGCCATGAGAAGCAGATAGTTATGGTATTTTAATACTTTACAAGCTTAAATATCCTCGTAATTTGTGCAGTCAGTAACTTCTTACTAAAGTTACTAAGTCTAAATCAAGGCTTGGCAAAGTTTTTCTGTAAAGCACCAAATATTAAACATTGTTGACTCTGTAGGCCAAATGGGCTCCATCTCCACTACTCTACTCTGCAGTAGTAGTGCAAGTTCCAAGAAACCTTCATTTATAAAACAGGTGGCAGACATCATTTGGCCCACAGGCTGTAGTGTACAACCTTTAGTCTAAGTTGTTTTATGGATGCTAACTCATCTTTTAAACAGGAGCACATGAAAATGACAACAGCATTCTTCCCATCCAGGTAGCTAGGTCAGCCCTTTCCATTGTCTCACAGGCCCTTGGAGCCCTCACAAGTGAGGATCTCATCTGTTACCTCCACCTCTCAACTCATTCTCTGGTTCACTACTATTTTACAACATAAAGTTAGTTTACAAAGGCAATTAGAGCCAACAGTAAAGATTAAAGAACAGTAAAAGAACAACTCTTTACTTGAGGATATCATATGAGTTTTATCTCCAATATACTTCAAATCCTAATATGCTTTATTGTCTCATGACCCCTCCAAGGAAAATATATTAGAACTTTTCTTCTTCTAGAGCATTATTAGAAAGATGAACTCTAGGAGGGAGGGAAAATTGTAGATCCTTATAATCCTTTCAGAGGCATTTACAAAAACCTATATTTTTACATTTTGTAGATGACATATTTCTCTCTCAGGTGTATAAGCCTCTGTCATTCAAAGCAATCTTCTGTTTGCTTGTGCTTACAAAATGCTGCAACATAATAATTTAAATGCAAATAAGAAGCCACCCATAGACAACTTTATTTTGTGGTTGTGATATGAGGCTAATTGAAGTAGTCAGTCATTTTCCAGATGACAAATGTTCTTTAAATAAGATAAATAGTACAGATGTTTCAACTGATACCAATTTTATTTTTACAAATGTCATCTGATTTTTGGTTTTCTCATCAATTAACAGACTCTCATATGGCATTGTACAAAGTCAATTTTCTAAAAATAATCATTTTCAAACTGTTAAAGCAATAATCTGTGACAGTTTAATAACAGAGCTTAGTGTTATGTGACAATACATATTATTTTGAATGGACAAGGGTTTTAGTTAATGGTGCTAATTTATAACAATGAAATCTAACTTACTGTCCACTGTCAAGGCAGATTTTCACTGTATTTAAGATATTCCTAGCAGAGATCTTTTATAGTTGTTAAAAGTACATTATTTCTTCCAAACCAACAAATCAGAGACAATTTAGCCCCAAATATGTAATACCCTAATTGGTAAATTAAACTACAGGTATGGGGAATTTCTGTGGATAGCTGACCTGGAGTTTTATCAGAATCTCAAATGCCCCAGGAATCATAATCACCTTCATTTTCTTTTCATACCACATAAGGGTTACTTTGGCGTAATCACAGTCAGCTTATGTCACTCTCAGATAATTATTTATGTCAGCAGGGCCTTCTTTAGAAAGAGGGAAGTAACTTCAGTCAGAAATCACAAAATGTTCAAATATTTTAGAAAGAAAATTAAAGATTAGATGCCAAGATGGCCAACTAGATAGCTTCTGCACAGCAAAGAAACCATCAACAGAGTAAACAGAAAACCTACAAAATGGAAGAATGTATTTGCAAACTATGCATATGACAATGGCCTAATTTTCACTATCTGTGGAGGACTTAATAAGCAAAAAACAAATAATCCCATTAAAAAGTGGGCAAAGGGCATGAACAGAAGACATACAAGTGGCCAACAAACACATGAAAAATGCTTATATCACTAATCATCAGAGAAATGCATATCAAAACCACAGTAAGATACCATCTCACACCAGTCAGAATGGCTATTATAAAGAAGTCAAAAAATGACAGATAGTGGTGAGGCTGAAAAGGGAATGCTTATACACCATTGGTGGGAATGTAAATTAGTCCAGTCATTTTGGAAAGCAGTCTGGAGATTTCTCAAAGAACTTAAAACAGAGTTAACATTTGACCCAGCAATCCCATTACCAGGTATATACTCCCACAAAAATAAATAATTCTACTAAAAAGACACATGCACTCATATATGCTTATCACTATTCACAATAGCAAAGATGTGGAATCAGCCCAGGTGTCCCTCAATGGTAGATTGGATAAAGAAAATGTGGCACATATATACTATAGAATACTATGCAACCCCCCAAAAGAATAAAATCATGTCTTTTGCAGCAACATGAATGGAGCTTGGAGCCATATTCTTAAGTAAATTAACACAGGAATGGAAAACCAAATATTGCACATTTTCATAAGTAAGAGCTAAGCATTCAGCACACGTGGGCATATGTATAAATATGGAAACAATAGACCCAGTGGACTACTGGAGGGTAGAGAGAGGGTGGGATGCATTAAAAAATTACCTATCTTGTACTATGCTCACTATCAGGGTAATGGGATATACCAAACCTAAGCATCATGCAATATTCCCATGTAACAAATCTATACAAAAACCCCTATATCTAAAAGTTGAAATTTAAAAAAAACTAGAACCATACAACAGACCTCTTCCATCATTAGCAGTTTTAGAAATTTGGATAGAATACAAATTAATAGTGAAATCTGGATTTGATATTCTGGCTTATCTAGGTTAAGATCAAATACCTTAACCTAGATATTTGATCTTGGTTCTTTCTGATACTGAGGAAATTGTTTAACTTCTCCAGGCTTCTGTTTTCTTATATGCAAAATAAGATAATAATGGTACCTACCTTAGGATCATCCTGAGTATGAAACACAATGTAACATATCCAGTGCTTAGCATAAGGTCTGGCACATGAGAGTGTATTATTCTCCATTCTTCAAATTTATTATTGACAATTTGAGATGGAAGATAAAAGACAAAGAAGAAAGAGTACTGTGTTCATCAAGGGAAGAAAAAGCACCTACCCCCCAAAAAAAGAGAAGCATCTTGATATAATATGTAGTTTCTTTAACATTTCTATTATTGATGCCAGAACCTGTTTGTAAACTATTTCAATTGCATTTTCTGTTAAGCCAACCAATTTCTTCTAAGCTACAAGAAGTATTACTGTATGTGCAACTAATATTCTAAAGCATTTAGAAATTCAAATATCTACCCATTTCTCTTCACAAGTCCACCATTCACATTAGAACAAGGCATTAAGTTATTTGAAATGATTCACATCTCACAGAGAATGGCCTTTGTAGATCCTTTCTATTTTACTAAGGAAGACTATCTGAAAAATAGATATTTTATTAGGAGGAAAGATGGGAGAAGAAAACAAATTTGGAAGCATGGAATTATAATTGAGGTTAAAAGCTGTGAATATAATTAAAATAGAATATATTAAGGTTGAAAGGAGATGCCTGGAGGGAAAGGAGTACTCTCAAGGGTTTCTGAGAATGTTGTGCTCACCTGCTAATGCCTCACTTGCCAGGTCTTGACCCTGATGATAAGTTTTGGGGAATGATCTGTCTCTGAAATACTTCTTGACATGGTTTGACTGTGTCCCCACCCATATCTAATCTTGAATTGTAGTTCTCATAATCCCCATGTGTCACAGGAGGGACCTGGTGGAAGGTAACTGAACCATGGGGTAAGTGACCTCCATGCTGTTCTCATGACAGTGAGTTCTCATGAGAGCTGATGGTTTTATAGAGGCTTTTCCCCACTTTGCTCTGCACTTCTCCTTGCTGCCACCATGTGAAGAAGGAAGTGTTTGCTTCCCCTTCTGCCATGATTGTAAGTTTACTGATGCCTCCCCAGCTATGCTGAACTGTGAGTCTATTAAACCTCTATCTTTTGTAAATTACCCAGTCTAGGGCAATTCTTTACAGCAGTGTGAGAACGGACAAATATACTTCTCAAGTACTTCACACACATGTATGCACACTCCTGTCAGTGCATGCACACTATAACAAAGAGAGTAACTTCTGGGGAACAAGGACACCTATGACAAAAGTTAAATGCAACTTTTTTCATCTTTTTCCTCACAATTGTCTTCAAAATGTTTGTATCAGGAATGACGCTGATAAATTTAGCACTAGGTGTGAGGGAGAGTTAGACAAATATATACTCCAGTATTCAAAGAGAAGCTTTCTCAGTGGACTAACAGCAGAGTTAATTTTCCTTCAGGGACACCTTTTTTAACAAAGAGAGACAAAGAGAGGGAAACAGAGAGGAAGAGAGAGAGAGAGAAATTAAAACAAAATAGCACTTATAGGAAGAATATTCTCCAGAGGGAAGAGACATACAGTTTATAATGTCATGCACTTAATTAATTGCAGTTCAAACCATTCTCATTAGGAGTCCATTGTAAACCTACCAGCTTCAACAGTGAAAAGGGAGTAATTACAATGAAGCCCAGTCCTTGTCTCCTTATTGAGAGCTTTAAAAACTTTGCCACGGACATCTCAAGAGACTCCTCTCTTCACTACCCTCCTTTTGTTATCTTTGTATGCAAAAAAAGACTACGTTAAAATAAAATTCAATCTTCCCCTTTGGTTTTTCCATACTAACTTTACTACTAATTTTACACCTAAACTTCTAGAAAAGTCAGGGCACTTTCTGTACTTTAGGTCTAGAGTGATCAAAGGTTGTGTACTTGTCAGAGTTCTGAGTTGCAAACAATAGAAATGATGGATTGACATAAGCAGGAAAAGGAATCCATCAAAAGAATATAGGATAGAACTCAGAATAAACAGGGAGCTTGAAGAAGTAGACTTGAGCAGAATCCAGTGAAGATAATAAGCAACTTGGAGGCTGGATCAGTCTGCCTGGGACCCTGTTCCTCACCTGCTGGGCACACACTGCTCTTCATCACACTGTCAGCAGCTACAACTGCCATGCCAATGGCCCTTCCACTCGATAGTGGCACATGTGAGACTGTAGGTCTGAGCCATCCCCTCAAGATTCAAAGTCCTGGGTAGGAACATCAGATTGACTACATTGAGGTTATAGACCCTCCCTCTGTCTGCCAGAGGGGCATGCAGAGGGAATGCATATTCCTGCTCCTGTAGTGGAGGGCTAGGTCCTCTCTCTCACCTATTCTGAATAGAGATAAAAAAATAAGAGGATTAGATACTGAGTAGCCCAGTATCTACCCAGTCATCTACCCTAAGACCTCACCTCTCTTGACTTCTCATCCCCCCAACTATCCCAAGGACTGTGTTTCCTAAATTTCCAAACAACATGGGTGACAATAATATAAATCTAAAACATAAAATAAAATAAGGGACAAAGGATCAGCCTTGTTGGCCAAATGAATTGATCAAAACTATGGTCGCTCACAAAGAAGATAAGAACTGAAACCAAAATACTTTTCTGTCTCAGTGCTAAATAATTTGGGGTCAAAGTTTAAGTGCCTGCTTTAATGCTGAGCACATGGAGACCAAGCAAAACTAACTTACGTACTTGCTCCAGGAAATGTTTGCTTTTAGAAAAAAAGGCTGTACATGGCCTGATCCAGCTTATTCAATAAGAGTAACAGTTCACTTATCAAGGCTCACTTTTAGAACCTCACTGCTCTTAGAGACGCCACTAATCCAAAACTGCTAGGCTCTAAATTCTACCTAATGCCAACTATTTTTCCACCTAGCAAGATCAGGCTCCCAGACCTGGCTATAAAACTCTACAAATATCTTCCCTTTACATCCCCTTTCCGAAATACTACTAAGTTTAAAGGTGATATCCTCTCTTATTTCACTGAGACGAATACTTAGTTTCACTTGGTTCTGCCGGTGATCTCTTTTGGGGAGTCGGTTGCCAATAGAGGAATGGTTATACAAAGTGATCTGGAGATTCTGAAAGGCCCAAGTATCCCCACCTCCCACCATACTTGCCAAAACTTCCTATTGGATTGCCTGTGAGAAACAAAAGTTCATGAATTTTTAAAATTTATGTGTAAAATATTCCCAGTACCTCAAACTGTGTCTGACTAAGACTCAATAGATGAATTTGGATGAATGAAATTATAAATAAATAGTAAACTTTAATGTAATTTTATTGATTGGATAAACATTTATTTTTGTTAATAGAAACCAATGTGAGAGAAATAACCACAATTTTGTAAATCCAGAAATTCAAATTATTTTCACATTGTTTTCCAGTTCTCAGCCACATGCAGGCATATATTTTGCAGTGTATTAACTTTAACCTGGATATACTTGTGTATTTTGCTTTTCTCTTCAAAACATTCTAAATACTTCCATGTTACCATATACTTATCATAATAATCATCTTAATGACTATATCACAATCCATAAATATACATTTTCACTATCATTCATTCACTGTTTTGCCAACTGCAAAGGATGCTTTGACATATAGAGAAGTTTTATAGAAACACTCTCTTCTTAGTTTTTTCAGTGGATTGAACAGAACATACCAGAATTTATAAGTCAAAATAAGAAGATGTGAGTACTGGTTATTTGTTGCAGTTAATCCTCTGAAAATCAATTAACCTTGACATTTCTTCTTAAGACAAATGAAGGCTTCTCTGCTTGGGTCTCCTCCATTGAGTATAATTAAGACCCTGTGCTAAGGCACTGTGTGCATATGATATACTCTACAGTTGCCAAATCCTAGTCATAGATACTGTTTCAAACGGTGTAAATTAAACAAACAAACAAACAAAATGACCCAGACAAGGTCACCAAAGAGAAGAGAATAAAAAAATTGTGTGCACATATGTATTATATCAAGGTTCTTGGTTCCAGGTCTCAATCATACAACTCTATCAAATAGCCTTAAATAAAAGTAGCATGATCATAGGTTGCTATGAGTTAAAGTTGCAAATAATATGTTACAGCCAAGCTAAGGGCAAAACCATATGCACGTGCCTTTCTGTTGTTTCACTAAAGTCACAACAGAAACCCCATTTACAAAAGAATGTTTTCTACAAGTACAATTTTTCCACACTGAATTCAATTTTATTCTTTATTTTATTGCTAAAATTTGCAGCATGATGAACTGGAATAATGCTTGAATGCCAGAAATAGTATTTAAGAATATATAGGAAAGCAATACTGTTTAATTCAATTACTATTTCTAAGAACTAAAATTCTCAAAAGCAAACTCAAATGCTAATTCAAATTACCTAAGATGTTATTACTGCTGGCAAAATATTAGATATATAAATTGTTTAAAATAAACTAATACTTTGGAAATGATAATGCATATTTTTTTAAAAATCAGATCCTTCTCCATACTCCACAACCTGTAATAAATCTGGGAAACAGCTGAGTAATCTGGAAGATGCAGAAGTCCCGAAACACCAGAAGCTGCTATTCTCCAACAGATGCTGAAAGGTACTAGGAACCCAAGGACACCATTGAAGACCTACTTACTGGGACTAGGACAACCCCTACGGTCTTTCCAAAAGACCTACTAGCTATGCTCAATGCTCAACTTCCTGTTCCCTGGTTTAACACCTGTCAGTCAGAGGACAGGTGGACCAATTATTGAAAATATTTTGGAGTGCTGTTTCATAATCATATGTCAGACAACCACCTGATACAGAGCTTCTTCCTCTCCCTGTGTTCTTTCAACTTCTTATCCCCATGTTGCACTGTGATTTCTCTTCCCTGTCTATCCTTCCACTCTCATTCTTTCCATATTATTCAGTCAGTTTCTCTGGAGCCCTTATTCCATGGCAAACAGACTTCACTTCATCCTCAGCCTTGCCAGCAAAAAGTCACCCCAGATCCCAACTTCCCTCAAATTTGGCTCTTCACTAAAGATGCCACTTCCCTGTGGTGGATTCAGGGTAGGGTACTCTGGTTCTCAATGCCCTCTCTGGGTCCCAAGATGAAATGGGTGCTCTCCTGGTTACTCACATTTACTTACTCCTCCACCTTCTTGTAAAAACTTCTCATTTGACATCTATGCCAATCAACTCTACTTCCTTGTCTCTGATTTCTGCCAGTCTCTTTGGTTAGTTTCTCATTCATTGAAAACTGCCCACCTTTTTAATCATCTTGACAGCTTGAATCCTGCTGCAGTCCTGGGTGACTTTGATGTTGATGTGGAGGCATCACCTTATGCCCCAATCTCTCAATTCCTCAGCTACATCTTTTCCACAGCAGTCACCCTCTTCCCTGGCAACCTTCTACGTCTTGAACATACCTTAAATTACCTCTAGCACTTACATCTTAAAGTTCATTTTATCCTCTAGATATGATCTATCTTTTGTTTGCTCAGTTATTCTAATTTCACCTGTTTGATATCATAGAGATTTCTAGAGACCATGAACACTTTCTATATCGGTATCTTCTTATATTCACTCATTTCCATAACCAGCTAAGTTGCCACAATTCATCATTTCTTTCACTCTTTTTCAAATACCTTCAAATCCCTTGCCTTATTTTTCTTATATTACACCTGCTTTCCAATTTTAGATTAGTCCAACTGTTTGCCTTTTCAGCGCTTATATCATAGCTGCTTAGCACTACTGGAAAATATTACAAAATCTCACATATTGGTTACATGAAAAGTTAATGGTAAGTTTTATCAACTGTACCTTCAATTAGCATTCTGGTCTAGCCATGTTTTAGCAGTTTTTATTTATCTAAGTGCAGACACTCTACTTTAATCTCGTCCCTGGACTTTGACCTGCTGTTCTGTCTTCCTGGTACCATCTTCCTTTGGTCTCAGGTTAGGTGTCAGTTCCTGACAAGCCAAGGTGAGTTTTCTCCCCAGTGAGATTTCATATTTCTCCATTTGTCTGCAGTCATATTTGTACATTATATAAAACAAACAAGATTATAGTGGTCTACTTTCTTGTACGTGCCCTACTTGATTCAATCCTCTGTGAAAGAAAAGGCTGTGTTTTGTCTTGTTGAGCCTTGGGTCATCAGTGCATATTTCAGTATACAGCAAATATCAGATTCTCACTATTTGTTGGATGAATATAAAGTGAATACATTAATACATGGCTAATGCATGATTGAGGGGATAAGTATATTTACCAGGATCCCTGGCATGTATGATTTTATTGTTTTTAATTCTGTTTTATAATATGTATATAAATACAGGCATACTTGTTTTATTGTGCTTTGCTTGATATGGTTTGGGTATTTATACCCTCTAAATCTAATATTGAGATTTGATTCCCAATGTTGGTGGTGGGCCTAGTGGGAGATGCTTGGGTCATGGGGGCAGAGCCCTCATGAATGGCTTGGTGCCCTCCCTGTGGTCATGAGTTACTGTGAGATCTGATTGTTTAAAAGAATGTCGCACCTGCCCTCCTCTCTTACTCCCTCTCTTGTCATGTGACACAGCTTCTCCCCCTTCACCCTCTGCCATGAATAAAAGCTTCCTGAAGCCTCACCAAAAGCCAAGCAGATGATGGTGCCATGCCCAGACACCCTGCTAAACCATGAGCCAAATAAATCTCTTTCCTTTGTAAATTAGCCAGTCACAGGTATTCCTTTATAGCCATGCAAAACAGACTAACACATTGCTTTATTACACTTCACAATATTGTGTTTTTAAAAATTGAATATTGTGGCAACCCTGCATCAAGCAAGTCTATTGGCACCATTTTTTCCAACAACATGTACTCACTTTGTGTTTCTAAGTCATATTTTGGTATCCTCACAATATTTTGAACTTTTTCATTATTATTATATCTGTCATGGTGATCTGTGATGAGTCGTCTTGGATGTTACTATTGTAATTCTTGGGATGCCACAAACCATGCCCATGTAAGACAGTAAACTTAATGGATTAATGTTGCATGTATTCTCACTGCTTCACCAACTGGCCATCCCCAATTTCTCCCTTTTCCTCAGATCTTCCTATTCCCTGACACATAATAATATTGAAATTAGACCAATTAATAACCTTACAATGGTCTGTAAGTGTTCAAGTGAAAGGAAGAGTTACAGGTCTCTCGCATTAAGTCAAAAGCTAGACATAATAAGGCTTAGTGAGGAAAACATGTCAAAAGCCAAGATAGGCTTAAAGCCAGGTCTTTCGCACCAGTTAGCCAAGTTGTGAATGCAAAGAAAAAGCTTTTGAAGGAAATTAAAAGTACTACTCCAGTGAACACAGAAATGACAAGAAAGCCAAACAGCCTTATTGATAATCTGCAGAAAGTTTTAGTGGTCTGGATAGAAGATGAAACCAGCTGCAACATTCCCTTAAGCCAAAGCCTAATCCCAAGCAAGGCCATAACTCTCTTTAATTCAATGAAGTCTGAGAGAGGTAAGGACTGCAGAAGAAAAGTTGGATGCCAGCAGAGGGTGGTTCATGATGTTTAAAGGAAAGAAACCATCTCCAATACATAAAAGTACAGGGTGCACAAATTACCTATTTAACAAAACTGCATAAACACCCTCTGAACCTAAAATAACAGCTGGAAAAAAAAAAGAGTGTGAAGTGAAGCAGCAAGTGCTGATGTATAAACTGTGTCAATTTATCCAGAAGGTCTAGTTAAGATAATTGATGAAGGCAGCTACGCTAAACAACAGATTTTCAGTGGAGACAAAATAGCCTTCTACTGGGAGAAGATACCATCTACAACTTTCATAGCTAGAGAGGAAAAGTCAATGCCTGGCTTCAAAGTTTCAAAGGAAAATCTGACTATCCTGGTAGGAGCTAATGCACCTGGTAACTTTAAGTTGAAGTCAATGTTCATTTAATATTCCAATAATTCTAGGGCCCTTGAGAATTGTGCTAACTCTACTCTCTCTGTGCTTTATAAATAAAAAGTAAGGACTGGATGACAGTATACCTGTTTATAGCATGGTTTACTAAATATTTAAGCACACTGTTGAGACATATTGCTCAGAAAAAAGATTCCTTTCAAAATATGACTGCTCATTGACAATGCACCTAGTCACTCAAGAGCTTTGCTGGAGACGTACAAGGAGGTTAATGTTATCATGCTGCTACCACAACATTCATTCTGAAGTCCATGTATCAAGGACTAATTTAAACATTTAAGTCTTATTATTTAAGAAACACATTTCATAAGGCTATAGCTACATCAGATACTTATTTCTCTGATGGATCAGGGCAAAGTAAATTGAAAACCTCCTGCACAGGATTCACCATTCTAGATGCCATTAAGAATATTTGTGATCCATAGGCATAGGTCAAAATATCAACATTAACAACAGTTTGGAAGACACTGATTCCAACCCTCATGGATGACTCTGAGGAGTTCAAGAGGAGAAAGTAACTGCAGATGTGGTGGAAATTGCAAGAAAACTAGAATTAGAAATGGAACCTGAAGATATAAAGAAATTACTGCAATCTTATGATAAAACTTGAATGAATGAGGAGTTGTTTCTTATGGATGAAGCAAAGAAAGTGGTTTCTTGAGACAGAATCTACTTCTGGTAAAGATTCTGTGAACATTGTTGAAATGGCAACAAAGGATTTAAAATATTATATAAACTTAGTAGACAAACTAGTAGCAGGGTTTAAGAGGATTGACTCCAATTTTGAAAGAAGTTCTACTGTGGGTAAAATGCTATCAGACAGCACTGCATGCTACAGAGAAATCATTGATGAAAGGAAGAATCAATGGTTGTGACAATTTTCATTGTTGTGTTATTCTAAGAAATTGTCACAGCCACCCCAATCTTCAGCATCCACCACCTTGATCAGTCAGCAGTCATGAACATTGAGGCAAGACTCTCCACCAGCAAAATGTTTCTGACTTGCTGAAGGCTCAGATGGTGGTTAGCATATTTTTTTTTAGCAACAAAGTATTTCTTACTTAAGGTATATACATTGTTTTCTTAGAGACAATGCTATTGCACACTACAATACAGTGTAAACATAACTTTTATATGCACTGGAAAGCCAAAAAGTATGTGTGACTTGCCTTATTGTGATATTTGCTTTATTACAGGGGCCTGGATCTGAACCCACAATATCTCCGAGGTATGTCTGGTATATACCTTCAATAAATAAAGTTAGTCTGAATTAAATAATGTTGGAGAAATAAGAAAGCCAAAATCACATGTTAACTGAAACACAGAACAGTTAGTAGAGGAGTAAAGAGGGACACCACCTTTGAAATATGTGATCAAAAGCTGGGAAAGTTCTAGAAAGTGAATGGTAAAGAAGTACAGTATTTATGTATTATAAACTTTATATCGTAAATATTATTTATATATTATAAATTACATATTTAAAAAGTTTAAGCACTCTAAAGTTTTAAATTTCTACATATAGCTTTCACACAGCAAGGGATATGTGTGTGTGTGTGTGTGTGTGTGTGTATGTGTGTTTATGATAACATTTAGCACTAATCACAATTGTTTAGGAATTACATCACGGTAAAAATTCAGAACCCCCTGAGAAAAAGCCCTTCTGGGAATGTGGACAAAGGTCTCACCTTAATGAAGCTCAGAGCCACAAACTTCAGTGTAAATAATGCTAACCTATTAAATAAAGTTAATCCATCATCCAGAGATGTTGCATAGATGACTTCAAACAACATGACCAAATAGCATTTATTTTTGTTCAATTCCTCAGATTTGAAATAATCTAAAAATGCCTGGCTCCATCTACTTCCTTTCAACTGGAGGGCAGATTCTAAATGAATGAGAGAAATGGGATGATAAATAATATTTAAATTCTCAGTTCTAGAAAGAATTCTAAGTAGCTAGAATTTCTTTTTTCTTTTTGGTGGGGGGCATGTGTGTTTAACCCAAGAAGTGATATATTTTTTCTATAGTTTGTTTTCTATATACAGTTTTTTTTAAGAAACCTTTTGTCATTTTGCAGTTCTCGTTTATACAGAAAAACAGTTTGATTACTTCATTCTTTAATGAATTTCAACTGAAAATATATTTTTTGTTTTGGATTTCTCCAAGCGATGCACTCTGGTCATATTAAGTTTGAATCAGTATTATACATTATGCAGTACATAATAATTAAACAAATATAATTTGGTCAGAATGTTTTTACCTACTTTTTTCCATAAACACAAATACTGTAAAACAGAATGAAAATGCTTTTAAAGAATTATAAGCTCTCCTTAAACACTTCAGTGATTCACAATTCTGCATTATGTAAGGATGGTCAGGCAGAGCAGTGTTGTAGCAAAGAAACTATCTGTGGAATGGAACCATTATTATTCAGTGATGGAAACAATCAAAGGAAAGGGCTTTGTTGAGTTCTGCCTTGTGCTTAATATAGTATTGTTCCCTAGCACTTTTCACGGTAAAATAAATGCTTCCCTGGGTTCGCTTTAAAAAATATGGGATTCCCCAGCCAATCTATGTTACTAAAACAAGTCACATTGGCACAAGAAAGTTTTGAAAATAGGAACCAGTTCCTCTGATGTTGGTGAACACAAAAGATGCCACCCTGTTCAGTGTTTTTAAGAATGTGGGAGCCTGGTGAAATAGAAGCCTTTGATATATAAAGGTAAATCTTCCCCTGATACATGCTGCTTTACTGACACACAGATATAAAGTAAAATACTGTGGTATAGTATCAGTCCATTCAGCATATCCTTAATGAGGACACCAGAAAGTACTACAAGAATGAAAAGGTACTGTGATAGCCTGAAAAAGACATTGGAGTTTAATCATGATCTTATTATTTTGTAAACTGAAGGCATGGCAGATATAGCATAAACCTTTTAGAGATTCTACGATAGGTGAGAAAAAAGTCAGCAGTTTTTCACTGCTTATTTTAGATTAGATTCAAGAATTACCCTGATTCTGGAAATACGATGATTTTTATCCAGATATTTTAAAGTGCTCCATCACTCTTAGACTCTAATTTTAATCTTGAAAATCACAAATTTGGGGCCAGGCATGATGGCTCACGCCTGTAGTCCCAGCACTTTGGGAGGCTGAGGCGGGCAGATTACATAAGGCCAGGAGTTCGAGACCAGCCTGGCCAACATGGAGAAACCCCGTCTCTACTAAAAATGCAACAAAAATAGCCTGGTGTGGTGGGACATGCCTGTAGTCTCAGCTACTTGGGAGGCTGAGGCAGGAGAATCGTTTGAGCCCAGGTGGCGGAGGTTGCAGTGAGCCGAGATCGCGCCACTGCACTCCAGCCTGGGTGACACAGCAAGACTCCCTTTCAAAAACAAAACAAAACAAAAATAATCACAAATTTACAAATTGTAAAGCAAAGACAGATATAGTTAAATCAGAACAATGCTTTAAAATGAAAGGATTGTGATATTTTGTGAGTATCCCGAGAAGTTTAGATAAACACCACAATAATAAATTGTATTTAAATCAATCAAAACCAAAATAATCCAGTTTTGTCTGCTTAGTATGTATCTTCAAGATTATTGGAAGTACTGTTTCCCAATTTTCTTTTAAAATTTCATCTAGTTCAAGAATACTATATTTCTAGAGAAATGTTTCACAATCACAATTATGTGTTTTATTTTCAATTTGGGAAACTTTGCCTAGCGAGTTATAGATCTTCCATATAACATTCAATCAGAACTTAGATAAATCTCTTGAAGCTTGAACACATACCAAATATGAAGGTACAGGCTTCATGGTAGACTGTGAAATACAATCTTTAACTTTATAAACCCTTATATCCAAAATATTTAAAATATGAAATGCCCATTAATACCTTCTTAAGTTTAAAAGACCAAATTTGAAAGATCAGATGTGTCTGATCCAGACTTCTGTTTTTCTTTTTTTATTTTCTGTTTGGATTTTGATTCAGTAACAAATTGCTGAAAATAATCTTTTTTTAATGTTCACTCTAACGTACAGTTTGTACTCAAGAACACAAGATGAAGAGTGGTTAGTCAAAGAATCCAATGTCTAACTGGCATCTGGGACCAGTCCCTCTGTGAATAGCACACAAATCAAGGAAATAGTTCTGGAAGATCCTTGTAAAATGAACCCTTGTATGACTAAAGTAATTCTTCTCTCTCTGTTGGGTAGTAAAATTTATCCCCAAAAGTGACCATGTGTTCTTTTACATTCTTTTCATTTTCTTTTTTTTATAGGACATAGTGATACGAAGGTACACAGTGTACTTCTTCAGAGAGGTAATAGGATACTAGGGATGAGAAAGTGTTTGTAACATTCTCCACCCACCCATATCCCTGAATATACATCTATCCAGAGGGGTGTCATCATGTCACAAGGCGATAAGTCGCTTCTTGGCTCTCATTTTATTATAGCAGATGCAGCAATGAAACATAAGTAGAGAGTTTTATTGCTACCTCCCCCACCCTTTCTTTGTTCCCATAACTTCCCACCTGTGCACTGGGAATTATTTCCACATGTGTGGCAAGCTAGACTCTCCTTAGATTGTCTAGGGGCACATGGACCACATGGGGGAATGTAAGCCAGTGCCCAAGATAGGACTGAAAGGAGATCCTAATTCTGAGGATTCTGAGCAGGAAACTATTTAGAAGTCAGCAAGGTTGTAGAAGAGGTGAAGCAGAAGTAGGGAAACCACCATTCTCGTTCCAAACATAACTGAACAGCACTTGAAAGCAAGACATGTCTGCGGGAAGATGCCAGATACAGACTTCTGAACACAAATGTCACAAGTCCATAATAACTGTAACTTTCTGAAACAGGAGCCAATTTCTGGTTGACTCCCAAATCTGCTAGAACATCCATCTCTACCCCAAGAGTTATTTGTAGAGGATTTCTGAAGCCAATTCCAATAAGTAAACAAACATTAACAACAACAAACATTATTTATTCTAGTATTTTCCCAGTATAGGAGTAGTAGTTTTTGATGTTATATATTAAGTATTTACAATATGTGAAAAATGGGGATAAGTATTATATCATTAGAACAAACCCATGAGGTAGGTGCTCCCATTTTTCCTACTTTTGCTTTTGTAAAATTAGGAACTTGGAGTGGTTAAGTACCTTCACAAGGTGGTACAGCTAGTAGGTGGGAGGCAGGACTCAAGTTCAGACCATCTATGTCTAGAGCCCCAACTCTTGTCCACTCACTACCTGGCTATCAGCCACCATAAGCATGCTATTGCTTCATTCTCAACTCTTCTCTGCCTGCTCTCTTAGTGCTTGGATGTTTTATTTGCCACCATCCAATATTCAAGGGACCAGCTATCCTTGTCTCCAAGTGAAATTGCTCTGTAGGTTAAATGTCATTCTTGTTTTCCCCTTATTAAGTTGGGCCCACTTCTTGCCTTACAGAATATACAAAGAGCCCTCAGAAATCAATAAATAAAAGAAAAACTGAACAAATGTCTGAATGAGCATAAGACAAAGAAGATATCCAAATGTTCAATAAACACATCAAAAAGTAAGCGATATTCCTACTCATCAGGGAAATGTAAATTAAAACCACAGTCAGATACCAGTACACATTCACCAGAATGACCAAAATGAAAAAGACTGAAAATACTAAGTGTTGGTGAGAATATAGAACAACTGTACCTTGTACGTATTGCTGGTGGGAAGGCAAAAGAGTACAACACTTTAGAAAATAAATATTTGCCTCCTTATGACTCAGAGATGCTACTTCTGGGAATATACCCAAAAGAAATGAGTGCATATGTTCACAAAAAGACTGGTATAAGTGTACACAGCAGCTTCATTCATAATCCCCTCAAACTAGAAACAACCTAAATGTTCATTAGTAAGAGAGTAAAAATAAATAAATTATGGTATATTTATGCAATAAAAAGAACAAGCTGCTGAGATATACACAAACATGCATTTCTTTTCTTTTTCTTTCTTTTTTTTTAAAAAAAAGAACATTTCGACTAATAGAAGCCAGACACAACAAGTACATACGGTACAATTCCATTTATGTGAGGTCCAAGGGGAGGCAAAGTAACCTTTAGTGATAAGTTGAGAAATAGGATGGTGACTATGTGAGTGTATAAATACATAATAATTCAAGATGTATAATGCATATAAATTATACCTTAATAAAAAGATTTTATAAAAGGTAACAGATACAAAATTATTTAGGAAGAAAATATGAAAAACTGACTTTCCAAATTACTTCTATGCCATGTTCATAACATTTCAAGTCAGTAAAAGCTGTCTCTCTTACTTCGAGGAAGGTCAGTAAACAACGGTGAAGCCTGAATGAGTCTACCCTGTATGGAAAGTTAACTGGCAGAAGAATTCAGGGTTATAGGCATCCCAGGTCTTAATAATTCTGTTTTGGGTTCATTTATGGTTTCTAAAGTTTGCTAAATCACAACACACACAATCTAACAGTTTGGGCACACTCAAAAGAAATTGTTAAAAACTGTACATTTGAACACATTCGCATTGCTTGGGAAAAAAACTCAAAGTAGAAATACGGAAGTGTGAATAACTAAAAGTTCTTTTGAACTCAGTCTCTTGACCCAAGTACTTCATGAGGAAGCTAATAGCTGTCATCTACAACACTTATTTTTGCAGGCCAAAGTTCTATTTCAGAAACTAATGATTCTCAGGGCCATACTGTGGCTTTCTAAAGTGGTGGAACAAGTCTCTAGACCCACTGCCTGACACTTGACAAACCAAATATCTGGCATACTGATACACCAGAAGAAACATCAAAAGGCTATGATGTTAAGAAAGAAAGGAAAATGAATCTGGAGGGCATGAAAAGTCACCTTTACCATCAAAGATTTGCAATTGCTAAGGTCTTGTCTCAGCACAGGTTGACAATGGGACTTAAAGGCATACTAACCTTTAATAATGGGGAACTGGGCTGGAGACAACTCAGTTAAAATAGGGTAAATTTCCCATTAGTTCTTTCTGACAGCTGTGAAGGAATCGGGCTCCTAGTTTACTGAAATGGCTACAGAATAAAAGCCCGAACCTTACCTTCTATTTCTCCTTCAAAGCTTTGACATTCCAGAAAATTATACTCCTGATTTTTCTTTCCTCAATATTCAATTCACAAATTGTTCTAGCTTCCAAATGTAATAACAATACCTTTAATATGTACTCAGTTTGGTTCTTGTTGATTGGCCATTATTGTCTATTGTTTCTTTTGAAAAGAAACCCTTGTTCCATCTCTCAAAAAGAAAAATTATTTTCTTCATAATATTGGATAAATTTGTAAATAGTAAGCATGATATTGCTTATATAGTCATTCCTTGGTATATGTAGGGGATTGGTTTCAGGACTATCACATGTACCAAAATTCATGCATACTCAAGTCCTGCAATTTGCCCTCTGGAACCCACATATATGAAAATTCAGTCCATCTGTATACATGAGTTTCACATCCCAAGAATACTATATTTTCCATTTGTGTTTGGTTGAAAAGAATCCTCATATAAGGGAACCTGTGCAGTTCAAACCTGTATTGTTCAAAGGTCAATTGTACTTGATTCTTAGACTTTTAATGAAGACGGAAATAAATTTGAATCAACAGAGATGCTGTGATACAGATAATTCTGAACCCTGAAGTTCCTTGGCACTTGGAGACTGTTTTTAGCAATACATTCTCCCTCTGCCACCCAGGCTGGGGTGCAGTAGCAGGATCTTGACTCACTGCAACCTCTGCCTTCCCAGGCTGAAGTGATCCTTCTGCATCAGCCTCCTGAGTAGTTTGATAGAGATGGGGTCTTGCCATGTTGTCCAGGCTTGTCTCAAACTCCTGAGCTCAATAAATCCCTGCCTCAGCCTCCCAAAGTGCTGGGATTATGGGCATGAGCCACTGCACCCAGCTCAAGATTTTAGATTACACACAATGTCCAACTGCATAGAGATATATTAGGTATATTGCATCATTTTATTTTAAGGGCACATGATATAACACCAACTCAAAATGAGAAATCATGGTTTGCAACCAAAATTTTTGAGATACCAAAGCTAATTGAATACATCAGGGCTTTAAATTAGTACATTTTAATTTTAATTATAATCTCATCTTCCACAAGTGTGAAGAAAGTAAGATAACTATTCTAAGATAACCTGCTGTATAGTAAACAGTTAATCAGGACTGTGTCAATTAAATATAGAAAGGTCTGTTTGAAACACGGGTCTTTAGTGGACTTTAATTTCAGGAGTTATCCACCATTCTGTAAATGGTAAGAGTGGCTCAATTTGCCTAAATTGTCTGTGCAAATAATGTGGTTTATGCTGAATATCCACTTTCCTTCTGGAAATCTGGAACTTTGTATATCCTAGGCAGAGGGTACCTAAGTGACTGGCCTCCAGTAAAAACTCTAGGTACTGAGTCTTTAATAGGCTTCCCTGGTAAAGGCATCCCTGGTGAACACATTTCACATGTATTGTCTCAACTCATTACCAGAGGAATTAAGTGTATCTTGTCTTACTTCACTTGAGGACTCTTGGAAGCTTACGTTTGGTTTCCTCCAGATTTTGTCCCATCTACCTTTCCCTTTGCTTATTCTGCATTGAATCCTTTTGCTGTGACACATCAGAGCCATGAATATGACTATTTCCTGAATTATGAGAGCTCTCCTAGCAAATCGTTGAACCCAAGGGTGGTCTTGGGAACCCTGGATACACCTGATATCTGTGAATTTTCTACACAGACAGAACAGCAGCAATGTTAATTCCAAAGAAAGGAGAAATAGTTTCAGGGGAACAGCATTTTTCAAAAAATGTTCTGGTCAAGCTGTTATAAAATTCCCATCTGCTTTAGTATGAGTTTGATCAAAGTGCATGCATTCTTCTTTAAACACATAGCTCAATTACAACAACAGAAACAAAATATATTTCCTCTTTTCATTGCTTCAGAGTGAATATTTGTTGTCTTATTATTTATCTAGTAGTATTTTCCTCATACCTTTTCCTAACACAGTTCCCTTAGACTGGTCAATAACAAGTAAAACAGCTAAATTCAGTATCTTTGAGTTGAGTTACTAGTCAAATTTCCTCTGAGCATAACCTTCCTAACTTTAACAAGATCCAAAAAGGCATTTTCCCTAGAGATACCTTTAACTTGGCAGACAATGTGGGAGCATCACATTTGTAGCATAGTAATTGTTTTGTTCTTGTAGTTTTAGCAAATGTTCAAGAGTCTATATATGCATGGCCCACTGGCTTCATCCTCTTTCCTTTCTATCCAGCCTTCTTAAAAATACAGCTGGTCACAAGAACAAATAATGGATGTGCCCAATATCCTTACTTTCTTTCACAATTTTTAACCTAGTGACATTGCTTTAAAGTGTAAAACCCCATTGATAAACAATATGAAAAAGAATAAAAACAAAAACCATACCCTGCAAAGTAGGAAATAAAAATGTTACACGACGGAGATGTGGCTGTGGCTGACTCCTCTGTAAGTACTAATACTAAATAAATTTACCTTATACTGGGAGCTGAAATGGCATTCTGGTAAGCAATACTTCGAAATGTCAAAGGCAAAATTTTTAGACTCATGAATACCATTGCATATTTCTTTTGATTCTAATTACAATACAATCTATTCTTGATGCCAAATTCATTTTGCATCAGTGAACATTTCCTATTGTTTCTAGACATGTATCACTACATGGTAATTTGTCCATTAGTTCTCATTTGTTAAAATTTTTTCTATCAAGTCACATATGGCCAATATTAATTTTCCAAGTACAACTGCCCTTTTGCAAATGTTTATTAGCATTCACCAATACATTTTCAGCTCTTCTTTGTAAAACAATTTCACTAAAATGTCTTCTCCTGCAGATATAGATATGTCACCTGAGAAATTCATCCCCTTTTTTTTTACTCTAGAAACCCCATTGTTCTCCCACTCAAATCAAGCAATGAGCCACAAAAACTCAAAAGACCACAGATAACAATCACATCTAAAATATAAAATGGGGAAGTGACATCTTAAGGGCACTCACCCACTGGAGTCTGCAGAAGTGATGGCAATCAGTGGCAGAATCTTCAGGGGGAGGCTGGTTGGTCGTTGAATGTTCTCTGATTCACTTTTCAAGTCAGCTTGTTCCAACTGTCTGAAGGCAAGAGGGGGAAGCTGAATATTGCGACATGAAAGTCTCCGGACAAGATAGGGTTCCATTCCGTGGAAAGGGTCTTCCTCTTCATTACTGGAATGTAGTGTTTCCTCAGAGGCCTGAAGTAATAGTTCAAGAAAGTACATATAATCAACAAAAGTCACAGTGTTTACCATTACATAATGCTTAATACTTTCCTGGGAAAGAAATTAAGTAAAATTTATACATGAAAAAATGCTATCTGGAAAACAGTGACATTAAGTGAATGATATTTGATTCACTAAAATCTAAATTTATATTTAACATAGTAAATTTGTTTACCAGGTGTGGCTTGGTTAAGACAGTTACCTAACACCTTTAGTAATCTTAGACTTTATTAGCTTTGTGCGTGGATTCTATAAAATCAAGGATAAATCAAAATGTTTTTATAACTCCTGTGAAATGAATTGCAAACATCATTAAATACATATCTTGACATATGCATGTGTCATATATATACAGTTATGCATCACTTGATAATGATCCATTCTGAGAAATGCATCATTAGGAAATTGCCTTGTTTTGTGACCATCACGGTGTATTTACACAAACATAGATGGTACATTGTAACTGTACTAAATACTGTAGGCAATTATAACACAATGGGAAATATTTGTGTATTTAAGCATATCTAAACATAGGAAAGACACAGTAAATATACAGTATTATAATCTTATGGTCACCATGGTATGTGTGGCCCATAGTTGACTAGAATGTTATATAGCACATGACTATATTTATATATATTTTTCTTACATGCATGCCCATGAAAAGAGAGGAAGAAAAAAAGTCCTGTTTTTTCCTGCATATTTAAGGCCATATTTGAAACATATGTTTTCATATGTCACATCTTACTCAGATATACTCTTGACAATTATTATAAGACTGAGAGGGTAGTAAGAAAAAAAAAGGCTTTACAAGAAACTTGAGGATGCAGTAGATCTGTATTTAAGTTACAACTCAGCAGAACTTTGCAAATTTGATCCATGTTATCCACATGCAAAGGTAAACCCAGGTCAAAATGTAATATTTTGATTCTAATTGAGAAAAATATACTATCACATGAGCAATAATTATTTCCAAATGGCTGGAAAGTCTACTCTAGCAATATTTATTATATCCACATATTGAGAATTATAGAATCACCAAATGTTATAACATGCTTCTATAGAGTGCTGGGTTTTTGAATCTTTGCACTGCCACTTTACTATTTGTATTGCTAGAGTGTTGCTTAGTCTCTCTAAGGCTTATGTTTCTTTATTATAAAAATGTGACTAATATTTACATACAAGAATTAAATGAGACCATGTACCTGATGTGCATAGTTCATTACCTGCATTATGATTAGCACTCATATATGGCAATTTCCTTCCCTTCTGAGTTTTACAGGTGAAGAAACTAGCCCAGGGAGGGAAGTTTATATTTCCCAAAATTAACCCATTGGCTGAAAGTTAGAAATTCATCAAGCTTAGAATATCCAGCCTTGTTTATTACACTCCTTAGTATACAGCTATCTTTGGGCAAGTAACTTAGGCTCATTGAGGTTGTTTCTCCATCTGAAGACTGAGATGATAATATTTACCTCTCAGAGTCACTGTGTGGACCAAATATGTAAAGTATTTGAAGCACCAATATCTGGCAAAGAGTTTGCACTCAACAAAATGGCAGCTATTATTATAATCCAGGGTAATTTCCCCTTTCTTCATAGCACTATGCTGTCTTTGAAGATCATTCTTCATATTGGTTCCCAACTAGAAAATTTTTGTCTTCCTGATTTATATCTTGAAAAAGGTGAAAGGACGTGAGATGGTGGACTCTATCCAACCTTGGGTTGTATTGTCCAGTTGTATAGACAAACAAGACAATAGAAGGGCACTGAGAAGGTTTAAAAAAAAGAGGTCAAAGCTAAAAAGGAAGTTCATTTATTTCAAATCCTAAATTCTGAGATGTTTTATAAAACATCAATAATAATGACTAATATTTACTGAGTCCTTATTAAGTAGTGCTGTGTTTTACATATACTGTCTCATATAATTTTTACTAAAATCCTATGAGTTAGTTCTTCTTACTTTTCCCATTTTACCCATTAAAAACCCCAGAGACCTATCAAATATCATGCATTGGCCACACAGCCACATGGCTAGTGAGGTGATTAATCATCTTACTTCACCTGGGACCTTTTGATTTCAGCACTCAAAGTCCTATGTCTAGGGAAACCCCAGAGTCCCAAGGAAACCAGGATGATTGATCACCCTACATGTCAGGATCCAAACCCAAATCTCTTCTAGTTAAAACTGGAGCTAAAAGCCACCATGCTACACTACCTTAACAAGTATAGTCACTGGCAGAGTGAGTATTACTAGAAAAGAACAGAACACACACTAATTGATCATAACTCAATAAGCTTCACATTTTCATTTGAAAAATTAAACAGAACTGAGATGACAGCAGCCCTACATAAACATTAGAAATGAATGACAATCTGTCATTAAATGAGAGGATAGAAATTTTATCCCCTGTTCTGCCAGTAACTACTCAGGTGGTCTTAAGAGGTGCCATTGGTTGTTAAAAAATCAGAGCACTTCATAACTGGAAGGGGTCTTAAGGTTTATTTTGTATAATGTCTTGATTTTTTGTCTGCAGAGACTAAAGAAAAGCAAGGTTAAGACCAGCAGATCTGGAACAGGACCTGGGAGTCTGAATTTTAGCATACACCACCTACGATCCCAATGCAGAGAGTTTGAACATCACATTTTGAAAAATAATGGCTTGGAGACATTAGAAACACTATATTTTCCCCATCATCTTCTTGCAATAATGCCATTTTCTGGCAACAACACAATGTACAAATTGCTATTTGTATATTGCTATTGCTATATACAAATAACTCATTCCAGATCTGCTGGTCTTAACCTTGCTGGTCTTTAGTCTCCATAGGGATAAAATCAAGAGGTTATACAAAATAAATCTTAGCAACACTTCCAGCTATAAAATGCTGATTTTGCAACAACCAATGGCAAATCAATGTTTCTGTCAGATAACAAATATAGAAAAAAACAGAAAGCATATGCACTTGGAACAGTCTTAGCTTTTAGATTGGGAAAGTGAGCCTCTGTGTACTTATGTACCTAGGAAGTTCCTCTAAGAACAGAACTTCATTCCTGGATTGGAAACAGGTCTTGATTAAGTTAATGACTTATGTGTTGTGATGGTTAATACTGAATGTCAACTTGATTGGATTGAAGGATACAAAGTATTGTTCCTGGATGTGTCTGTGAGGGAGTTACCAAAGGAGATGACCATTTCAGTCAGTGTACAGGGAGAGGCAGACCCACCCTCCATGTGGGTAGGCACCATCTAATCAGCTGCAAGCACAGTTGGGTTAAAAGCAGGCAGAAAAACATGGAAGGACTGGAATGCCTGAGACTTCTGGCCTCCATCTTTCTTCTGTGCTGGATGTTTCCTGCTCTTGATCATCAGACTCCTGTTTTCAAACAGTTGGACTCTTGGACCTACCCAAGTGGTTTGCCAGGGGCTCTCGGGCCTTGGGCCACAGACTGAAATCAGCTTTCCTACTTTTGAGTGTGATGAGAATTATAGAATCATCAAATGTTGTAACATGCTTCTATAGAGTGCTGGGTTTTTGGATCCTTGCACTGCCACTTTACTTACTTTTGAGGTTTAGGGACTTGAACGGGCTTCCTGGCTCCTCAGCTTACAGACCACCTATTGTGGGATTTCACCTTGTGATCATGTGAGTCAATACTCCTTAATAAACTCCCTTTCACATATACATCCATCCTATTAGTTCTGTCCCTCTAGAGAACCCTGACTAACACATGTATAAATACTATTCTTGTGGATGAACATAGAAAAGAAGAACAAAGGATGAATCTAGCAAAGCTTCAGTAGCACTAAATATAGCTGGCCAAAGTTAACATCTTTTTATAAGCATTTGGCTGCCTACTCTGGGTGTTAGCATTGCAATTGCAAAAATGCTTTATGTAACTGAGGTTATCTGTTGAATGACTTAATGTTTGTGACATTCTCTTTTAGATAAAACTGCCTCAAGAGGTAACTTTTCTGAGAAAATTGTCTCTACTAAAAATGACGTTTACACCCATGCTTACACTCTGTTAGTTTAAACCCACTTTCTATGAATACTTTTATCTTTATAACAAAAATGATAAAGCACTAGAGGGCTATATTCTAACATTTTCCATTCCAAAACAGTATAAGAGGCTTTTTCACACTCTAGATCAATGTGTATCCGTTATGGTTCAGAAATAAAAAGAACAACCTTATCAAGTACAAGGCAAGAGGTTAAATGTCCTTATTTTGGAGAGAGATGTAAAACTAATTGCCAGAGCAATAAGTATTTTATGTTATTGTTAGAAAATGGCATTATGGCAAGGAGATGATGGAAAAAGATAGTATTTCTAATGTCTCCAAGTCATTATTTCTCAAAATGTGACATTCAAACCCTCTGCATTAGAATCATAGATGGTGCCTGCTAAAATTCAGACTCTTGGGTCTTATTCCAGATCTTCCTAAACACAATCTCTATGAGTAGGGCTTATGAGTCTGAATAAGTCACCAGTATCATTCTAGTGCATATTAAAGTTTGAGAACTAATGTTTTTGACATTTTAGACACAGTTTAATAAAATTGTTTGGCAAATATCCAGGCACAAAGATGTTCACTGCAGCTCATTTATAATAACAAATAACTGGATGTAATCTAATTGCTGCACTGAAGGATTGACTTAGTAAATGTTGATACATCATATGATGAAATACTATGAGACTGCTAAAATAATGTAGAAGAATACATAATCATGTAATGATACAATGTTGAGTGGGAAGAACAGATTATAGAGTGATTCATTTTTATAAAACAATAATATCAAAACAAAACAAAAAAGTCACATATTATATTCATAAAACAATTCTTTAAAGATGTATCCTAATTCTCTAAAATGGCTCTCCTGAGTAGTACTGGTAATAATTCTCTTTTAGTATCTTTATTAATTATTACCTTCTATATTCCCTATAATAAAAAAGTCTTGTTTTTCTATTTTAAAAGTCTAATAAAAGTCATAATAATAAAATGATACAACATTCACCTTGCTATTGATGGGACTTAGAAATATCTCATATTCAGCTTCAAGATACGCAGTATCAAAATAAAAGAAGTGCTAACATAATGAAATAAATTTAATATGAACCTGCTACCTTGTAGTAAAATAAAATTATATTCAATAATTAGCCAACTTATATGGAATAATTGACAACCAAATAACTTTAATGTTATGCTTTTTACTGTTAGGACAAATATCTTTCTGAAATACATGCCTAAAGTAAGTAATTCCATAATAATTGACGCTTACAATGGATGAATGTTAAATTTATTATTATTATTTTCCTTTTTGTTTGTTTCAGTTTCTATCCAAGGTATTTAATTAATTTCTTTGTTTAATTTTTTTCTTTCAACAGTAGATAGCAAACTACTTAATGGCCTTTAAAACACAGACATGCACATCACTAGGGTTAAATAAATTTCTGTGGTTCTTAATAATCTCACGGTCTCTGGTACTTATTTCATATATATATAGAGAGAGGGGAGAAATAAAATTTCTATAAGAAAATCCCCTTAAAATGTATACACTATATGTATACACATATATATACACATATACATACATATGTAAACATGTATATACATATATATATGTACATATATGGGCATTGCAGGAAAGAATGTTTCTTTCTGGGCATGCAGTGAGACCACATCTCCAGACTCCCTTACAGGTAGCTATAGAGATGTCAGTGAGTGTTACAATACATGCTCATTGATTATAAGTTAAGGAAATGTGTATGTGTCTGTGTATGTGCCACTTTCAGGCCTGCCACATAAAAACTTTGTGAGTACAACCCCCTATTTCTCTTCCCCTCTGTAGCCCCTCACCATGTGTTGAAGATGGTAGAGCCACAAGATAGAAGCTATGGTTTCTTAATCACTATTTACAAAAGAGACACTTGCCAATCAGAAACACTTATTTTGGAGTACATGAGCCACAGAAAATCTTCTGTTGGGGTAATCCACAAACATTTGGTGTTTCCTTGTTACAGGTAGTGCTATATTTTATACATATATCTTTAAAGGAGTTCAACCTATCTTAGTTGTGTTTCCATTCCTATTAATTTCTCAATTAATCATTTATTGAGCACCTACTACTTTTCATGTTTGTGTCGGGTACTGAAAATGCAGAGATGAATTAGGCACCTCCTTTTGCTTAGGCACTTACAGTTCATTTGAGATAAAATATAATAGACAGATAATCACCAGTATATGATCAGAGCTGTAACAGAGAACTTAGGGTTTACTGGAGTACATAACACTTTTGCAAGTTGAAAGAAAGTGCCAGCCAGTTGTGACATCGACAAAAAGAGAACATCTGGACTGTCACAGACAAAAAAATTAAAAAGAGATGTAGATCACCCCATAAATTGGACATTTATTTTTGCTTTCTGTCTATCTACTTCTCCAGTCATTTTCATTTAGTCTCATTGCTGGTTCCTCAATTAGCTGTCTTTAAAACCTAGGCATTGTCCAAGCTGCTATCCTTCAACCATTTCTCTTTTCTTTTCTTTTCTTTTCTTTCTTTCCTTTCTTTCCTTCTTCTTCTTTTTTTTTTTTTTTTTTTTTTTTTTAATGGAGTTTTACTCTTGTTGCCCAGGCTGGAGTGCAATGGCACGATCTCAGCTCACTGCAACCCCGCCTTCCAGGTTCAAGCGATTCTCCTACCTCAGCCTCCCAAGTAGCTGGGATTACAGGCACCCGCCACCACGCCCAGCTAATTTTTTTGTATTTTTAGTAGAGATGGGATTTCATCATGTTGGCCAGGCTGGTCTCAGACTTCTGACCTCAGGTGATCCACCCGCCTCGGCCTCCCAAAGTGATGGGATTACAGGTGTGAGCCACTGAGCCCGCCCTCATTTTTCTTTTCAATCTGCCCACTCAGGTTAAAAATATCATCCAAGACAATGAATACAAATATCTTCTGCCTTTTTATTTATGACACCAAGTCAGCCTTCAGCCTGAAAAATGTAGGAGAGTGATCTGCCTATGTGACTATTCACTGTTAGCCTGTACACATGGACACATCTGGAAGGAAGGGAGCCAAAACAACTTTTGTACCCCTAGTACTTAGCCAGTGCCTGGAACAAACCATATGCTAAATAAACCTTGCTGAGGAAAGAGTGAAGCATATAGACATACTCATCTCCATGTCTTCAATTGCAAGAAATTGGGAAAGAGGAAATGGTATTAGACATTGGTGTTACTAGCAATGTTGTATTGTAACTATTATTTTAAGTCAGACATGAAGTTGAAACACATAATAGGGAATTTCTATAAAAATTCCAAAACTTCAGCCACTCAAACTGGTTGGGTCTCTCCCCATATTCAAATACTCTCAAATATATAGACATCATGATTAAGTATTTTCACCTATTTTGTTTTAAATAAGAATGAAAGATTTCAGGCACTCAAGTGCTTTCAGAGGGCCTACACTATGCAGAGCATTGTAAAGGTTAGCATGTTAAATAGTCAGATAAGTCCAGGAAGAAGACAGTCGTAGGCAGAGGATGGGTTTTGTTTTATCACTTCCAATGTCACGTTCCTTTTTTACCTGTCCAATTAGTTTGGTGCAACATTAAGTTCTGTAAAAGTAAAATTTCCCTGTATCTAAGTTTGTAGTATAAACAAGATAATATTAGTGACTCTTCAAGGACTAGGATACAATTTAATAGACGATTATCACAGTTGATTAAAAGTCATATTTGCAATGTTAACATATTATATGCCAATAGTAGACATTTCCTTCATATATTAGTCAATCATGTCTCCATGAAATTGTTAATAATGCACTAAAGCAATAATGGAAAATAAGCCTTAAGATTCTCTAAGCCTTATGCAAAATGTTTTTCCTCTTGTCTCATTACTTATTATATATGTTGTATCTTAAAACTGAATGCTATTATTGCCCAAATAACCTTACAGGAAACTCACAAGTCAAGGCAATAAACATCCTAATGTCTTTTAATACAGAAAAGGGCACTGTATCGACTTAACACAATCAATTTTCAAATGGATATTTGTATACTGATACAGAAAAGATACTCTGCAAAATTAATTCTGTAAAAAAATGAGAATTTCTACCTCAGGTTAACACAAAGATAACAGATAGGTTTCAAACATTCACAGAGCATAATCCAAATATAGGCTGTGATTTCATACTGATTAGAAGAGACAGAAATCACTGAAGTCTTTCCAAAGCCATTCCCTATAACTCAGTCATCAAAACTTCCAAAAAGTTTCCAAAAAGGAACAGAAAAATCTCTCATTCAGTAATATTAGTGCATTCTCATCAACAAGAAACTCAATCTGCAACTCTAGGATTCAATTAACCTTTTGTAAATAGCATTGTACATTTCCTGGGTGACTTTAAAAAATAAAGTCAATTCTATTTTGTTAGTAGAGGAAGGAAAAAAATTAAGGAGAAACATGAGTTCTGTCAATTATTTCCTTCACAGTTACATACAGTAATAGAATCCCAAGTGTAGAAAAGAAACTAACATTGATTTTTTAGCAGCTAAAAATTCTGTCTTACAGTAAGTATAGGTTAAAACTCAGTCAGTTTACTCTTTCAAGTGTTTTGAAAAGTTTCTCACTTGAGGAATCAATGGTCAAATCACAACCTTAAAAGAAATACAAAGAATCTATTGTCTTCATTCTCAAGTTTTACTTAAATACCAATATCAATCAAAACTATGTGTATAAACATGAAAGCAAAATCTAAAATCATCATTTAAGTGATGATATATTTACAGTGATAAACTGGGTATGTAAATCTAGAATAAACTAACAAATATTGGGCTGTGGGGAGGAAAGAGGAGACAAAGTAAAGCTAAGTTCCCTCTCCGCATGCAGAGAGTCAGAAATGTTGCTTTGCTTTTGGCTTTGACATTCAGATAACTACAAAATATTTCCTTGATAAACAAACTGTGAATCAAAAAAATGTTTATATTAAATTTATATTTAACATTATAGCTACTGGTGAAGCATAGGTTCATGCTTAAGATCAGGATAATCGTAGAAAATTAGTAATATTTGTTGTATTACATATATTGTATAGGCAGCTAATTGATTTTATAAAAACTGTACAAAAAACTGTTACTATTCCCATGATACAGATTTGGAAAATGAAGCTTAAACAGGTTAGTTTGTCCATAGTGACACCATCAACCACAGAGAGGTTAGTTTGCCTGGAATGAGAACAGCAGGCTGGTTCCATGGGAGCTTTCCACAGGCCATCTAGGCATGGCTCCAGCCTTGTTTCAGACAAAAGAGAGTGTCTTATGTGGTCTGAGGATTCATGGCAATGTGTGTGCAGACCTCTCTCTAGCCACCTCGTCTTTTAAGACCTCTAAGTTCTAACTGAACTGAGGATCCTTCAGAGTTTTGAGACCAGGTTTAGTTGATATCAACGTTCATAGTTTTAGCTCACATGTAACATTGCCCCCATTTTTCAAAAACCTCTAACAAATCCAGTAACCCAATGTGAGGAATAGAAATAGGAGGCATAAAACTGTGAGAAAAGTGAAGGCAACTTTATCCTTATTTGATTACAACTTAGTTAAATGTAGGAAACCCAAATAAATCAACTGAAAAATAATTGAAAGTAAGAATAGGTAAATTTGTCCAGTTTTAAAGTAAAATATGCAAAAGCCTTTTATTTATAAAAATCAAAGACCAGTTGTTAAAACTATCACACAAACATCTCATTTATAAAAACAAACAAAACAAAAATGTTTAAAAATAAGCTCAAAAAGAAATAAGTAGAACTTACGTGAAGAAATCTATATAACTTTTCAAAGATTTACATAATCAAGACTGATGTTCTTGCAATAATTTTCTAAGTTTAATGTTATTGCAAGAAAATAATCTCTTTTTTAGTTTTTTAATTTTACTTTTTGGAGGAATTAGGCCATGTTATAAAATATAACATGGAGATGGTCTTGCCCTATACAAAAAAATTTTACCATGAAGCCACAATAACAACAAAAAGTGTGGTACCTTCAAATAATCAACAGAATGTTTAGTGGAAAAATACAAAATCCCATTAAATATTTTCTTATATAAGAACTTAGTATATGTCAATATGTGTTACAGGAAACACTATTAGCTATTGCAGAGAGAACAATTATATAAGTGTTAGGAAGGTGACTATGTACATGTGAGATGAAATAAGAGCAATATTAAATACTGTAAAAGCAGTCTATAGAGTTTCATCAGCGAGAGATCTAATTCTCTACCAGAGACGCCAATGTAGTAATAATATATGATCCAAAAAGTTTTATGAAAATTCTAGAAACCAGTTAAGAAGTTGCAGTGCCTGAGGCAAACTTAAAGAAAATAACAATCTCATTGAAATAGATGAGAAAAGGCATTTCATATCAACCATGACAGCCCTTCCCCCAAGCCAGCACAGCTTGATGTCATCAGGAAAAAAAAAATCCCACCTTACGACTTCTCCCTTAGGAGAGAAAGAGAAGAGAGAAGAGTGGAATGTATGTCCAATGTCCTGGTTTTTCAGAGTGTTGTCTGAGAGACTGGTTTCTGTCTTGCCTGATTCAGAGCACTAATGGAATCCACATACTTTGGATGCCTGGGGTCTGCAGAGAGCAAAAGATAACTCAGTGGCTTATTGCAATGCCACAGAACTTGCAGTGGTACAGACAGACACTGGATGGAGAAAGATAATAAAAGCTCTTGGAAGAAAAAGAAGCAAATTTGTCTAACTGGGAAAGAACACAGACAGATTCAAAGAAGATGTATCCCTTGGTAAAAAAACTGGAGAGGCCCCCAAAATCTCTATGTGGGCTAATTGGTAAAAGTCTTCCCTTGTATGAAGCCAATTTATAAGGACTGAAGAGGTAGCTGCTTTTTCAAATGCACAAATCACAGAAAAAAGAACTAGGCACATGAATAAACAGGGAAACATGACACAATCAAAGAAACAAAATACATCTCCAGGTACCAACCAGAAAGAAATAAGAATTTATGTTACTTGGCAAATAATTAAAAATAATCATCTTAAAGAAGCTCAATGTGCTACAAGAGAACACAGATGGAAAACTAAATGAAATTAGGAAAATGATGCCAAAATGAGAATATCAACAAACTTTAAAAAGAAAACAAACATTCGTGGAGATGAAGAATACAGTAACTGAGTTGAAAAGTTCACTAGAGCATTTCAACAGATGACCTGATCAAGCAGAAGAAAGAATAAATGAATTCAAAGAGAGGCCACTTAAAATTATGAAGCCAGAGATATAAAGAGAAAAAAAAAATGAATGAAGAAAAGTGAAGAAAGACTAAGAAACTTATGGAACACCATCAAATGTTCCAACATACACATAATGCAAATCTGAGAAGGAGATAGAAAGAGAGAGGGACAGAAAGCTTATTTGAAAAAAATAATGGCTAGATACTTGCCAAATCTGAAGAAGGAAATGAACAATCAAATTCAAGGCACTCATAAAACTCAGACTTGGAAAAACCAACATACCAACATAAATTATAATCAAACTGTCAAACATCAAAGACAAAAAGGGAATCTTGAAAGCAGGAAGAAAAAATGGCTTATCATGTACACGGGACCTTCAATGACATTAGCAGATTTCTCAAGAGAAACATTATAGGACAGAAGGGAGTGGGACAATATATTCAAAGTACTGAAAGAAAAAAATCTGTCAACCAAGCATACTCTTTCTGGCAAAACTGTCTTTTGAAAATGGAGGAGAAATAAAGATAAACAATGGCTAAGGTGCTTGGTGAGCACTAGACCTGACTTACAAGAATTGCTAAAGGCAGTCCTTTGAGTTGAGACAAAGTATGCTAGACAGCAACACAAAGGAAAAGGTAAACATTTAGACAAATAAAAATCTTATAATATTGCAATGGTGGTGCATAAATTACTTTTAACTCTGATATAGAACTTAATTATAAACTATAAGTATAAAACTATGTTAACGAATACAAAATATAAAAAGCTGTAATATGTGACATTGATAACATAAATGGGCAGAGATATAAAGGAGTAGAGTTTTGCATAGAGCTGTCTGCTAACTATGATATCCTAAAACTGAAACTGTGGCCTGAGAGCAGTCCTGTTCACTTAGCAACCTGTCAGGACTCATTCCCATCCATGTTCTCAGAGACAGGCTTGCCAAACTTGGTCCACAGCAGATTCTGAGAATGGCCCAATAACTTTGCTCCATTCCCACTTAGAGTTGGCTCAAGGTCAATCTTGTCCCCAGAGATGTATGCCCATCCAACTCCCTGGAGCAAAGTCCTCTCAGATGTGGACCCTGAAGCAGCAGTGACTTAGTTCCAGGATCTCTCATGTTGATCTGGGGATGGTTCTCCCTATCCATGGACATACTCAGTGAGCCAGGGGAGTCCTTCAGAAATCCAGAGGGAACCACACCTATCTGCATACCTAATAACAGGTGTGCCATTGGTGGAAACAACTGTGAAGCCTGAAGTGAACCCTTGTTATAAAACAGTCCTACTGAACAATGTCTTGGAGACAATGCAGTTTGCCTAGGGACTAGACAAGATTTATGCCTGCTAAAGCCCCTGGTAATAGGCTTGCTAACTAGCCTCCAGTACAAAATCAGTAGCAGACACATGACCTAGCTCCAACTATAATTGTTTGTGATGGTAGAGGGAATTCCATCAGCCTAGAGACCCAAAAAGAGAAGTTTGTTAAAATGAGCCTGTAAAGAATGAAAGACTGTTTGCTTCTTCAAATTCACAGACACCAATGCAAGCCTACATGGATAACAAATAAATAATATGGAATAATATATTCAAAACGTTAAAAAAAAAAAAAACCTGCCAAATAAGATTACTGTACCCTGCAAAGTTAGCCTTCAGAAATGGAGAGGTAAAGACATTTCCAGACAAACAAAAGCTGAGGATGTTCATTACCATAAGATCTGCCTTATAAGAAATACTAAAGTGATTCTTCAAGTTGAAATGAGAAGCTGCTAAATAACAACATAAATACATATATAACTATAAAACTCACTGGAAAAGGTAAATACATAATTGAATTCTGTATACTCGAATGTGGTAATGATGATGTATAAATTATTTCTAAATTTAGAATAAAAGTTAAAAGGTAAAATAATTAAAAATAAGCCGGGTGCGGTGGCTCATCCCTGTAATCTCAGCACTTTGGGAAGCCGAGGCAGGCGGATAACGAGGTCAGGAAATCGAGACCATCATGGCTAACACGGTGAAACCCCGTCTCTACTAAAAATGCAAAAAATTAGCTGGGAGTGGCAGCGGGCGCCTGTAGCCCCAGCTACTTGGGAGGCTGAGGCAGGAGAATGGTGTGAACACGGGAGGCGGAGCTTGCAGCGAGCCGAGATCGCGCCATCGCACTCCAGCCTGGGAGAGACAGCAAGACTCCGTCTCAAAATAAATTAAATAAATAAATAAATAAATAAACAAACTATAGTTACCATAATTTGTTAATGGATACGCAATACAAAAAGATGCAAAGTGTGACATCAGTAGCACAAAATGATGGGAGAAAGTAAAAGTGTAGAGTTTTTGTATGTGATTGAAATTAACTTGTCATCAGCTTAAAATAAAATATTATAATTATAAGGTGCTATAAGATGTTTTTTGAAAGTCCCATAGTGATCACAAAGGAAAAAAAAAAAAAAAAAAAAAACTCTACTAGATCCAGAAAAGACAAAAAGGTATCAAAGCATACCACTACAAAATATCAACAAATCACAAAAGAGAGCAACAACCAAAAAGAAAGCACAAGAACTACAAACCCATCAGAAGGCAATTTTTAAAATGGTAGTAATAACTCCTTACCTATAAATAATAACTAATCTTGGATATAAATGGATTAAATTATTCAATCAAAAGACACAAAGTGGCTGAATGAATTAAAAAAAAAATCCAACAAAATGCTCTTATATTGAGACAATAAGAGACTCACTTAAGCCTTAAGGATACACATAGGATGAAAGCAAAGGGATTTTATGAGGTCAGCATTACCCTCAGACCAAAATCAGATAAGGACACTGTAAGAAAAAAAAAATTACCGGGCAGTATCCCTGGTGAACATAATTGCAAAAGTCCTAAACAAAATACTAGCAAACTGAATTCAACAACACATTAAAACTATCATTCACCATGATTAAGTGGAATTTATCCTAGATTTGCAAGTATGATCCAATATACATTTATTATATAAATCAATAAATGTAATATACCAAATGAACAGAATGAAGGATAAAGATCATATGATCTATAATCATCTCCATAGAGGCAGAAACAGTATTTGACAAAAATCCAACATCCTTTCATGACAAAAACTCTCAACAAATTAGGAACAGAAGGAATGAACCTCATGACAAAAAATGCCACATTTGAGAAGTCCACCGCTAACATCACACTAAATGGTGGAAAACTGAAACCATCTTCTCTAAAATCTGAAACAAAACAAGAATGCTTACTCTTGCCACTTGTGTTCAACACAGTAATGAAAGCCCTAGCCAGAGCAATTAGGCAAGAAAAAGAAATAAAAGGAATCCAAATGACATCTTCCATATTAAAAAAAAATAACTCTAAAGACTTCACCAAAAAACTGTCATAATTAAGAAAATAACTCAGCAAATTTATAGGATTCAAAATCAACATACAACAACTAGTTGCATTTCTATATACTAATAATAAACTATCCATAAAATTTTAAAAATCCCATTTACAATAATACCTAAAAGGATAAAATACTTAGGAATGAATTTACCCAAGGAGGTGAAAGATCTCTGCACTTAAAGCTATAAGACATTAATGAAAATGAAAATATATCCCATATTTACGGATTGGAAGATTTAATATTGTTAAAATGTTCACATGGGATCTACATATTAAAAGCAATCCTTATCAAAATTTCAATGAAATTTTTCACAGAAATAGAGAAAACCATCCTAAAATTCATATGAAACCACAAAAGACCCTGCAGAGTCAAGGCAGTCTTAAGGAAGAAGAATGGCTGGGCATGGTGGCTCATGCCTGTAATCCCAGCACTTTGGGAGGCCTAGGTGGGTGGATCACGAGGTCAGGAGTTCAAGACCAGCCTGGCCAAGTTGGTGAAACCCTATCTCTACTAAAAATTCAAAAAATTAGCCGAACGTGGTGGCAGGTGCCTATAATCCCAGCTACTTACTAGGGAGGGTGAGGCAGAGAATTGCTTGAACCTGGGAGGCAGAGGTTGCAGTGAGCCAAGATTGTGCCACTGCACTCCAGCCTGGGGCAACAGAGTGAGACTCTGTCTCAAAAAAAAAAAAGAGAACAAAGTTGGAAACGTCATACTCCCTGATTCCAAACTATATTACAAAGCTATAGTAATCAAAACAGTGTGTTACTGGCATCAAAACAGACATACAGAACAATGGAACAGAACAGATATCCCAGAAATAAACCCTGGGTATATAATCAATTAGTCTTTGACAAGGGCATGAATAATATGCAATGGGGACATAACAGTCTCTTCAATAAATGTTGCTGCGGAAACTGGATGTTCATATGCAAAAGAATGAAACTGTATCCATATTTTATTACATAAAATACAGAAACTCACTTAAAAGAAATTAAAACATTAAACCATAAAACTGGAAGAAAACGTGGGAAAGCTTCTTGACACCGGTCTTGGTGATGATTATTTGAATATGATACCAAAAGTGTAGGCAACAAAATAAAAAATAAATGGAACTACATCAGACTTAAAATCTCTTGCACAGCAAAGGAAACAATCAACAAAATGAAATATTTTCTACGTATGGATGAAAGAAAATATTTGGAAACCATACATAGTTTTACCTTGGTATCCATGGGGGATTGGTTCAACCTTTCCTACCCTCTGCAGAAACCAAAATCTTCAGATGCTCAAGTCCTGCATATAAAATAGCATAGTATTTGCATATAACCTACATGCATCCTCCTGTATGCTTTAAATCATCTCTAGATTATTTATAATACTAATACTATGTAAATACTATGTAAATAATTATACTATATTACTTTTTAATCTTATTATTTTTATTGTTTTCTTATTTTATTTTTTATCAAATATTTTTGATTCTCAGATAATTGAATCCCTGTATGCATAACTCACAGATACAAAGGCCTGAGTGTACCTGATATGTTCAAAATACACAATAAAACCCTACAACTCAATAGTAAACACTCCAATAACCCATTTTAAAAATAGGCAAAGGACTTGAATAGACATTTCTCCAAAGATGACATACAAATGACCAAAAGGTATATAAAATGGTCTTCACCATCATTAATCACCAGGGAAATGCACATCAAAACCACAATGAGGTATCTTCTCACACCCGTTAGGATGGTTATAAAAAGTGTTGGTGATGATGTGGAGAATAGGGAACACCTGTAGCACTGTTGGTGAAAACGTAAATTGGTACCTCCAGTATGGAAAACAGTATGAAGGTTCCTCAAAAAATTAAAAATAGAGATACCATATGGTCCAGAACTCTAATGTTTGGGTACATATCCAAAGGAAAGAAGCATGCTGAAGAGATGTCTACATTGTCATGTTTCTTGCAGCATTATTGACAACAGCCAAGGTATGGAACCAACGTAAGTGTCCATTGACAAATGAATTAATAGAGAAAATGTGGTATATATACAATGGAATATTATTCAACAGTAAAAAGAAAAAAAATCCTGCCATTTGAGAAAACATGGATAAACCTGGAGAACATTAAGCTAACTGAAATAAACCAGACACAGACAGACAAATGCTGTATGATCTTGCTTATATGTGTAATCTAAAATAGTTGAACTCATAGGTGGTTGCCAGAATCTGGGACATGGTGGAAATGGGGTAATGTTGGACACAGCATACTAACTTTCAGTTGTAAAACAAATACATTATGGGGACTTAATATTGCAGCTTGGTGACTATACATAATAATACTGTATTGTTTAAGTTTGCTAAGAGAGTAAATATTAAGTATCCTTACCACACACACACACACACATACACACACACACATACACATACATATACATAGAATAAGGTAACCATTTATAGGGATGGATGCATTGATTAATTTGATTGTGGTAATCATTATACAATGTATACATATATCAAGTCATAACATGTCTACTTCAAACATATACAATTTTTATTTATTATTTATTATTTAATAAAGCTGGGGAACAAAATATGCTTATCCTCTCAAAATAATAAAACATTATTCATTTATCAAGCCTTTAACTAATAATTATAGAAAATTCAAGGGACAGGTTGAACAACATGATAGAGACACAATTAGCAAAATTGAACTTATGAGAAACTCTGTAAGATGTATGACCCAGTTTTTTTTTTTTTAAAGGGCACAAGAGAAAGGATAGAAAGAGGAAATTTATAGTCTAAAAGAGAATTCAAACACATAATGATTTCGATCTGTTAACCTTACTTGCTACCATTTCATACCAAAAAACTAAATTTTTAATAAAATTATTTTTAAAATTAGCTAAATTTGATAATAAGAAATTATTAGGAAATTTGTTAGGAAAATTTACAAGCATCTTAATGTTTTTGAGGTAATTTTTAAAAGACTAGTTTTAGGTACACACTAAAGGACTTACAGATGAAGAAATATTGTGTATTGAATTTGTTTGAAAATAATTGTAGAGGAAGGAAATATGAGTAGGGGCACAGATGAAACAAGAACTAGTTGTATATAGAGAATTGTTAAAACTGTGTGATGAGTATTCAAGATGCGTTATATTAGGTTGGTGCAAAAGCAATTGTGTTTTTTGTCATTATTTTTAAATGGCAAATTTTTAAATTTAAAAATAATGGCAAAAAACACAATTGCTTTCGCACTAACCAATACTATTCTCTGTACTTTTGCATATATTTGAAATTTTCAACTATGTATTTTTAAGTACAAAAATGTATAATAATTTTCTCCTTTAGCTCACAGAAAGAGAAATAAGGTGCTGTGCAAAGAGGAGGTATCCCTGCAAGCAGAAGAGTCACCAAAATAAAACAGTGCTTGCATCACCATTTTACCTAAGGCTTGCTCTAAAACTAGGGTTAAGCAATATGTCCCCCATGCCCTATGAGAAGTCTGGGAAAACTAATTAAAACAAATCATAAATTGCTAAGTATTCCTCAGAGATAGACGCTTGTCTACTCAAAACATAATAATGATGACAATGATGATACAGGATGTTAAGCTTATGTGGCACCACTCTATAAAAGAAATTTCTCCCATTGTTCTGTGCTGTAAACATGATGATGCATAGGTCTAATCCAACCATTAAGTATCCACTAACCTTTTAACAATTAAGTGCTTCTTTTCTTTTTTCCTGAATCTATGCAGAAGAAAATGTTATCCCTCATAAAATAACATTTAACAAAAATCTATTACCATATCCAGCTTCAAATAAACGTAAGTTTCCCAGAATTTAATAAGCTAATGCTTTACATAGTTAGCATACAGCACCTCAGGACTGCATTTTAAATACATTCATTTCTAGAACTCAAATTCAGGGCTTTAGACTTTTTATTTTCCCTTCAAATTTATAAAGAAATTTTTCATCTTTCTTGATTTTAAAAATATTAAAATGCTAGACCTTCACAATAAAAGGTGCATAGAATTTTTACAAGCATTTAAAAACTATAGACTTAGCTATGTGTTCCTTTGCCACATGTTGGCCTCTGAACATTATTTTCTAGGTTAGTTATAGTATGATTTTTCAAAACGTCACCTTCAGTTACCACCGGAAGCAATGAAAACTGAAATCAGTTCTCAATGGTTTGATTTGTCATCATGGGTCTCCTTGAAGGATAGAATAGCAAAGCATGCCAAACCTCAAGGCAACATGTGTTTTGTAAGTTAAATTACAAATATCAGGGAATAAAAGTATATTTTCATCACACAGGAATGATTAACTGCTGCTTAGATGGCACAAAACGATTGAAAATGGAATAATCACTGTCATCACTATGGATATAAGATGTAAGATATAGTTAAATATCAGAAAAATCTTCAACTGTTGGATATTTTCATTTAAAAATCTAGCCAGTAATTTCCTGTCCATACCATAAATAAATAACTGGCAAACTGCTTTCTCAGTTTTGTTATCACACATACCCACTCTACTTTAACTTTACTATGTTTAATAGTTAATGTAAACTACGTAATCCCATTCTATGTCACTGTCTGATAGACTTTCAGAGTTGGCAGTGACTTTAAATGTCATCTACTTCAGTGTTTCCCTTGTTTCATGACCCTCTGCTTGTATTGTTAATTAATTTTTCCTACAGCACTGGCAAGTAGACCATGATTCTATGTTTGAATATCTCCAATTATGAAATCTACAAATATTTAATGAGCTCCTACTACATGGCAGGCACTGATTTAGGTGCTCTGATATAGCTGTAAACAAAATTGACAAAGATCTCTGCTCTCAAAGAGCATACATTCTAGCTGCTCCTGGAATGGAATTCACCACTCACAACCTGTTTTGCCACATTTATTCAGTTAAGAGTTGCTGAGTACAACCATTGTCAGAAACTCTTCTCGGTATTGATGAACAAAAGATGAATAAAACAGCAAGTCTCAAGTCACTATAAGATAGTTATTCTATATAGTTAATGGGAATAAGTTTTCTTATTATTAACACCAGTGTTTAACGTTTTGGGGACACAAAGATTGGGTCTAATTTCTCTGCCCTATTAAAGCCCTCCAGATATATTTGTATCTCTCCCACCCCAACCTTGTTTTACAGGCCATGAATTTACCAGTCCTTTTTTTATCCCCCCAGTTGTTAGCACCCCGATTGCCATAGGCACCAGACATTTAAAGTAAATGAGTAAAGCGGTCTGAGAGGAGCGCAAACACAGGATCATACACCTTCACAGTAGCAAGAGTAAATCCCAGAAATCCATATTTAATGAGACATCTACTAATTTTGAAACATCTGCCACAAATTCAAATTTCTGAAAACCCCATATGGTCTATTTAGAACACATCTGAAGGCCATAAGTTTGGAACCACGGCTTTAGATATTCTTCATGTGATACAGTTTTGACTCATCTTTCAATGAGGATTACAAGTTTTAGGTGTACACTACTTCTCAATGTTCTTAAAGTGAATTGCCCTGGGTTGGGGTCATAGTTCTAGGTATGGGAGAAGCAACATAAATTTACAGCCAAATCATTACCTTTTCTATTCTAAACCCAGTTCTATTCATGAAACCCAAGAATTAATGAATATTTGGGGGGTGGGGAATAACGTCATATTATTGATTTATGCTTATGTAACTAACACCTAAACCTACAGTTGTTATTAAACTATGTCTCACCTTAGCTCCTATTGCTCCTCAAACAACATTAGTTACTACTTCTCTCTGGTGTTTTAGACTTTTACATTTTCATTTTAGTGTTTTGTCTTATTGTATTTACCTCTCCCCTTTAGTTGGTCAAGTAATTTTTGTATGCTGATTTTGTTAACAGCCGTATTAATGGTTCCTGCCATTTTTGTTTCATTTGTGGATTAGCTCCTTATGCCATTAATGCCACCCTCAAAATTAACAATGAAAATGGTGAATAGGAAATGTGAAAACCAAATCCTCCAGCCAGTTACTAGAGGTCTCTCTCTAAACATTGATTCATGAATAGAGGCATTCAGCTGTGACTCGCCTAACAGTATTGTCAACTGCCTTCCTACATCTTAAGCATAAGTTCATCATGGAAGGTTTTATCAAGCGTTGTTGAAATTCAGACAGACAGTGGGAACAGCACTCCTTGGATACACTGGTCTTATGGGAAAATTAAGTTATTTAATTATATGCTTTACTATTAGTGACCTAATACAAACTCCAGGTGATCACCGCTTTCCTTTCGAAAGGCTCACAAGATTTTTTTTTTTAAAGATGCATTAAGAACTTTTCCCAAGATTAATCAATTGATTCATTCATCCATTCAATAATTATTTATCGAGCGCCTATATTAGGCATCGGAAATACAGTAGTGTGACAATGACAAAAATTCCTGCCTTCATAGAATTTCAGTGTAGGGGAAGAGAAAATAAACAATATAAACAAGTGAGCTATATAGAATGTTAGTGTCATGTGTTTAGGATATAAAAAGTGCTAAAGTAAAGAGAATGTGTTAAAATTAAAATCAGATCCAGTTAGAAATTTTTTTTAAAGTTTATTGAGCATACAAAAGGACAGTTTGCAAACCAGGGACCTCAAATCAAAAGTGGTAAAAAGCTCTGTTCACAGCATTTAAAATGCAGCTTATAAAGCGTAATTAAGGAACTATATCCGTCTTCACTGTGGTTGGCTATTATAAACTTATATTCCTTTTAGGACAAGTAAAACTGTTTAAGCTGATTTGTCTGCAGCTGATTGGTTTAATTTTACTGAGTCATTTTGACAAGGATGAAAAGCTCACATTTCCCATTTTGTTTATGGTTAGAGCTAGTATTTTGGGGAAAAGGGATAATTTAAATTTTGGCTACATGGTTAATGGCAGTTGGCCTTGGAGTATGTACATTGTGGCCTCCATTTTTTTTAAACAAAAGTCTATAGAATGGGGAGTAATTTTAGACAGGGATCCATGAGAAGCCTCTGTGAAAGTAACATTTGCAAAAAGAACTAAAAGAAATATGATTAATGTCCTACTCCCTAAGGATATAACTGGGGAGAATTCACTTTCCTCTTCTTCCTGAAAATTAGAATCATTCAATCCCATCTCTAATATACTGTTATGTATTTCCTCAAAGCCTCTGGCAAGTTATTTAACTTGTATATGTCTACTCATCTGTAGAACAGGTATGAAAATAGTGCCCACTGCATGCAGTAATTGTGAAGATTCAATAAGTACATAGTTTGCAACGTGCAAACACTTGCAAAGCACAATGTATTCTGAAACATGTTTATCTAATGCAAAGAAGTTCATACAAAATTGATAAATTAGGGGTACATATCAATATACCATGGACACTTTGTGGATTCAGATGTGATTTTCCCCACCATATTATGTTTTTACATAGTGAAATCAGTCAAATGCAAATACACAAAAAAGTTTATCACTCCCCAGGGGTGGTATGTGGTACTGCACATGACGTCTCTGTACCCCTGATACTTCCTCTTGCCTCATTTTGGCCACGGGCTTTGTGTTCATAAAGTCTATTGCATGGATCACTCGATTCTTTGTGCATTTTGCTCTTATCTTATGGTGAAATGTTGTATTTGTTTCAAATATTGTGATGCAGACTGAATATCTTCTACTATAGGATAGTTATCTAATGTGCAATTTTGAGATTATCTTTAGTTCTAAATCATTTTTACTTTATTCAATTTTATAGGTAGTAATGATTTTTTAAACCTCTGTAGTAAACACTAGTAAATCATTCAATTATTGGTATTATCTAAAATAAACTCAAACTAAAACCTCTTAAAAACATCTCAGTTACATCAACAACAGCAAAAAGTGTGTTCTGGATGGCACAAGGCCATGCGTATGTGAGATGAAAATGAATTGTATCACTTCACAGGAGAAATTTATCTCAACTTGTACTGTTTCTCAAGAGAGGACTGATGCAAACACAGTGCTAATAAAGACGAGATTGTAATTCTGATTCCTTACCAGTCCCTGCTAGCTTCACTGAGGAAAACAGGTCTGCAAACACAAAGAGGCCCCATTAGTTCCAGCAATCACTTCGCAAAAGATGTCACTTTTTCATAGGGAATTTCAAACAAAAGAACATGGACAGCTCCTCCTAAGTGGTCAGCACTATTGAGAGTGAGAAACGGAGCTCCAGAAAGGGCATGTTCTGCTGATGGGTGGGTCAAACACCTATGCATAGATTCCTTATTTGAATATCTATGTGGCATGAGAGGAGAAGACAAGGTGCAGGATTTAGCCTATGGCAGTAGTTTGCTGACACCTGTCCTAAACTGTTACTATATGAGAATAAATAATACTTGGCAAAAACAGAGAAGTCTGTTTAGAAATGTCTGTTATTCATGAGTGCTGGGAAAAGGGACACACATTTGCAAAAGTTTTTGTAACAATGTTTACTTCTACGTATTTCTTAACTTTATGCCAAAGAGATCATATTACACAAAGTTTTTATTAAGCCCTGTCTTTTCCACTGATACTATATTGACATTAAAGACAGCAGTCTATGCATAGGTCCTTTTCTGCTGTTGTGCCACATGGCAGTTTAGTATTTGTAGCAGAGATGATGTGGCCCACAAAGCTGAAAATATTTACTACCAAGCCATTCACAGTAAAACTATGCTGACCCTTGCTCTAGGACATAAAAAAGCATCAGAACAAAATATAGAGACACTGTTTCCCAATTAATAACTTGATCATCAAAAATCTTAATTACGGCAATTCTTAAAAAGTGGTTCTAATTGACAGTTATGTTCTCCTCAGATTCAGGGTCCACAAAGAAACCTGGTACTGGAGAAACAAAGGCTCTCATAGACATTAAAAATTCATTCTACATATTTAGATGCTATAGATCTTCAGGCTACTGACCGTGATTGCTACCAACCGAGACATCACCATGACAGTGGTGCATGAAAGTAGGACTCATATAAACTGGACTACAGGTAGAAATGCTGTGTGCTGACTCACTGCCAAGAATCTCAGAAAAGCTATAAAAATGAACAATACTATATAAAAAAAGTCAGATCTAAAAATTACTCCCTATCAATGCCTAAGATACATTCATAATTGAAATCTTTAAAAGAAATTAAATGAACTTCTTAATGGTTCTAATGATAAAGAAAAGAAGCTATCCTCCCCAACAAGAACTGCGTGAATGCATACTTCTTTTTCCTTTTAATGTATTTCTTTTGAATGCCGCTCTAAATTTCTCCTTTTTAATCAAGAAACTCTACTTTTCTTAAACATGACTTTAAATGATTTCATTTTATTCTATTCAGAATTTTCAATGGAAAAACGAAAGTACAATGTGACTTTATAAGATAGCATAAGCTTTCAGACTGAAATAATAATCAGCATGAGGAAAGATAAGATGCTCAGAATGATTCAGAAAAAATCCTGATTTCTGCAACTGAGACTTAGAGAGGAGCACTGGCAATTCTGATTTCCCTCTGAGTAGGAACACATTCAAGGAAGACAACTGCTATAACCAAAAAAACTGACTGTTCTACAGATGGAACAAAAGATGGTAGAGATAGCATCATTTTTTTTGAACTGTGTGAGTACTACAAATGCCATCGACAACTTCATAGCCTGACAGTTTCTGTGTGGGAGTCCCTTTTTAGGAAAACATCATATTCTCAAGCAGTTAAAGATTAGATCATGGAAATAATTGAAGGAACAACCTGAATCCCATGAAAATTTAAAGGGGTTCTGATGCGTGTCGGGAGCTACCAATTTGCTCCCATCCTATTCTAACCAGATGTCTTTTTCCACCTGTGGCTCAAGATCTGCCCACACACTGTGACGAGGTTTTACTTTTGGCTATAATTATGTTTGGAGCCACTGATTTTTCTCTTGCCTTTGCACCCCATAGCTATTTGTTTCAACATATTGGGCATATCTAATTCTTGTTTTCCTGGATTTCTTGCCTATGTCCAATTTCTGCTCTCTGACTCCCGAAGTTTCTGTATCTGGTTTGGATTCATGAGTGCCCTGACTCTGCTTTTTTGGACCCCATATAATCCTGACTTATTTTCTGGCTCCAATCTTCACCATCACTGTGTATTCTCCTATAACCGTGATCCCTGATCTCAAACTTCCACCTCTCCCAAGGCCAACAGCTTTTGGCCAAGAACTAATGGTCTCCAACACTGACCTTTCTTTTCAACTTTTAACCTTTTTACCTTTAATCACCTTGAGCTATGCCTCACTGATTTCTGATTAAAACCTGGTCCTGATATGATAAAATCACAGTTAGTCCACTCAATATCTAACTGCCGGTCTGCCAAGTACACCATGAAAACACGGTAGCCATTGTTAAGTACCACTGTGAGTACCTCGTGTGTGTGCATGCATATGTGTGTACAGTTGTCACAAAGATCTAGGAACATCTGTGTCATGTTTTCTATTTTACAAGCAGCAAATAAGAATCCCAGAAGCACAGCAATTTGCCCTAAGTCATACTACTAATAAAAGGTAGAAGAAGATGACAAATTTATTTCTCTACAGCTACCAAACTATTCTCTGTGAGAGATTGTTATATGGGCGACCCATAATAAATGCTACCTCTTGGCACTCCCACTTCATGTAGTTTTGTGTCTGGCATTGGTGGGTTCTTGGTCTCACTGACTTCAAGAATGAAGCTGCGAACCCACTGGGAGGAACGGACAACTCCTAACGGGAGGAACAAACAACTCCAGACGCGCCGCCTTAAGAACTGTAACACTCACTGCCAAGGTCTGCAGCTTCACTCCTGAAGCCAGCGAGACCATGAATCCACCAGAAGGAATAAACTCCGAACACGTCCAAACATCAGAAGGACCAAACTCCGGAGACACCATCTTTAAGAATTGTAACACTCACCGTGAGGGTCCGCGGCTTCATTCTTGAAGTCAGTGAGACCAAGAACGCACCAATTCCAGACACAGTTTCTTCCATGTTGATCCTGGCCTTGCCATATGACTTGCTTTGGCACAGTAGAAAAATGATGCAAGCAAATGCTAGATAAGTGTTTACACATTGGGCAGGCCTGTTCCTTTAAAACACCTACCCTTGGAGTCAGCCTCCACATAAAAAGTCTGACCAGTCTGCAAGAGACCGACACCATCCTGGCCAACATGGTGAAACCTTTTCCGCTAAAAAATACAAAAATTAGCCGGGCGTGGTGGTGGGCACCTGTAGTCCAAGCTACTCAGGAGGCTGAGGCAGGAGAATCGCTTGAACCCAGGAGGCGGAGGTTGCAGTGAGCTGAGATCACGCCACTGCACTCCAGCCTGGAGACAGAGCAAGAATCCGTTTAAAAAAAAAAAGAAAAAGAAAAAGTCTGGCCAGTCTGAATCAGTCATCCTATTAGCAAGCCCAGGATGATTCCACACAGAGGCCATATGGAAAAGCTCAGAGGTGCCAGGTATGTGACTGAACCTTTCTTAGACCATCCAGCCCAGACCAGCTACTGACTAAATGCAGCCAAGTAAGTGACCTACCTAATCAATACCACATGGAGCAGAAGACATATTCAGGAAAATCCTACCCATCAGAAATAGGAAACTGTTATTTTAATCCACAAAGTCCAACTCAGGACTTACTGGCTTAGAAAATGATATTATTTCTCATTCTCAGCCCCTCCAGATGGCAGAAGGTTTTCAGAGTAAAAAATGGTCTCTGATCAAATCAAGTACTGCTAGTACAATGTGGCCTCAGGGTAAATATTAAGTCAAGAATGTGGTAGTAAGATACCTCTTAAAACCCTTGTAAGTTCCACTCTGCTAGGAGACAAGCGTGATTAAACTCTTAAAAATGTTACTGCACAGGATTCTGACTCTCAGTCTAAAGTAGAAAAGTGTCTGTCTTAAAGAGACTTGGGGAAATAGCTTTCGCCCAATGGAATGAAATATAATTGGATATATTAGAAAATTACAAAGTTTTAAAAGAAGCTGTACCACCTTGGAAGAAAAGGGAGAGTGACAGGACAAAATGAAAAGAAGATTTTAGGCCTCCAAACCTTTAATGGAATAAATAGGCTCAGAAAGTGACTCCGTTTGCAAATGAGAGACATTTCTTACAGAAAAGGAAGGTTCCACTGAAAACAATGGAATAGAAATCCACATCCAGACAACAGGATCCTTTTCAGGAAACCTAGATTTGAGGGAATTGGTAACATGTTCCCAGCTGGATCTCAGAATTTTTATGAAGCACCGATTGCTATGTGCCTCTCATTTCCCTTCCTTTGAATGGCTGACTTTATTGCTAGAGATACAACAATCCCTGTCTCATCAAAGTATGTTGCAGGGAAGGGAGATCATACAGAAGGTATCATTTTAGGTACAAGTCTCTAGATAAACAGGGAACATCTACTTTCTTTTCTTTTCTTTTCTTTTCTTTTTTTTTTTTTTTGAGACGGAGTCTCACTCTGTCTCCCAGGCTGGAGTGCAGTGGCCCAATCTCAGCTCACTACAACCTCCGCCTTCCGGGTTCAAGTGATTCTCCTGCCTCAGCCTCCCGAGTAGCTGGGTCTACAGGTGTCTGCCACCACTCCCGGCTAATTTTTGTATTTTTAGTAGAGATGGAGTTTCACCATATTGGCCAGGCTTGTCTTGAACTCCTGACTTTGTGATCCGCCCGCCTTGGCCTCCCAAAGTGCTGGGATTACAGGCTTGAGCCACCGCGCCCGGCCGGGAACATCAACTTTAAATATACGTGATTTAGTCGATGTGATTTTGGACCTTGAAGCTGGATCCAGCACTGTAATGTGATGAGACTTTCCGAAAAGGGACAAGAAGTGCTGTGGCCAGAGGGAAGATTGTGATAGCTAGTCTCCAACTATTCCTCTCATCCCTGCCCACACATGCTATTCCTCACACCATGAAGAAGGTTGTAGTTTTCTTCCCCTTAGCTATGAGCTAGACCTGTGACTTTCTTTCACCAATAGAACGCAACAGTAATGATCTCCTGGGACTCCTGAGCCCAGGTCTAACAGATCCACTTGCTCTCCATGGGAAGCCAGATGCTATGCTGTAAAGAAACCCAAGCTTCTTTGGGCTAAATGATGAGATACCACACAGAGAGTATGATGATTAACCTTATATGCCAGCTTGGCTAGTCCATGGTACTTGGATATTTGGTCAAACACATCTATGTTGCTGTGAAACTATTTTTTAGATGAGATTAATCAGTAGATGAGTAAAATAGAGTACCCTCCATAATGTGGATGGGCCTCATTCAAAGAATTGAAGGCCTTAAGAAACAAAAACAACAACAATAACAACAACTGATGTTCTCAAAGGAAGAGGGAAATCTCCCAGTTGACAGCCTTCGGATTTGAGTTGCAAAATCCATTCCTTGGGTCCTCAGTCTGCTGGACCATCCTGCATGTTTTGGACTCACCAACCTCCATGACCAAATGAACCAATTCTTAAAATAACCTCTGTTCTCTCTCTCTCTCTGTCTCTCTCTGTCTCTCTCTCTCTGTGTATGTATGTGTATACATACATATATGTACACGTACACACAGGCATACCTCAAAGATATTGCAGGTGCAGTTTCAGATCACTGCAATAAAGCAAATATCATAATATAATAACTCACAAGTTTTTTTGTTTCCCAGTGAATATAAAAGTTATGTCTACATTGCACTGTCCTGTAGTCTATTAAGTGTGTAATGGCATTGTGTCTAAAAAGTGTACATACCTTAGTTAAAAATACTTTATACTAGAAAATGCTAACAATCACCTGAGTCTTCAGCAACTTGTACTCTTTTTGCTGACAGAGGGTCTTGCCTAAATGGTGGTAACTGATGACTGATCAGGGTGGTGGTTGTGAAGTTTTGGGTGGCTATGCCAATTTCTTAAAATAATACCACAATGAAGTTTGCCACATTCATTGACTCTTCATTTAATGAAAGATTTCTCTGTAGCATGTGATGCTGTTCGATAACATTTTTCCCAAAGTATATCTTCTTTCAAAATTGAGGTCAATTCCCTCAAACACTGCCACTGCTTTATCAAGTAAGTTTATGTTATATTCTAAAACCTTTGCTGTTATTTCAACAATGTTCACAGCGTCTTCATCAGATGTAGAATCCATCTCAAGAAATCAATTTCTTGGCTCCCATAAGAAGTAGCTCCTCATCCCTTCAAGTTTTATCATGAATTGCAGCAATTCAGCAACATCTGCAGTTACTTCTTCTACTGAAACCTTGAAACTTTCAAAGTCATCGTGAGGGTTAGCATCAACTTCTTCCAAATGCCGGTAAATGTTGGTATCTTGACCTTCTCCTGTGAGTCACAAATGTTCTTAATTGTATCTAGAGTAGTAAATCCTTTCCAGAAGTTTTAAAATTTACTTTGCCAGATCCTTTACAGAAATCACTATCTATAGCAGCTAAAACTATATGCAATGTGTTTCTTAAATAGTAAGACTTGAAAATAAAAATGACTCCTAGATCCATGGATTACAGAATGAATGTTGTTTTTGCAGGCATGAAAGAAACATTAATCTTCTTGTACACCTTCATCAGAGTTCTCTAGTGATCAGGTGCATTGTCAATGAGCAGTAATATTTTGAAAGAAATATCTTTTTCCTAAGCAGTAGGACTTAATAGTGGGCTTAAAATATTCAGTATATCATGCTGCAGACAGAAATACTGTCATCCAGGCTTTGTTGTTCCATTTATAGAGCACAAAGAGAGTAGATTTAGCATAATTACTTTAATTTAATTTAATTTAAGTTGTGGGATACACGTGCAGGACATGCAGGTTTGTCACATAGATAAATGTGTGTCATGGTGGTTTGTTGCACCTATCAACCCATTACCTAGATCTTAAGCCCCACATGCATTAGCTATTTATCCTGATGCTCTCCCTCCCCCAGCAACCCCCAAACAGGCCCCAGTGTGTGTTGTTCCCCTCCCTGTGTCCATGTGTTCTCATTGTTCAGCTTCCACTTATAAGGGAGAACATGTGGTGTTTGGTTTTCTGTTCCTGTGTTAGTTTGCTGAGAATAATGGCTTCCAGCTCTGTCCATTTCCCTGCAAAGAACATAATCTTATTCTTTTTTATGACTGCATAGTGTTCCATGGTGTATATGTACCATATTTTCTTTATCCAGTCTATCATTGGTGGGCATTTGGGTTGATTCCATGTCTTTGCTATTGTGAACAGTGCTGCAATGAACATACGTGTGCATGTGTCTTTATAACAGAATGATTTATATTCCTTGGGATTGCTGGGTCAAATGGTATTTCTGGTTCTAGGTCTTTGAGGACTTGCCACACTGTCTTCCACAATGGTTGAACTAATTTACATTCCCACCAACAGTGTAGCTCCTATTTCTCCACATCCTCACCAGTATCTGTTGTTTCTTGACCTTTTAATAATCACAATTCTGACCCACATGAGATGGTATCTCATTGTGGTTCTGATTTGCATTTCTCTAATGATCAATGATGTTGAGCTTTTTCTCATGTGACATATATGTCTTCTTTTGAGAAGTGTCTGTTCATGTCCATCAGATTAACAGCAGGCCTTTCAGAAGAAATCCTGCAATCTAGAAGAGATTGGGGGCCAAGATTCAACATTCAAAAAAAAAAAAAAAAAAGAATTTCAAACCCAGAATTTCAAACCAGCCAAACTAAGCTTCATAAGCAAAGGAGAAATAAAATCCTTTTTAAACAAGCAAATGATGAGGGAATTAGTCACCACCAGGCCTGCCTTGCAAGAACTCCTGAAGGTAGCACTATATATATAAAGGAGAAACCATTACAAACCGCTGCAAAACCATACCAAAATATAAAGACCACGGACACTATGTAGTAACTGCATCAACAAGTCTGCAAAATAACCAGCTAGCATCATGATGACAGGATCAAATTTACACATAACAATATTAACTTTAACTGTAAATGGGTTAAATGCCCCAATTAAAAGACACAGAATGGCAAGCTGGATAAAGAATCAAGACACATCAGTGTGCTGTATTCAAGGGACTCATCTAATGTGCTAAGATACACATAGGCTCAAAATAAAGGGATGGAGGATAATTTACCAAGCAAATAGAAAGCGGAAAAAAAGCTGGGGTTGCAATTCTAGTATCTGACAAAACAGACTTTAAACCAACAAAGATCAAAAGAGACAAAGAAGGACATTACATAATGGTAAAGGGATTAATTCAACAAGAAGAGCTAATTATCCTAAATATATATGCACCCAATACATGAGCAGTCAGATTCATAGAACAAGTTCTTAGAGACCTACCAAGAGATTTAGACACAATAACAGTGGTAGATTTAAACACCCCACTGTCAATATTAGGCAGATAATCAAGACAGAAAATTAACAGGGATATTCAGGACCTGAACTCAGCTCTAGGTCAAGTGAACCTGATAGGTATCTGCAGAACTCTCCATCCAAAAAGAATAGCATATACATTCTTCTTGGTGCCACATGCAACTTACTCTAAAATTAATCACATAATTGGAAGTAAAACACTCTTTGACAAATGGAAATGAACTGAAATCATAACAGTCTCTTAGATCACATCACAGTCAAATTGAAACTCAAGATTAAGAAACTCATTCAAAACCACACAACTACATGTAAATTGAACAATCTGCTCCTGAATAACTCCTGGGCAAATAATGAAATTAAGGCAGTAGTCAAGTTCTTTGAAACCAGTGTGCATAATTCTTAAGAGCCCTAGGATTTTTGAAATGCTAAATGAACACTGGCTTTAATTTAAAGTCGCCAGCTGCATTAGCCCTAAGAGTAGAGTCAACCTGTCCTTTGAAGCTAGGCACTGACTTCTCCACTCTAACTATGAAAGTCCTAGGTGACATCTCTTCCAATGTAAGACTGTTTCCTCTACACTGAAATCTGTTATTTAGTGTAGCCACTGTGATCAACGATATTAGCTAGGTCTGGATAACTTGATGTAGCTTCTACATCATTTGCTACTTCACCTTTTACTTTTATGTTATGGAGATGGCTTCTCTCCTTTAAACCTCATGCACCAACCTCTCCTAGCATTCAACTTTTCTTCTTCAGCTTCCTCATCTCTCTCAGCCTTCATAGAAATAGAGTTTGGACCTTGCTTGAGATTAGGCTTTGGTTTAAGGGAATGTTGTGGCTGGTTTGAACCTTCTGTCCAGACCACTAAAACTTCATATGAGCAGAAAAATCTGGTTATTCGCTTTCTTACCATTCATATATTCACTGGGGTAGTATTTTTAATGTCCTTCAAGAACTTATTTGCATTCACAACTTCGAGAATGTTTTTTTTTTTCATTCACAACTTGGATAGCTGTTTGGCACAAGAGGCTTAGCTTTCAACCTATTTCAGCTTTCAACATTTCAGCTTTCCTCACTAAGATTAATCATTTCTAGCTTTTAATTTAAAGTAAAAGACCGAAAACTCTTGAACATGCAGAGGCCACTGTAGGATTATTAATTGACCTAATTTTACTATTGTTGTGTCTCAGAGAATAGGGGGGTTTGAGGGGAGAGAGAGAGAGATAATAAATGGGTGATCGGTGGAGCAGTCAGAAAACACACAATCTATCACTTGAGTTCACAATCTTATATGGGCATGGTTTTTGACACCCTAAAACAATTATAATAGTAACAACAAAGATCATTGGTCACATATAACACCTTAACAAATTAGTGATAATGAAAAAGTTTGAAATATTGTGAGAATTACCAAAATGAGACACAAAGTGAGAACATGCTGTGGAAAAATGGCATCAATACACTTGTTAGATGCAGAGTTGTCACAAACCTTCAACTGGTAAAAAATAAAATATCTGTCAAGCACCATAAAGCAAAACACAATAAAATGAGGCATGCCTCATTTGTATGTTTATATATACACACATACACACACAAACATACAGGCTGTTATGTATACATATACACACACACAGCCTATTGGTTCTATTTCTCTAGAGAACACTACAACAGTGAAAGAAACAAAGAAAATATACAGAGGAGCCCTGAAGCACCACAGATGGGAGTGAAGGCTTCCTGGAATTTCCAGCCCAGACCAACCCAGCCCAGCCCAGCCCAGTCACCAGTTGAATGCAGCCAGGTTGATGTCACATGAAGAGAAGAATCACCAAGCCAATATCTGATCTAGCCTAACAAATTGTGAGGAAAAAATTAGTTATTTTTCTTAAGCCATTACATTAAGCCACAACATAGGGAAGTGAAACATCTTCCTTTCTTCCAGCCATCCTCCCTCCTATCTCTCTCCCATCCTAGACATAAGCTTAATCTTGTTTAGAGGGTTAGCTCTGAGGGCAGTGGAAGGTCAGCCTATAACTGGGAATTTGCCTACCTCCAATCAGTAAAGTCTGAAGTTTGTTCAAACCAATCATTTGGGATCATGTTTGCATTTGTATGACAATTTAGGGATTTTTAATAGCCAGCTATTTGTTCATCTTATAGCTGTAGCCTTCATTTAAGGTCTCTTTATAAAGATAGGAAAGGTGGCGAAATCCAGACAAAGGTACTCTAAGGGGAAAAGAAAAGTTAGCCCTCCTACACAAAACCTCATTGGTCCCTAGAGTCTCTATGTCACAACAGATTCAGGAATGGAGTCTTCAGAATGCAAGAAGGGCTGCTGCAAGTGGCACCAAGTCACTCAATGACATGCAACAAGAATAATTGGACACCGTTTTATACCTCCTGAGAGCAGTGTTAGGTAATAGGCATAACCACAGAAGCCTTTGAGAATCCAAGCAAAATGAAGTCAATTAAATTCTGCCTATCACTGTTCAAGGAAAATGTCATGCTGTAGCTACCTTGAGACGCAGGCTCAGGGCACAAGCAGTGCTATAACATGCGGCAGACAACAAAAGTGGATGCAGAGTGCTGTGCAAAGCTGCTCAGAATAAGAATTTGTGGTAATTTCAAGCATGCGATCCATCTGTCAATGCAGGAAAATGACACATTTGAGGGTACGTTTATTTATGTAAGGAGTGCAAATTTTATACCATCATTAGCATACTGAATGAAAAGCTGAGGTCAGATTTCAAGCCAATTATCCAATGCTCTGTTATAAGTGCAAGAATACTAAATACACTAAGCATATTGGTATTGATGCTTCTGTAAATCTAGCTAGTATTCTTCCTCTCTCAAGAGAAAACAGGAGCAGACCTTGTCTTTAATGTCCTGGTGGTGGGCCATTTCAAGTCCATCCTCAAGAAGCACATCTTAGCAATAAATGTTGCATTTTAATTTTATTTTTAATTTGACTTTATTTTTTAATAGAGATGGAGTCTTGCTACACTGTGTAGGCTAATCTCAAATTCCCAGGCCCAAGTGATTCTTCTGACTTGGTCTCCCAAAGTGCAAGGATTGCAGGTGTGAGCCACCACACCTGGCTGAATATTGCATATTTTTGTGTAATTAGTAGAAACAAAAATCTCTCCTCTTTGGCCATGGAGCTGTATTAATGGCTGCTGTATTACTGGCTGCTGTCTTCCAGCTGTGATTTTGTCAAAGATTCCAATTTAGAGAGCCAGAGTCTGGATAGGACAGTTTTAAAGGTCACTTCTGTAGCTGGATTCTCCTTTAAAGAGCTCCTTTTCCAAAATCAGCTTAGCTTAGAAGATGGGCTATAAAGGTTTTGTAGATGGACTCCTCTGCACGCATACCACCTCCTAAAGTTCCCTATAATCTTTTGAATAACAATAAAGTCACCATATTTATTGAATCCTTATAACAGAGGAATATTCCTGTAGAAGAAATGAGGAAGTTAATTTAAGTTATGGAGAGTGCCTAGACTCAAGAATTTTATAATCCTTTAGACAAGGTCTTTAAATGTTTTCCTTTAATCATAATCCAATTTTTAAAATGTGCAAACCAATTACGGCTCTTACTTTTTGCTATTCTTACCTCTTTCTATTACAGATAGGGATATCAACGACGTTCCTGAGAGCATCTCAGCTCTCTGTCTAAGATGTCATATCCCTCATTACATCTCAATGTCCCTCTCAACCTGCATTCCCAGGCTTCAGATACAGCTGTGAAGCTAACATCCTCTATTACAAACATATTCCTTTGTCGATGCTGACCCCTCATTGTTATTTGGTAATTACTTATTTCCACCTTAGTTGACTCCCTATCACAGACTCCACAGTGATGATTCTAATTCATTCCATTTTTTTAGGCTCCTCTTGTGTCTCCCTGGCCCTCTAATTAGTAAGGCAATTTTTTTCTGTGTCAAGTGGAAACCATTACATTGTGATAGCCTCTCTTATCTATTTCAAAGACACCGAGCCTCCCTGCATCCTCATCTCTTTCCTCCTCCACTGATGCTGATTCCTCAACAGGCTCAGCTCGACCTGTCACCAGCTCAGGACATTAATGCTCCATTGAATGTCCCTGTCTCTCTAGCACAGTGGTTAAATTCAGGAGGCCTCTGGAGCAAAACCTCCTTCTTTGAATCCTGACACTTGCTTGTTTGTATGACCTCTCTGTGCCTTAAACTCCTATCCAAAATATAAATAATAATAGCAGGATTTTTCTCTTAGGTGTCTCATGAAGATTAAATTAACTAAAGCATTTAGAACTCTCCACAGTGCATAATAAGTAGTCAAATAATGGCAGCTGTTATAACATTCAGCCATCCTTAAACTCTTTCTCTACCTCAACTGCTTTCTTAATTCCTCCATGTCCTCAGCATCTGGGCTCTTTTTTTCTCACTTCAACTTCTTTGTTTGAAAGCATGGTTTATATCTACCATAGAACTTGCTCATAGCTGCCTGACTCAACTGGCAATTTCAGTTGCATTCCCCACACCAACAATTTCCTAGACCTCAGCTTCAAAGGCCTGTTTATTTTCTTATCTGTCTTCATTTCTCCACTAACAACTGCTTTTAAGCCTTTCTTCCTGCTTCACATGCATCAATCACCCTGATGCTCCTAATTTTTCTCTTTTCAGATTTCTTTCTCTACTTCTACAGGTCCCCTTCTCTCTACACCTAAAAGGGATGTTACCTGAGGTTTGGCTCTATTCTTTTTTGTGTCACTGCTTCTCACACTAGGTGCATTATAGGGCTGACTGAAACACCCTTAGAAGCAGAATAATTCATACTATTCCAAGTCAGTAAATTCATGTTTTAAATCCTCTAAGTAGAAAATATTCACATATATTGAGAGACTAGAAAATATGGTACATCAGAGTTGTTGGGGAAGCAAGTGTCATTAACACTGTAATCAAATCAAAGTGAACGTTTGCACGACTGTGACCACAGATACCACTAATAACTCCCAATCATAGGGCTAGTATTTCTCTAAAAAATGGGTCAAAGAATTTTTCTCTTGATTTTCCTCAACATGTACAATGACTTAGTAAAACTAGAAAATTTTACAAAATACAATATTTTTAATATTCATTATTTTAGCTAAAACTGTAATATAACGAGAAAAGACTAGGACAACTTATACTACTACCTAGATGGATTTTTCCTTAAAAAATAAATAGTATTCATGGTTAGAATTTTCTAGTTCAACTATAAGTGGGAGGGAGAGAGAGAGAAAGAGAAAGAGAATTTACAAAACAGTGTGTCTTCTTACAAACCATAATTGTTTATTTTTGATTGAACATGCACACTCATAACCATTGGTTCAACCACATGTAGTTCAAGTACCACAAAGGTACTTAACCAAAAGTTCTGTGTACAGACATGAAACTATGTTTAGTTACATTTCCTGTTGAAGCTAGTCTGAAAATAGCAACAAGTCTAGAGATTCTAACTTTAGAGAACTAAGTGTCACTCTATTTATTGTTTCAAAAGATGTATTTATTTAAAATTATAGTTTCAATTAGAAATTTCCAGAGGTGATCACAAGCAGTTATGTTTGGAGCAAAAGCTTGTAAGTGGTGAAAATGGAAAAGATACTAAGATGAATTCAGAACAACCTTGAAGCATGGGGTACATCACAGGGCATTTGGTGATTCAAAGCATCATAAAACAGTCCCCAAGCACAAGTAAAGAACTCCAAGTGAGCACTGCACTTGGCCACAAATTTGTAAGTCATATTTTTATGTTCATTTAAAACAGAGGTTGTTTAATCACTGTGGAGATACAAAATGAGCCTGACTTAGCCATTCAGTGAAAAACTCTGAAAAATAGATCCACGGAAACATCCATTGAATACATAACATTTAAATCAATTTGGAAAAACAGTTTGAAGTTAAAAGGTAAGAGGGCAAAATCTTGGTTATGAGCAATGTTTCAAACGCACAAACAAGCAGAGAAAAAAAAACTGCTTGAAGTATCATCACGGTTTGTTTCAGAAGCACCAAGGAAGGCAGGACTCCTGGCAAGGGATAGTTTGGTGCAGCCCAGGATGGGCAAGTTAGATTAGATTTGTTCTGATTCAAAAAGAGGCACTTGAGATGATCAAGTGTATTTTTACAGGGAAAGCATTGTTGAATAATCAAGAATATGAAGATAAATTAGATTTATACCAATTATTAGACTGAAGACACAGATGTAAATGATGTAACTACTTTATTAGTTGGCCTCACTTATAAAGTAGTCTGTCAAGATGTTTTATTTGCCAAAGAACTTGAAAGTAGAACTTATGAAAAAGTTTGCAGCAAGATATGAGCGTTTTAGTTAGCATGATGTTAACTAGAAGAAAAATGTTAGACTCACATCTATGTTAAGCAAACCTTTGGAAGCAATAGTCTGCATCAAAGACATTATGCCCCCGACTACTCCAGCAATTAATGATTTTATTTATTCATCCCAAAGTTTTCAGCTTCTTCTATACCACTATGCTAGATCCTGGGGATTCAACTCCAAATGAAGCAGACATAGTCTTAACTTTAAAGTGTTTTACATTTACCAAGATACCACTCAAAACAACTTTTTTTCTTGATTTTTCTCAGCATGTAAAATGATTTAGTAAAACTAGAAAATTTTACAATATGCAGTATGTTTAATATTTATTATTTTAGGTAAAACTCTAATATAATGAGAAGAGACTTAGAAAGCTTGTACAACACACTCCAGCCTGGGCAATACAGTAAGACCCTGTCTCAAAAACAAGCAAACAAACCAACCCTAAATATTATGAGTTAATTCATTTTTTATACTTATAATAAATTGTGGGTCATGTGGGATTGTCTAGTTAGCAGATTTTCCCCTCAAAGTCAGAGCACTCTCATTCAACTATTAAATAGGTAATGTGGTGATGGTTTTTATAAATGGTAGCAAAATTATAACATGAAATGATAGTTTGAGAGTTGAATAGAGGTATATCAGAATGTGAATAATTTGAGGCTCAGTTCATTTACATGTGACAAAAATTACAGCATTAGTCATAAAACAAAGATCACTATTCATATTTCTTCATTGAAAATGTCCTTGTTAAATATTTCCATGGAAATGTTTAAAACAAACAAACAAAAACAGTGGACTAGAGACTCTTTTAGTCCACCGAGACAAGTAGACAAGTGCACCAATGACTCAGCAGTAAGATAGACACATTCACATTTTGGCAAGAGCAGCCTGACAACATGGCATCATCCTTCTATTTATAATTCTGGGCTTCTCTTCATACATCATTTCTCATGCACGGATCATAAAATCTTCAAAGTGCTCACATGTACTTAATTAATTTGGGTCCTGAGAATGAGGAAACACCAAGACAAGAAGAAGTGTAGTGATACTGAACCGAATATATGTGATTAGCTGTCTTTAACTCAGTCCAATTATATAGGAAAATGCTAAACTTGATGAATATTTAGGGGTTATCTTTTGTTCATCACTTTCAACACCATGATGAGTCCATTAGCCATCCCCTCAGCTGTTTTCCCAGTTTTCGCTTCTAGCCCCAAGCAACCCATTTTCCACACCCTAGGCAGAGAAATCATTTACAAACTTAAATCAAATCGTTTAATCTTCTTGCTGAAAACCCTCAATGATTTGCTGTGACATTTAAAATAAAATCTACTTCTCAGCATGCTATCCCAGAACCCTGCTCACTCTTTCAATTTCATTCTGCTTCATGTTTCTCTAGACTTATTTTTTCTCCATTCTAATGAGCTTCTCACACCTAAAGGCCTTTACACATGCAATTTTTTTTCTGTCCAGGAGACTTGCCCCAAAGTATTACTGTATCCTCCTTGTTATTCAGGGCTCACTTCAAAGGTTACCTCTTCAGAGAAGTTTCTTTAATCATACCTTCTCATTCCCCTAACATTTTTTTCCTTCTCTCTTTTTTCTTTTTAATTTTAGATTCAGGAGGCACATGTGTAGGTTTGTTACATGGATATGTTGCATGATGCTGAGGTTTGCTCTTCTATTGAACCTGTCACCCAGGGTCTGACTGCCCTCATTGTTTGCCTAAACTGTTGTTAAATTTTTCTAATTGGTCTTCCTCAGTATAATTTTTCCTTCCCTCCAATACATCCACCAATAAATCATGCTCTGTTCATTTCACTCAACTCAAAACCTTCCATGGTTGCTGCTGACTGAAGAAAGTATCCCAATTACTTGCATAAAAATGAGTAAAATCCATGAAATGCCCCTGATCCATATTTCTAATTTACATTCCTCAGCTGCCTCTTTCCTCCTATAGTTCTTTGCTTTAAGATCCTTCTGTGACTCAACATTCTAAAAACTTCCTTGCATTTTTTTCTCTTTTGATCTTTGATCTCAATATGATTTCTTCTCAGTATGCCCTTCCAATGATTCCTAAATTCTAGGCACTGAATACATGTTGATTTGCTAAATAAATAAACCCCTGTTTTTGCTTCAAGGCCAAGTCAATGGCAACTTCTCTAATCTTCCTCAATCCCTCCAGTCAGATTACCCTTTCCCTCCTCTTAAGCATTTATGATGCACAATAATTCTGCTTTAGTATATTGAGCTCATTCCACTTTCCAGTATAATTGGTTAGATACATTTCTGTCCTCCCCGCTAAAATAAAAATTGCTTTATGGCTAGGACCATTGTTATTTTTGTTTTGTTTTTGTTATTTATTTTTATTTGTACAAATTTATGGGATACAAGTATAATTTTGTTACATGCATAGATTGCACAGTGGAGACATCAGAGCTTTTAGGGTATCCATCACTCAAATCATGTACATTGTACCCAGTGTGAAAAGAAAATAAATATTGGGGCCCCCAAATCACTAAGCTAAAGGGAAAAGTCAAGCTGGGAACTGTTTAGGGCCAACTTGCCTCCCATTCTATTCAAAGTCACCCCTCTGCTCACTGAGATAGATGCATATCTGATTGCCTCCTTTAAAAACGCTAATCAGAAACTCAAAATAATGCAAACTGTTCATCTCTCTTACCTGTGACTTGGAAGCCCACTTCCCACTTCCAGTCTTCCTGCCTTTGCTTCAAGTTGTCCCGCCTTTCCAGACTGAATCAATGTACTTCTTACATACATTGATTGATGTCTCATGTCTCCCCAAAATGTATAAAACTAAGCTGTACCCTGACCACCTTGGGTATATGTTGTCAGGACTTCCTGAGGCTGTGTTAGGGGTGCGCATCCTCAATGCTGTCTTGGCAAAATAAACTTTCCAAATTAACTAAGACTTGTCTCAAATTTTCAAGGTTCACACCAGTAAGTAATCTTTCATCATCCACCACTCGTCACCACCACCCTCTTGCCCTTCTGGGTCTCTGTTGTTCTTCTATAGCATCAATTAGGCAGACAGAAGGTGATTGTTGAAGTTAGGATGGAGGTCAAGTGCTTGTTGGTGATGGTGATGATGTGGCAAATGGAGTGAGTTGTGTAAGTGCTAGTTGATGGTATGGAGGCCCCAGCATCCCCCATCCTGAGAGATGTGGGCATTTCTCATACTGTGCATTCTATTTTCTAATTTTGGCTACCTAAAATCCCCAATTAACTCAGGTATATACACCAGTGAACTCTTAGACCATAAATGCAAGTTACAGAATCGTTCCCATCATCACCCGTTGATGCCTAAAGTGCTGGATTAAAGCAGTGGATAGAATTTAGAAGCAATTGGTTTAACTAATTCCAATGTCCTAAAGCCCTAATTACACAGACTTTACCCTGATGGCCATGAGTCAAACACTGCTTAAAGAGTTGGTTAATATCCATGATCAGTAGAGCTGAAAGCTATAAACTCGATACTCTCAATAGAACATTCATTCCTATACTCAGATTTCTAAAACTCGTCACATCCTGAAGTCAGCATAAATCAAACCTTAAACAGACACATGGTTTTAAAATAAACTCGCTCTCCATTATATTTCAACCATAGATAATATGGCATAAAATTCAATGCTTTTGTGACACTAGTTTACCTTTATAACAAAACTGCACATATACCCCAAACCTAAAATAAATGTTTAAAAATAAATAAATAAATGAATTTTAAAACTCATGCTACCTGGTAAGGAAAATCTACCTCCCTTGTTCTTCAGGAATGAGTGGACTATTAATTTTTGCCTTTCTATGGAAGTTTTAGACCCAGACTGGCAAGTTCCCCAAAAATAAACAAGTCAGTATTTTGACTTAAATTATATCAAATCTACAGATCAATTGATGGAGCACTGCAATTTTTATGATTTGGAGACTTCTGATCCAGGGACATGGTATGGACTTTAATGTTATTTTAATACAATGTTCCCATAACTTATGCTTTTGTTGAAAATGGATATAGAATAATGTAGAACCCAAAAGAGTGGTGGACAACTCAGAACCCTTCACATCTTATCTGTGAAAAAAATATTTTCTTCTAGTCAGAGATAAGAATTTTCCTTGACATCTTTAGCATCTTATGAAATTTATTTGGGTAAAGGAGTAGTGAGGATTAACCACCTATGATTAAAGAAACTCTGATTTATTCTATAGATACAAGAAGAGGCCTTTTGCTTTAACAAACATTTAATTATAAAGAAAAAATTTAAAGGCCTTTCACTGGCAAATAGATTTTAAAGGAAATTAAACATGACAAAGGCTATTTGCTTTCCTTTACTTCATCACATCAGTTCCCAGCACATCCTGCCATTGTAGAGTAAATCAAAACAAAAGCCAAGCACATATAAGAGCCAAAACAATTGGTAAATCCTAAATACAAGCATGCAGGCTGCTGCAGAAATTGGGAAAAGCAGCAGGGAGGAGCCCGGGGATAATTTTCATGTATAGCCTCCCTTTAAATCTGTATTTGAATCCAAACCAAGGCAGATGTCAGTCAGCTAGCCCTGCCTGATGAAGAATAATATGTTTACATAAATTTCAATCTATCTTTCTACCTACTGCTTTTTACTGGAATTCCACATTTAAAAATTGCAAGAAATTTACAATAAGAATGTTTAACTGCTGGAATATCTATTAAAATTAGACAAATAATATATCTTATAACAAGAGAAAGAGAGACGGAGGGAGGGAGAAAGAAATAAGAGAGAAAGAGAAACAATGGCAGGTTAAAGTAACTGGAATTATTTAACTCAGAGAAAATGGTCAAAACCTGCTGTAATTACATATGCAGAAAATATACAACAGACTATCAGTGAAGTTGAAGCAAATTATAAGAATAATTAAAAGCTTTGTTTTCTAGCTATTATCTTGAGAAGCTATAAGGAAGCGTTTTGTTATCAACTGGTTAGTGATAAATATTATAAATTACCTTTTTAATTAGTAAAGCTTCTGAAATATTTAGTGAAACTGCAAAAATAGAAGAATTTAGTAATTCAGGGAAATACAGTAAAATCTTATAGATTAGGCTATGTCTAAGAAAAATGATAACCATGATGAAGATAGTAACCAACATAATTAATGACTTCTTGGATAGAATATAAATCTAGTCCTCTTTAGACTATGGTATACTCATTTAATTTGATCAATGTGTATAGTCACACTGAATAGTTCAAGCTATTCAGTTTGGTAAAATTAGCCATACAATTTCTACTTGTCTATTGTGTTATTATTTCTGGATTACAATGCTCTTTGTTAACTTCTCTCTTTCATGATCTCGACACCTTCTATTTTCTCAGCCATCCCGTAACTAAACAGGGTAAGAGTTTCCAGGACTCATTTGTTTCAAATGGGAAAGGTACTCATTTCTACAATATGTTACTTTGATGTTGTGTAAAGCACATTGTGAGCTTTGGAATAATACAATCCTGCATTCAAATCCTACTTTTTCTAGGCAAGTTATGAAACATCTCTTAGCTGCTTCCTTAAAGTGTCAAATGGGAGATAATTTACTAGATAAGGTAGTTGTAAGAATTAAATGAGATAACATGTGAAGCACTTACTATAGAGCTTTCCACATAGTTATTAAAAAATGTTATTTCTTCCCCTTTGTTCATTACCACAAGTTCTTTTAGGGAAGGATATAAAACAAAAGATATGCATAAACTTGTGAAACTTTATCACTGTTCAGAATTCCTCAGAGAGAGAAACTACATTCATCTTGGAAATCCATATTGCATACTTTGAAGAACTGCAGCTCTTGCAGAATCTTTATCTCTTTGCAGTTAGGTCAGAAGAATAACACGGCATCATTCTATGGACAAGCCATGGTTATTGCCACCAAATAAAATGTCTCTGTATCAAGAATCTGGTCCTTCTAAAAGTACCATTTGTGATTAGAGATCATGTCCAGGTCTATCTACACACAGTGTCCCCCCTCAATATACTTTTAACTGAGTTTTTACTCACGGAGACCTACAATATTACCGGTAAAGTATCTCACCTTTCATTTGTGCTGTTGTTCAGTAAACTACAAATTTTCCATAAGAAACGAGTGGCATTTATTCTCAATGTCAAAATTCTACCTTTGGTTGTATACTGAGAACCAGAACACAAAAATCCCCAGTATTTCATCTCCAGTGTCTGATAACTACCTCCTAAATGATCAGGGTGTGAAGTTTTGCACCAGGATTTTCAAAGAAAAGATATTCAAACCTCTTTTCAAAAGATAATATTGATTGTTCAGCAAGAAGGATCCTACCACTGGTTATCCTACTACTTTTATACTCCAGGAATTCAAAAAATGTTTTAAAAGGGTGAATTTTATTTTATCCATTTTTTGCCACAATTTCAAAAACAACAACAAAAAAAAGAGTGAATGATACAAAGTAGCTACACAATCTCACTATTGAAGTCAGGTAATCGCCATTAATTGTAAATATTAACTTCCATGTTAATTAATTTCACCCAACTCAAGTGTAAATATGCCCTTTGCTTTTCTTGACACCCTAAAGATTTAGAGATTCTACCCATTAGGATGTTGAAAAGCAGTGTGGGGTTTTTGAAGAGGAACATTTTCACACCATCTGGATGAATCAAAGGGTCATCTTAGAACACAGTTGTCAATACAATTTCTAGAATCAGTGCAGTGAAAGTAAATCACACAGAGAAATTTGGCAATAGGAATGTGGGAAACAGAGAGTTTGCTCTCAGTTTTTTCTCCAATAAAAATATTGCTAAGACATAGCTCCAGGATGAAATAAAAATAATATACACTGCTAGCTCAGAGTTATTCTCATGAGCTATGGATAAAGGACCACAAGATTTCAAAGCAGTCTCAGGACTCTTTTCTTAGCTAGCAAAGTATATCTGAGATGATCTGGTCCTCCCTCTCAGAGGATAAGTAGGGATTTCCTGAGTAGAGAAGATGTGAGAAAGGCAGTGATGTGGGAGATAGGAAGAAACAGGGAGGAAAAGCATATGTGTAAAGAAAGGCAAGAAGCATGCAAGTAAAAGTCAGATTTGGGGGATGGTAAAGACTTCAACATAGCTAGAGACAGGGGTTATGGATGGGAAGTGTATTCATTTCCCATTGCCCTTACAACAAATTAACACAAACTGAGTGGTTTAAAACACCACAAATAAGTCAGAAGCCCTGAATTAGTCTTACAGAGCTAAGCTAAAATCAGGATGTCAGTGGGATTAATTGCTTCTGGAGATGCCAGTGGTGTATTCATCCCTTTCTTCTTCCAGCTTCTAGAGGCTTTCAGCATTGCATGCGTTGGCTTGCGGCTTCACACCAATTTCTACTTCCATTGTCACATTGCCTTCTTCTGCCTTTGACCTTCATGCCTCTCTCTTAAAAGGTCTCTTTATAATTACATTTCGAGCCTGCCTGGATCATCAAGGAAAATCCCCCCATCTCAAGATCCTTAAATTAACCACATCTGCAAAGTTCCTTTTGACATATAAGGTTACATATTCACAGGTTCCAGAAATTAGGACTCAGACATCTTTTCAGGACCATTATTCAGACTACCACAGACAGTAATACAACTTATGATGTTTATCGTTTCCATACGTTATTCATTACACTAGGTACTTTACCCACATTATATAGCCACAATGCTCTCTGCAAGATGAGAATTACTATGGGTGAGATTCAAAATGTTTAAAAACTTGTGCTCAGGCGCACTGAGCAATCAGAATGGACCAGACACAGTTCTGAAGCCCTCAATGCTGCACAACTCTCCCTCTACTGTGTGAGAGAGATCCACATGGTAGCCTGGAAGACTATCCAGGCAAAAGGTGCATACAGCCGGGTGCGGTGACTCACACCTGTAATCCCAGCACTTTGGGAGGCTGAGGCAGGAGGATCACCTGAAGTCAGGAGTTCGAGACCAGCCTGGCCAACATGGCAAAACCCCATCTCTACTAAAAATACAAAAATTAGCTGGGCATGGTGGCGTATGCCTGTAGTCCCAGCTACTCAGGAGGCTGAGGCAGGAGAATTGCTTGAACCCAGGAGGTGGAGGTTGCAGTGAGCTGAGATGGCACCACTACACTCCAGCTTGGGCAACAGAGTGAGACTCTGTCTCAAAAAAAAAAAAAAAAGTGCATACTTGTGTATACTGATTAAATATCAATGTTGAGAATAGAACATCAAGGTAGGTCCTCTGCCAGGTATTTTGCATTCATTATTGTACTTAATCCTTATTTTCACCCTCTGAGGAAGGCATTTTTATCTCTGTTTTACAGATGAAAATTCAAAAGGCTCAAAGAAGTTAAATAACTTGCCTGTGTTCATATGGCGAGTCACTTTGAGAACCAAGGGCCAAACTCTGCGTGCTTCTAGACCCCCTTTTCCTTCCATCAAGTTAGGCTGAGTCTTATTTAAAAATCTAAAATAATAATAAAACTTAGAGATACTTAAGGATTATGAAACCCAAATGATAGTCTGCGTAAAAAATTAGATATTAGATTTTTGAAAATTTGCAGTGGGTTAATCTTCAATGGTAGAGGTGAGGCTGGCCGCCCCTCCTTCCTTTACTACTAGTGCCACTATAACATTCCCAGCAGATTCAAACTGTGGTTTTAAACGATACACAACAACTAAATAAGTTAATTATGCTCTTCACAGTTTTCTTAGACATATAGAATTTAACAGCCACTAAACATGTAAAACACTGAGTGATGTTTCAAAATAAATTTGGCTGGAAATATTATAGTTATCATCCTTCATCACTACTTGGAAGATCATATTCATTTTGGGTTGATATGACACAAATTAGTATATTCATGTGAACCTGATGGATTTTACTGTAGGTTTTCTGAGAAAATCTTTTAAAACAACTGTGAGAAATCAGCTACAAGTTCATGAGGTACATATGGCTTAAAATATCTCAAATAATGTCCTAAAGCTCATGCAGACACACTCGTACAACTACACACACATAATAGTGTTAGGACCCACCAATCCATTGTTCAAGTTATTCTAAGGAGAACGCTTTGTTTAAAATCCAGTCCCCTGGTATACAATAATTCCTGTATCAGGAAAAAAGGATGTCATCTCATTAGCAGAGTGAATCACAATAACTCAAACAGGATGATTGATGAGATAGTGAAAAGGTGTTGGTGAATTTACACAGGCCATTAATATAATAATTTATTCAACTTTCTCTGCAAACTCCCATGAATATATCCAAGAAGGCACATAAACTCATGTCTCCAAACTCTTGTTAAAAGAACATTAGGGAATTCACAAAGTTCACAGAATTATGGGGAAAAAAATTAACAAGTCCTGAGTCTCCTTTATGCCCTGACACTGAAGTCAATGTTGTCCTGTTACCAAAAGGTAAACACAGGCCTGACTAAGGCACTTTGTTGCCTAGTTATCCTCGTGTCCTCACAGGCCTGGGTTGCCTACCTCTGTGAGAATGAATTAAATTCAGCAAATAAACTCTGACTTGGACACTTCAGGGTCCATTGGTTTACTCGGACTAAATTGTGCTTTGTTTATAAATGGTCCTAGAATTTCATTCATAACTTTGGAAAGGGGTAGAGGGAGGAAAAACACAAAATACATATAAAATCTGAAATCTGAAGTGTGTACTATTTTAAAACATTTTATCTTATAACAAACGTTACCATCATCCGTGGTTGCAAGGAGGGGGGAGGGCATTGTGATATGTCAGCAGAGACCAGATCACATGCACTTCAGTTACCTGCATGCCAGGTTAATTCACTTAGGAATAGGATACACATATGGTTTTTCATCACAGCACAAAACTATGTGAGAATGTATGTGGATAATACTATCTGGTGGGTAGGGACAGGGCGAGAGTAAGCCATTATATAATCTTGAAGTTTGGGGCATTAGGGAAGAATATATGCAATACAATATGTTAAAATGCTCAGAACCTATGAATTCAGCTTTAACTGATGTGTAAAGTACAGAAACAAAACTCATTTGAACATAACATTTCAATGGAAAAAAGGATGAGCATTGCTTTTTTTATCTTATTGGTACTAGATCTTTACAAAAAGATTTAAGGTTCATAAATTTCCCTTAATTTGTTTCAGTTTCAAATAAAAGATTATTTCATTAATTTATTATTGACTCTCACTGATACATATAACTTACTTTTTAGTCTGGGCCCATTTGTTTACATATTCATTGCTTTCCTCATTCATTGGTTTTATTAATATTTATGTGTCAATCACTGTGCTAAGTCATAAAAATTCAAAACAAACAAGAGGGAAAGTGCTGTGCTGTCTGCCCTGGTAGAGTTTTTGCTGAAGCAGAGAAGACAGCTGATTCCAAAAATAATTAATACATTACCTAAAGGAGTGTTTTGAAAGCAGACAGGTAGCACATCTGAAAGTTTATAATTCCTAACCTATTTATGTGCAATATTGTTTAGCTAAAGAAATCAACAGTAGTTCTGAAATATGGAACATAAGCAGACAACTTTTATTCTGACACTTTTTATTTTTAAAGTGATTTCCTAAGCAACCCTAAAAGATTTTAACACAACTACATTTTTTAGCCCCACGTATATTATCAAACTGATAAAAAATAAAATTTTATATCAAAAATGAAATATTGTCTAAGTGATATATTTATGTCACCATCATTTTGAAGATTTGGGAAAAATTTAGGTGGCTCCATTGTAGTGCTTGCTGGTTAAATTCATTAAAAAATATAGATATATATGACAAGCTTCTTAGGACCCAACGACGTCTGTGGCCTTGAGACCATATAATGCCATGTCTTTAGTTTAATCTATACCAGGTAGTGTTCTTTATAATTTCTGATATTCAAGATGTTTTCTAGCTTTTCAAAGACCCATAGATGTCCTTTCCTCAGTGGTAAAATGGTAATAGCCACCATTAGGAAATTCTGCTATTGTGCTAAGTTTCCTTTCTTTCTCTTTGGAACAGCAAAAAATAAACAGACCCAGTTACAGCACAATGGCTGCCCAGGCTTCCCCACTTAACATTCCTGAACATATTTATTGTGGAAATAAATTCTGATAATATTGCAAGTATTTTATTTTTATCATTCATTTAGAAATATATTTTGAATGCCACATTCACTCTATCAAACTGGAAACACTTCCTTTTCAATTTTCCCAATTATCTTTATTTCTTACAATGAAGTTCTTTAAATTTCACAAGTAGAAGAATACTGGACTAATTTATCTATGTGTAGCTCCCATCACTCACAATTTTCATATTTTATTAGAGTCTAAGCAAAATTCTTTTCTGAGTTTTTCTAATATGAAGATTTACAGCTCATCACACAGAAAAAGCAAAGCCTCTTTTTTGGTACAAGTGTGCTGTTGTGTAGAAAGACCAGAGTGTTGACACATCACCAGCAGGATGGGAGCTGTAGCTTGCTTTTCTAGCAGAGTGTGATGCTGTGATTATCTGCCTCTACTCTCTCACCAGTCTTCCTTTTGAATAAAAGGTAAATGCTGATGAGCCTCTAGGTTGGGTGGAAATTCCACTTGTAGATGTAGAATAATATTGTCCTAGTTAAAGTTGTATATGTCTACAGTCTGTGCTTTATCGCACCATAAGTTTGACCAAATGAATTAATTAGCTTTCATTTTGGTTATATACAACCATTACTCAGAAATGCATACTTCATGGAAATTATTTCCATGTTCTTAACCATTTAAATTGGGATTATTGATATGAGGTAATATTTTAAAAATAAAATGACCAATTGTGTACTATACATATAGTTAATATTAGGTGTACGCACAGTCACAACTAATGTTACAAATACAATGAACTACTTTTCTTCACTACCTATGTCCATTCCCTAAGTATTCTGTCAGATAATTAAAAACAGACATTAATTATTATTACCCTAAATGTTAATTCTTGCTCCATTTACTGGAAAACTCAATGAGGTAATATTTTAAACAATGATTTCTTCTTTAAGATTTTTATTTATGATTAAGTGAGCCTGAATTCTTTCATAACTGTGTTGAAAACAAAACTCTTCTCACTGTAAGTTGAATACTTTAGCTGATTAAAGTAAGTGTTTTAGTATTTTAGCTGATTAAAATAAAAGCTTGTGAAAGGCTCACTGAGTAATATTAGTAACTTCAGTTTTATAATTTAACTGCTATTATAGTTCTTATAAAAAATATCCATCATTAAATCACAAACTGCTCCAAATTTTTATTTTGAGAAGTAATATGTTCATAAATAAGGCTTTGGATTATTAGATATACGGACAGTATATTCATCTCACTGTTGAAAGTTGAAAATTGTGGTTGATAGTCATGGCTTGGCAGATTTCTTCATAGAATTCTCTATGTATGTTATACATGTCATTGTTATGACTCTATTGTCCAGAGCCTCCGTTTCTCTTGAGAAAAAAAAAAAATCATTTCTTGTCATGTCTCAATCACCCTCTGAGACCAAGCCATACACAGATGAAACAATAGCTAATTCTTTTAGACAACTAGGAACCCTTTTGTGCCCTGGCAGGATAGTGTTTGAAACTTGTAATATGGTATACAATTCTAATGGCAACATTTGAAAATAAGTGAATTATAGTGGTTGGCAAGATGGCTGAATAGGAACAGCTCCGGTTTGCAGCTCCCAGCAAGACCAATGCAGAAGGCAGGTGATTTCTGCATTTCTAACTGAGATACCCAGCTCATCTCATTAGGACTGGTTAGACAATGGGTGCAGCCCACAGAGTGCGAGCTGAAGCACGGTTGGGCATCACCTTACCCAGGAAGTTCAAGGGGTTGGGGAACTCCCTCCTTTAGCCAAAGGAAGCCGTGAGGGACTGTGCTGTGAGGAATGGTGCATTCTAGTCCAGATACTACACTTTGCCCACAGTCTTTGCAACCTGCAGACCAGGAGATTCCCTTGGGCTCCTGCACCACCAGGGTCCTGGGTTTCAAACACAAAAGTGAGTGGCTGTTTGGGCAGACACCGAGCTAGCTGCAGGATTTTCTTTTTTACATACCACAGTGGCACCTGGAAGGCCAGTGAGACAGAATCGTTCACAACTGTGGAAAAGGGGTTGAAACCAAGGAGTCAAGTGGTCTAGCTCAGCGGATCCCACCCCTATGGAACCCAGCAAGATAAGATACACTGGCTTAAATTTCTTGCTGCCAGCACAGCAGTCTGAAGTGGACCTGGGACACTTGAGCGTGGTGAGGGGAGAGGCGTCTGCCATTACTGAGGCTTGAGTAGGTGGTTTTCTCCTCACAGTGTAAATAAAGCCACCAAGAAGTTCAAACTGGGCAGAGCCCACCACAGCTCCACAAAGCCACTGCAGTCAGACTGCCTCTCTAGAATCCTCCTCTCTGGGCAGGGCATTTCTGAAAGGCAGTAGCCCGAGTTAGGGGCTTATAGACAAAATTCCCATCTCCGTGGGACAGAGCACCTGGAGGAAGAGGTGGCTGTGGGTGCTGCTTTAGCAGACTTAAACATTCCCGCCTGCTGGCTCTGAAGAGAGCAGTGGATCTCCCAGAACAGTGCTTGAGCTCTGCTAAGGGACAGACTGCCTTCTCAAATGGGTCCCTGACTCCCGTGCCTCCTGACTGGGAGACACTTTCTAGCAGGGGTTGACAGACACCTCATACAGGAGAGACCCAGCTGGCATCTGGCAGGTGCCCCTCTGGGACAGTTTCCAGAGGAAGGAACAGGCAGCAATCTTTGCTGTTTTACAGCCTCTGTTGGTGATACCAAGGCAAACAGGGTCTGGAGTGGACATCCAGCAAACTCCAGCAGACCTGCAGCAGAAGGGCCTGTTAGAAGGAAAACTAACAAACAGAAAGGCGTAGCATCAACATCAACAAAAAGGACGTCCAGTCAGACACCCCGTCCAAGGGTCACCATCATCAAAGGCCAAAGGTAGATAAATCCATGAAGATGGGGAGAAACCAGTGCAAAAAGGCTTAAAATTACAAAAATCAGAATGCCTCTTCTCCTCCAAAAGATCACAACTCCTCACCAGCAAGGGAACAAAACTGGATGGAGAATGAATTTGACAAATTGACAGAAGTAGACTTCAGAATGTGGGTAACAGCAAATGCCTCCGAGCTAAAGGAGCATGTTCTAACCCAATGCAGAGAAGGTAAGAACATTGAAAAAAGGTTCTAGTCTGCTAACTAGAATAACCAGTTTAGAGAAGAACACAAACGACCTGAGGGAGCTGAAAAACCCAGCACAAGAACTTCATGAAGCATACACAAGTATCAATAGCCAAATCAATCAAGTGTAAGAAAGGATATCAGAGATTGAAGATCGATTTAGTGAAATAAAGGGTGAAGATAAGATTAGAGAAAAAAGAATGAAAGGGAATGAACAAAGTCTCCAAGAAATATGGGACTATGTGAAAAGACCAAACTTTCGTTTGATTGGTATACCTGAAAGTGATGGGAGAATGGAACCAAGGTGGAAAACACTCTTCAGGATATTACCCAGCAGAACATCCCCAACCTAGCAAAATAGGCCAACATTCAAATTCTGGAAATACAGAGAACACCACAAAGATACTCCTTGAGAAGAGCAACCCCAACACACATAATCATCAGATTCACCAAGGTTGAAATGAAGGAAAAAATGTTAAGGGCAGCCAGAGAGAAAGCTCAGGTTATTTGCAAAGGGAAGCACATCAGACTAACAGCAGATCTCTCTGCAGAAACCCTACAAGACTGAAGAGAGAGGGGGCCACTCTTAAAGAAAAGAATTTTCAACCCAGAATTTCATATCCAGCCAAACTAAGCTTCAAAGGTGAAGGAGAAATAAAATCCTTTACAGATAACCCAATCCTGAGAGATTCTGTCACCACCAGGCCTGCCTTACAAGAGCTCCTGAAAGAAACACTAAATTTGGAAAGGAACAGCCCATACCAGCCACTGCAAAAACATACCAAACTGTAAAGACCATCAACACTATGAAGAAACCGCATCAACTAACGGTCAAAATAACCACCTAGCATCATAATGACAGGACCAAATTTACACATAACATTATTAACCTTAAATGTAAATGGGCTAAATGCCCCAATTAAAAGACACAGACTGGCAAACTGGATAAAGAGGTAAGACCCATTGGTGTGCTGTATTCAGGAGACCAATCTCATGTGCAAAGACACACATAGGCTCAAAACAAAGGGATGGAGGAATATTTACCAAGCAAATGGAAAGCCAAAAAAAAAAAAAAAAAAAAAAGCAGAGGTTGCCATCCTAGTCTCTGATAAAACAGACTTTAAACCAACAAAGACAAAAAAAAAAAAAAAAAAAAAAAAAAGACAAAGAAGGGCATTATATAATGGTAAAGGGATCAATGCAACACGAAGAACTAACTATCCTAAATATATATATATATACATACACCCAATACAGGAACACCCAGATTCATAAAGCAAGTTTGTAGAGAACTACAAAGAGACTTAAGACTCCCACACAATAATATTGGGAGACTTTAACACCCCACTGTCAATATTAGACAGATAATCGAGACAGAAAATTATCAAGGATATTCAGGACTTGATCTCAGCTCCGGACTAAGTAGACTTAATAGACATCTACAGAACTCTCCACCCTAAATCAACAGAACATACATTCTTCTCCACATCTCGTCGCACTAATTCTAAAATTGACCACATAATTGGAAGTAAAACACTCCTCAGCAAATGCAAAAGAACAGAAATCATAAAAATAGTCTCTCAGACCACATTGCAAATTAGAACTCAGGATCAAGAAACTCACTCAAAATCGCACAACTACATGGAAACTGAACAACCTGCTCCTGAATGACTACTGGGTAAATAATGAAATTAAGGCAGAAATAAATAAGTTCTTTGAAACCAGTGAGAACAAAGACACAATGTACCAGAATCTCTGGGACAAAGATAAGTAGTGTTTACAGGGAAATTTATAGGACCAAATGCCCATAGGAGAAAGCAGGAATGATCTAAAATTGACACCTTAACATCACAATTAAAAGAACTAAAGAAGCAAAAGCAAACAAATTCAAAAGCTAACAGAAGACAAGAAACAACTAAGACCAGAGCAGAACTGAAGGAGACAGAAACACAAAAACCCTTCAAAAATCAAGGAATCCAGGAGCTGGTTTTTTGAAAAGATTAACAAAAAAGACCACTAGCCAGACTAATAAAGAAGAAAAGAGAGAAGAATCAAATAGACACAATAAAAAATGATAAAGAGGATATCACCACTGATGTCACAGAAATACAAATTACTATCAGAGTATACTATGAACAGCTCTATGCAAATAAACTAGAAAATCAAGAAGAAATGGATAAATTGCTGGACACATACACCCTTTCAAGACTAAACCAGAAAGAAATTGAATCCCTAAATAGACCAGTAACAAGTTCTGAAATTGAGGCAGTAATTAATAGCTTACCAACCAAAAAAGGCCCATGACCAGACAGACAACCGAATTCTACCAGAGGTACAAAGAGGAGCTGGTACCCTTCCTTCTGAAACTACTCCAATCAATAAAAAGAGGGAGTCCTCCCTAACTCATTATATGAAGCCAGTATCATCTTTAAACCAAATCCTGGCAGAGACACGACAACAAAAAAATTTCAGGTCAATATCCCTGATAAATATATATGCAAAAATCCTGAATAAAATACTAGCAAACAGAATCCAGCAGCACATCAAAAAGCTTGTACACCACAATCAGGTTGGCTTCATCTCTGGGATGCAAGGCTGGTTCAACATACGCAAATCATTACACATAATCCATCACATAAACAGAACCAATGACAAAACCACATAATTATCTCAATAGTTATGCAGAAAAGGCTTTTGATAAAGTTCAACAGCCCTTCATGCTAAAAACTCTCAATAACTAGGTATTGATGAAACATATCTCAAAATAGTAAGAACTATTTATGACAAACCCACAGCCAATATCATACTCAATGGGCAAAAGCTGGAAGCTTTCTCTTTGAAAACAGGTACAAGACAAGGATGCCCTCTCTCACCACTCCTATTCAACACAGTATTGGAAGTTCTGGCCAGGGCAATCAGATAGAAAGAGAGGAAGTCAAATTGTCTCTGTTTGCAGATAACATGATTGTATATTTAGAAAACCCCATCATCTCAGCCCCAAATCTCCTTAAGCTGATGAGCAACTTCAGCAAAGTCTCAGGATACAAAATCAATGTGCAAAAATCACAAGCATTCCTACACACCAGTAATAGACAAACAGAGAGCCAAATCATGAGCAAACTCCCATTCACAATTGCTACAAAGAGAATAAAATACCTAGGAATACAAATTACAAAGCATGTGAAGTACCTCTTCAAGGAGAATTACAAACCACTGCTCAAGGAAATAAGAGAGGACACAAACAAATGGAAAAACATTCCATGCTCATGGATTAAAAGTATCATGAAAATGCCCGTACTACCCAAAGCAATTTATGGATTCAATGCTATCCCCATCAAGCTACCATTGACTTTCTTCACAGAATTAGAAAAAAAACTACTTTAAATTTCATATGGAACCAAAAGAGAGCCCATATAGCCAAGACAATCCTAAGCAAAAAGAACAAAGCTGGAGGCATCACGGTACCTGACTTCAAACTATTCTACAAGGCTACTGTAACCAAAACAGCATGGTACTGGTACCAAAACAGAGATATAGACCAATGGAACAGAATATAGACCTCAGAAATAATACCACACATCTACAAACATCTGATCTTTGACAAACCTGACAAAAACAAGCAATGGGGAAAGAATTCCCTATTTAATAAATGGTGTTGGGGAAACTGGCTAACCATATGCAGGAAACTGAAACTGGACCCCTTCTCCTTAAACCTTATACAAAAATTAACTTAAGATGGATTAAAGACTTAAATATAAGACCTCAAACCACAAAACCCCTAGAAGAAAACCTAGGCAATACCATTCTGGACATAGGCCTGGCCAAAGACTTAATGACTAAAACACCAAAAGCAATGGCCACAAAAGCCAAAACTGACAAATGGGATCTAATCAAATTGAAGAGCTCCTGCACAGCCAAAGAAATTATCATCAGAGTGAACAGACAACCTACAGAATGGGAGAACATTTTTGCCATCTATCCATCTGACAAAGGTCTAATATCCAGAATCTACAAGGAACTTAAACATATTTACAAGTAAAAAACAAAGAACCTCATTAAAAAGTGGGCAAAGGATATGAAGAGACACTTCTCAAAAGAAGACATTTATGCGGCCAACAAACATATAAAAAAAGCTCATCATCACTGGTCATTAGACAAATGCAAATCAAAACCACAATGAGATACCATCTCATGCCAGTTAGAATGGCAATCATTAAAATGTCTGGAGACAACAGATGCTGGAGAGGATGTGGAGAAATAGGAATGCTTTTACACTGTTGATGGGAGTGTAAATTAATTCAACCATTGTGGAAGACAGTGTGGCGATTCCTCAAGGATCTAGAACCAGATATCCCATTTGACCCAGCAATCCCATTACTGGGATTTATATACCCAAAGAATTATAAATCATTCTACTGTAAAGACACATGCACATGTATGTTTATTGCAGAACTGTTTACAGTAGCAAAGCCTTGGAACCAATCCAAATGCCCATCAATGATAGACTGGATAAAGAAACTGCGGCATATACATCATGGAATACTACGCAGCCATAGAAAGGATGAGTTCGTGTCCTTTGCAGGGACATGGAAGAAGCTGGAAACCATCATTCTCAGCAAACTAACACAGAAACAGAAAACCAAACACGGCTTGTTCTCTCACTCATAAGTGGGAGTTGAACAATGAGAAAACATGGACACAGGGAGGGGAACATCACACACCAGGGCCTGTTGGTGGGTGGGGGACTAGGGGAGGGATAGCATTAGGAGAAATACCTAATGTAGATGATGGGTTGATGGGTGCAGCAAACCACCATGGCATGTTTATACCTATGTAGCAAACCTGCACATTCTACACATGTATCCCAGAAATTAAGTATAATAAAAAAAGAAAATAAGTGAATTATAAACTAAAGGACAGTAATCAAGAGTTCATAAGCCTTTTTATGTATTCTCTCCTAAATATGCATATTTTATACTTTATCAAATGATATTGTGTTTCCTATGTATTTCTACCTACAGAAAACAAACAAACAAACAAAAACAGACCAAAACTGTGGGAAGAAGAAAGCAGGCTGAATACACAACATGTTGCATAGGAAATTCCAAGCTTTATCTCTAATTATAAAATGTCTAGAATACTGCAGGCAGCAAAAAGCAGCTCAACCAATATAAAGAGATAACTACAGATGTGAAGTCATTATCAAAGACTAAGATGAAGAAATAAAAAAGGTTCAATCATGTAGCCCATTACAAAGATCAATGGCATCAATAAACACTGCCTTATGTTCCAAATTGCATATACATCAACTTTCCCAGCAGCTAGGAGCCTTGGCAGCTCCAAGAGACCACGGACCAGACAACATATCTTTTGATTTATCATGATGATTTATATTGTGTTATAAATTGCAAATATATATTAAATTTAATTAAATATCTGAAAAAAGATATAAAATAAAATCACAAAAACTAAAACCTCACAAAAGCTTCAAACTTCTAGCAACAATGGCACTTACGTAGGAGTCTTAGCCAAGGAGCATGGAAAGAAAATCAGCGTGGTCAGTATCTCTTCGGTGTGCACACATCTCTGTGGTTGATTTCCTCATACCTTTCTTCAAAGTCCAAGATAAATAAGTTATAAAATTTGTTTAGAACAATCAAGTCCATTCTCCTTTCCATTAGCATTAGATGGCTAAACTATATCAATAGCTTATTGTAATTGAAAGACTAAGCTCTCTACAGAAAATGTACATATCGGAATAGGCATAAATGTACTCTATATACATATACATATATATATATACACACACACACACATATAAAAGTCATGACTGCATACTATAAGATAGCAACACATGTGCTTTGTACTAAGCACTTTCATATATCCCACTTCTTCCCCAACTCTGACTGAAAATTATCCAATAAGACATAAAAAATTGAAACTTGAAGTTCAGTGACTCAATCCAAGGTCACTCAGTCAGTAAGTAGTAGAGACAGGATTCAAAGCCAGGCAGTCTGACTTTAGAGCCTGTGCTCTTAACCACTACCATATCCACTCTCTCTTTCACACTACAGGGTGGAGGAACCATGGAAAGAAAGTAGTAACACAAAGAAGGAAAATCAATTATAAGGAGGGATAAAGGGAAGGAAGAAAAGGCTTAACAAAGAAACCAAAAGGGAAAGGAGAAGCAAGGAAGGGAAGAAAGGAAAGAAAGATAAGATATAGGTACTAATAAAGGAAGGCAGTTGCATGAACTTCTGTGTCCTTGCTGTATGATTTTCTCAGTGAAATTGTAGGAAAATGAGAAACCCTTCATCTCCTCTCAGCATAAAACATTAAGTGCCATACCAAAATCTCATAAAAGAAAATACCAATATATGTATGAGTCATACTTCCACTTCTACCCCCCAAAATTGCCTGATTTCTTCATTGTAAATAAGATATTGGGTCTCCCTTGAATGAACCCATCGCAGCATTTTCTATTTCAGTTCATAATACAAAAAATCGCTGCCTATATTAAACACCTTTTCCCAATGAGGCTGGCAGGCTGCACTGAGAATCAGAAGCACCAACTCTCAAACAAGTTTTTACTGAGACTCTGCTCAAATGTCTGTCATAATGTGAATGATGAAGGAAGAGGGGAAGCAGCAGTAACAGGACACAATCTGTCAAAAAAAAGCATAGCCAGCCACAGTGATCAGTGTTTTTATGCTAACTAGATTTCCCCGCAAATGTAAGTGGAAGAGAGACAGCATATGTGTGGAGGGGAAGGAGGGGTTGTCAATGAGCTGTGGATGATCATACAGTTTCTTCCTGTTCTATGATTCCGTATATCTATAATTTGAAAGCACAACGATATATTTGCAAAGAGAAGTCAAGAGGCCCAAGTTCTGGGCTCTGCTCTCAGTCTTAAGCAACTTGTCTTATTTTTCTGGGACTAGGCTTCCGTATCTTTAAAATAAAGTGTCCCTTTTAGCTTTTATAATCTATGACTTTTTGATGACAACTACCTTTGATGATCACCATTTTATACATAAAAGCCAGCATGTGCACAAGTACACCAACACATACACACACAAACATGAGCTCTCAGTTGATATTATCATGACTCTCTACCTCCAGGTAGAACTATAGCTATTTTATTCAAGATCAGTGTTTATCTAGCCTTGATATTATTATGACTCTCTACCTCCAGGTAGAACTATTGCTATTTTATTCAAGATCAGTGTTTAACCTAAAGATTTGGATGACACATTTAATATCTTACTAGGAAACCTATTCCAACACCTATCAACAGAAACTTAAAGGAATTTTCCCACATATATAAACAATTGTTTTTGAATTGGTTTTTAAATCTTATATTAAGGCAAATAAAAGTCTTGAGTTTTTCTATTGGCTCAGGTATATAATTTTATGCCAGCTTATATTTGATGAAACTAAAGTCTCTAAACAGAATAAATTAGAATCTAGAGATATTCATATAGAGCTAAATATTAGAGAAAAATACGTTATATATACATATATATATAAAAGAAACTAGAGATGATAAAAGTAAAAGCTACATCGATCAGGATTATCAATGAAGATGCTAGGCAAATGAAAACAAAGATCAGTAACCTATCCAGCAAGTAATGACAGTTGTAAAATTTGAGAAACAACAATATACAAATGTTAGAATGTACTTATCTTTACATGTAGCCTTCTAGGTCATCTGCAATAAGGTATTTGAAGGCATGTATGCCTGGAATTCAGTCATGAAAAAACAAAGAGTCATATCTGAACAAATCTTTCTCCTACTTCAATACTCAGTTCTAGCCACACCTCTTCTCCAAAGACTTTCCTCATTCACTTTCTCCATTCTTCTTCAGAGGCCCTCTGTCCCAAGCCCTGTAGAACTGTGTCTGTCTTGCACATAGAAAATTGTATTGCTTTTATTTTTTTATTTCAATGCTGGTCTCCCATTAGCTAGTGTTGAGTTTTTTGAGGAAAGTGAATATGTATTATTTGACTTGCACAATGCCTAGCACTCTGTAAATATTGAGATAAATAACTAATTTATGTAAATATAATACTGGATTCCTATCTCTAACATGCTGTTAATGTAGAGTATATTGAAATAAGATTTGGATATAGGTACTTAGGACCAAAGCCATTTTTCATTTGAAGAAAATAGAAGTTACATATTCCTGTCTCTAGAGTAAGAACCCAGCATTACAACTGACTACAATGTAATGGAACAAAAAGCTTAACATCTGTTATATATACCAAAGGTCCCCTAAAATTGTACACAACATGTTTGGGAAAGTATGACTATTATTCTGGAAAGACAGATTCTCTAAATCTTCTGCTTTGTAGTTTATTGATTCTGGATGCTCTATGTTTAAGTGTGATAAACGGCAAGAAAATACAGTACTACTGACCCTCAGTCAAACCCAAGGAACAGCAAGGTACCCAAAACTGATGTTTAAAGAACACTTTTTAAAATGGTGGGAATTTAAAGTCTCCTGAATATCTAACTTAAGTTTTGAGCATTTTGAGCTATTTTGATTAATCTCACTCCTGTTTCTTGGGATCACTAAAACCCTTTCTGAGTATGATTAAAATGAGTGAAATAGTGTGCTAAACTTTAGGCCTCCTTGATTTTGTTCTGGGCTTTTTGTTTTGCTTTGTTTCTTGCATTTGATCTGCTGACTTCATATTATGCTAAGAGATTACTATTCTGCAAGCAGTGACTGAAACCAAAATAATGAAAAGTGTAAGAAATAACATCTTCAGAGTTAAATGATAACATCCCCATAAGGATTATTTATAAATTACAAAATCTTACTCTTTTTCTTTTCAGTGTTAGCACTGTTATTATAAAATTGTCTATCCAAATGTTTGAAGATATCAATGGAAGTAATATCTCCAGAAAATGTAATCTATAATTTTACCTCGTCTGCTGGGGAAGAGAAGATGAAATAAACTTAAAAGCTGCTAAAAAGTATTTCCACATGAAGCTCTTTTATGGGATGGAACTGAGAGCTGTTTAAAAAATCATAAAAGTTAGAATATCCCCATAATTATGTACAAGTTTACCATTAAAATACAATAAAAAGGCAGCTCATATTGCCAATCTATTGTTGCCCTATAACATTCTGAGAAAAAGTTAAAAGGCAATATTGTCACCCATACGAGAGATACCATATGAAAGCATCATAATATGAAAATCTTCCTCATTTTTTAAAAAATAAAATAAAGCCCAAATCACAGTTATTCATTGTTTTAAAATTCTGAATAGTTATATTAATTTCAACCTTTATATATATTTTCAGAACGATGATATCCATACCATTCTTTCTAGCTTCTTCAGGAAACTAGAAACATCAATGAAATTAGAAGTTCTATCTTTTTTGGCATTGTCATATATGTACGTGTGTGTGTGTGTGTGTGTGTGTGTGTGTATGTGTATTCAATAAACATGTTATTTATCCATTCTGTATGATACAGTAATTGTGGATACATGATATAATGTAATTGGCAAAACCCAAAATACACTGGAGATTTTCCTGAGAACTAAATTTTATGCTGTTGGCACCGGAGAACACTGTTGGCAATCATCTGTGATCTTTCCACTTCCCAGTTGCTTGCATTCTAGTAGCAACTTCTGTAATTACCTAACTCCAAGTTCTCAGAATGACCATGTAACCTTTTAATTACCTGTATTATATAATATCCTGTGTGAACTACCTAGAATAGCATCTATTTCCCTGATGAATCTGGTCATATGTATTTACTGCCTTTCCCATCTTAGATGTCACTAAAGGGGAGAAAAGTACAAAACCCTAATGGTAGTAAGGAACTGAAAGACAGTCATGAGAATACAAAAGATGTCAATAGATGTATAGATGACAAAGCAGATAAAGAAGTGATAACACATGAAATAGAGTCAACCACAGGTTGCAATATCTAGAAGGTATATAAATATGGCAGACTGAGAGAAAGAAATTGCCTTCCCAGAAAGGCTAAGAATTCCAAAACACGACATATAATGAAGCCAGGAAAGAGTACAGGAGTGACATGGGGAACTGACAATAGGGGTTACAATTACAAGTATCTACGGGTAGAAATAGCCACTATCCAACCCTGCAGGAAAGAGGACACACAGGAGACAGACCTCTCCAGCTTAGAGAAATATTTGAGGATTCTTTATAACTTCACCAAAATAAAACCTTTCTAAATAAAAATAGCTCCAGACAAAAGACTTCCATCATCTGGCATGTTCTGATCCCCCACCCCCCCAGGAAAACCTAATTCATAGCCCCATGACTCCAAAGCAAAGTGCAAGTCAGAGCCCAATCAGCTTTTCATTCCTTAAACTTGAATAAAATTATCATCGTGGCTCATCAGGCATCTGAAGAAAGCTTGCTTTGAAAAAAGACAGTCCCAGATATACAAATAAAGATAAAATAACCCCACGTGAAGCAGAGATAATTTGGAGAACAGAAGAAAATTTGTAAATACCTTTAATAATTATTCTATGAGAGATTTAAGAAAATCTTGATTTCCACCACAAAGTTCTCTCTCTCTCTTGCTCTATCTTTCTCCATCCCACAGTAGATATGCCCACACTACTTTGATAAAATTCTTTTAAATTTGAAGAAGTTACTCTAAAAGGGGAATTTTTAAGTTAATTCAGTTATTTGATTTATCCTCTTCCATCTATTTAGAATTACAACAGAGCTTTGTAAAAACCAACATTTTGGTTGTAAAGACACCTTTTTCTATTTATTCCCATGTGTGGAGACTAAAGCAACTCCATCTTGGTTGCCAGTCAACCATACTGACATCTGATTTACCCCAGTTCCAGAAATGCCTCTAATATTTGTACTTTACCTACTGTTACCATAAATTCTACCCTTTGGTCAAAACAGCCTTGACCATAAATCCTGCCCTTAGGCAGATTTACATAGCATGCTTGCCTTTCCCTGAGGAGCTGATTTCAACTGTCCTACATGTTCCTTCGCTACAGTAAATAATTCCTAGGTCTGGGGCTAACACTGTAGTGAACCACCATCTCCTCTTGCAGCCACCTGGGACCGGGCTATTAAATGTTTTTTGTTTTTTCATTTTTCCTGAGAAGCTAGATATGTCAGCCTCCTTGGCCTCTCAGCTTCCTTGAACTTTGCGGGTAGGTTTGCATAGATCTATTCACTGCAGAACACCATGTAATCTTAGAATTTGGTAATTGGTATCTCAATAGATGCAGAAAAGGCCTTCGACAAAATTCAACACCCCTTCATACTAAAAACTCTGAGTAAACTAGCTATTGATGGAACATTTCTCAAAATAATAAGAGCTATTTCTGACAAACCCACAGCCAATATCACACTGAATGGCCAGAAGCTAGAAGCATTCCCTTTGAAAACCGGCCCAAGACAAGGATGCCCTCTCTCGCCACTCCTATTCAACATAGTATTGGATGTTCTGGCCAGGGCAATCAGGCAAGAGAAAGACATAAAGCATATTCAAACAGGAAGAGAGTAAGTCAAATTGTCTCTGTTTGCAGACAACTTGATCCTACATTTAGAAAACTCCATTTTCTTAGCCCCAAATCTCCTTAAGCTGATAAGCAACTTCAGCAAAGTCTCAGGATACAAAATCAGTGTGCGAAAATCACAAGCATTTCTTTACACCAACAATAGACAAGTAGAGAGCCAAATCGTGAATGGACTCCCATTCACAATTGTTACAAAGAGAATAAAATACAGCTAACAAGGGACATGAAGGACCTCTTCAAGGAGAACTACAAACCACTGCTCAAGGAAATAAGAGAGGACACAAACAAATGGAAAATTATTCCATGCTCATGGATAGGAAGAATTAATATCATGAAAATGGCCATACAGCCCAAAATAATTTATAGATTAAGTGCTATTCTCATCAAACTACCATTGACATTCTTTGCAGAATTAGAAAAAAAACTACTCTAAAATTCATATGGAACCAAAAAAGAGCCCGTATAGCCAAGACAATTCTAAGCAAAAAGAACAAAAATGGAGACATCACACTACCTGACTTCAAACTATACTACAAGCCTACAGTAACCAAAACAGTATGGTACAGGTATCAAAACAGACACATATACCAATGGAACAGAATAGAGACTTCAGATATAAGACCACACATGTACAACCATCTGATCTTCTACAAACTTGACAAAAACAAGCAATGGGGAAAGGATTCCCTGTTTAATAAATGATGCTGGGAAAACTGGCTAGCTATATGCAGAAGACTAAAACTGGACCCCTTCCTTACACCTTATACAAGAATCAACCCAAGATGGATTAATGACTTAAATGTAAAACCCAAAACCATAAAAACCCTAGAAGAAAATCTAGGCAATCCCATTCAGGACATAGGCATGGGCAAAGATTTTATGAGGGAATCACCAAAAGCAATCACAACAAAAGCTAAAATTGACAAATGGGATCTAATTAAAGAGCTTCTGCACAGCAAAAGAAACTGTCATCAGAGTGAACAAGCAACCTACAGAATGGGAGAACATTTCTGCAATCTACCCATCTGACAAAGGTCTACTATCCATAATTTACAAGGAACTTAAACACGTTTACAAGAAAAAAAAAAACAAGAAAATCCATTAAAAAGTGGGCAAAAACATGAACAGACACTTCTCAAAAGAAGACATTCATGTGGACAACAAACATATGGAAAAAAGTGAACATCACGGATCATTAGAGAAATGCAAATCAAAACCACAATAAGATACCATCTCATACCAGTCAGAATGGTGATTAATAAAAAGAAGTCATGAAACAACAGACGCTGGAGAGGCTGTGGAGAAACAGGAACACTTTTTCATTGTTGGTGGGAATGTAATTTAGTTCAACCATTGTGGAAGATAGTGTGGCGACTTCTCAAGGATCTAGAATCAGAAATACCATTTGACCCAGCAATCCCATTACTGGGTATATACCCAAAGGAATATAAATAATTATATTATAAAGATAAGTGCATACGTATGTTTATTGCAGCACTATGTACAACAGCAAAGACATAGAACCACCCAAATGCCCATCAGTGATAGAGTGGATAAAGAAAATATGATACACATAAACCATAGAATACTATACAGCCACAAATAGGAATGAGTTCATGTCCTTTGCAGGGGCATGGATGAAGCTGGAAGTCATCATCCTCAGCAAACTAACACAGGATCAGAAAAGCAAACAGAGATCCATCTCATTCATAAGTGGAAGTTGAACAACAAGAACACGTGGACACAGGGAGGAGAACACCACACACCAGGGCCTGTTGGGTCATGGGGGCGTGAGGGGAGGGAGAGCATCAGGACAAATAGCAAATGCATGCAGGGCTTAAAACCTAGGTGCAGCAAACCACCATGACACATACATACCTGTGTAAGAAACCTGCACGTTCTGCACATGTATCCCAAAACTTAAAGTAAAAAAAAAAAAAAAAAAAAAAAAAAAGAATTTGGTAACTGGGGAGAAAGGAAGAACCTCAATACAGTAATATATTTATGTAAACATTAGGATCCACTCTTATCTATAAAGTGATACTTTACTTTATAAATATTTATTGAGCAAATGCTTTGTCTAATTATGTCAAGTACAGAGAGGTTGGAAAAGGTGTGGGAAGTAGCATCAAGAAGGATATTTGCCCATTTCACAGAGAAAGATTAGTAAAATATGAAACCAACTTTGCAAAGGTTATAACAATGAGAGAAGACTAGCATGGCTGACTCCATCTTGCTTCTAGCTTCACAGGGTGGCTTTCCTTGCTTGTTCCTGGATGTAGGTCAAGCTTGCCAAGGGAGGAATTCAGTTTATAGTTTAACTTTGAAAGAGATTGAGATTGAGAATGAGATTGAAACAATGCTAAAATGGTTGTTATGAAAGCTCCCTTGAAAGTTGTCTGGAAGAGTAAAAATGCTGTATGTGAGGTGCTTAGCACAAAGTCTAAAATATTGTAAGTGCTAAATCAGTAAGTATGACTGATTTTTAATAGATTATTTTTGATGGATAAAGAGGTAGGTAAGTGAGAGTTTCATGGAGGTGATGGCTGGCATAATTTGGAATAATTAAGCCTGAGAATCTACATAGTGATAATAAGTTTGAGGGTTTACAGAAGATACTGCCTTTGAGGAGCATGGATTTTGACAGATGACAGTGATACAGATCAAAGTGCATGTTTACTTTAGGGGTAGGATGGAGTAGGGGTCAGCCATAGACTGGCCTGAGGAGATGTGCCCATGACACAATTGTATACATTATGCCTCTTTTGAACACAAAAATCTGCCTGGAACTACGATACCTAAATGTTCACTATAGTTATCTGAGGACAAATTGATTTTAAGTAATTTTTTCTCTTTGTATATTTATCTAAAATCTTTTAAATAATAATCACATATAATTTTCATAATCAGATAAAAGGAATAAAGCTATTTCCATTTTTAAAAGTTTTTATCCACAAAAGTCAATACTTATGGAGGGTTTACTGTGTACTGAAGGATGCTCTAAATAATTTAACAATATTTATTCATTTTATATTTGAAACAAAACTATAAGGTAAGTTTTATTGTGCATATTTTATGAATGAGGAAAATGAGAACAAATAATAGGTTAAACACATTGCTTAAGGTCATACAGCTAGTAAGGAGAAGAACTAGTACTTGAAGGTGTCTAGCATCTTATGCCTCTTTGTATAACTACATCTTATACTCAAGAGCTCTCGTTGTACTGTTTTCAATTAGAAAAAATCCACACAGCATTAATGATAGGCACAGGCAGCCCCTACTTTGCAATCTTCTTATTTTCCACCCTTCCACTTATAAAATGTAATATTTTCTGATGAAAAACTTCAAGCTTGTTCATTTGACTGTCACTATCAGCATAAAGCTGCATGAACAGCTAGAAATATGCCATTCAAAAACTGTTGAGATGCAGTCTCCTACACAAGTTGCATGTGAAATCAAGTCCCTCTTGTATTATTTCTCCATCTCCTCTTAGATTAAATCAATGGATAACTCATCACCTTTCCTCAAAGGGCCATTTCAAAACACTTCAGTTATATTGGCATCTCTGCTCCCAGTATAAATGTCAGGCCATATCGGGGTTAGATAATGAAATGTGATGCCATCTATTTGCTTGAGTTTTCAAGGGCATTTGGTGAGACTGCTGTTCTATACACCTTATCCATCACCCTATTACTGCCTTGACTGCAAAAGAGTAGGAGTTGCAGGTAATTCTTAATTCTTTTGCCTCTAGGCACAGCCTATGCTGTAATGTAGCAGAGAAAAGAAATACAATAGTGAATAATGCCTAACAAAACTTCAACACACACATTGCATTGCGATTCTTGGGTCTTTTTGGTTTCCTTTTGTGCTTAACTCAAAAGGATTCAGAAAAGCAGATTTTAAGTGTAAGCCTTTTTCTTCCAAGAAGCTTTTAATTCTTCTATTAAGAAATTGGATATGTAAGATAGAATCTATGTTTAATCCAGATTCCTTAGTAGCTAGGCTATTGTAAATATAGTGCAAGTGTGTGTGTCGTATGTGTGTGCGTGTATGTGTGCATGTTTTACATGCACATTCTATATTACATCTTATGGTGATTATTTGTGTGAGTAGTTTACATCACTTTAAACTAGTTACCAATTTTTTTAAATACTGTATTTCCCTATACACAATATATTTTTGCTTGATAGTTGTATTTAGTACATGGAGACATTTTTGAACAATCTTTTGATAAGATAGTAGACCTTTTATAACCAACTCCATTCATTGCAACAAGTTACACTGTTGACCTAGAAAATGAAATGAAATACTCAATTTGGGGTCTAGAATTACTTAATTCAACTAATCTTATCATTATCAACTCTGTTGCATTTTGTAGTGTGCAGCTCCTTTGTAAAGTAAATAATAATAATAATCATCATCATCATCATCATCATCATCTCAGGAAAATGACCAAGAAAATCTGAACTGAAACAACAGTTTTTCTCTTTTATGCTTTTATTAGGTGAGTGATCTCATTCGTAAGCATTACCATGGCTTAATCTGCATAATTTAAATTCCTTCTTTTAGCTAATTTCATTTCCTTCCATATATGCTGATGTGTATTGTTTTATCCTGAGACACAGTGAAAAGGAACCTTGTTGTGCTTTTATCTATTCATATGTTCTTTCTTTTTTTTATTATTATTATTATTATACTTTAAGTTCTAGGGTACATGTGCATAATGTGCAGGGTTGTTACATATGTATACTTGTGCCATGTTGCTGTGCTGCACCCATCAACTCGTCAGCACCCAACTACTCTTCATTTACATCAGGTATAACTCCCAGAGCAATCCCTCCCCCCTCCCCCCTCCCTTAATAGGCCCCGGTGTGTGATGTCCCCCTTCCCGAGTCCAAGTGATCTCATTGTTCAGTTCCCACCTATGAGTGAGAACATGCGGTGTTTGGTTTTCTGTTCTTGTGATAGTTTGCTAAGAATGATGGTTTCCAGCTCCATCCATGTCCCTACAAAGGACACAAACTCATCCTTTTTGATGGCTGCATAGTATTCCATGGTGTATATGTGCCACATTTTCTTAATCCAGTCTGTCACTGATGGACATTTGGGTTGATTCCAGGTCTTTGCTATTGTGAATAGTGCCGCAATGAACATATGTGTGCATGTGTCTTTATAGCAGCATGATTTATAATCCTTTGGGTATATCCCCAGTAATGGGATGGCTGGGTCATATGGTACATCTAGTTCTAGATCCTTGAGGAATCGCCATACTGTTTTCCACAATGGTTGAACTAGTTTACAATCCCACCAACAGTGTAAAAGTGTTCCTATTTCTCCACATCCTCTCCAGCACCTGTTGTTTCCTGACTTTTTAATGATCGCCATTCTAACTGGTGTGAGATGGTATCTCATTGTGGTTTTGATTTGCATTTCTCTGATGGCCAGTGATGCTGAGCATTTTTTCATGTGTCTGTTGGCTGTATGAATGTCTTCTTTTGAGAAATGTCTGTTCATATCCTTTGCCCACTTTTTGATGGGGTTGTTTGTTTTTTTCTTGTAAATTTGTTTGAGTTCTTTGTAGGTTCTGGATATTAGCCCTTTGTCAGATGAGTAGTTTGCAAAAATTTTCTCCCATTCTGTAGGTTGCCTGTTCACTCTGATGGTAGTTTCTTTTGCTGTGCAGAAGCTTTTTAGTTTAATTAGATCCCATTTGTCAATTTTGGCTTTTGCTGCCGTTGCTTTTGGTGTTTTAGACATGAAGTCTTTGCCCATGCCTATGTCCTGAATAGTACTACCTAGGTTTTCCTCTAGGGTTTTTATGGTAGAGATATAGACCAATGGAACAGAGCAGAGTCCTCAGAAATAATACCACACATCTACAGCCATCTGATCTTTGACAAACCTGAGAGAAACAAGAAATGGGGAAAGGATTCCCTATTTAATAAATGGTGCTGGGAAAATTGGCTAGCCATAAGTAGAAAGCTGAAACTGGATCCTTTCCTTACTCCTTATACGAAAATTAATTCAAGATGGATTAGAGACATATGTTCTTTCTATAATCCAGCAGGAAGCTCAATACAGCATTTTACTGTCACACAATTATGTGGTCATCTGTCACCACCTATAAGTTTTCAGAGAAACTGCTCTACTTCTACTTCTCTGAAATTTCTGACACTACTTCAATGGTTATGAACAACAAAATAATAAAATAGGAAAGAAAGTTCGAAAACAAGCAATAGAAAGATAGCATTGCTGTCCTCTCTGGACACAGCTAAATTTTCTCCTCTGATGTTTAATATATTCATTCATATATGTCAACATTTTACTTATTCATTTTCCTCAAGTCTCCTAAACCTAGAAAATATCCTGAGCAGTTCTGTATCTTTCATTGTTAATCCCAGTAATTTGTCCTCTCCCTAAAGTTCAGCATGTTATCTGTAAGGTAAATTGATGTGATGATGTGATAGATGAGAACAGTAGGAAGAAAGATTGGATTGGCCCAGACACACCTTTGCAAATATAAACTAGAACTGAAAGAGAGAGAGGAAAGCTCAGTCTATTTTCTTGAACATCAGGAAGGAAGATGAATTAAAGGGAGTTTTCCTTTAATGTCCTTATAAATTGTTCTATGTCTCAAAATAATAAATGACTGTTACCTATAAATGTAAGAACATGCCCCAAATTTAGAAATTCTAATTGAGTTTAAGAAAGAAAAATTAGAATACCACTGTGTCTTTTTAAAAAATTGTGTTGAAAACGTTAAACACAAAACTACTTTCTTAACAAATGTATATGTGTACCATGGAATACTATGCAGCCATAAAAAAGGATGCGTTTGTGTCCTTTGTAGGGACATGGATGCAGCTGGAAACCATCATTCTCAGCAAACTATCACAAGAACAGAAAACCAAACACTGCATGTTCTCACTCATAGATGGGAATTGAACAATGAGAACACTTGGACACAAAAGCTGTGCCATATTGCCTGTCGTGGGGTGGGGGAAGGGGGGACGGATAGCATTAGGAGATATACCTAATGTAAATGACGAGTTAATGGGTGCAGCACACCAACATGGCACATGTATACATATGTAACAAACCTGCATGTTGTGCACATGTATCCTAGAACTTAAAGTATAATTTTAAAAAACAAATGTATATGTGTACAATACATTGTTGTTGACTATAAGTACAATGTTTTATAACAGATCCCTAGAACTTATTCATCTTGCTTGACTGAAACTTTATGCCCATTGTTTAGTAACTCCCCATTTCTCCCTCCCTCCACCCACTGGTAACCACAACCCAACTCTTCGATTCCATGAATTTGACTATTTTAGATAACTCATATAAGTGGAAACATGCTATGTGTCTTTTTGTAACTCATGTATTTCACTTAGCACAATGTCGTTAAGTTTCATCCATGTTATTGTCACATATGGCAATAGTTCCTGCTTTTATTTTAAGGCTGAATAATAGTCCACTGTTTATATACCATATTTTCTCATCTATTCATTGGTCAATGGACACTTAAGTGGTTTCTAAATCTTAACTACTGTGAATAATCCTACAATGAATATAGGATTGCTAATACATCTTTGAGATCCTGATTTCAATTCCTTTGAATAAATACCCCAGAGTGGGATTGCTGATCATGTAATTCTATTTCTAAACGTTTGGAGGAACTTCATTTGTTTCCCACAAAAGCTGCGCCATATTGCATTCCCACCAACAGTGTGCAAGGGTCCAACTTCTGTACATCCTCGTCAACACTTGCTATTTTCTGTTTTTTTTAAACAGTAGCCATTCTACTATAGCATGTGTTAAGTGATATTTCATTATAGTTTTAATTCATATTTCCTGGATGATTAGTGACACTGAGCATTTCTTAACATATCTGTCGCCCATTTGTATGTCTTCTTTGGAGAAACGTCTATGCAACTCTGTAGCCCATGTTTAAATCAGGTTATTTATTTTATTTTTCTCTCTCTTTTATTTTAACTAATAACCCGAAGGGGTTTATTTTAGATATTTTGGATACTAACCCTTTATCAGATGTACGGTTTGCAAATATTCCCCCCATTCTGTAAATGTCCTTTTCAGTCTGTTGATTCATATCATTATTTTATTAATTATTACTATTATTTGCAACAGGGTCTGGATCTGTCACCCAAGCTGGAGCACAGTGGCCTGATTTCAGCTCACTGCAACCTCTGCCACCTCCCGGGTGCAAGTAATCCTCCCACTTCAGCCTCCCAAGTGGCTGGTACTACAGGTGTGAGCCTACCAAACCTGGCTAATTTTTTCTTTAATTTTTTTGTAGAGAAGAAGTTTCACTATGTTGCCCAGGCTGGTCTTGAACTCCTGAGCTCAAGCAATTCACCCATGAGATTTTTAGTTTGATATAGTCTTATTTGTTTATTTTTGTTTTTGTTGCCTGTGCTTTTGATGTCACATCCATGAAACCATTGCCAAGACCTATGTCATGAAGGTTTTCTTCTAGTAGTTTTATAGTTTTGGTCTTTAATCTTTAAGACATTTCAAGTTGATTTTTGCATATGATGTAAGATAAGCATCCAGTTTCATTCTTTAATATGAATATCCAGTTTTCCCAGTACCATTTGTTGAAGAGACTCTCCAATCTCTATTGTGTATTCTTGACACCCTTATCAAACATCAGTTGACTGTTGCTATAGACTGGATGTTGGTGTCACCCCAAATCCATATGTTGAATCTTTGTCTCCCTAAATCTACATGTTGAATGTCATTAGGAGGCGGGGACTTCCGGAGATGATTAGGTCATAAAAGTGGAGACTTCGTGAATAAAAGACATCCGAGAGGAATGCTTCACCTTTCCACCACGTGAGACACAGTGAGAAGGCACTAACTATGAGGAAGCAGTCCCTCAGTACCTGTGCCTCAATTTTGAACTTCCAAATTTCTGGAACTGTGAGAAATTTATTTCTGTTGTTACAAGCTACCCAGTTTATGGTATTTTGTTATAGTAGCCCAAATAGAATAAAACAACCAAGTATGCATATTTATTTCTGGATTCTCTTATGTTCCATTGGTCTATATGTCTGTTTTAATGGCAGTATCATACTGTTTTGATCTCTGTGGTCTTGTAATATATCTGGAAATCCGGAAATGTGATGTCTCTAGCTTTATTCTTTTTTTCAAGATTGATTTGGCTATTTCTTGACTTGCAGCTCCATGTAAATTTTAGAGGTTTTTTTTTCTCTTTCTGTAAAAAATGGCATTGAGATTTGGATACAGATTGCATTGAATCTGTAGATTTCTTCTAGTAGTATGGACATTTTAACAATATTAAGTCTTCTAATCCATGAACATACAATGTCTTTTGATTTGCTTAGTATCTTTCATCAGTGTTTTGTAGTTTTTAATACACAAATCTTTCACCTCCTTAGTTAGGTTTAGGTGTATTACTAAATTATTTTATTCTTTTTGGCACTAGTTTGGATGGCATTGTTTTCTTAATTTCCTTTCAGATAGTTTGTTGTTAGTGTATAGAAATGCAACTGATTCTGGTATGTTGATTTTGTACTCTGTGATTTCATTAAATTCATTTGTTAGTTCTAACAGTTTCTTAATTGAATCTTTAGAGTTTTCTATATATATAGGATCATGTTGTCCACAAACAGGGAAAATTTTATTTCTTCTTTCCCAATTTAAATGCCGTTTTACTTTTTTTCTTACCCAATTGCTCTGGTTAGGGCTTCAAGTACCCTGTTGAATAGAAGCAGTGAAAGTGGGCATCCTTGTCTTGTTTCTAATCTTAGAGGAAAAGCCTTCATTCGGTTTTTCACCACTGAGTATGATGTTAGTGATGGGTATTTAATATATGACTTTTATTATGATGAGGTATATAATATTTGTATTTGTATTTGACATAATCTATTACTAGTTTGAGTTTTTAATTAAAAGATGTTGAATTTTGTCAAACCCTTTTTCTGTATCTTGAGATGATCACATGTTTTTAAGCTTTATTTTGTTAAAGTGGCATATCATATTAATTTTTACACACTGAACCATTCTAACATTCCAAGTATAAATCCCATTTGGTCATGGTGTATAATCCCCTTAATGTGCTCTTGGATTCAGTTTGCAGGGGTTTAGTTGAGGAATTTGTATGTTCATTTTTCAGGGATATTGGCCTATAGTTTTGTTTTCTTGTGGTGCTTTTATCTGACTTTGGTATCAAAGTAATGAATTTGGACATGTTCTCTCCCCTTCAATTTTTTGAGAAGTTTTAGAAGAATTAGTATAAATTTTTCTTTAACCGTTTGCTAGAATTTCACCAGTGAAGCCATCTGGTACTGGGCTTTTCCTTCTTGGGAGCTTTGTAATAACTATTTCAGTATCTATACTAGTTATAGGTCTGTTCGGACTTTCTGCTTCCTCATAATCCAGTCTCAGTTGGTTGTATGTTTCTAGGAATTTATTCATTTCTTCTAGGTTATCCAGTTTGTTGGCATATAATTGTTTATAGTTATCTCTTATGATTCTTTCTTATTTTGTGGCATCATTTGTGATTTCTCTTCTTTCATTTCTGATTGTTTTATTTGAGGCACGGCTCTTTTTTATTTCCTAGTTAGTTTACCTAAGGTTTTGCCAATTTAGTTTATATTTATTTAAAAAAAAAAACAGTAAAACCAATTCCTAGTTGTCTTATGTTATTTTTCTATTATTTTTGAATTTTCTGTTTTATGTATTTCTGCTCAAATCTTTGTTAATCCTCTTTCTGCCTAATTTGACCTTAGTCTGTTATTATTGTTCTACTTCCTTGAGATATAGTATTAAATTGTTTAAGATTTTTTCCTTTTAAATTTTAATTTCTTTAGCAAATGGGACGCATTCTTCAATTGGTACACAAAGCCATCTAAAAAGAATAAAGAATCGAAGATTACCACATTAAAAGCTGCCTTACAGAAGACAAATTAAGACTTAAGTCTGTAAGGAAGTCTTTTTCACAATATTATTAAAAGTCTTGTTCACAAATATTATTCAAAAATCTTAAAAGTCTTTTTCACAAATATTATTCAAAAGATTTAGCCATCTGGGCAAAAAATCTTGTTCCATTGGCCAGTAAAACAATTTGGATCCAGATATTTAAAACAAACAAACAAACAAAAAAAACCTTTTATTTTAGGTTCAGAGATACACGTGCAAGTTTGTTATATAGGTAAGCTTGTGTTATGTGAGTTTGTTGTACAGATTATTTTGTCATCCAGTTGCTAAGCCTAGTTTCCATCTTTGTGTCCATGTGTTCTCATCATTTCGCTCCCACTTATAAGTGAGAACATGCAGTAAGAACATGCAGTATTTAGTTTTCTGTTCCCGCATTAGTTTGCTAAAGACAACAGCCTCCAGCTCTATCCATGTTCCTGCAAAGGACATGATCTCATTCCTTTTTATGGCTGCATAGTATTCCATGGAGTACATGTGCCACAATTTATTTACTCAGTTTACCATTGATAGGCATTTAGATTGATTCCATGTCTTTGCTGTTGTGAATAGTACCGCAGTGAACATATGTGTGCATGTGTCTTTATGATGAAACAGTTTCTATTCCCTTGCGTATACATCCAGTAATGGGATTGCTGGGTTGAAAGGTAGTTCTGTTTTTAGCTCCTCGAGGAATTGCCACACTACTTTCCACAATAGTTTAAGTAATTTACACTCCCACCAACAGTGCATAAATATTTCCTTTTCTCCACAAGCTCACCAGTATCTATTTTCTGACTTTTTAATAATAGCCATTCCGACTGATGTGAGATGGTATCTCGTGGTTTTGACTTGCATTCCTCTAATGATCAGTGATATTGAGTTTTCATATGCTTGTTAGCTGCACGTACTTGTTTTGAAAAATGTCTGTTCATGTCCTTTGCCTACTTTTTAATGGGTTGTTTCTTATAAATTTAAGTTCCTTATAGATGCTTCATATAAGACCTTTGTCAGATGCATAGTTTGCAAATACTTTCTCCCATTCTGTAGGTCATCTATTTTCTCTGTTGGTACTTTCTTTTGCTGTGAGGAAGCTCTGTATTTAATTAGATCCCATGTATCATTTTTTTTTTTGCTTTTGTTGCAATTGCTTTAGATATATACATCATAGAATCTTTGCCAGTTCCTATGTCTGGAATGGTATTGCTTAGGTTGTCTTCCAGAGCTTTTATAGTTTTGAGCTTTAAGTCTCTAATCCATCTTGAGATAATTTTTATGTATAGTTTACTGAATGGGTCCAGTTTCGATCTCCTGCATATCGCTAGCCAGTTTTCCAAGCATCATTTATTGAATAGGGAGTCCTTTCCTCTTTGCTTTGTCTAAGATCAGATGGTTGTAAGTGTGCAGCCTTATTTCAGGGCTCTCTATTCTGTTTCATTGGTCTACATATCTATTTTTATACCAGAACTGTGTTTTCTTGGTTACTGTAGCCCTGTAGAATAGTTTGAAATCAGGTAGTGTGATGCCTCCAGATTTGTTCTTTTTTGTTCTCCTCACTTAGTATTGCCTTGGCTGTTTGGTATTGCCTTGCCCTTCATTTCTTTCTCTTGCCTGATAGCTCTGGCCAGGACTTACAATACTGTGTTGAATAGGAGTGGTGAGAAAGGGCATCTTTGTCTTGTGTTGGTTTTCAAGTGAAATGCTTCAAGCTTTTGCCCATTCAGTATGATGTTGGCTGTGGGTTTGTCATAGATGGCTCTTATTTTTCTGAGGTACATTCTTTCAACACGTAGGTGGTTGAGGGTTTTTAACATGAAGAAGTGATTAATTTTATCAAAAGCCTTTGTGCATCTATTACAATAGTCATGTGGGTTTTGCATTGGTCCTGTTTATGTGATGAACCACATTTATTGATTTGTGTATGTTGAAATAACCTTGCATCCCATGGATAAAGCCAATTTATTGTGGTGGATTAGTTTTTCAATGTGCTCCTGGTTTCATTTTCTAATATTTTGTTGAAGATTATTGTATGAATGTTCATCAAGAATGCTAGCCTGAAGTTTTCTTTTTTTATTCCTGTGTCTTTGCTGGGTGTTTTTTTGTTATTTGTTTTTCTTAATCAGGATGATGCTGGCCTCACAGAATGTGCTGGGGAGGAATCCCGCCTCCTTAATTTTTTGGAATAGTTTTGATAAGAATGATTCCAGCTCTTCTTTGTACATCTAGTAGAATTTGGCTGTGATCTGAATGGTCCTGGACTTCTTTTGTTTGGTAGGCTATTTACTGAAAAATTTACTGATCCAATTTCAGAGTTTGTTATTGGTCTGCTTAGGGATTCAATTTTTTCCTGGTTCAGTCTGTGAGAGTGTATCTGTCCAGGAATTTGTCAATTTTTCTAGATTTTCTAGTTTGTGTGCATAGTACACAAACCATCATAGCAATCTCTGATGGTTATTTGTATTTTTATGGGGTCAGTGGTAATTACTGTCTTATTTTTAAAATTGTGTTTATTTCTCTCTTCTTTATTAGTCTAGCTAGCAGTCCATCTGTCTTATTAATTTTTCAGAAACACAGCCCCTGGATACATTGATCTTTCGAATAGATTTTCATGTCTCAATCTCCTTCAATTCAGCTCTGATTCTTGTTATTTACTGTCTTGTGATAGTTTTGGGGTTGGTTTACTTTTGCTTCTCTAGTTCATTTAGTTGTGATGTTAGGCTGTTTATTTTAAATCTTTCTAACTTTTTGATGTGAGCATTTAGTGATATAAATTTCCCGGTTAACATTGCCTTAGCTGTGTCCCAGAGATTCTGGTATATTTTATCTTTGTTCTCATTAGTTTCAAGGAACTTCTTGATTCCTGCTTTAATTTCATTATTTACCTAAAAGGCATTCAAAAGTGGGTTGTTTAGTTTCCATGTAATTGTATAGTTTTGAGCAATTTTCTTAGTCTTGATTTCTACTTTTATTGCACGGTGGTTCAAAACAGTGGTTGGTTATGACTTTGTTTCTTTTGCTTAGGATTGTTTTAAGTCTGATTATGTGATCAACTCTAGAATGAGTGCCACTTGGTGATGAGAAGGATGCATATTCCGTTGTTTTTGGGTGGAGAGATATGTAGATATCTATTAGGTCCATTTGGTCCAGTGTTGAGTTCAAGTCCTGAATATCTTTGTGAATTTTCTGCCTCAGTGATCTAATACTGTCAGTGGGGTGTTGAAATCTCCCACTATGGAAGTACAATTCTCTTTGAAGATCTCTAAAAACTTGCTTTATAAATCTGGTTGCTCCTGTGTTGGGTGCATTACATATTTAGGATAGTCAGCTTTTCTTGCTGAATTAAAACCTTTACCATTATGTAATATCCTTCTTTATCTTTTCTGAGCTTTGTCAGTTTAAAGTCTGTTTTGTCTGAAATTAGGATTGCAACCCCTGCTTTTTTTTGCTTTGCATTTTTTGGTAGATTTTTCTCCATCTCTTTATTTTGAGCCTATGGGTGTCACCTCATGTGAGATGGGTCTTGTAAAGACAGTATACCATTGGGTTTTTCTTCGTTATTTAGCTTGCCACTCTGTGCCTTTAATTGGGGGCATTTAGGCCATTTACATTGAAGGTTAGAGTTAATTTGTGTGGGTTCGGTCCTGTCATCATTTTGCTAGGTGGCTATAATGCAGACTCGTTTGTGTGGTTGCTTTATAGTGTCCCTGGTCTGTGTATTTACGTGTGTATTTGTAGTGTCTGATAATGGTCTTTCCTTTTCATATTTAGTGCTTCCTTCGGTTTTTGTAAGGAAGGTCTGATGGTAAGGAATTCTCTCAGCTTTGTTTGTCTGAAAAGGATCTTATTTCTTTTTTGCTTATGACACTTCGTTTGGGCAGATATGAAATTCTTGGTTGGAATATCTTTTTTTGAAGAATGTTTAATATAGTCCCGCAATCTCTCTGGCTTGTAGAGTTTCTGCTGAGAGGTCTGCTGTGTCAGAAGGATGTCCCTTTGTAGGTGGCCTGTCCTTTCCCTGTACCTACCTTTAACATTTTTTTCTATCATTTCAAACTTGGAGAATCTGATGATTATCTGTCTTGGGAATGATCTTCTTGTGAAGTCTCTTATGGGGGTTATCTGCATTCCTGAGTTTAAACGCTGGCCTCGCTAGCTAGGTTGAGGAATTTCTCATGGATGATATCCTGAAACATGTTTTCCAAGTTTTTTCCATTCTCTCTCTTTCAGGGATGCCAATGAGTCATAGATTTGGTCTCTTTATATAATCCCATATTTCTTGGAGGTTTTGTTTGTTCATTTTTATTCTTTTTTCTTTATTCTTGTCTGACTATTTTATTTCAGAAAACCAGTCTTCAAGCTCTGAGGTTCTTTCCTCAGGTTGGTCTATTCTGCTGTTAATACTTATGATTAAATTATGAATTTTTGTACTGTGTTTTTTCAGCTCTATCAAGTTGGTTACATTCTTTTCTATACTGAGTATTTTGTTTGTCAGCTTCTGTACTATTTTATTGTGATTCCTAGCTTCCTTAGATTGGTTTCAACATTCTTCTGAATCTTGATGATCTTCATTTCTATATATATTTTGAATTTTATTTCTGTCATATCAGCCACCTCAGCCCAGTTGATAACTCTTGCTGGAGAACCAGTATGATCATTTGGAGGAAAGAAGACACTCTGGCTTTTTGTGTTGTTAAGAGTTCTTACACTGTTTTTTCCTCATCTTTGTGGTCTGATGTTCCTCCAATCTTTGAAATTGCTGTCCTTTGGATTTTTTTCTTTTGTTCTATTTCATGGCCTTGGGTGTTTGATGATGGCATAAGGTGGGTTCAGTTGACTGGCTCAATTTCTGGAAGATTTTAGGGAGTCAGGACTCAACTCAGGACTCGTGGACTGCGTGCTGTTACCCTGGGGGACCGGCATCAGCCCCCAACTTTGTTTTCTGGCTCCTCAAGGTTAGGAACCTGCTGCACTGGAGGGGCCGAGTTGCTTCTGGACTGTTGGTCACAACAGTCTGATGGGTGGCGCCAGACAAAGAGCTTCATAGGGCACAGGCAGCAGAATCTGTTCCCATTTGCATGTGCCAGCAGTAGTGACAGTGGCAACACAGCAGGGTGCATGCTTGTTGGATGTGGCAGGGTGCTAGCAGGTGCTGGGGTGCTGGCCTCTGTGTGGGCATTCACAGCAGCAGTGGTGGCCACATGGTGTGGGGGCAGGGACCCCCATCAGTGACTGTGTGTGCATGCGTGATGGTGGTGCTGTTAGCATGGGGTTGGAGTGCTGATGGACACAAGATTGTGGACCCTCTGTGTGTTTTCTTGCAGGCAGTGGTGGCTGCTCAAGGAAGAGGTGACTCTGCTGTTCTCTGTGCCTAGTTTCACACTGCTGGCAGTGTTGGCACCAGAGTAGAATGCTGACAAAGGCGGGGCTCGTGGGCTCTGTGCCACCCAGTGCTCTAACAATGGTGGTTTAGTGGGGTGGTGGCAACAAGGTGCACTCATGCAGGCAGCAGCGGCATGGTAGGATGCATGCATGCACATATTCTTGTAGGGTAAGGAAGGTAAAGTCTGTCAATGCAAATACATGGTGGCAAAGCGATGTGGGGGTGGCCATTGGTGAGTACGTGAAAGCCAAGGAGCATGGGGAAGGACACAGTTGTGGGAGGCCACAAGCATGCTGGTGTCTGCAGGGACTGCTATGCTGGAGCACTCTGCCAGTCAGGCCTGACCCACTAGTTCAGGAGCTACAATGTGGGCCCCAGGAGGTACCTGGGGACTGCACTGCAAACAGCTGCAGCCAGGCTGGGGCCTCTGCAGAGGCCAGCAGACCAAGGGGTACTCAAGGTGGACTGTCATTTCATGGGCAAGACCACCCTGCAGAGTTCAGGTGACAGTTTCCCTAGGGCTACAGTCGTCCTATGGAAACACGTCTAGCTCAGGGAGATGGGCGTCTCTGGCCATGCTCCACTATAGGTGCTCCCACTCCAAACCCTTTGGGCTCTGCACTGGCTGGACTTCTGTTTCTTCCACTTCTCTAAGCAGCTCTCCCTGCCAATTCAAATGTCCGTGGTGGTTGAAGGGTTTCTCCATGCCAGGATTTCAGAGATCCATGCAAGAGTGGATCGCTCCTGGACTATTCCACTCACCCCTACTCCAGAAGTCACTGCGGCAGGAACCGGTCCTGGTGTGCACCAGCATTGTGCAGGGTTCCCAGCTTCCTCCCTCTGCAGCCCAGCTGTGTCTTCCCTCTGTCTGCCCTCAATACCTTCCCTGTGAAGATCTGCTAGGAGTGTGCCAATCTCTCTGATATCCCAGTCCTTTGGTGGGAGATGTTCCTTCTGGCTGCATCTAGTTGACCATCTTGCCTCCTTCCTGATCCAGATATTCTCTAGTCCAGAGACTTACTGGCTTGCAAAATGTTTTTGCATTTTTCTTGGATTCCAATCTCCCTTTCCTTGAAAGTTTATGTGTTTTATGTTCCATAGATAGCCTTTCTCAACAAAATCAGAGTTGTGCTCTCTGGGTGAGTCTGTTAAATTAAAATCCTCTCTTCTTTTTTAATATAGGCATTTATCACCATGAACTTCCCTCTTAGCCGTGCTTTAGTTGCATCCTGTAAGTTTTAGTATATTTTGTTTTCATTTTCATTGGTTGCAAGGGATTTTTTTTTTATTTTTATTTCTTCTAAAAAAACAAAAACAAAAACAGGATATATGTTCAGAACATACAGGTTTGTTACATAGGTATACATGTGCTATGGTGGTTTTCTGCACCTGTTGACCATCCTCTAAGTTCCCTCCACTCAATCTCCTCCCCAGAACAGGCCCTGGTGTGTGTTGTTCCCTCTCTCTGTCCATGTGTTCTCAATGTTCAACTCCCACTTATGAGTGAGAACAAGCGGTGTTCAGTTTTCTGTTCCAGTGTTAGTTTTTGAGGATGATGGCTTCCAGCTTCATCAATGTTCCTGCAAAGGATATTATCTCATTCCTTTTAATGGCTGCATAGTATTCCATTGTGTATACATACTACATTTTCTTTAACCAGTCTATCATTGATGGGCATTTGGGTTGGTTCCATGTCTTTTCTATTGTAAATAGTGCTGCAATAAACATACATGTGCATGTATCTTTGTAGTGGAATCATTTATATTCCCATGGGTATACACTAAGTAATGGGATTGCTGGGTCAAATGGTATTTCTGGTTCTAGATCCTTGAGGAATTGCCATACTGTCTTCCACAATGGTTGAACTAATTTACATTCCCACCAAAAATGTAAAAGCATTCCTATTTCTCCACAACCTTGCCAGCATCTGTTGTTTCCTGACATTTTAATAATTGTCATTCTGATTGGCGTGAGATGGTATCTCATAATGGTTTTGATTTGCATTTCTCTGATGATCCAAGACATTGAGCTTTTATCATGTTTGTTGGCAATGTAAATGTCTTCTTTTGAGAAGTATCTGTTCATATCCTTTGCCCACTTTTTGATAGGGTTGTTTATTTCTTGTAAATATGTTTAAGTTCCTTGTAAATTCTGGGCATTAGACCTTTGTCAGATAGGTAGATTGGAAAAATTTTCTCCCATTCTGTAGGTTCACTCTGATGACAGTTTCTTTTGCTATGCTGAAACTCTTTAGTTTAATTAGATCCTATTTGTCAATTTGCCTTTTGTTGCAATTGCCTTTGGTGTTTTTGTCATGAAGTCTTTGCCCAAGCCTATGTCCTGAATAGTATTGCCTACGTTTTCTTCTACTTTTTTTATGGTTTTGGGTTGTACATTTAAGTCTTTAATCCATCTTGAGTTAAATTTTCTATAAGGTGTAAGGAAGGGGTCCAGTTTCTGTTTTCTGCTTTTGGCTAGCCAGTTCTCCCACCACCATTTACTGAATAGGAGATCCTTTCCCCATTGCTTGTTTTTGTCAGGTTTGTCAAAGATCAAATGGTTGTAGATATGTAGTGTTATTTCTGAGATCTCTTTTCTGCTCCATTGGCCTATGTGTCTGTTTCAGTACCAGCACCATGCTGTTTTGGTTACTGCAGCCTTGTAGTATAGTTTGAAGTCAGGTAATGTACTGCCTCCCGCTTTGCTTTTTTTGCTTGGGATTGTTTTTGCTATCTGAAGTCTTATTTGAATCCATATGAAAATTAAAATAGTTTTTTTCCAATTCTGTGAAGAATGTCAATGATAGTTTGATGGGAATAGCGCTGAATTTATAAATTACTCTGGGCAGTGTGGTCATTTTCACGACATTGATTCTTCCTATCCATGAGGATGAAATGTTTTCCCATTTGTTTGTGTCCTCTCTTATTTCCTTGAGCAGTGGCTTGTAGTTCTCCTTGAAGAGGTCCTTCACATCCCTTGTTAGCTATATTCCCAGATGCTTTATTCTCTTTGTAGTGATTATGAATGGGAGTTCATTCATGATTTGACTCTCTGCGTTGCTCTCCTGTTTTTGGTGTAAAAGAATGCTTGTGATTTTTGCACACTGATTTTGAATCTTGAGACTTTGCTGAAATTGCTCATGAGTTAAGAAATTTTGGGGCTGAGATGATGGGGTTTGATAAATATAAAATCATGTTGTCTACAAACCGAGACAATTTGACTTTCTCTCTTCCTATTTGATCACCCTTTCTTTCTTTCTCTCGCCTGATTGCCCCGGTCAGAATTTCCAATACAATGTACCAGTCTTGTCTTGTACGAGTTTTCAAAAGGAATGCTTCCAGGTTTTTCCCATTCAATATGACATTGACTGTGGTTTTATCATAATTAACTGTCATTATTTTGAGAAATGTTCCATCAACACCTAGCTTATTGAGAGTTTTTAACATGAAGGGATGTTGAATTTTAATAAAGGCCTTTTCTGCATCTACTGAGATAATCATGTGGTTTTTGTCTTTGGTTGTGTTTATGTCATGGGTTACATTTATTGATTTTTCATATGTTGAACCAGCCTTTCATCTCAGGGATGAAGCTGGCTTGGTGGTGATGAATAAGTTTTTTGATATGCTGCTGGATTTGGTTTGCCAGTATTTTATGAGGATTTTCGCATGGATTTTCAACAGGGATATTGGCCTGAAGTTTTCCTTTTTTGTTGTGTCTCTTACCAGTTTGGGTATCAGGATGATGCTGGCTTCATAAAACAAGTTAGGGAGAAGTCCCTCCTTTTCAATTGTTTCTAATAGTTTCAGAAGGAATGGTACCAGTTCCTCTTTGCATTTCTGGTAGAATTCAGCAGGGAATCAATCTGGTCCAGATTTTCTTGGTTGGTAGGCCATTAATTACTGCCTCAATTTTAGAGCTTGTTATTGGTCTATTCAGGAATTTGACTTCTTCCTGGTTTTGTCTTGGTAGGGTGTGTGTGTTCAGAAATTTATCCATTTCTTCTAGATTTTCTAGTGTATTTGCAAAGAAGTGTTTATAGTATTCTCTGATGGTAGTCTGTGTTTCTGTGGGATTAGTCTTGATATCCCCTTTATCATTTTTTATTGTGTCTATTTGATTCTTCTCTCTCTTATTCTTTATTAGTCTAGCTAGTGGTCTATTTTGTTAGTTTTTTTTGTTTTTGTTTTTGTTTTTTACCCAAGAAAACCAGCTCCTGAATTTGTTTATTTTTTGGAGAGTTTTTGGTGTCTCTTACTTCCTTCAATTCTTCTCTGATCTTAGTTATTTATTGTTTTCGGCTAGCTTTTGGATTAGTTTGCTCTTGCCTCTCTAGCTCTTTTATTTGTGATATTAGGGTGTCAATTTGAGATCTTTCTAGCTTTCTTATGTGGGCATTTAGTGCTATAAATTTCCCTCTTAATACTGCTTTAACTGTATCACAGAGATTCTGGTATGTTGTCTCTTTGTTCTCACTGGTTTCAAAGAACTTCTGGATTTCTGCCTCAATTTCATTATTGAACCAGGAGTCATTCAGGAGCAGATTATTCAATTTCCATGAAATTGTGTGGTTTTTGAGTGAGTTTCTTAATCCTGAGTTCTAATTGATTGTACTGTTGTCTGAGATACTATTATGATTTCAGTTCTTTTGCATTTGCTGAGGAGAGTTTTACTTAAAGTTATGTGGTCAATTTTAGAATAAGTTCCACGTGGCACTGAGAAGAATATATATTCTATTCATTTGGGGTAGAGAGTTCTGTAGACGTCTGCTAGGTTCACTTGATCCAGTGCTGAATTCAAGTCCTGAATATCCTTGTTAATTTTGTGTCTCGTTGATCTAATATTGACAGTGGGGAGTTAAAGTCTCCCATTATTATTGTGTGGGAGTCCAAGTTTTCTTACAGGTCTCTCAGAACTTGTTCTATGAATCTGGGTGCTCCTATATTGGGTGCATATATATTTAGAATAGTTAGCTCTTCTTGTTGAATTGTTCCCTTTACTATTATGTAATGCCCTTCTTTGACTTTTTTGATCTTTGGTGGTCTAAAGTCTGTTTTGTCAGAGACTAGGATTGCAACCCTTGCCCTTTTTTTGCTTTTTTTTTTTCTTTCCATTTGCTTGGTAAATTTTTCTCCATCCATTTATTTTGAGCCCATGTGTGTCTTTGCATGCAAGATGGGTCTCCTGAATACAGAACATGAATGGGTCTTGAATCTTTATCCAATTTGCCAGTCTGTGTCTTTTAATTGGGGCATTTCACCAATTTACATTTAAAGTATTGTTATTTGTGAATTTGATCCTGTCATTATGATACTATTTGGTTATTTTGCACACTAGTTGATGCAGTTTCTTCACAGTGTCAGTGGTCTTTATATTTTGGTGTGTTTTTGCAGTGGCCAGTACTGGTTTTTCCTTTCCATATTTAGTACTTCTTTCAGGAGCTCTTGCAGGGCAGGCCTGGTAGTAAGTAAATCCCTCAGCATTTGCTTGTCTGGAAAGGATTTTATTTCTCCTTCACTTATGAAGTTTAGATTGGCAGGATATGAAATTCTGCTTGAAAATTCTTTTCCTTAAGAATGTTGGTCCTCAATCTCTTCTGGCTTGCGCAGTTTCTGTTGAGAGGCCTGCTGTTAGTCTGATGGGCTTCTCTTGTCCCTGTGGACAATTCCTCAATGCACAAGAAAGTGACTAACAAAAGTCTTCTCAGGTTCTTTTTTGTTTGTAGAGGTTAATGAAAGTTTGAGTAAAGTAACTTCATCAGGATCATAGGCACTACTTTACATCTTTTTTTTCCTTCTTACCAAGGGAGAGTTCTCATCCACTCTCCACTCCTCACTAAAGCAGTACCTACTGCAATATTACACAAAGTGGTTTACTTCACAATTCAGTCTCTGAAAGGGACGTTTCCTCTCATCTTTGTGCAATATTACACAAAGTGGTTTACTTCACAATTCAGTCTCTGAAAGGGACGTTTCCTCTCATCTTCTTCACCCTCCCTGTTAGGGAATGAATGTTTTTCTGCCCCCCAAAATTCATATGTTGAAATTCTAACCTTTAGTGTGATGACATTAGGAGGTGGGGCCTTTGGGAGGTAATTAGGTAATGAAGGCAGGGTCCTAATAAATGGGATTCATACCCTTATAAGAAGAAATCACAAATCCTGCTTCCTCTCTCTGTTATCCACGATGTAAGGATATAACAAGAAGACACCCACCTGCAAACCAGGAAGGGTGCCCTTACTAGACATTGAATCTGCCAGCACATTAATCCTGGATTTCCCAGCCTCCGGAACTGCAAGACAAATATTTGTTCCTTAAGCCACCTAATCTATAGTAATTTATTACAGCAGCCCAAACTGACTAGGACACTATTTCTCCTCACATAGGGCCCAACACCATTTTTCCTCCTTATCTTACTGAGTGACTACTCTAGTGCAGAGGTTATCTGATCCATTACATGCTTTAGTTTCGGAAATTGACCAGAAAGTTACAGGCATCATTTGTGCTCACAACTCATTGGCTAGATCTAGTAGCATGGCCCCACCCAAACACAAGGGAGCCAGGAAGTGCAATTCTACTTTGTGTCTGGAATGAGGTGGAATGTCACATATCTGGGTATCAGCACTAGTGCTGCCACACTGCCCTCTTGTTCTTTATTTTGTGTCATTCTCTCTCCTACTCATTCTTGCCATGCTGGCCTCCCATCAGTTCTTCAGTTCCTCATGTGATCTTTGGGCATGCTGCTCTCTCTACAAAGATTTTCTTCCTCCCACCTTGACTGACACCTTCTGATTTCTCAGGTCATAGCTAAAATATTTTCTTCTCAGAGAAGCTTGCTATAACACCTCTCCACCCTCAATCTGAGGTAGCCCCCTCTATTACTGTTTTTCAAAGCTCTCTGGTCTATTTATTTTGCAGCCCTCATGTTCATTTGCAATTATATGGCTGATGTGTTCACCTGATTAAGTCATGTCAGTCCCCCCCACTTCACTGTAAATGCCCTAAAAGAAGTGATCAGGCTCATTTTATTTACCACCTTGAATATACTTGATGCCTCGCTTGCAGTTGGACAATATATATTTGCTGAATAAATAAATGAACCCAGGACCTTTTAGTGGCCCACCTCAAGTAACTTTAGAATTACACTTCTCTCTCACCTTATACCCATGAATTATATTAGACAGCACCATATATGACATGAGTTACACATTTGACAAGCTTTATTGAGTAGCAAATACAAAGAAAACAAGCAATAAGTAAAAGATAGGTTAGGCTGTAGCAAAAACACTCAACAGTGAAAAGCAAAAGAAGCCACTCATGATTTTAATAACGTAAAACTCTACAAAATCTAATATTCTCTCAAAGCAAACTTGGCACAATAAATTTGTATGGGAAAGCCTGAGCTTGGTCATCAGATGTAATCATCAAGGAAGACTGCACACAATATGGAAGATAGAGAAGTAGACTTTCATAATAAGATATAACACCTGAGAAGTTTTTTAGTTTTTCTGTTTGTTTGTTTTTCAAAATAGAGTCATTAGCCCCAATTTGTGTAGCCCTTACTCACTTCCTGGGCCTCAGAAATACTGCTTCCTATTATACAGCTGTTCCCAAAAAGTTTCAAGATAAATAAAGTACACATAGAACTGTTTAAGGAAGTTCCCTTAGAACTTTAAGTAAGTCTTAATAATGGGCTTGTTCCTTGCCAATTGCTTATCTTTAGTAACTCTACGGTTTTGGTCTGGCCTGGTGGGAGCCAAAGGTTAGATTTTACCATTTGTCAAGGTGACAGCTCTTGACCCCATTTAGCTTTTAACCTTTTGGTTTATTAGAAATTCTCTCTAAAGTCTATGCCAGTTTTTTTCATTGTAAATTGCAAACAGAGGCGTCTCTGGCTGATGTTCTATAAAACAAGAAATCAAGCTTTAGGCCCAGTTATTTTTTATATTGTTCAGTTTTTCATACCTTATTGCCTTGTGAAACATTCATGAGGAATAATACATGAACAGCTTTAGATTTTACCCATGAGTTCATGTGAACCAGATTTGGTAATATGCTAAGCAGACTAGACAAGAAATAAGCCCCTTATTTGATGATTAATACAGCTCTAAGAGTAAGCACAGAAATTGTGTTTTATACATCAGAGAGAAATTTTCAGTGGAATGCCAAAGGGATTTGCTGTGATACCATTTCTTTTATAATTGTAACTGAATTATTTACATCACTCTTATATAAGCTTGATGAATTCTCCCTATTTACAGAGATTATAAATATGACATTTTATGTCAGTGATTCTTCGCATCTTAGTGTGTGTGTGTGTGTGTGCATGCACACGCATGTGTGTGTGTGCATGCACACGCATGTGTGTGTGTGAGAGAGAAATATGGGCCTGTTTGAGAATTTGGCAAAAGTGACTGGTCTTCTTTCCAGAAAAAAAAAATCTGCATATACCACTTCCCCTCCAAAATTTACATACAATTTGAAGATATTCAGTGACCCACTTGAAGTACATGTGGGGAAAAGAAAACAAAACAAGCTACAGAGCAACTATTTAAAAGAACATTTTAAATCAATGTTCCAAACATGTAACTCTCTTAAAGTTTGTTACACAGAGCTAATTCTATTAAGTAACTGTTAATCCTGCACACCTACATAGTGATCCGCCTTGGTTAGTCAGCAGTCATGTATTATTACCAAAATATTAAACAGTTTCTGTCCCGGTGGATAAATAATTACTACTTTGAACTCCCCCAAGCCCTCAACTGTTAGCTTGCCCCATCAGCCAGATAATTAGGACCATGTAATGATCCAGCAATGAGGAAATTTAGGCCTGATTGATATAATAGGAGCCTCCAGGATGCAGTGCCTACACAAAGACCAATTCTGATTGTTCAGTGTCCATGCCTTATTTAGGTATTATGACATATTTTAAATATAACCTCTGATTTGTCCATTTAATTTTTCCTAACAGTAATAATCTACCTTGAAAAAGAGAAAGAACACTAGATTCTTTCTTTACTCCACCGAGATTAGAGTATGATGAAGCAGTTGTCTTTGTCCTGTATTTTTAAAGGTAAAAACCTGAAAGATTATTCACAGGTTAATTTTCCAACAGAAATGCAAAAAATGAGATGGGAAAAGAGTTCTGAAATAGCAGATTCTGGGTAGTTTGGGTAAGGGAGGGAATATAGGGAATAGGGAATATATAGAGGAAATATAGCCTTAGGGTGGTTAGCCAGGTATTTTTGACTGCCTAGACTCATGTCCTTTCAGAAAGCATCACACAATCATTTCACATGATTCTTGCAAAGCCCCTCTCTTGTTCCTCACTTCCTAACCTCCAGGCATAGCCAGTCTTATTTTCTCATTCTCCTATTAGCAGTAAAGTAGCAGTAAGGTATCTAAAAGTAAACATTTAATTCAAGCAATTAGCCAAGCAGAATCCAAGCAGATATATTGATAATGGGAGAAAGAAACTCTTTTCTATGGGAGGTTGTGCCTCCGTCTTTTTTTCCAAGTGGAGAATGCCTTCATGTAGATGTAGCTAAGAAGAGGTAAGAAAGTGATGGAGGGAAGAAGTCCTAGTCATGAAGCTTTATTTTTAAAATACTATTTAGGCTTTCTCATATAAAATCAAGTAACAAACTATTGCTTTATTAACTTAGTTGTTACTCAATGTCCAGGGAACTTTAGAAATAAAAGAATTGCTCGATATTATAGCTCTTTAAACTATATTTTTTTATATTTAAGAATCAGTATTCTAGCCTTTCTAGTGACTAAACAAACCCATAAGAACATTTTATGAACTAGTACATAATTATTCCCATTCAGTAGAGAGAGTCATCAAGCTTCATAGCATTTACTAAAAGCTTTAGCCATAAATGGAATTTCCCATAACAGCAGAAAACTCATCACGATGATATGAAAAGTAGATTGTAAGGTAGTATAAGTGGACAAATGGTTATACAGTAAATAATTCGCAATAATTCCATCTGCTGCCTAAATGCAAACACGTGGTTGACAACTCAAGAGAGCAGGAGGAATGTTCAATCTCCCATCAGTCTGCGAATCTTCATGGGAAGTCCACTCCAGTCCCATCATATGGGAACCACTGGATATCCCAGAGGGCTGATTTCAAGACAAGGTACAGGACACTGATCTCAGAGACTGGCATGCAGATCTAGGCAGCTACTCTGTGCTTCAATCAGTGGGGGTGCCATGTTGAAGAGACTGGCTGATGCCATAGTGCTGTGGGGGGGGGGGGGCGCCATTCAAGCAAAGGCCCAAATCTGTGGCTGAATTTTTAATAAATACCAGGTGGAGCTTTCCCCTGGCCCAAAAACGAAAATTTGAGATTGAGTTCTGGTACTCACCTGTCTTCTCCAGACTGGAAAAAACTGTAGGGCAGCAATATAATTTCAGGACAGCTTTTAACTTTCAGTGCTCACTATAAATTGTCCCCAGAGTGGGAAACAACTGCAGGGCAGCAAGTTAGTTCCAGTAAAGTGTTTTTGTACCAGTGCACACTATAAGCCTCCCAGAATGGGAAGAAATAACAGGCCAATGTTGAAGTTTCATTACTAAGGATAAAGGCCTAACACCACCAAATAAAACCCACAAAAACTGGAAGAGGTGGCTGACTCTTCAAACACACAGGCATCAACATAAAGACACAAGGATTGTGGAAACTCAGGGAAATATGACACTGAGAGGTGGCAACGTGCTAGCTGCTGTCGCTCTGGGCACCTCCTGGGCCTCAGAGTCCACTCTGGCAGTGCTTGAGGAGCCCTTCAGCCCACCAGGGCACTGTGGGAGCCCCTCTCTGGGCTGGCCAAGGCCTCCCTCTGCTTGCCGGGAGGTGTGGAGGGGGAAGCAAGGGCGGGAACTGGGGCTGTGCCCCGGGTTTGGGGGCCAGTGCGAGTTCCGGTGGCCCCAGCTGGGGCTCGGGGACCCCACACTTGGGGCGACCAGACAGCACGGTGGCCAACCTAGAGCAGTGAGGGGCTTAGCACCCTGGCCAGCAGCTGCCGAGGTTGCCCCGGGTTCTCCAGCACTGCGGGAGCTGCGCTCAAATTCTTGCCAGGCCTCAGCTGCCTCCCCACAGGGCAGGGCACGGGACCTGCAGCCCACCCTGCCCAAGCCCCACCCTTCCACCGTGGGCGCCCACTCGCGGAAGCCTCCCTGACAGCCCCGCTTGGCGAGGCCGGTCCTATCTACCACCCAAGGGCTGAGGAGTGCAGGCACGGCTCAGGACTGGTGGGCAGCTCTGCCTGCAGCCGGCTGCCCGATCTACTGGGTGAGGCCAGCTGGGCTCCTGAGTCTGGTGGGGACTTGGGGAACTTTTATGTCTAACTAAGGGATCCTAAACGCACCAATCAGCACTCTATGTCTAGCTCAGGGTTTGTAAATACACCAATCAGTACTCTGTGTCTAGCTCAAGGTTTGTAAATATACCAATTGGTACTCTGTATCTAGCTAACCTAGTGGGGATTTGGAGACCTTTTCAGTCTAGCACTCTCAGTCCAGCTCAAGGATTGTAAACACACCAATCAGTACTCTGTGTCTAGCTCAAGGTTTGTAAATACACCAATGGGTACTCTGTATCTAGCTACCCTAGTAGGGACTTGAAGAGCTTTATGTCTAGCTAGAGGATTGTAAATACACCAATCAACACCCTGTCAAAACAGTCCAATCAGCTGTCTGTAAAATGGACCAATCAGCTCTCTGTAAAATGGACCAATCAGCAGGATGTGGGTGGGGCCAGATAAGGGAGTAAAAGCAGGCTGCAGGAGCCAGCCAGTGGCAACCTGCTCAGGTGCCCTTCCACAGTCTGGAAGCTTTGTTCTTTTGTTCTTTGCAGTACATCTTGCTGCTGCTCACTCTTTGGGTCCACGGGCTGCCTTTATGAGCTGTAACACTCACTGCAAAGGTCTGCAGCTTCACTCCTGTCAGTGAGACCACGAACCCACCAGAAGGAAGAAGCTCCAGATACTGAAGGAACAAACTCCAGACCTACCATCTTTAAGAACTGTAACACTCACCATAAGGGTCCACGACTTCATTCTTGAAGTCAACGAGACCAAGAACCCACCAATTCCAGACACAACACCACTCGAAGAAAGCAACAAAACTCCAATAATAGACACAGAAGAATGCAAGATCTCCAAAATCTCAGACAGAAACTTCAGAATAATCCTCTTAAAGAAGTTAAAAGAATCACAATAAAACACAGGTTGAAACTTGGAAAACAATCCAGGAACAAAATAAGACATTTCACAGAAATACAAACAATTTTAATAAAACGAACAAATTTTAGAAGCAAACAATATAATAACTGAACTGAAAAAGTCCATAGAAAGCTTCAATAGCAGACTTGATCAAAAAGAGGAAAGAATTAGTGAGCTTGAAAAAAGAATAAATGAAATTATGCAATCAGAGAAGCAAAAGGAAAAAGAATTTAAATAAAAGAGTACAGAAGAACTAGGGGACACCATCAAGCAAACTAACCTCCACATAATAGAAATTTACAACAGATATTATATAAGAGAGGAAAAGGTCTAGAAAGCATATTTCAAAAAATAATGGCTAGAAATTTCTGAGAGCTGGAGAAAACCAACACTATCCAGGTGCAGGGAGCTCAACGATATTAATCAAATTCAATTCAAAGAGGAAACCACCCAGATATATTATAATGAAATTAGTAAAAATCAAAAACACAGAATGAATACTTTAAGCAGCAAGAGAAAATAAACATATCATATTGAACTGAGCTCTAATACGGCTTTCAGCAGATTTCTCAGAGAAATTTAGCAGAGCAAAAGAAGTGAGATGCTATATTCACAGTGCTGAAGGAAACAAATACAAAAAACCAACTAAGAATACTATACCCAGGAAAGGTATCCTTTCAGCATGAAAAAGAGATAAACACTTTCTCAAACAAACAAAAGCTGAGGAAATTTACAACACGACACTTCTCCTACAAAAAAAAAAAATACTACAGGGAATTCTTCAATCTGAAAAAAAATGAATGGTAATGTGTTAAAAAATCATTTAAAAAAACTGAAGTGTGAAATTCACTATTTAAAAAAACAGAAGCATTCACAATACTATAATACTATAACGAGGGTAAGTAAACAATTTATATCTTAAGTATGAAAGCTAAAAGAAAGAACTGTTAATAACCTCAACTGATTAAGAGGCAATATAAAAATATATAAGTTGAAACAGCAATAAGTCAAAATGTGGCAGGGGGTAGTGTTACAATGTAGAGTTTATTTTTGTTTGCATCAAAGTTAAACTTATCAGTATAAAATAATCTGTTATAAATATATTTTTATAAACCTTGTAGTAACGACAAAACAAAAACCTATTATAGATATGCTAAAAATAAGTAGCCAGAAATCAAAATGTCCTACTAGTGAAAATTATTTTACCACAAAAAAGAAAGTAAGAGAGAGAGAAAAAGAAAGAAATGATTCTACAAAACAACCAGAAAACAAGTAACAAGATAGCAATAGTAAATACTTACATATCAATAATATTCAAACCTTGAATATAAATAAATTACATTCTTCAGTTAAAAGACAGAGTGGCTAAATGAATTTTTAAAAGGATCCAACTATATGCTGTCTACAAGAAACTCACTTCATCTATAAAGACATGCACAGACTGTGAAGATATTTAAAAGGTAATAGAAGCAAATGGAAAACAAACAAAAAGAGCAGAAGTAGCTATATTCAGATAAAATAGACCTTAAGTCAAGGACACTTAAAAACAATGGAAAAGGCAATAGTAGGAGACTTTGACACCCACTTTTGGCAGCGGACAGGTAATCTAGACAAGAAAATCAACAAACATCAGAATTAAACTTTACTCAAGATCAAATTGACCTAACAGGCATTTTCAGAACATTTTACCCCATAGCTGAAGAGTGCACATTTTTCTTAACAACACATGGAACATTATCTAGGATAGACCATATATTAGGCAATAAAACAAGTTCTAAAAATTCAAAAAAGTCAAAACCATATCCTGTATATCTTCTGACTGCAATTGAATAAAACTATAAAGCAGTAAGAGAAGGAACATTGGAAACTGTACAAATCCATGGAAAGAAACAACATGCTACTGAAAAACAAATTGGTCAATGAATAAATTAAAAAGGAAATTTAAAAAATTTCTTAAGACAGATGAAAATGGAAACACAGCATACAGAAACCTAGAGGGTATAGCAAAAGCAGTTCTAGAATGGAAATTGGTAGCAATACACACCAACATCAAAAAGTAGACTTCCAACAAACAACCTAACATTGTACTTCAAGGAACTAAAAAAGCAAGAACAATCAAACTCAAAAGTAGTAGAAGGAAAGAAATAATAAAGATCAAAGCATAAGTGAATAAAATTTGAACTACAAAAATACAAAAGATCAACAAAATGAAGTTGATTTTTTGAAAAATAAATCAGGAAACCTTTAGCTACTTCAACAAGAAGTCTAAAAAAGTCAGAGATGAAAAAGAATATATTACAACTGATACTACAGAAATACAAGAAAAATCAACAGACATGATTATGAAAATTGATACACCAATAAATTGGAAAACCTAAAAGAAATGGATAAATTTGTGGACACATGCAAACTATGAAGATTGAACCATGAAAAAAGAGAAAACCTGAAAACCAATAATGAGTCATGTGACTGCAGTAGTAATAAAGCCTCCTATTAAAGGAAAGAGCAGGATCTGACAGCTTCGCTGCTGAATTCTGCCAAACAAAGAATAACCTATACCAATTCTCTTTAAACTATTTCAAAAAAATTGAAGAGAAGGAAATACTTCTAAACTGTACTTCTAAACTCATCCTAGAAGGCCAGGATTATCCTGATGCCAAAACTAGACAAAAACACAACAAAATAGGAAAACTACAGGTCAGTATCACTGATGAACACAGGTGCAGAAATCCTCATCAAAATACAAGCAAACTGAATTCAATAAAACATTAAAAATATTCATCATGACCAAGTGGGATTTATCCCAGGATTGCAGGGATGATTCAACATATGTAAATCAATCAGTGTGATACACTGTATCAACAGAATGAAGGACAAAAACCATATGCTCATTTCAATTGACGCTGAAAAGGCGTTTGATAAAATTTAACATCCCTTCATGATAATAACTGTCAACAAACTGGATACAGAAGAAATATACCTCAAAACAATAAAGGTCTTACGTGACAAAACCATGGCTAGCATCATTCTGAATGGGGAAAAATGGAAATTCTTTCCTCCAAGATCTGAACAAGACAATGATGCCCACTTTTACCAGTTATTCAAGACAGTACTGGAAGTCCTATCACAGCGGTTAGGCAAGAGAAAGATATAAAGGACATTTAAATTGGAAAATAAAAATTCAAACTATCCTTGTTCACAGATGACATGATCCTATATTTAGGAAAACCTAAAGACTGAACCAAAACCTGTTAGAACTGAAAAACAAATTCATTAAAGTTGCAATATATAAAATAAGCATATGAAAAGCAGTAACATTTCTATATACCAACAGTGAACAATCTGAAAAAGAAATCAAGAAAGCAATCCCATTTACAATACTTACACACATACATAAAAAAAAAAAACACATCTGGGAATAAATTTAACCAAATAAGTGAATGACCTCTACAATAAAAAATATAAAACACTGTTGAAAGTGATTTAAGAGGACACAAAAGATAAAAAGATATCCATCCCATGCTCATGAATTGGAAGAACATTGGTCTGGGCAAAGATTTTTTAGGTAAGACCTCAAAAACACAAGCAACAAAAGCAAAAATAGACAATGGAATTACATCAAGGTAAAAAAACTTCTGCACAACAATGTAAATGATCAACAGAGTGAAGAGACAACCTGTTAAATGAGAGAAAATATTTGGAAACTATTCATTTGACAAGAGACTAATATCCAGAATATACAAAGTAAAAAAGTACATAATCCCATTGAAAAGTAGAGAAGGATATGAATAGATTTTCTCAAAAGAAACCATAAAAATGGCCAATGAGTATATTTTTAAAAACCTCAACATCACTTAATTATCAGAGAAACGCAAATCAAAAACACAAAGATATATCATCCCACTCCAGTTTAAATGGTAATTATCAAAAATACAAAAAGTAACAAATGTTTTTGAGGATGTAGAGAAAAATAAATGCTAATACACTGTTAGTGAGAATGTAAATTAATACAGACCCTGTGAAAAACACTATGGAGGTTCCTCAAAAAGTAAAAATAGATCTAAAGATGACCCAGCAATCTCATTGCTGGGCATACATTTTAAAAAATGAAATCAGTGTATTAAAAAGATATCTACACTCCCATGTTTATTACAGCATTATCCACAATAGCCAAGATATGGAAGCAACCTATATACCTATCAGTAGATGAATGGATAAAGAAAATGTGAAATATATACACTATATAGTATTATTCAGCCATAAAAAAGGAATGAAATTCTGTTATTTGCAACAACACGGATGGAACTAGAGTATATTTATGTTAAGCGATGGCACAAAAAGACAAATATTACATGTTCCTACTCATATATGGAAGCTAAAAAAGTGGATCCCATGAAGGTGGAAAGTAGAATGATGGTTGCTAGGCATTGGGAAGGGAAGCAGGGAGGAGATGAACAGAATTTGGTTAACAGGTAAAAAAAATACAGTTAGATAGAAGGAATAAATTATAGTGTTTGATAGTACCATAGGGTGGCAATAGTAATTTATTTTATATTGCAAAGTAGCTAGAAGAAGAGATTTGTAATGTTCCCAATACAAACAAAGGATAAATGTTTGAGGTAACTGATAACCTAATTACTCCGATTTTATTATTACATATTTTATACATGTATAAAAATATCACATGTACCCCATAATTATGCACAATTCTTATGTTTCAATAAAAAAGAGAGAGAGAATGGAGGGTACTAGGAATAAAGTTAAGACTTTTGCACTCTTAAAAAAGAAAACTCTGAACATTCTTAGAAGACACATAGTAGTAGAGATCTCACTCTTTCTGACAATGAAGCTTCTTTAACTCTACTCTCCAATGAGGCCTAAAAGTGAATCACCAAGCCCATATCACTGCCAGCTGGAACTAATGCCAGACAAGGCTGTAGGCCAAATTACAATGCTCAGGAGCAAGATTCATAGACCTGGGACTCTCTTGACTCTGGGGACAATACAAACAACCAAGTCATAGGGGAAGCATGACTGGACTGCCTCAGAGTAAGCCCAGACATGACTCACCATGAGGAACTACCTGATCCAAGCATATCATTTGTACTGATTCCAGTCTTACCACATCAAAACTTTCAGAATCAAACCAATAGCTTATAAGTGGTTACACATCTGAAACACTGAATGTGTCCCAGAGAAGTTGTGAGGTAAGTGTGTAAGTTACATGTTAAAAAAGGAGTGAGATGGGAAGTAGGTATAGAATCTTTCTGAGGAAGCCCTGAAGTGATATTGCCATCAAACAAAAAAGATGCATGAAGCACATACTGTGCCCTCAGTTCTGTGCTGGGTGCTATATGTCTGACATGATTTAGATCCCCTGCTTATCCTCTGAAAGGATTTAATGGGTTCTCTAAAATTCTGCAAACCTAGATATGATTGCCATGGACACCATGTTGTTCTGGGTTCTCCTTTTTATATTCAGGAGGTGACCAAAGGAGGGGGTGAATTAAAAAGAAGAGATATCTCTGCTTTCCACTTGTTCTTATCTCAGATTATTTTTTGAGGCTCTTCTCTCAAGAAATATACCAGTTTTCATATCAGTGCAAGAGGATGGAAAAGACTACTTATTCAAGTATCTTCACGCCTGGGTAGAGAAATCAGGCTTCAGAGATGAACCAGAGAGTGGAGCAAAGACAAAGTGCTGACTGTTGCCCTACCCCTACTCTGTCTTGAACCACTCATCTCTTAGGACTGGAGAGTAGGAAGTAAGAAAAGAAAAATAAATTTTAGGAGTAACTTTACAAGGCTTATGCAATACTCTCTCTAGAAAAATGTGAAAATGAAAATATTCTTATTTTGAATAATTAAAAAATAATTCTCCACTAAGATTAAGGGTGATTTTTAATTGGGCAAATGTAAAAATGTTTTTTTGCAACGAGTTTTTGTGATAAGTAAAATTACAATGTAGTTCTGCAGATATAAATATATAAATTGAAAAATAAAAATGTTTATAACTGATTTCTGTAAGATAATATACCAACAATTATTTATGGATCGTGAAATTATGAATAATTTTAATATTAATCTGCATAAGTTTTGAGTTTTTTCCTAAACTTTCTTCAGTGATCACCTGCTACATTTATAATCAGGGAAATCAGCATTTTTATTAAAAAGGCAAGCACTAAATGAGTATTTTAAAATAATATTGACCATACATATATCATTAAGTTTGGAGGCAGCAAGATGTAGAGTTGAATATCAGCTCTGCCACATATTAACTATATGACTTTAGTAAGGCCAAGTTTCCATCTTTCCTGAGTCTTGAAGTGCACATCACTGAATTTATGAGAAATGATCCGTCAGTGGTATACAGTGAGTCATTAATAAGTCACTTATGGGCAGCTTATAAAACATCAAAAACAAAGTTGAAAGTAACCTAAATGTTAATGAAAATATATAATTTTTTAGATTATTCTAAATAACACACATTAAGATGGCATGGTTTAACAATGTAGAGAGACTTTAAAAGACTAAAAATACTTCTATTTAAATGGCTACTTTTATAGATTGCATTGGGTCTCCCCAAAATTCGTATGTTGAAATCCTCACCCACCCCCAGTACTTTAGAATGTGATTTTGTTTGTAGATAATGTCTTTACAGAGGTAATCAGGTTAAGATGAAATCATTAGGGTAGGCCCTAATCCAATATGACTGACATTCTTTTTTTTTTTTTTTTTAAGTTGGAGGGTATTTGAACACAGAGAGGTGCACAGATGGAAGATGATGTGAAGAGACATACGGGGAAGGAAGTTTTCCATCTACAAGCCAAGAAGAAAGGCCAGGGACAGATCTTTCTCTCAACTTGCTCAAAAGGAATCAACGTTACTGGCACCTTGATTTGAGACTCCTAGCCTCTAGAACTCTGAGACAATACATACATTTCTCTTGTTTAAGCCATTCAGTTTGTTGTACTTTTGTTATGGAAGTCCTACAGTTACTTTACTTTGCTGTACATTAGTATTTTTGAATGATCATTCTTTATTTGCCTTCACCTTCATGGAAAGCAAAATGTACAAATAGAAGTCTAGCATTTATGAAAGTACTTGGCATGAAACAAGAAAACAAAAATATCTACATAATACAATTTTTTTAACATATTTCTTTTTATTATTTACTTATATATTTATTATACTTTAAGTTCTGGGATACATGTGCAGAAGGTGCAGGTTTGTTACATAGGTATACAAGTGCCATGGTGGTTTGCTGCACCCATCAACATGTCACCTATGTTAGGTATTTCTCCTAATGTTATCCTTCTCCCAGCCCCTCACCCCTTGACAGGCGCTGGTGTGTGAAGTTCCTCTCCCCATGTCCATGTATTCTCATTGTTCAACTCCCACCTATGAGTGAGAACATGCGGTGTTTGATTTTCTGTTCTTGTGTTAGTTTGCTGGGAATGATGATTTCCAGCTTCATCTGTGTCCCTGCAAAGGACATGAACTCATCATTTTTATGGCTGCATAGTATTCCACAGTGTATATGTGCCACATTTCCATTATCCAGTCTATCACTGATGGACATTTGGGTTGGTTCCAAGTCTTTGCTATTGTGAACAGTGCCGCAATAAACATACATGTGCATGTGTCTTTTTGGGAGAATTGTTTATAATCCTTTGGATATATACCCAGTAATGGAATTGCTGGGTCAAATGGTATTTCTGGTTTGAGATCCTTGAGGAATCACCACACTGTCTTCCACAATGGAATCTGTCTATCAGTTCAATGGGTGAACTGATTTACACTCCCACCAACAGTGCAAAAGCATTCCTATTTCTCCACATCCTCTCCAGTATCTGTTGTTTCCTGACTTTTTAACATTGCCATTCTATGTTTTCCAAGTTGTCTGATTTCACTCCCTGTCTTTCAGAGATATTAATGAGCTGTATATTTGTTCTCTTTACATAATTCCATATTTCTTGGAGGTTTTGTTCTTTCTTTTTTAGTCTTTTTTTTTTTCTTCATTTTTATCTGACTGAGTTAATTCAGAGAACTGGTATTTGAACTCAGATTCTTTCCCCAGCTTGGTCTATTCTGCTGTTAATACTTGTGGTCATATATTATGAAATTCATGAAAGGAGTTTTTTTTTTCTCTATCACATCAGGTTATTTCTTTCTTAAAATGGTCATTTCATCTTTCAGCCCCTATATTGTTTTATTTTATTTCTTAAATTTATTGAATTGGATTTCAACTTTCTCCTGAATCTCTATGATCTTTGTTCCTATCTATATTCTGAATTCTGTATCTGTCATTTCAGCCATCTCAGCCTGGTTAAGAATCATTGCTGGGGAACTAGTGCAATCATTTGGAGGTAAGAAGACACTCTGGGTTTTTGAGTTGCCAGAGTTCTTGTGCTGGTTCTTTCTCATCTGTGTGAGTTGATATTTCCTCTGTCTTTGAAGTTGCTGTGCTTTAGATGGGACTTTTTGGTTTGATCGTCTTTGATGACTTGGTGGTTCGATTGTGGTATAAGCTGGGTTCAGTTCACTTGCTTCATTTTTGGAAGATTTTAGGGGGCCAAGGTTCAGCTCAGCACTTTTGGCTGCATGCTCTAACTCTGGGGGACAGTATCAGGCCTCTGGCTTTGTTTTCCCGTCCCTCAAGGTTAGCAACCTGCTGTGGTTGAGGGGTAAAGAAGTTCCTGATCTGCTGGTCACAATATTTCAATGGGGCGTGCTGGTCAAAGTATGTCACTGGAGTGGTGGCAGCAGGATCCATGCTTGCTTGTGCATGTCAGCAGCCACAGCAGCGCAATGAGTTGCGTGCTTGTTTGGTGAGGTGGGGGCACTGGTGGGAATGGGGCAGTGGCATTCCTTTGCATGTTCAGGCAGTGGTATAGTGGGGGCCTGTTGCTGGTGGGGGTGAGGCTGTCTGAAACATGGTAGTTGTTGTGACTAGGTAAGTGAGTTAGCTTGAGAAAAGCCATGAAATTACTAGCCAAGATTTAGGACCTGTTCCCATAAGCTTGGTAGTATACATTTTCTTTTGCTAATTAAGAAATCCATGATGTATCCTTATTTTGTGAAAAACTTGAGTTAACAACATCTATATAAATAAGATGAAAGGTTTTGAAAGAAGTGAAAAGGATTTAAAAAACGGTGATTTTTTTTTTTTTAAGACTGAGGAGGCTGGAAGAAAAGTATTTATTTGAAAATATGTGAATATTTAGGTATCTCTGAGGTTTATGTATTCATTATGTGAACTAGCTGAGGGAAAATTTTCCTTTTATTATCATATTGATTTTATTGATTTATCTATTTGTTTCTTTTTTTTAATTTATTTTTTATTATTATTATACTTTAAGTTCTAGGGTACATGTGCATAACGTGCAGGTTTGTTACATATGTATACTTGTGCCATGTTGGTGTGCTGCACCCAACAACTCATCAGCACCCATCAAGTCGTCATTTGCATCAGGTATAACTCCCAATGCAATCCCTCCCCCCTCCCCCCTCCCCATGATAGGCCCCAGTGTGTGATGTTCCCCTTTCCAAGTCCAAGTGATCTCATTGTTCAGTTCCCACCTATGAGTGAGAACATGCGGTGTTTGGTTTTCTGTTCTTGTGATAGTTTGCTAAGAATGATGGTTTCCAGCTGCATCCATGTCCCTACAAAGGACACAAACTCATCCTTTTTGATGGCTGCATAGTATTCCATGGTGTATATGTGCCACATTTTCTTAATCCAATCTGTCACGGATGGACATTTGGGTTGATTCCAAGTCTTTGCTATTGTGAATAGTGCCGCAATAAACATACGTGTGCATGTGTCTTTATAGCAGCATGATTTATAATCCTTTGGGTATATACCCAGTAATGGGATGGCTGAGTCATATGGTACATCTAGTTCTAGATCCTTGAGGAATCGCCATACTGTTTTCCATAATAGTTGAACTAGTTTACAATCCCACCAACAGTGTAAAAGTGTTCCTATTTCTCCACATCCTCTCCAGTACCTGTTGTTTCCTGACTTTTTAATGATCGCCATTCTAACTGGTGTGAGATGGTATCTCATTGTGGTTTTGATTTGCATTTCTCTGATGGCCAGTGATGATGAGCATTTTTTCATTTGTCTGTTGGCTGTATGAATGTCTTCTTTTGAGAAATGTCTGTTCATATCCTTTGCCCACTTTTTGATGGGGTTGTTTGTTTTTTTCTTGTAAATTTGTTTGAGTTCTTTGTAGGTTCTGGATATTAGCCCTTTGTCAGATGAGTAGATTGCAAAACTTTTCTCCCATTCTGTAGGTTGCCTGTTCACTCTGATGGTAGTTTCTTTTGCTGTGCAGAAGCTCTTTAGTTTAATGGGATCCCATTAGTCAATTTTGGCTTTTGCTGCCGTTGCTTTTGGTGTTTTAGACATGAAGTCTTTGCCCATGCCTATGTCCTGAATGGTACTACCTAGGTTTTCTTCTAGGGTTTTTATGGTATTAGGTCTAACATTTAAGTCTCTAATCCATCTTGAATTAATTTTCGTATAAGGAGTAAGGAAAGGATCCAGTTTCAGCTTTCTACTTATGGCTAGCCAATTTTCCCAGCACCATTTATTAAATAGGGAATCCTTTCTCCATTTCTTGTTTCTCTCAGGTTTGTCAAAGATCAGATGGCTGTAGATGTGTGGTATTATTTCTGAGGACTCTATTCTGTTCCATTGGTCTATATCTCTGTTTTGGTACCAGTACCATGCTGTTTTGGTTACTGTAGCCTTGTAGTATAGTTTGAAGTCAGGTAGCGTGATGCCTCCAGCTTTGTTCTTTTGACTTAGGATTGTCTTGGAGATGCGGGCTCTTTTTTGGTTCCATATGAACTTTAAAGCAGTTTTTTCCAATTCTGTGAAGAAACTCATTGGTAGCTTGATGGGGATGGCATTGAATCTATAAATAACCTTGGGCAGTATGGCCATTTTCACGATATTGATTCTCCCTATCCATGAGCATGGTATGTTCTTCCATTTGTTTGTGTCCTCTTTTATTTCACTGAGCAGTGGTTTGTAGTTCTCCTTGAAGAGGTCCTTTACATCCCTTGTAAGTTGGATTCCTAGGTATTTGATTCTCTTTGAAGCAATTGTGAATGGAAGTTCATTCATGATTTGGCTCTCTGTCTGTTACTGGTGTATACGAATGCTTGTGATTTTTGCACATGAATTTTGTATCCTGAGATTTGCTGAAGTTGCTTATCAGCTTAAGGAGATTTTGGGCTGAGACCATGGGGTTTTCTAAATATACAATCATGTCATCTGCAAACAGGGACAATTTGACTTCTTCTTTTCCTAACTGAATACCCTTGATTTCTTTCTCTTGCCTGATTGCCCTAGCCAGAACTTCCAACACTATGTTGAATAGGAGTGGTGAGAGAGGGCAACCCTGTCTTGTGCCAGTTTTCAAAGAGAATTTTTCCAGTTTTTGCCCATTCAGTATGATATTGGCTGTGGGTTTGTCATAAATAGCTCTTATTATTTTGAGGTACGTTCCATCAATACCGAATTTATTGAGGGTTTCTATTTGTTTCTTTATTATACTTTAAGTTCTGGGGTACATGTACAGAACATGCAGTTTTGTTACTTAGGTATACACGTGCCATTTTGGTTTGCTGCACCCATCAACCCATCACTTACATTAGGTATTTCTCCTAATGTTATCCCTTCCCTAGCTCTCAACCCCTGACAGGCTCCAGTATGTGATGTTCCCCTCCCTGTGTCCATGTGTTCTTATTGTTCAACTTCCACTTATAAGTGAGAACATGCAGTGTTTGGTTTTCTGTTCTTGTGTTAGTTTGCTGAGAATGATGGTTTCCTGCTTCATCCATGTTCCTGCAAAACACAAGAACTCATCCTTTTTTATGGCTGCATAGTATTCCATGGTATATATGTGCCACATTTTCTTAATCCAGTCTATCATTGATAGACATTTATGTTGGTTCCAAGTCTTTGCTATTGTGAATGGTGCCACAATAAACATACGTATGGATGTGTCTTTATAGTAGAATGATTTATAATCCTTTGGGTGTATACCCAGTAACGGGATTGCTGGGTCAATTGGTATTTCTAGTTCTAGATCCTTGAGGAATTGCCACATTGTCTTCCACAATGGTTGAACTAATTTACAGTCTCACCAGCAGTGTAAAAGTGTTCCTATTTCTCCACGTCCTCTCCAGCATCTGTTGTTTCCTGACTTTTTAATGATCGCCATTCCAACTGGCTGAGATGGTATATCACTGTGGTTTTGATTTGCATTTCTCTAATGACCAGTGATGATGACCATTTTTTCATATGTTTGTTGGGGGCATAAATGTCTTCTTCAGAGAAGTGTCTGTTCACATCCTTTGCCAACTTTTTGATGGGGTTGTTTTTTCTTGTAAATTTATTTAAGTTCCTTATAGATTCTAGATATTAGCCCTTTGTCAGATGGATAGATTGCAAACATTGTCTCCCATTCTGTAGGTTGCTGTTCACTCTGATGATAGTTTATTTTGCTGCACAGAAGCTCTTTAATTTGATCCGATTTGTCAATTTTGGCTTTTGTTTCCATTGCTTTTGGTGTTTTAGTCATGAAGTCTTTGCCCATGTCTGTGTCCTAAATGGTATTGCCTAGGTTTTCTTCTAGGATTTTTATGACCAATGGAAAATAAAGGCTTCAGAAATAACACCACACATCTACAACCCTCTGATCTTTGACAAACCTGACAAAAACAAGCAATGGGGAAAGGATTCCCTATTTATTAAATGGTGTTGGGAAAACTGGCTAGCCATATGAAGAAAACTGAAACTGGACTCCTTCTTTACACCTTATACATAATAGAATTTTTAAAAATTAATATTGTTTAATTCAGTTTTGTTTTCACAGATGGAATCTCCAAATTATGCATTTTATTTCAAAAAGTGAAAGCAAAACTTCAAATTATAAAGACAACTTATTTGCTCTCTATTGAAGTTCAACATACATTAAGAATAAACAAGAATATATAGGATGAATGAAGGTAATTTTAAGTTGTACTCCACCTCATGTCATATATTCATTTGGATGTACTTTATAAGCACACAGGACTATCTAGAAGGAACTTTACTTTCACAAGTCACTGAATGCTAATGTATAGTTTTGATGAGACTAGAAATATGCTGGTTTAAGGCTGAAACCCTGAAAGCTAATGACTGAGGCAATTATGATATTTCCAGGGGACACAATGGAATTCTGAGCTTTTATGGTATTTAATTACATGGCTGCTGGGCCATTTATAAGGCCATTCCAATTTATAAGGAAATATCTAATTCTTTTATCTCATACCCAACACTCTTCTTTCTTTTCACAGTAATGGTTAATGCCTCAAAAAACATCATTAAAATGGGTATCTCTTCATACAACAAGGCTCTTACTATTTAAGTCACTTGGATCTTGGATGGACATTGTGCTTTCAAGGATTTAGAAGTGTGAATTCTTGTTGATACTCATTTCAACTAAATGGGAGGTAATGTGCTAAGCTAAAAATGAATATGATCTAGTCATACTCTTATTCTAAAGCCATAGCTAGGGAATGAAGTCTTGTCCATGGCAAAGACGGAAAATGGGAATGAAAAACATGTGTAGGAGAAATAAGAAAATGAGTGCTTTGCGTTGGCCGTGTACCTAGATACTGCTCATTGGATGCTATGAGGTTGCGTGTGTGTGTGTGTGTGTGTGTGTGTGTGTGTGTGTGTGTGTGTGTAACAAACAAGAAAGTAAAGAAGGAAAGATTGTCTTTTGCTAAAGGACAAATAGAGAGCAAGTTGGAGAACTGCAGTATGAAGCCCTGCCTTTCAGATCCCAAATCCCACTCGCATCTGAAAACTGCATATATAATATATACAACTTAAGTAAAAAGAAATTGTGAACTCTTTTTCTGAACTTATTCTCAATAAAAAGTTATTAGATTACATAGTTTTCAGAGTATGACTTAATCACTTGGGTCAATTCAGCCTTGCCATTTGGGCATAGGATATTCTCTATTTGAGTATCTGAGGTGACATAGTAAATCTGTCTATACTTTAAGATTGATACCTTGCTTGCTCCCAAAGTTATATAAAATCCACAGTTATTAGAACAATAAGGTGAAGTTAGAGATGAGTTAGCAACAACTCTCCTGTCTGTTATTTATTTATTCATTCAATATATCCTGTGTGTATGTGCATGTGTGTGAGTGTTAAATCAGGTGCTGTGATGGACATTAGAAAATCCAATAACACACAAATCAGAAAGGATCTCTCCTTTTAAGTTTACAGAATCTTCAGACCCAAAAGGAACTAGATATTTATCTGTTCACGTAGGCTAACGAGGATAAAAAGAGAGTAGAAAACTCTTAGTCAACAGTTGCAGTGTCACTGGGTGTGAAGTGAGATTACTTAATCTCAAAAATAGGATTTCTTACTTAGCTCTGAATCTATCTCCAGCACCTAGTATCTGATGAATGTCTGTTACTCTCATCTAAACTGAAATTTTCCATTACATCTTTTATCACAAGTCACAGCCAGACACAGTGATTTAAGACTGACTTCCACTTACTCCTTGCCTTAGGAAAACTGTCAACACACAGCATAGAAGTTGGTTAATGGATACAGAAATATGGTTAAATAGAAGGAATAAGTTCTAGTATTAGATAGGACAGTAGGAAAACTATCATTAACAATAATTTATTATATATCTCAAATAGCTAGAATAGAATTATAATGTTCCCAACACATTTTCTATAAAAATGCAACTGGAATTTTGATAGGGATTGAATCTGTAGATTACATGGATAGTAAAGACATTTTAACAATATTAATTCTTCTAATACATAGACATAAAATATGTTTTCATTTGTGTCTTTTAAAATTTGTTTCATCTGTGTCTTATAGTTTTCAGTGTACAGATTTTTCACCTCCCTGGTTGTATTTGTTCTTCTGTATTTTATTCTTTCTAATGCTTTTGTAAAAGGACTGTTTTTGTAATTTCTCTCTCAAATAGTTCGTTGTTAATGTACAGAAATGCAATTGGGTTTTGTATGTTAATTTCGTATCTTGCAACGTTACCGAATGTATTAATTTTAATAGTTTTTTGATGAAGTTTTTAGAGATTCCTATATTTTAAAAAACCATGCCTTATGCAAATAGAGACAATTCAACTTCTTCCTTTACAATTTGGATATTTTTTATTTCTATTTCTTGCCTAGTGGGCATGGCTAAGACTCCCAGTACTGTGTTGAATAGAAGCAGTGAGAGTGAACTCCCTTGTCTTCTTGCTGATCTTAATGGAAAAGCTTTTGGCTTTACAACATTGAGTATGATGTTAGCTGTGGGATTTCATGTGCTTTCATGATGTTACTTCGGGTCCTTTCATTTCAACTTGAAGAACTCCCTTTGGCATTTCTCTGAAGGCAGGTCTAGTGGAAATAAACTCTTAGCTTTCTTTTTTCTGGGAATGACTTTGTGTCTCTTTCATTTCTAAAGTACAGCTTTTACAGGTTCGTTATTCTTATATGGCAGTTTTGTTTTTCTTTCAGTACTCTGAATACATCATTCTACTCCCTCCTGCCCAGCAAAGTTTCTGCTGAGAAATCTGCTTGTAGCCTTTGTGAGTACCCTTCCATGTGATGAGTAGCTAGCTTTTTTCTTGCTGCTTTCAAAATTCTCACTTTGTCTTTGATTTTGACAATTTGATTTTAATGTGTCTAGGAAAAGTATTTTTTGTGTTGATATTGCCTGGAGCCTTTGAGCTTCACTAATCTAGACATACATATTCCTCCCAACACTTGGGAATTTTAAGCCACTATTGAATGTAATGAATATAGAATATATTGACATACTGAACAACATGAAAATCAAAAACATTTGCATGGTAAAAATTCACCATAAGTAAGGCAAACGATAAATGTCAAGGAAGGAAAAAATTATTTGCAACTCAGATCATAAACAAAGTACAAACCTCTCTACTTTGTAAAGATTTGATAGAAATCAACAAGACCAAATGCCCAGTGAAAAATCAGCAAAGGAAATATGGTTTACTGAGAAAGAAAAACAAATGGTTATTAAACTTATGAAAAAGATGTCTAGGTTCATCTATAAGAATAGATTGAAAATGAAAACAAGTATATAATTTCTTACCAATTAGATGTACAAAAATCCAAAAGTTTGAATGTTTTTGAAAAGATGTGTGAAAAATACACTTTCAGACTTTGTTGTAGGATTACAAAATGGTATAACTACTATGAAGGGAAATCTGGAAATTTCTACAAGTCCACAGAAACAATTTACCCTTTCAAGCAGCAATTTCTGTTCTAGAACTCTATCCCACAGATACTTTGTACACATATGAAATCATGCTAGTTATTCATTGTAACATTGTTTTTCACAGCAAGCAAGCAAGCAAGCAAGCAAGCAAGCAAGCAAGCAAGAAAGAAAGAAAGAAAGAAAGAAAGAAAGAAAGAAAGAAAAAGGGAAAAAGAAAGAGAAAAAGAAAAGAAAGAGAGAAAAGAAAGAAGAAAGAAAGAGAAAGAAAACCCTGGAACAACTCAAATATTCCCTGATAAGAATTTATTTAAATAAACCATGATATTTCCACATAGTGGAATATTATGCAGTTGAAAGAAAAAACAGGAAAAGCCTCATCTACTGATATGAAAAAAATCTTTAGTATATTTTATTAGTTGGTAAAAATAAAGCTAGGAGCAGGACAGTGAGAAAGGAAGGAAACTGATAAAAATGGAAGGAAATTAAGTGTATGTATATTTGTGTTTGTATAACATATTATGAGTATTACATATAGAAACACTGAAAAAAGTAAACATGACACTAATAAATATAATTTCTCATAGATGGGGAACAGGGTGAAGGAGGAATAGATGGGAGAGACAGACTTCTCTGCTTTACCTTTATATAAATTTGACTTTTAAGTAATATAACTGTTTTACCTACTCTGAAAAATATTAATTTAGGAAGGAAGAGACAAAAGGGAAGAAGAAAGGAAGGAGGGGAAGAGAGGAAGGGAAAGAGGGAAGGAAACAAGTGGATCTAGAATATTTGCACTGACTTTGCCTTCCCTCATCCATACTTCCTTCACAATATAAAACAGCACCAATGAGTCAGACACATGCTTGATACCACTTGGGAAACAACAGAAGAGTATCTGAGACTCCTGTTTCTGTCTTCAGGAACTACCACTCTTCTCAGGGTTCTTCAACCTTGCATTCTTTTAGGTATGCAACTAAATTGCAACTAAATTATTGATTCTGCTGAAAGGTTATATGAGTTTATGCACTAAATGGTTTCATCATTTATCACCAGTCCTGCAGTGAGACACCATGGGCATACATCAGCTCTTAGGAAATATGTTCACACATACACACTGTGGCATGAGCTCTTTCTAAGTCAAAGCTGAGGCCTCAAAAACATAAAAGATGTTAACCTTCTAGGTGTTTTAAATACATCCATCTGTGAGAAGACTTCAAAATGGATTTTACAAAAGGTAATTGGAATTAACAGCTTTTTGTGATTTGGAGGTTGGCATAGACACCAAACAAGAACAAAATGATCATGTTCCTAGGAAAGTAGGGTCACTGTCCAAAGCTGTTAGGTCTAAATGGAGTATGTGGGATTGAGAATAGTGTGACATAAATTTATATAGCTATTTGTGTGGTGCAGCAGCAAGGCAGAAGTCAGGGAATCTTCCTTGGTTGGAGGCTTTAGAAATCTCCAGTGTAATAAAATCTGGTATAAGCACTCAACAAATAAAGAGGGGGGCAACCTTCCTGAAGAAATGAAATGAATGCAGGTCCAAAATTCAAAGCTCAGGAAATCTGACTCAACATCCTGTTGCATTTCTGCCTTCATCCATTTTCAAGTACTCTTATTCAATAATAAAGCAAGAAGAAAAATATACCTTTATAATATCCACATTCTTGCTGCCAGTTCTGAATCCCAGGGCACAACATCTTATATTCATTTATTTATTTATCAATGGCCAAGCATTGGGCTCTAGTCTAACATTGTTTCTGAAGTATTTTGAATCTACCTCCCGTGCAAAAGTAAACTGGCGAAATTTCCACTCCTCCACCAGTAGATATAAGACTTTAGGCCAATCATCAGCATTTTCTCATCTAAAAGTAAGAGGATTGGGGTTGGAAGCTAACAAGTTTTTCATTCCTAAGAATTCTACATTATATGTACACTCTGTTGCAGAATAAAATGCTTCATAAGCCTAAGTAGAATCTTAGAAGCTAGGAGCTGAATCCTGAATCATTTAGTAGAGTAATTGTCTCTAAAAATGCTAATGGAATTTCACAAATGCTTCCTGCCACGCCCACTCCTTTTCAGAGAATAGAAGATGAGGTTGTGAATTTATGGTGATAGAGCAAACACCCAAACACACAGCAGTTTAATTTTCCTTTATTATTATATTTTTAATTTACTGTGGATGACTAACACTTATTAGTATTCTTTTCTGCTGCCACCAATACTGAAAGCTTCTTTCTGTCTTGGTCTTGACAAAGTATGAAAGTAAATAATTCTTTAAAATATACATAGTCAGTCCAAGAAAACTGGGAGATCTCAATTGAGTTTGGAGTCACTGATGTACTTCACATTTACCTTAAAAAACTGATCTAAATATAGAGTATCAAAGAAATTAAGTAACTTTTAGAATCACAATACGGTATAAATGATTCAACCAAACTCTATACACTCTAGATGGCCATTAATTTACCAGTGAAGTAGCTCACTGGAAGTCTTAATATATACCAGGGATATTGTTTTGTTTTGTTTTCTGTTTTTTTGCTTTTTATTAGTTTTTTAATTTTATTTTCGATACAGTGGGTACATGTGCAGATTTGTAACACGGGAGTATTGTGTGATGTTGAGGTTTGGAATATGAATTTGAATTGTGAAGAAGAAATCTTTCAAACAGCCTGCCAGCTACCCACTGCTGACAATGTGAGTTGGGGAGAGTAGGGGAGAGAATTCAAGTAGGTAGGAAAGCAAGGCTGCATAATAACACTTACACTTTTACAAACAATGCTCTAAATAAATTCATAGAATTTCATTTTAACATGAATGCCATGTTTTGAAGAAACTTTAAGATCCCAGGACTGAAGTAGCTAGGGAACCAGTTTTTCAATAGTTACCTTATTCACACCGATAGAGGGAAGACAGAGACTTATCAAAAAAGAAAGGATAGAGATGACCCAGAAAGTTGAAATAGAAAACACATGGAAGACTTTCTTCATCCCTAAGAATTACTAAGAACAGGGATGTTTGCAACCATGGGGTCATATTCAACATATTTTAATAATCAGTATGCTTGGGCACAAACCAATGACATTTTCTCTTCTGGCCATAACCAACCAGAAGATATATTCATTGTAAACAGCCAGCTGAATACCAGTGTTCTACAATCCTGCAAGGAAAAGGAACCTGTCCTCACACTAATTCCATTTTCAGTTTCTTTTCTACTTGCAATTTTCATTTTACTAAAGAAGAAGTGACCAAAAAAAAAAAAACCCAGAAAACATTACCCACCAGGAAGTAAAGGAGTTTGTGTTATAGGAAATTCTCAGAGAAACTTTGCACTATGAGTCCCATTAATTCATGAACTCCTGCAGGGAGGTACCATGACTACTACAGCTCCTAGAAGAACAATTCCCAGAAGAATAAATGCAGTCAGTGTTGCTGACTCACTGCATGACAGAACAGACATGACAGCCTAAGTCAGAGCCTTGGAATTATTTTTCCTGCTGGGGATTCAGATTCAAAACAACTGATAATGATGGGCTCCTCTCTGCTTTGGGTGGACATGAACTGAGTAGGAATATCAAACTTCTCAATCAATCACAACCATCACTTAGGCTAAGAAGAAAAGAAGAATAAAAAGGGGAAAAGGATACAAAAGATGAACTATTTCAGAAAAGAGGAGAGTAATTTCCATACCAGCATTCCAGCCATATATTACTAGCATATGGTAGAAAGATGAGATTTATTAAACAGGAATGAAGAACTGTAGCCAGGCCCCAACTTGAGCCAAACTGTTACCATTGCTAGAATTTATATAACTATGAATACATGTAGTGACCTGTTGGTCCTCCAGAACTTCACTTTGTAAGAAGGAAGAAGCAGCTGCATGGAAAAAAATAAACCTAAGACAAAACAGACAGGCGTAACAAACTTGACTTAAGAGCAAGCTTTAATCTTTCAAGGGGAAGAGTAATTCAGAGTAAATCATTGTATCTGTCATTCTCACTAAATTAAAAGAAAAAAATGGTTTATAAAATATTAACGGGAAAAATCTAATTTACTTACATCTAGCATTAAGATGAATATCAAAATATGAATTAAAAACTTAAAAACCTATTCTTTTGGTTGGGTGATTACTTTTCTGGAAAGAGTGAAGTGGGAATAAAATGTCAAAGCTATTTGAAGGAATAAAAACTATTTGGCTAAGACTTCAGAGGCACAGTTAACAAAAATGAAAATAGTCAAATGGGACTATATTAAACCAAAAAGTTTCTGTACAGCAAAGAAAACAATCAGCAGTGTAAAGAGACAACCTGTAGAATGGGAGAAAATATTTGCAAACTATTCACCTGGCAAGGGACCAATATCCAGAATATACAAGGAACTCAAACAATTCAACAGAAAAAAACAAATAAGCTGATTTAAAAGTGGACAAAAGATCTGAATAGACATTTTTCAAAAGACTTGCAAATGACCAACAGGTATATGAAAAAATGCTGAACATCACTAATCATCAAAACCACAAAAACACATCTCACCCCAGTTAGAATGGCCATTATCAAAAAGAAAAAAAAAAACAAATGATGGCAAAGATGCAGAGAAAAGGCAACTTTTATACATTGCTGGTGCTAATGTAAATTAGTACAGTCATTATGGAAAACTGCAGGCAGCAAGCCACCCAGTTGCCGAGTCAAGAGATTGAGGGCACGAGCTGTTTCAGTATAATAAAATACATAAAATAAGAAGTCATACTAGATATAGATAATAGATATGATCATGTATAAATATTATTATTAGTTTGTAGTAATTATTCTTTATTTCAATATTACAATAATTTTTGCTTTACAATTATAATTTAGGAAAAACCAGGCCATACAGAGATAGGAGTTGAGGGGATATAGTGAGAAGTGACCAAAAGACAAGAGTGTGAGCCTTTTGCTATGCCCAGGGAAGGGCCATCAGAGGGCTCCTTGGTCTAGTGGTAATGCCAGCGTCTGGGAAGACGCCCGTTGTCAAGTGGATCGTGGTCTAGCAGTAGCGTCAGTGTCAAGGAAAAACACCCACTACTTAGCAGACCGGGAAAGGGAGTTTCCCTTTTACCGGAGGAGTAGAGAAGACTCTACTTCTCCACCTATTGTGGAGGGCAGTTATTCGGAGGCCTAACAATTTTCCTGTGATACTGTGCTTTAGTGGTCACACGTCTAGTCCGCCTTTATGTTTTATTCTGTACACCGGGCTCTGCCTTTTAGATAACAGTAGCAAATTAGTAAAAGTACTAAAAGTCTTTAATATGTAGAAATAATGGCGTAAGCTGTCTCTCTGTCTCTCTCCTCTCTTTCTTTCTGCCTCCGCTGCCAAACAGGGAAGGGCCACCTGTCCAGTGGACACATGACTCATGTAACCTTGTCAATCATTGGAGATGACTTATACTCCTTACTTTGTCCCTTTGCCTTGTATCCAATAAATATCAGTGCAGCCTGGCATTCGGGGCCACTACCGGTCTCTGCGTCTTAGTCGTAGGGGTCCCCAACTGTCTTTTATCTCTTTGTCTTGTGTCTTTATTACTACAATCTCTCGTCTCCGCACAGGCGGAGAAAAACCCCACTAACGCTGTGGGGCTGGAACCTACAGAAAACAATGTGGAAATTTCTTTAAAAACTAAAAATAGAACTACCATATGATGTAGCAGTCCCATTACTGGGTATCTATCCAAACGAAAGGAAATCAACATATCAGAGGGACACCTGTATCAGCATGTTTATTGCGGCACTATTTATAACAGCTAAGATATGGAATCAACCTAAATGTCTACAAACAGACAAATGGATAAAGAAAATGTGGTATATACACACAATCAAATACTATTCGGCCATAAAAAATAATGAAATCCTGTCATTCTCAGCAATGTGGATGAACCTGGAGGATACTACGTTAAGTAAAATAAGTCAGGCACAGAAAGATAAACCGCACATTCTCACTCATAAGAGGGAGTTAAAAGAAGACATTCATACAGCCAACAGACACATGAAAAAATGCTCATCATCACTGGCCATCAGAGAAATGCAAATCAAAACCACAATGAGATACCATCTCACACCAGTTAGAATGGCGATCATTAAAAAGTCAGGAAACAACAGGTGCTGGAGAGGATGTGGAGAAATAGGAACATTTTTACACTGTTGGTGAGATTGTAAACTAGTTCAACCATTATGGAAAACAGTATGGCGATTCCTCAAGGATCTAGAACTGGATGTACCATATGACCCAGCCATCCCGTTACTGGGTATATACCCAAAGGATTATAAATCATGCTGCTATAAAGACACATGCACACGTATGTTTATTGTGGCACTATTCACAATAGCAAAGACTTGGAATCAACCCAAATGTCCATCAGTGACAGACTGGATTAAGAAAATGTGGCACATATACACCATGGAATACTATGCAGCCATTAAAAAGGATGAGTTTGTGTCCTTTATAGGGACATGGATGCAGCTGGAAACCATCATTCTTAGCAAACTATCACAAGAACAGAAAACCAAACACCGCATGTTCTCACTCATAGGTGGGAACTGAACAATGAGATCACTTGGACTCGGGAAGGGGAACATCACACACCGGGGCCTATCATGGGGAGGGGGGAGGGGGGAGGGATTGCATTGGGAGTTATACCTGATGTAAATGACGACTTGATGGGTGCTGATGAGTTGTTGGGTGCAGCACACCAACATGGCACAAGTATACATATGTAACAAACCTGCACGTTATGCACATGTACCCTAGAACTTAAAGTATAATAATAATAATAACAATAAGAGAGAAAAAATAAATAAATAAAAAAATGAATAATTGAGCTCATGGTAGTAAAGTAGAATTTTGGGTATTAGAGACTGGGAAAGATGGGGGAAGAGGAGGATGGGAAGGAGTTGGTTAACAGATATAAAATTATAGCTAGATGAGAGGAATGAGCTCTGGTATTCTGCAGCTCTGTTGGGTAAACATAGTTAGCTATAATTCATTGCATATTTTCAAAAACTAGAGAAGAGGATTTTGAATGTTCACAACACAAAGAAATGACAAATTTTTGAGGTGACTTATGAGCTAATTACCCTGATTTGATCATTACACATTGTATATGCATATTGAAATATTCTGTACCCCATAAATATGTACAATGATTATGAATCAGCTAAAAAGATAAAGAAAAAACCTATCTGACCAGGATATTTCTGGTTATTTTTATATGTCAACAATAATATTAATGATACTGTAAGTATTGAACACAATGATCCCCAGGAAATTAGTTTGAGCATTCACCCAGAAAACAAAAGTAACATATATTTGTTAAACATCTTACCTAGAAATTCTTGTATTTGGAAATATTCCTGGGGCATTATACAATTTTGAAGATAAATATTTATTAGTCATCATTATTGGAATGGTTTTCACTATGTTTAGGAGCAAATATTCTAGACACACATCTTCCCCCATTTAACTAATTAGCATAAGAGTTATAATATTTTTATATATTTCACTCATCTCTTATTCCATTTGGAATTTTTCCAAATGGGCATATCTATGATTAATCTATTCAGTCACACAGGGATGTTACTAGGTTTTCTACAAAGACATATAATAAAGAAAAATATACCTTGTGATAAAGTAAATAAAATGATGTTATTGAACACAATAAAAATCTAAAGTTAATAAAATTACTAGTTTTGTTCTCATTTGATATGGAAATGATACTTTATTCCCAGACTATTTTATCCTTTTATAAAGACTTTTTCTTTGCCAAACATCTAGATTTAATTCATGATTTCAATCTTAACATTTAATTTAACTTACTTGATTAAAAAATATTCTCATCTCATCTTAGTGTTTTGATATCTGCATCGATTACATGGCTTTTAAAAAAAAATCTGACTTATGGGAAATTCCTGACTCCAAAGTTGGTTTCTTCATGCTTTACAAGCAGAATCCAAATGAACCAGGTAAAGCCTTCAATCAATCCAGCTGCCTCAGGAAACTTCACTAATAGAAGAGCTGCCATTGGCCGGGCGCGGTGGCTCACGCCTGTAATCCCAGCACTTTGGGAGGCCGAGGCGGGCGGATCACAAGGTCAGGAGATCGAGACCACGGTGAAACCCCGTCTCTACTAAAAATACAAAAAATTAGCCGGGCGCGGTTGTGGGCGCCTGTAGTCCCAGCTACTCGGGAGGCTGAGGCAGGAGAATGGCGTGAACCCGGGAGGCGGAGCTTGCAGTGAGCCGAGATCGCGCCACTGCACTCCAGCCTGGGCGACAGAGCGAGACTCCGTCTCAAAAAAAAATAAATAAATAAATAAATAAATAAAAAAAGAAGAGCTGCCATTATATTTTTGTATATTTCATTAAAAAAAAACTGATTGATTATACTTTTTAAAAAGCTTGATAATCCAAAGAGTGTGTCAAGTTTCATTCTGAGCATTACTCACCAACAAAAATAAATGCTTATGTGCCCAATTTCAGACATCATAACCAATGTATTATTCCTTTTACTTTTGACATCTTCTGCATGGAGTGAGTAACCACTACTGTTTTGAACTGTGTGGGGTTGTATGGGGTTGTGTTACACAAAATTATAAAAACAGTATGATAAACAACATGACTCACTTCTGGCTTAGTATTATGTTATTTGGTCACCTTGATTCCATAAGGACCATCCGAACTTTCAGTCACAACTTGAGTGACTTACCTTATAGGGTATTCTACTTAGTCAAAGTAGCATATGCCTGATCTAATTATTTTGAAAACTATACTTCAGGGCAAACTTAACACTAAACTCATGGCTAAGAGGTAACTAACAAATGTTACTTTGGTCTTGTCATAAAACCATCTGAATAGATTATCTCCTCAAGATCACTCTCTCAGGAGGGCCATAACACTCCCTGCTGTGTGTGAGTCAACCAAGGATCCTTCGTTCCTACACTATATCCTACACTATACAAGGTCCAAGTAGAGAACACAGAGGAGAATGGCTCTGGGATCTTTAATCCAAGAAAATGGAAGAAAGTAACTTTATTTTTGCCTCATTCTGTAACGCCATCCAAAATTTCCAGAAGAGAGCAGGTCCATGAGGGTTCTGCTTCTGTTTGCCCTGACTTATCCACAAACTGCTTTCAAGAGTGAGGGTTGGGCATCCAATCCAGGGAGATGAGACATATGTCAACTTCATTTGAAGAGGATGTCCTATGGGCTTACTTTGAATTGTTGTACGAAAAAGTCCAGTCATGTGCTTTTTAGCCTCCATAATAATATAAAATTTAATACTCCAATAATCAGGGCCTCTGTTACTTTCAAATTATGCATTAAATAATGTAACTGTGTGTCACCACTTAAAAGAAGGGCGAGTCCTAAGCAGGAGAGTCAAGTTGGCATCATGCCCCGTCCATCCTCTCACCTCCCTCCTTAAGAAAATATAAGAAACTCAAGAAACTCTAACTTTTTTGAACACAATAAATACCAAAAACTTATTTGAGACCAACAATATGAAAGATTAAAAAGGATGCAACAAAGATCACAGAAATGAACACAGATGGACTTTACCCTCAAGAAGGTTTTAAAATGACCTTTTCCTTAAGCCTTACATTGCCATCATTTTAGCCTTTGTGTTGCTTCCTGTTAAGGAATCATGGCAGCTTCTCACCTACGGGTCACGTGGAGGCCTCAGAGCTGGACATTTCCTAACATACCTCCCTTCATCCTACCATAGTTGCTCATCATGTGTCCAGTTCTTTGGGGACCATATGGACCCCCTGAGTCTCTATGTTCCCCCACGACATTGGAAGAAATATTGTTCCCCTGATAGAAGGTCAGTTTCTAAATCTGTTCTCTGGGACTCAATCACTTCTGCCTACCCAGAGACCTTGCCATAACAATCAGCTCTTATCTCTCTTGTGTCTTCAACCACTCCCTCTAAGTTGGCTCTTTTACATAGGCATTTAAACATACTCACAGTATTAAACAACAATAAGAACAAAACAAAAATTTCTCCCTTGACCCTATAACCTCTAGAGGCCACCTAAAACTGCCAGGTTTACAGGTGATCCCTCATAGCACCAATAGTACCTCCAAATAGTTCAACTCCGAAGATATGCCTGGTTGTCCAAAAATTGTTCTGCAACACGGTGGCAATATTTACTGGAATGTAAAGTGGCAGTACCTATCAACAGTGCATTACATGTGGAAAATGTTTAACAACAGTCTGTTGAAATAAATTATACAACCAAAGCTGTGATATAAGAAATGGGTAACCTATGTGGATAACAAAGTTGATGCTCCATCTGATTCACTGAATCTCACATTTTCATAGTGACTAGCAGTATATCACAGACTCAGTACACAATGGATGTTCACATTAGGTATTAACTGATATTACTTGTAAATGATATCCATGTATTTATTTTTACAAGATGGCAACTTAGTTTTTAAAATATTAGTGATGTGGTAGGGCAATAAAATACAAGTGATGTGGTAGTGATGTGTTTTAAATGTAATAAAACATCTGTATCGGTACTTAGAAAATATAAAGCATTATTGAAAAAAATTCTCTGACTTATTGGTCATTATGTGCTTTTTAATGTTTTAATGGCTAAGACTATCTAATTCAGATTAGTCAAATGCAGAATAAAGACATCCTCAATTTACTTGACCCTGCAGAACCTCACAAAATACAATCAGCATCTCTCAGGAAATATGTTGTTTCAGAGCTGGAGGTCAAGACATTATGATGAGTACAAACCAGAGAACATAATTACTGAATCTGGTTCCCAATGGTGGACAGGATATACTGAAGAAAAACCAAATGATTAATTCCACAAGTTTATCCCTGATGTTGCCCCAGAATGCTTTGCTTTACATGAAGTTAAAATCTCACCAGGCTGCAAAGGAACTCTCATCTATCATCACTTTGCTTGTTAAATCTAACTGAAATAACATAGAATGTCACAGTGGATGAGAAACAATAAGCAAGGCAATATTATTACCACTTTTAAAATCCATATTTAAGGCTGATAACGACATTATATGTATATGTGTGTAGACATACATATATCTACATGGGGGTGTGTGTGTGTATATATATATAAATAAGCTCTACACATATAATTAGATAGATTAGGTAGATACATGGATGGATGGATGGATAGATAGATAGACAGACAGACAGACAGACAGATAGATAATACTTGGCATGCTTCACAACAGTTCCTAAAAGCCATTATATAGAAAAAACAGAGAGTATTCACTAGATTGAAGTGGCAGATCATATTTTCTATTACCAGAAATCTACACAGTCCAGAGATATTTTGAAGAAACTTCCCCAGTGTACTGACAGAATGTGGTCCTCTTATTCTTATGTGGGGTACACTTGTTAACATAAAAGAATTTCTAAGGTCTCCCTCTGGAAGTAGCCATCTTTGTGTGTCACCATCCTTTAATTGATCTATTTCATAGGCAGTGCTGGAATGGTTATGAGTCACTGCTGTGTCTGGCATCACCAGGGTAAGATTCGCCACTATGTTCCTTCCTCATCATGAGGTCTTTGAGTGAATCTGACACAGAGCCACCTTCAGGGGTGTCACTCATGAACAAAAAATTAATTACATTTAATTATAATGGACTATGTAAGAAAGTCATTGGAGACACCAAATAATGAGGATAATTATTTTTTTAAAACTAGTAATTTTGAGCACCTACTATCTACCAGACACTGAGCAAAGAACTGTATGTTCATTATCTTGTGTCTTTCACAATATAATGCTATAATCCATGTATTACCTCTATTTTTCAGTGAGAAGCCTGGACTTACACAGCTTAAACAAAACACTCAAATTAAACAGCCAGTTAGTGACAGAACTGGTATTTAAACTCACAACTCTTTGTGTATTTTGTCTCTGTATTTCCAGATTCAGGCTGTTTAGTCATTTGAGATCTAGAAATAGGGGTACTAGACAGACACAATTCCATTGTATTATAATACCAACATCAATAAAATATTCAGTACTTTTTAAAAAAATAAGTTTCTTCTTAGGTGAAATAAGTGAATTATTGACCAGTTTACTGATTCAGTAACTGAATCACATATTCATTCAAGATTTTATGTGAATGAAGGGGAAAGGAATAACCTAGATCTACGCTCAATTCTATGCTCACAATTTAGTACAGAAGATTTAAGTTGGAGGTTATGCTTTGTAGTAAACAACATTATTTATGGATAAGACATGAAACTATTACAGAATGGCTCCTGCCACAATGCTTGGTCTATGTATCTTTAACTCATCTCCAGAAAGGTCTTCTACATAGCACGATTTCAAGCCTGGTTGTCATAATTCAATTCTATGGGAGGGCACACAATGGATTATAGTGATGGCCTGAGAAACAGCACAGAATCCACAGCCTCTCTGACATCTTCAGCAGCCATGTGCAACACAGCCCAACCTAGATGGTGTTGTGCATGTGAACTTTTGCCCACAGACAAAAGGTTGAGACCCAGAGTTCTATAGGAGCAGCAATAGCATATAAAAATTACAAACATTTAATTATGAGCTTCCAAAAATGTTAATAAGGGTAACTCCCTTATGCCTACTGACCTGACACCCCCCATTGCCATAGAGTGCCACCAGTACAACATAATCCTTTGGAAGTCTCCCATTCTAAAGCCACTCATACAGACTCAACATCAACGTGTTGTCCCAGATAAGGAGCAGAGAAGAAAATGTACATTCTTAATTCTGTCAGCTTTATAAATACCTCATAATGCAGAAACTGACAGTCTATAATTAGGTTAATTATTTATGGGAAAATAATTGGGTTAATGAGATATTTCTTTACGGGAAAATTCTGTTGGTGCTGCTAAATAGAAAAAAAATCAAAGATCTTAAAGACATCAGAAATGAGAGCAGGAAAAAATTAAATTCTTACATTTGGGAAATTGCAACCTCATTGCCCATAGGAAATGACATCTGGAATGCAAAAATAACTTAATATATTGTAATCAACTGAACACCAGTTTGCATCTATCATGTTAATAAGTATAGCCACCTATGCAGAACGGTATAAAGCAAGCAACATTTTTGTAATCCCTTTGCAACAACCCACTCAAAAGATCTGAGACTATGAGATCTGAATAAAACACCTTACTTTCATAAGCTAATGTTAGCTGTACTTTTAAGATTTTTTCCACAAAAATTATTATGAAGAAGAAAAATAATTTGACATTACCCCAAATTGCATATTTCTAGAAAAAAAAGTATTTCCTTCCAACTCTTATCCACATGCGTAAGTAATTTTAAATAATTATAATTATAGTGTTGATATAATTTTATATTCTCCTTTTCAGTTAATGTTGTATTTTGTTTTGGTATTAAATTATTTAAGAGTAACTAACACTTTTTCCAAAGGAATGGTTCTAGTAAGAACAGCAATATTGATCTGTCATTTTTTCATTTTTATCCCTTAAGAGCTATAAATCCATTTTCTCCTATAAGGCCTACTGGCCCTTTGTTTTTCCTTAGTAACTTTAGATACTAGATATATTCCAGATTATCACTCACAAGTCTATACCAAACACATTCCCGATAAACTCAACCCTACACTTAAAGTTCTCACTTTATCTTTATCCTACCACCTCAAAAACATAATGCCAATATTTTATAAATCAGCCCATATTAGACTACAATCTATAAATATGGAACTATTACCTTCTCTTTATATTCCCTTTTTAAGAGAATTAATTAATTACAAGAAAATAGGAATGTACTGTCTCACTTCATGGCCCTGAAATTTGATTTATATTAACTCTAAAGAGACCCTGATCCCACAACACATGATCCATCATCAATCATCACCTTGCTCCTCGCCATCTTGAATAGTTACTATTCTTTCTGGTTCCTTTCCTTTTCTCACCACACATAAAGAGAGGACCTCTGACTCATAAAAATATTCTACTCTGATTACCCCTACAGCTACCAACCCTCCTTCCTTTTTGCCACTAAACACAAACACACACACATACACACACAAACACACAGAGTTCTTTAAGTTTCTAGTTCAACGGAGAGACTGTTGAACCTTTGATGACTTCATTTCTTCATCCCTTAATCATTTCTTCAACCCCCTCAATCTAACTTCTGTTCATACCACTCTGCTGAAATCTCTCACAAAGATGACCATGAACACCAACATGCCAAACAATTGATTATTCTTTATCTTCATGCTGTCTGATACTTGTATATCTTTTGGCAATTTAACCACATTCTCCTGAAAAATCATTCCTTTTGTTGTTGTTGTTTCTAGGCCACTGCATAGATTTCAAGTTTCCTATCAGCTCTCTTGACTGTCTTTTCTCTATTGTCTAAAAGTGAGCATTACCCAAACAAGTTTCTGTCATTAACTCTCACAGTTTCTTACTTTAAGCGATCCTATCCTGAACTGCAAAGACTCAGTTGACCCATCTCCCTAGGAGGCTTCTCTGGTGACCTCTGACCCCTTGAGACTGTTTAGGTTCAGGTTTACTTATGCTGATTGTCATGTTTCTGCTTTTGTGCCAGTTACTCTACTTCACACTTGAGGGTTTGATGAAGTTTTTCTCGGGAATCCCATGCACTCGCTTTTCTTGAAGGCTTTTCCATTTGTGCCTGGGTTTTTAAGCTGATGGTTTCTTTCCTCAGCTTGGTCCTCCAGGCACTATATATGGCAGATATACGTCACAATTTTTGACCTCTGCATGGAAACCTTTCCTGTTTTTCAGGATGGATGTAGACTGTGCGTGTGTGTGCGCGTGTGTGTGTGCGCGTGTTTACTGAGAATATGCAAAATAAATAAATAAATAAAACACGTGGGCTCAAATGGTCATTCAGAATTGAAATTCCACCTCTTACTTTCCAAATATCCTACTTTGGACCATTTTTGCCTGACACTTATATCAATTCCACAGCCACTAGATCAGTGTTTCTCAAACAACCTGCATTATCACCTTCAAGAGTGGTGTTTATGAAAATGCAGCTCGCTGCATTTTAAATTCCTTTCCACTGAAACAAAATATCTGAAGATAGAGTCCTAGTATGAAGCCCTCCCAGGATATTACAGCATGTTTCCCCAAGAGATCCTGATACACACTAAAGTTGGAGAACCACAGCACCAGACTGTAAGACCCTGAAAGGGAGTGCACTCAAGGTCTGTGCATGCTCTACTATCCAGGAAGTGCATGCACAGGCCCAACTGATTCTTCCTGAAACATGGGCTGAAGCTCATGGCAAACTCCTGGTACAAAAAATTGTTATTACTACCAACAGCAAGATAAAGTCCTTAAACCTTGTTAGTCTGTCCTTTAAGGTATTCCACAATCTGACTTTCATCCATCATTTTAGCCTTATCGCCAGTTACTTGATGACATTAACCTTATGCTCACATGTTCCATCTGTGATTGAGAGGCCTTGGTTAACGTTCCTATGAAAACTAGGATGGACACTATTCATATAATAGTTTACAATTTGACTGAACACTAAGAAAGTTCTGTAAGTTTCAGGAACCCACAAAAATCAATGAGTAAGTAACTGTAAACCAAATACGAGCCTTCTGAGAGCATGCCTTCTCTGTAACCAAAGGCTGGACTTCTTTCCTCAAGTGAATGTGCTTGTTGAAGCAGAGATTCAAATAACAAATTGAAATAGTCCTCACAGGCTTTCACCTTGTTGGACTGCATGACATTTGAAAAATGGTTGTCCTCTGGAACTAGATTTTCTGGATTTAAATCTCAGCTCCTTAACTGACTTTGGAGAAGTTACTTAATCCTTTGGCTTTGGTTTCTTCATTTATTATAGGGACATAATGAGAAGACTTACTTCATAAGGCTGTTTGGGGGAATTAATGAATTAATAGATATGAAACATATAGCACAGTGCCTAACACACATAGTAAGTATATATGATACACTCATACTCACACTCACACATGCATATATGTAAGTGGGTATGAGAATATTAAACTTTTATATTTAATAAATTTAAAATACTAGGGGTACCTTCAGATGTAAATCAAAATCTATGACTCAGAAAGTTTGGTCTTTGGTCATTCAAGAAGAGATTTGGCTGTCATCAGTATATACACGGGACCTGAAGCCACAGATTCGTATGAGCTCACACAGAAAGATGTAAAGGTAAAGAATATGAGAAACTCCGGGATAGAAGTTAAAAAGAGAACCTTAGTGGACTTGGTATTTCACCAATTATTTTCAAGCATTCTTCACAGGTCTAAAACAATCTACAAGCACAGAAAAACATCTTCTTATAGAAAATAACATTGTTATACATTCCAGAGGTTACATGTAGAGCCATTAAAATTATTTATACTATTGCTTTTTTTAGCTATTCGTCAAATTCTTCTCCAATATGTCCACTGCATTAGAACAAATTCATGTTTTCAAGAAGCAGAGCTTACTGTACTTTGTGAAGAGCACAGATGCACTAACAGGAGAGGTAGTGGGTCTGAGTAACTCCAGATAGGAGTTAGTTGCTACAAACTTCATGTACCTGTGGAGGATGCTTACCATGTGCTCAAAGTGAGGAGATCCACTTGGCAGAAGGGCAGGAAGCCACATATGTTGCACCAAAGTGTTGACAATGCAAGGACAGTTCTTCAGAAACAAGAGCTGTGTAGACAGTGGGTGACCTGCAGAGTCAGACTCACATGTCTTTTAAGTGGGCATTCTCTGGAGTCACTCTTTCCCCGGGATAATGATGGGGAAGAACCCTGATGAACTTCACTCACATGGACAGTCTTGTGTCAGGTGGGCAGCTGGGTTTTGAGGTCTGGTTTGGCCCAGAATGCTGTCCAGTTCCTAAGAGAGTATTGAAGCCCTGCCCATGTATTATATACCTATATTTCTGCCTGGCAAAAATTATACTGCCACATCTTCCCACCCATCTTCCTACCCATTGCTGCACCAACCTGCAGCAACGGTTGGTTGCCCAGTAATGGCTTTTGCCCACTGTGACAGTTAACACTGAGTGTCAACTTGATTGGATGGAAGGATGCGAAGTATTGATCCTGGGTGTGTCTGTGAGGGTGTTGCCAAAGGAGATTAACATTTGAGTCCGTGAGCTGGGAAAGGCAGACCCGCCCTTAGTCAGGGTGGACACTATCTAATCAGCTACCAGGGCAGCTAGAATATAAAGCAGGCAGAAGAATGTGAAAATATGAGACTGGCCTAGACTCCCAGCCTACATCTTTCTCCCATGCTGGATGCTTCCTGCCCTTGAAAATCAGACTCCAAGTTCTTCAGTTTTGGGACTCAGACTGGCTCTCCTTGCTCCTCAGCTTGCAGAAGGCCTATTGTGGGACCTGGTGATCACGTGAGTTAATATTAATAAACTTCCCTTTATATATATGTATGTCCTATTAGTTTTGTCCCTCTAGAGAACCCTGACTAACATACCCACTTTAGGGGATAAGGAATAAAATGCATTTTTAAAAGCCCAGAAAAGGTAGGGAAATGCTCAGCAAGTGTTACTTTGAGAGGAATTATTTCTAACTCATAGAATAACCTTGTATTAGTCTGTTTTCTTGTTGTGATAAATACATACCCAAGACTGGGAAGAAAAAGAGGTTTAATTGGACTTACAGTTCCACATGGCTGGGGAGGCCTCACAATCATGGCAGAAGGCAAAAGGCACTTCTTACAAGTTGGCGGCAAGAGAAAATGAGGAAGATGCAAAAATGGAAACCCCTGATAAAACCATCAGATCTTGTGAGACTTATTCATGACCACAAGAACAGTATGGAGGAAACTGCCCAATGATTCAAATTATCTCCCTCCAAGTCCCTCCCACATCATGTGGTAATTATGCGAGTACAATTCAAGATGAGATTTGGGTGGGTACACAGAACCAAACCATATTATTCCACCCTGGGCCCTCCAAATTTCATGTCCTCACATTTTAAAACCAATCACGCCTTCCCAACAGTCCCCGAAAGTCTTAACTCATTTCGGCATTAACCCAAAAGTCAATAGTCCAACGTCTCATCTAAGACAAGGCAAGTTCCTTCCACCTAAGAGCCTGTAAAAATCAAAAGCAAGCTAGTTGCTTCCTAGATACAATGTGGGTACAGGTAATGGGTAAATACAGCCATTCCAAATGGGAGAAATTGGCCAAAACAAAGAGGTTACAGGGCCCATGCAAACTCAAAATCCAGCAGGGCAGTCAAATTTTAGAGCCCCAAAATGATCTCCTTTGAGTCCGTGTCTCATATCCAGATCACACTGATGCAAGAGGTGGGTTCCCATAGTCTTGGGCAGCTCTGCTCCTATGGCTTTGCAGGATACAGCCTCCCCCTGGCTGCTTTCACAGGCTGGCATTGAGTGTCTGTGGCTTTTCCAGGTGCATAGTGCAAGCTGTCATTGGATCTACCATTCTGGGGTCTGAAGGCGGTGGCCCTATTCTCATAGCTCCACTAGGCAGTGCCCCAGTAGGGACTCTGTGTGGGGGCTCTGACCCCACATTTCCCTTCCACACTTCCCTAGCAGAGGTTCTCCATGAGGGCCCTGCCCCTGCAGCAAACTTCTGCCTGGGCATCCAGGCATTTCCATACATCTTCTGAAATCTAGGCAAAGGTTCCCAAACCGCAATTCTTGACTTCTGTGCATTCGCAGGCTGAACACCACATGGAAGATGCCAAGGCTTGGGGTTTCCACCCTCTGAAGCCATAGCACAAGCTGTACCTTGGCCCCCTTTAGTCACAGCTGGAGCGGCTGGGACGCAGGGCACCTGGTCCCTAGACTGCACACAGCACGGGGACCCTGGGCCTGGCCCACAAAACCATTTTCTCCTAGGCCTCCAGGCCTGCGATGGGAGGGGCTGCCATGAAGACCTCTGAGATATTCTGGAGACATTTTCCTCATTGTCTTGGGGGTTTAACATTCGGCCTCTCGTTACTTATGTAAATTTCTGCAGCCAGCTTCAATTTCTCCTCAGAAAATGGGTTTTTCTTTTCTATCACATTGTCAGGCTGCAAAGTTTTTAAACTTTTCTGCTCTGCTTCCCTTATAAAACTAAGTGCCTTTAACAGCACTCAAGTCACCTCTTGAATCCTTTGCTGCTTAGAAATTTCTTGCGCCAGATACCCTAAATCATCTCTCAAGTTCAAAGTTCCACAAATTTCTAGGGCATGGCAAAGTGCTATGAGTCTCTTTGCTAAAACATAGTAAGAGTCACCTTAGATACAGTTCCCAACAAGTTCCTTATCTCCATCTGCAACCACCTCAGCTTGGACCTTATTGTCCATATTGCTATCAGGCTTTTGGTCAAAGCCATTCAACAAATCTCTAGGAAGTTCCATACTTTCCCACATTCTTCTGCCTTCTTCTGAGCTCCCCAAACTGTTTCAACCTCTGCCTGTTAGGCAATTCAAAAGTCGCTTCCACATTTCAGGTACCTTTTCAGCAACGCTCCACTCTATTGGTACCAATTTACTGTATTAGTCTGTTTTCACATTGCTTATAAAGACATACCTGAGACTGGGAAGAAAAAGAGGTTTAATTGGACTTACAGTTCCACATGGCTGGGGAGGCCTCACAGTCATGGCAGGAGGCAAAAGGCACTTCTTACATGTCAGTGGCAAAAGAAAATGAGGAAGATGCAAAAGCAGAAACCCCTGACAAAACCATCAGATCTTGTGACATTTATTCACTACCAAGAGAACAGTATGGGGGAAACTTACCCTATGATTCAAATTATCTCCTACCAGGTCCCTCGCACAACATGTGGGAATTATGGGAGTACAATTCAAGATGAGATTTGGGTGGGGACAGAGAGCCAAACCATATCAAACCTCAATGTCAAAGTCTTCTTGATATACAGTGACCAGGGAAAGAAGGAACAGATGTTAAATACATGAGGAATTTTCCAGTTATTTTATAAATAAATATACCTAATGACAGGAAGAAAACCCTAATTTTCAGTCCCATTTGACCTTTCTGATTTTACTCTGAAGCCATTAGATCAGCATTTGAATTTGACCACAAAATAAAATTTGGCTAAGGAAAAGCACTATAACATTCCAAATAAATTAAACAATTACCCTACAGCCAAATAATACTGCATGGAAATCTTTTACTTTGATAATTAAGAGGTAAAACTAAAATATCATCATGTAATATACCAGCACAAATGGTCACATTTTCAAATTCCCATGGTGGTACAATATATTTATCAAAATTTGAACATAACACTTAATTATATAATTAAACTATTGAGTCTCATATAAAGAAACTATTGGGTCTGATTGGCCCCAGTCTGTTTTGAAACATCATAATGCATGTAGTATCTTTTTAGTTTAATTTTCCAAAATTAGTTTTATTTAATACTATGACAATTGCCAAGTTGGTATCTGTTTTTCCCATGTTCTTTGTGATTGTTTTAATAAAACGCTCCCCCTAACCTCAACTGTCTGAGTACTCAGAACTTCCTCAGATTATTTCTTACAATATTTCAGCTCTCAGGGCTGTCCAGAAATATTACTACATCTTCCTAATTCATTCACACTCCTGCTTACAGATAATTATTTCACAACTGTCTTTAAATTTTTAACAGCTTCTGCTCTATCCTCACACTTAGTTGATGGCCTATTTCTTTGAAAAAATAATAGCAAATTAGAAAACAATTTTTCTCTGCAGACCCCATCACATTTATCAAATACTCCACTTATGTGCCTGATCTCATCTCTTTTCTCCTCTTCAAGTATATCACTCCAGTTATTACTATCTCTGTTGCATCACTAATTTCCCCCTCTTCTCTGGATTCTTCCCATTTACATAACAACCTGCCATAATATGTCCAATTTAAGTCTTAACTACTATATATCTTATTTCTCTGCCTAAATTATTTAAAACAAAACTCCTCAAAGAGTTTTCCAAACTCATGATATTCAGTTCTTGCCCTCCCACCATTTCTTTTTGAATGTACTCCTATGTTTTTGTTTTTAGTACTCCACTGAAACAGCTCTTCTCAAGATCATCCAAGGTCTTCTCCGTGCTAAATTCATTAGTCAATTCTCAATTCTGACTTAAGTAATCAGCAGCATTCACAATTAATCATGCATTCCTTTGTAAAATACTATCTTCATTGACTTCCAAGCGTCTCCTCACTCTAGGTTGTATTTCTGCCTCACCAGCTGCTCCTTCTCAAAAAGCTCCATTTCCTTTTGATATTTCCAACTTCAGAACATTAGATTGGCTTTTCCTATTTATCTATGGTAACTCCTCAGTTTTAAAATCATCAATACCCAAATTAGATTTGTAAACCCAACCTGAAATCAAGACTGTCATAACCAACTGCCTATCTTTCCACTGATGTATCTGAATTAATATACCAAATTTAACGTGAAAATCTTGATCTCTCCCTTTCCATTTCAGTAAACCATAACACTATTTGCACAGTTTCTCAGACCAGAATTTATACAGTCATTTTTTACTTTCCTTTTCCTTGCAACTGATATCAATCAAGCAACAAACTTGTGAAATCCACCTTAGAAATATATCCAGATCTTATCTTTCTCACCATAAACACAGCTACCACCCTAGTCCAAATCATCATCATCCCTGCCTGGAATACTGCATTTGTCTTCTATAGTAGATGCTACTGACGCTCTTCTCAGATCTCCTTTATTGGGCAGGTACACCCATCTTCCAGATGTTATACTGACTGCTAAACATCTCATAGCTGTACTCCTGCAGAAATGTCTTTGAAAGACCCAAGGTGGTGGTGGCCGGGGGCGTGGAGAGAGAGAGAGAGGAGGGATTCAATTAGATAGATGATTATTTATTACCTATCTTTCAAAATGTAAGCTCTGTGAGGATAGAAATGTTATTTGTTCACTGATAAATTCCCAATACCAGAAGAATTTCTGGTACATAATTGAAATCAAAATATATTTGCTGAATTAAGGAATCCTCAAGTTTATCCTGCTCAATGTTCACCTTATCTTGGCTCTCTGCCAATATCCAAATAAGAAACAGAATTTCATTTACAGAAAAGGTAGGTGCTAAGAATTAAATGTCAAAGACCATCTTCCTAAATAAGAAGATGAGGGCCATGGTTTGCTATTTTGAGTGAAAAGAATCCTTTAATATCCCAAATATCCTAGCCTGAGAGAAGCAACAGTTTGAGAAAGAGAAATAGTTGGGGGTACAGTTCTTTTGAGTTAAAAGGGCCTTTGATTATGATTATACCTCTATTAGCTTCAGAAGATTTGGTGCTCAAGTTAATAAAGCTTCAAGAACAGCCTAAATTGTAATACATATTCAACATTTGACTCAAATAGTGAATTGCATCTATCAGATCATCCAGACATTTAGGGTTTTGCTTTAAAAAGTTGTTGACTTACTCTCCCAAATCCAGCTATCTTCAGACAATAAAAACCAAACTTAAACCTGAGGTCATTAATACAAGTCACAGATGCCAAAACAACACTCTAAATATCAAGCCAAAAATATTTGACTTTTATTCTGCAATACTTTTCTTATTTGTTCATAGTAAGTGCTAAAGGTTACAAAGAAATTTTATTACATAGATTTTTTTAATCTGAGTATTTATTACTGCTTCTACCAAATCTTTATTCCTTTAGAAACAAACAGATGGCTGAAAAATGAAATGGGAATAAATTAACTTGATATGTTCAAGGCAGTCTTTTAATATCAATAAAAACCCTCCTTCTAAATAGCAACCTCATGTGTCTGTCTGAAACAAAATGGCACACTTGCATTTTTTATTAGGAGTCAAACTGGGCTGGCCAACAAGGCAATTTTGTTAAATACGTCTTTCAAATGAATATATTTAAACACTAGCCATTAACAACCACTTCAACTAAATAAATACTTATTTAGACTCTCTCTGTGCCAGGTGGTAGCGTAGGACTTGAGATTAAAAAACGAAGAGCTACCAAAAACAAAGATGCTTACTGGATACAATTGTGTGTGAGACATTGTTCTAGGTGCTACTGATGCAATGATGAGCAAATATACATTAATCTGTGAATAAAAGAGACATTAACAATTTAATCACATATACATTAAATTATATATTTAATCATATCTGATAAGTACAGTGAAAGAAGTATGTAGTGTATGTCGTACTTCTACAGCATATATAGAAGATAGTCCTGACAATATAACAGTCCAGAGAGGTCTTCTAAAGTGAAGTGAATTTACAAAGATGGGAAGGATGAGGAGGGATTCGCTTGGTAAAGGGGAGAGAGAAGCAGGAGCATGTGTTTCTGACAGAGAGAACGGCATGAGCAAGTGCCCTGAGGCACTGGGTGGAAAGTTGGTATACAAGAAGTTCAGGGAGTGAAACAGGCAGGGAATACTTCAGGATAAGACAGAAAGGAGGCTGGAGGCAAGATGTGATTCAGATTATTGAGCCCCTGGAAGATCACCCAAAAACGATGTTAATAGTCTTAAGAACAACAGGAAACCACTAACTGGTTTTAAGGCAAGGGTGTGTGGTGAGTGATAAGTTTGGACTTGTGTTTCAAACAGGTGACTGACTGCAATACGGAGAACAGATTGGATGAGGGCAAAGAGCAGATGCCAGGAAATGGATCAAGGCAGCTATCACTGTGGTTCGGGAAACTGGTAATGCCAGCACAGACAGGCCAGCCCTGGGAAAGATGAAGAGAGAGGGATAGATGTAGCACATAACTGGAAGGTGAAATCGACAGGCCTTAGTAATAGGGTACTTACAGCAACTAAGGGAGGAAGATGAAGGCGAAGAATTCGATGACTGTTGATACTAATAGTTTTAAGGGCCAAAAGAGAAAAATCAGGCCATGGTAAGCAGGCTGCGAGGGGAAAACAGAATTTCAGTTTTGGATATTTTGGATCTAAAATGCCTCTGAAACACTCAGTGGAAGATACTAAAAAAGCAGTAGATACACAGGTCTGAGTTCCAGAGGACAAATATGGGCTGAATATACAAACTGGTGAGTCCTTAGTACCTAAGTGATCATTGAAATCAGAGGCATGGAAAGTATAGTATAAGGCAATAAAAAGGAGGACCATGCCTGAGGCATTGACAACACTTAATGGTCAAGTAGAAGTTAAAAGGCATATAATGAATGAGAAGCCAAAGATGAAGGAGGAAAACTGGGAGATAGTTGCATAACTGAACCAAGGAAGAGGTCCTGTGAGGACATGGTAGCAGGGAGAGACTATGTCCAAGTAGTAAGATCGGGAATGAGTTTACTTCTTACCTAGAAGTTGGTAAAGATCTGGAATAATGCATATTAAACTCCTGAGATTGGGATAACTTATTCCAAACTATAACCCTAAGTCAATAAAGATGACCTTGGGATATATCAGTCAAGAAGTCTACAGAATAATACTGTCCAAAAGAAACAGACATATGTTGTAAATATAAAATGGATGCAACGTATTTGTTTTAAGGATTATAAAAAGAAATTGATTTGGATAGAGTGCAGTATCATCTGGCCTTAAGCAGAGAGTGGCAGACAGCAAATAAAATTCATTCCTTCTTCCCTTGGCCCATAACTAGACCACATTTCTTATGTATAGACATAGATGTAAGGTAAATGGAAGCAACATAAGCTACTTCTGGGCCTGCTCATAGAAAACATTTCTGGGTTCCCCATTCACATACTGATGGGAGAGAAGTCTGAAGTTTGAGAGGAAAATGAAGCCATAGGTGCATAGGAAGATACCCAAGTGTCTGGGTGACCAGGTGGAAAGCAGCTGGTGAACCAGAAACATCAATTGACTTAGCATGAATGAGAGGTAAACTTCAATTGTTTGAGACACTGGGATTTGGGTATTTATCTGTTACAACAGTTAGTATTAACTACTCTAACTGATACACTGAAGCTGGCTACTTTGGAGGCAACTCAGAGGGGCAGCATTTATCTCACAGACCATGATCATCTTTTATCTCTCATTGATTCACTAGTGAACCATATTTCTATGATACAGACAGAATGATCAAAACCAAATAGCAGTTAATTTGCTACGAAGCATTTTCTTAAATCTGAATGGGTTAGAATAATTCAAGGTGTTTTTGTTTTCCTGTCAAACAGTATAATGTTTTCAAGTAAATTACAGTTAAGCAATACTTTAACAGAGGAGAAAAACAAAGTTCCATGTTATTTCTTTGATTGACAGTTAATTAAAAGGCAAACTCAAGTTTTTTCATCAATATTGTGTTACAGTGATTTAAATAGTAATTAAGCAAAATGTTGTTCTCTCAAATTGAAACAGAAAGCTCCACATTTTTAAAATATGTGCTTTTTGCTTAGAACAGCACTAAAATTTATTTAAAATATGTGTTTTTATATAACAACATGCAAGTGCTCATATGACAGCTTGGCAGAGATGCTGCGGAATCTTTATAGAAAACCTGGTATGCATATTTCATATGCTTAATCATAACTTCTTCTTTAAGTTGGAGGAGGAAGGAAAGGGCCAACCGTGGTATAATAATGGAATTTGAAAAGTTCTACAGGTAGAAAGAAGAGGCAGGAAAAAAGAAATGTCAAATGCACGAAAGTATTATTAACATGATTGAGAATTTCTCTGGGTTTTCAACATCTTTCAGGTTTAATTTCAGTATTGACCAGTAATTTGATGATTGCAACTTAATTTTTAGCTCTCTTTCAGGTAGGACCAGATACATGATATAAGAACCCATCTAAGTGTGGGCCCCATGTGAATGTATAGTTTCTATATCCATGAAGCAGGGCCTGCACTCATGTCACTCTCAAAACAAACCAAAAAAATTTCAAAATACCATAGACCTGAGGCCAAGTTTTCAAGTGTGATGAATGGAAATGTTTGGTTGCTGCTGTTAGAGTTTTTGTATTAACTGTAGACATTAATCAATGTTGTCCTATAAAAACTCTATTAAAGTATAAGATATTTGGTTTCCTGACTTTCTTTTTTATTGTGTCATATAGATAATCAAAATGTAGCTAGAACAAAAATGTCTCTAAAGCAAAATGATGCAACTCTTTTTTGACCTTGCTGCAGCCTGAATGTTTGTATTCCCCCAAAACTCATCTGTTGAAACCTAATCACCAATGTGATTATATTAGAAGGGGTAATTATATCATGATGGAGGAACTTTCATGAATGAAATTAGTGCCCTTATAAAAGAGGCCCTTGTAAAAGACGACTTGTCTCCTTCCACCATGTGAGGACACAAATAGAATGCACCGTCTATGAGCCAGAAAGTGGGCCCTCACCAGACACCGAATCTGCTGGTGCCTTCATCTTGGCCTTCCCAGCTTCCAGAACTGTAAGAAATAAATTTCTGATATTTATAACTACCTACTTTAAGGTATTTTGTTGTAGCAGCTCAAATGGACTTAGACAGCTCTAAACTTAGACTGCATAAAACAGGATGGTGTGCACTGCTGATTGAGATGTGTTCCTATTCTAGAGATTACCAGATATTGGCAAGCTTACAGTAGAAAAGTATCCTGGTGAGAAAAATGTTACTAGAATTTCTCAGGCAAGCTCAAAGAACATAAATTTTTATGTGAGATGCCCAATCTGCCTCCATGGGCAGGAGAGGACACACTTCCTTGACAGCCTTTGTAGATGAGAGTAATAAGGGAGATTAGACTTCTAAGAGAGGGCTATGTCTATAAACAGAGACTATCCTTTTATTTGCTTTCCCATGACCTCAACTGGTTCCACTGCAAAAAGTCATAGGGAGGATGGCAAGAGACTCTTAAAAACAGGTTTGTGGTATCTGCAAAAGGTGAAGGGTGATCACTTGTACTGTCACTGAACATCCACTGAGCCTCTAGACCAGCTTACTTGTCTTGGGGCTACTATCATGGTGAAAAAGTATTAGTAAAAGATGACACAGTGGTTTGGCTAGAGTCAAGACACAGACCATCACATTGAGCTTTAGATTTCAAAGATGTAAAAGATGTGCCTGTGCCTATGGGTCCCAGATTGGTGTTTTAATATTGTTAAGTTTGAAAACATTTACACTGATACACAGTTAAGACTTATATGACTTGTCTATGGAGCAATTCTAAAGTTGAAAACTATAAACAGGGCTTTCATTTTTATGACTATGTAAAGATTATTTTCTGCAGAGTGAAATAGTTAAGATTACATTTCCTTTTCTCTGATTCCTATGTCAGAATTAATAGGTCACTCAGAGAAGGATGTTTCTAGCATCAATTTACACCCTCAAGGTTTTCCAAAACCTCTTTCACACTTTCTAATCTATTAATATCCTCTTTCCAAGAGATTTTCCTAAACATACTTTATCTATTTTCTTTCATTTAATTTTTTCGTTAAGTAAACTTTGTTTTGCTTTGTTTTGGCTTTTGTTGAAGTGATGGTAAATACCTGGCTTCATGCCACATATTCCAGTATGGGGCTGAGAACAGATGTGATGAGTAGAGAAGGATAAAACTGGGCCCTGTACATTGTGTTAGATCCACACATGCTCAAGATTTATCCCTTCCCTGTATCCACCCTTTTGCAATGTGACTTTGTAGTTCTCATCAACAAGTAAGAGTCTGTTGTGATATCCTTTGAATCTGGACTGGTCTTATAACCTAGACAAGCAATGCAAGAATGAAGTTAATGTGTGCCAATTCTAAACCTAGACTTTAAGAGATCTCGCACTTATATTCTTTCTCTTATACTCCTGCTCCTCTACTAAGTGACAATCCCAAACTAGTCTGATGAGATTCGCAAGGCCTAGTGGCCCCTATCATCCTAGCTGACACCCATCTAACCTGCAGAAGCAGAGTTGATCAACCAATAGGTTGAGCAAACACAGGAATATGCCCATATAAGCCAGCCAAAATGGCTGACCAGGCAGAATAGTAAACTAAATAAATGGTTGTTTTAAGACATTATGATTTAAAGTGGCTCATTGGGCAGCAAAAACTAGTGCACATGCTCTTGATCAAAATGCTGATTACATCTGTGTTTCTCATTTCAATGTCCATCAGCATTGGCTTATCTAAAACTGGTGCCTTGCTAGCTTCTGCCATGTTATTAGGGCTTCTTCTTGGGTGTAGCTCCCTCTACAAATATTCTCTGCAGTAATTGACTTTGTTTAGCTTCAATAATCAACACTACTCACTCATATTTCATACTCCAGAAATTTGATAAAATCTCTTACCACTGATGGCCTTTTCCCCATTCTCTTCATTGTTGTGCATTACACAGATTTACTTTTTCTACTATTTTAATGGGTTTTAGGAAAAATAAAGGAAAACAAAAACAATGTGTTCTGTCAATATCTTGAACTAAATCAAGGAGTATTTATTGAGCATCTATTGCATGTAGGCTATATAAAATATTAGAAACAACATTGTTTATAATGTTAAAAAGCATTCGTTTCCTAAATTTCATACTCAGGAAAATTTGTTAGTGTAATCCCTGTATATTTTAGAAATTAATTTAACTGTTTTTATTTTAAAATTATCTTTCACACTTTTATTGCTTATTCATTTATGTATTACCTTATTCCAGAAAGAGTTTACATGTCAGATTTTGAACTAATCTAGATAACTTCTTCCCTCATTGTTAAAGGTAAATTTAACTATAATTATCTTTCAGTAAAAAATAATAGAATCAGTATATTGTAAATACCCAATTATCTGGTGTGTGTAAGTGGTGATTAAAGAAAACCAGACAACCATACTCAGTCATTCATGCATTAGATACTTTGTATTGACAATACACAAAATACTTTCTGGCAAAATAGATGAGGACATGGTTAAAAGAGCATATTTTTGTTCATAATATAAATATAAATATTATCAAAGGCACAAATTTTAGTATTGGACAGTTGACTATGGTTACATTTAAAATATTACTCAAGTAGGGAGGCTGAGGCAGGAGAATCGCTTGAACCCAGGAGGTGGAGATCGCAGTGAGCCGAGATCACACCACTGCACTCCAGCCTGGGCGACAGAGCGAGACTATATCTCTAGAAAAAAAAAAAAAATCACTCAAATAAATTTTGTCTTCATAGTGAATAAATGCACTGACATAGGTAAAGGCACTTTTAGGCATATCTCTGTTGTCTAAATGAAATGGGAAACTACTATACACTCTGTTTGAAACCATAGTGTAGTCCATTGCCTCTCTCTTCAGGTTGTGTTCCGCTTTCCCCAGATGAAGAGCTAAATAATAAAAGTTCATGCTTCCAAAGGCATCAAAGTCCAATTTCTGGCTCTGTTACAAACTGTGCTACCTGGAGTAAGTCACCTAACTTATTTGAGTTTTCAGTTTCCTCATATGTATCAAATAAAGAGGATGAACAACATGATCTCTAATTCTCTCACCAATCTCTCTCCCACGTTATTATCAAAATATTCTCCAATTATAGGCTTTGGAGTCACCTAGATCTGGGTTAGAGTTCATATTCTGCCACTTATTACAGTCAACTTTTTAATTAATTAATTAATTATTTTTTTTAGACAGGGTCTCGTTCTGTTGTCCAGACTGGAATGCAGTGGTGTGATCTTGGTTCATTCCAACCTCTGCCTCCTGGGTTCAAGCGATTCTCCTGCCTCAGCCTCCTGATTAACTGGGATTACAGGCTATAGTTAACTTTTAACAAATATCACAACCTAAATTGTGTTATCTATGACACAGAGATAACCCGACATAACTATTATGGAAAAAAAGACATAATGCATAAATTGCTCCTAACCCAGTGTATAAAACACAGCAAGCACTCAGTAGATGCTAGCTAATATTAATTAGTGTTATACTACAACATCCTCAATATTTGTCTAGAGGCTAACTGGATATTTCCATTAACAGGTAGATCACTACTTTGTGAGAAAATCCTTTCACTCTAGGACATCTTAATTATACATATACTTATAATGAGCTTGAATGTGACTCCTTGTAACTATATATTCTACCATTTAGTAGTTTTTAACCTGGAGTCCACAAAGAATTCAGGAGACTGGTAAACTTGTATGAAAAGCTTTACATCTGTATTTTTACTAACTTGTAACTGAAAAATACCATTTTCTTTAATTATGAATATAGTTACCAAACCACTGCAGTTTGTGACTTTGTTGCCAGTAAAAATTATAGATAGCTTATCTCATTAGACTTCTTGCGAGCACTTCAAAATTAAGTATGTTAGATATGTGATCTACTAGATCTTAGTATTTAATACACTAATAAAGATGCACATATATAACTATACCAAATTTTTATTTTAATATTTTTATAATTTGTTTTAATACGATTGGTTTCATTTTTAATTCTATAATTTTATTTTGTGTTTATAAACATTAACAGACTGAGCGTGGTACCTCACGCCTGTAATTACAGCACTTTAGGAGGCCGAGGCAGGAGGATCACTTGAGGCCAGGAGTTTGAGACCAACCTAATTGACATCTGTTTTGTAGAGACCCTATCTCCACAAAAACAGATTTTTAAAATGAGCCAGGTGGTGGCCCACACCTGTGGTCCTAGCTACTAGGGAGGCTGAGGCAGGAGGATGCTTGAGACTGGGAGTTTAAGGCTGCAGTGAGCTACAATCACACCACTACACTCCAGCCTGGGTGACATAGCAGGCTCTGTCTCTAAAAATAAACAAAAAACAACAAAAAATCATTATACAGTTGTCCCTCAGTATTCGTGGGAGATTACTTCCAGGACCTCTGGCAGATGCCAAAATCCATGAATGCTCAAGCCTGTGATATGAAATGCCATAGTATTTATCTATAACCCATGCACATCCTCTTATGTATTTTAAATCATTTCTAGATTTGTTGTAATGCCTAGTATAATGTAAATGTTACATAAATAATTGTTACAATATATTCCTTAGGAAATAATGACAAGAAAAAACATCTGTACATGTTCAGTGCAGACTTTTTTCCTCCATGTTTCTGATCCATGGTTAGTTAAATCCCAGGATGCAGAACCCATGGGTACAGAGGGCCAACTGTACTGAGAAGGCATTCATAGGTGTAACCTGTTTGCTGAAAGGATTCAGGATTTACACCCCACTCCATACACACACATAGAAGATTAGTAAACTCCACTCTGAAGTAAGCTCACATAATTTTACTCTTCCTCCCTGATGAAACTCTTAACCACTGAAAGAAAAATAAGATCTTGGAATGCTCTAAATGTTTGTGTCCCTTCAAAATATATATGTTGAAACCGAATCACTAATGTGATAATATTTTGAGATGGGGCCATTGAGAGGTCATCAGTGGCCTTATAAAAGAGGTCCAAGACAGATCCCTCACCCTTTTAACCATGTGAGACACAGCTATAAGGTGCCATCTATGAAGCAGAGAGCACACCCTCACCAGATACCAAATATGCTGGCACCTTGATCTTGGACTTCCCAGCCTCCAAAACTTTGGGAGATAAATATCTATAGTTTATAAGCTACCAAGTTCATGCTATTTTGTTATAGCAGCCAAAATGGACAAAGTCAGATCTAATTACCGGATGTCTTTCTTTTCTTTCTGCCTCTACTTAACATCTCTAGTTGGGCATGCCTCCAGGCATATCTCATGGAAGACTAGTGTGCAAGATGATCTATGAGAAAAAGTAGTCTCTTGTTCAAAAATGGGGGAAGGGAAAAGGAAAACCACCAAATACCAGAAGCAGTAACAGGAATGGTGAAAAAAAGTAGGTAGATCGATGGAGAAGCAAAGTCAAAATGATTTTTATCAGACACAGCACCTGTGTTTGTGGAAAGACGTTAGGAGCCATTGGAGAAGGAAATAATCAAAATAAAGAGAAGTGATGATGAGAGGACCATAGTCCTGGAAGAAAGGTCAGGGGATGAAAGTAGAAAGTAAGTAGCTATAGAGGAATGCATAGCCTTTCAGGACACTAAGGTGGGACATTTCTCCTCAGGATTCCTTAATGGCCTCCTGTCTTGGACAGCTGCAATGCATATTGGTATATTAAAGACCATCAAAAGTATTGTCCAAAATGCACCTTTTTCTTAACAACTTATCCTTTCCAAGCTTCTTTGACAATAGACCTTCCCTCCTCATAATAATCATTAATGTTCTATGAACTATTGCTCTGCAGAACACACTCTGGGAAACTTGTAATTATTCATTGCACAGGATATTCCATAGGTGGTCTGACAATTGTTTGAGGACAGTGGACTACTGCTACCTTTCTTGTCTGAGCAATATTTCAATTAATGTTGATTTTCTTTCTCTCAAGAAAGATTCAACTTAGAAGACTTTTTAGACATATTTGATATAGTACTTGCAATTAACTACCATTTTTATGAGAACTGTCCACACAACGAGGTCTTTCTGTACTTGTGCTACTGCTTTTTAAAATTTTTTTCTTAAGGCCTAAATCAGAAATTAACCTTTGTTACCTGTTAGATTGTGTCTTGCTATTTCTGGACTATCTTTTTTTTTTTTTTTTTTTTTTAATTTTTTGAGATGAAGTCTTGCTCTGTTGCCCCAGCTGGAGTACAGTGGCATGATCTCAGCTCACTGCAACCTCCTCCTTCCAGGTACAAGTGATTCGTGCCTCATCCTCCAAAGTAGCTGGGATTACAGGCGTCTACCACCATGCCCAGCTAATTTTTGTATTTTTGGTGGAGTCAGGGTTCCGCCATGTTGGCCAGGCTGGTCTCAAATTCCTGACCTCAAGTGATCCACTCTCCTTGGCCTACCAAAGTGCTGGGTATCATGTTATTTTTTAACCATAGCATTGTCACACATTCCTTTTTTTTTTTCTGCTGAGAAAAAAAATTATTATATCCACTTGATTCAGTCTGACAAAGACTACTACTAGGTATCCACCAATGTCCGTTCTTTTCTTATGGCTTGCTAAACAAAAACACCTATGTTATTGGGGTTGGAAGTGTGTTCAGTTAATATATATTTTTTTTCAGTTTAATTTTCATCTAGATAAGTTCTTTTATTCTTAATTTACAACTTTTATTTTAAGTTCAGGGGTACCTGTGCAGGATGTGCAGGTTTGTTACGTAGCTAAATTGTGCCATGGTGGTTTACTGCATAGATCATCCCATCACCCAGGTATTAATTCCAGCATCCATTAGCTATCCTTTTGATCCTCTGCCTCATCTCACCCCCACACCCTCTGACAGGCCCCAGTGTGTATTGTTTCCCCACCCGCAATGTGTCCATGTGTTCTGATCATCACTTATAAGGATAATGGCCTCCAGCCCCATCTATGTTCCCACAAAAGATATGATCTCATTCTTTTTTTTGGCTGCATAGTATAGTATTCCATGGTGTATATGTACCACATTTTCTTTACCAAATCTGTCATTGATAGGCATTTAGGTTGATTAGATGTCTTTGCTATTGTGAACAGTGCTGCAATGAACATCCACATGCATGTGTCTTTATAACAGAATGATTTATATTCCTTTGTGTATATATGCAGTAACAGGACTGCTGTGTTAAATGGTATTTCTGCCTCTAAGGTCTTTAAGGAATTGCCACACTGTCTTACACAATAGATGAACCAATTTACACTTTCACCAACAGTGTGAAAGCATTCCTTTTTCTCCATAACGTCACCAGTATCTGTTGTTTTATGACTTCTTAATCACAGCCATTCTGACTGGTGTGAGATGGTATCAAGTGGTTTTTGATTTGGATTTCTCTAAAGATCAGTGATTTTTTTTCTTATGTTTGTTGGCCACATGAATGTCTTCTTTTGAGAAATGTCTGTTCATGTCTTTTGCCCACTGTTTAAGGGGGTTGTTTGTTTCTTGTAAATTTATTTAAGTTCCTTATAAATGCTGTATATTAGACCTTTGTCAGCTGGACAGACTGCAAAAATTTTCTCCCATTCTGTAGGTTGTTTGTTTACTCTTTTGATATTTTCTTTTGCTGTGCAGAAACTCTTTAGTTTAATTAGATCCCATTTGTCAATTTTTGCTTTTTTTGCAATTGCTTTTGTCATTTTGTCATGAAATCTTGCCTGTGCCTATGTCCTGAATGGTACTGCCTAGATTTTCTTCTAGGATTTTTATAGTTTTGGGTTTTATATTGAATTATTTAATCTACCTTGAGTTTATTTTTGTATATGGTGTAAGGAAGGGATCTAGTTTCAATTTTCTGCATATGGCTCGTCCGTTGTCCCAGCACCATTTATTGAATAGGGAATCATTTCCCCATTGCTTGTTTTTATTAGGTTTGTCAAAGAACAGATGGTTGTGGGTATGCAGTCTTATTTCCGGGTTCTCTATTATGTTTCTTTGGTCTATGTGTCTGTTCTTGTACCAGTAGCATGTTGTTTTGGTTACTGTAACCCTGGAGCATGTAGTTTGAAGTTGGGCAGCATGATGCCTCTAGCTTTGTTCTTTTTACTTAGGATTCCTTTCAACTTTAAATATTTTCCAGGAGTTGATGAGCATTACTCTGTGTTTTGATGCAACCCCTTGTTAAAATATTGGGCAGAACATAGCCAAGGGAAGAACACTGTGGGATATGAATGCTTTGGAGTATGTAAATTCAATCAATCTTCTATCTATATAATTTCACTGTACTGTTTACCAAGATCTTCCACCAACAGTTAGATTGCTAGTAGCTCTGTAATTCCATATCTATTATTTCCATGGTTTTTATTTTTCTCTTTTTCTTTTTTGAATCTGGAAATGTCTTTCATTATTCTAAAGAATAATTTTCCTGCTTATAACACTCAGGCAGACAGAGACATACATAGAAGTTTAAATCACTGCTTATGTTATTCTTTGAATTATATATGTTCTCACTGAACTTGTGTGTGTGCGTTCTCAAAGATGATATTTCTGTAGTAGCTACAAATGTAGTGAACCCAACTTCACTAAACCATGCTATGTGACTTCTGTGGCCACTATTAAAAAACCACAATCATTAATATCAGTATAAATGCTAAATATATATACTGATATGTAATTATTATAAATAATTGCCTCCAATTATTAGCCATAATTGCAATATTGTTATCTACATTCACATTGTTTATAATGAATGAAATAAAATTGTGTTCAGGATAGTGAAATTGTGTCATGAAGGGTTGTTTGGTTTTTTGGGTTTTTTGGTTTTTTTTTTTTTTTTAGCTGAAAGCAGGATTATATTTTAACTCAGTTATCCCATTTTTGGAAATTAGCAATCTCTCCATCCTGGTACAACTCTGCTTACTCCAGTACTCACAGTGAGATTTCAGAAGCTAGGATGGTTCTAAGATCAATACATTTGTCCCTGAAGATAGAATTTTAAAATTCAAAAATAATGAAGTTGCTGCTGTACACTGCTACAGTTGCTTCATAATGTTTGGCTCCTTAAGTAGGAAATACAGTTCACCACTAAGCCAAAGGGGTTCCTAAACAGACCAATTCATCCATGATAATGGAAGCTTAGGTTCATTACATGAAGGATTAGTTACAAAACGGCAATGCTACACCTATCAGGTTTTTCTCAAGATCTACAAAGAAAGCAATGAACCAATGATTAACTGTAACTTATAACTCTTTTAATGTACACATTCCAAGTTCATAACAGGAGGCATTATATATTAATCATACACACTAGTTTCAATGAAAATCCCTTAAAACTATTCTCAAGGGATACAAAGCAGTCAGGTAAGTTTAAACCTATAAAAGGACCACTGCCATTGACTTCTACAAAATTTTAGTGCCAAACTTACTGCTATCAAAGATATGTAATGCCACAGAATACAAAAGCCAATGGGAGAATAACTCAATATAATAACCCAATAATAACGCATGTAAGCATGTGAGCAATAGAGGAAAAAGGAAGGGAAAAATAGGCTACTCATCAGAAACATATATAGTATCTAGGTTAAGATAGGTCTGTTTTTCTCAAAACTATAAGATGCTGAGTATTCTAAGAAGAAAAATTCCCAACAATATTGTTTCTTATAAAATATATTTAATGTGGAACCTGAGGCGGGTGGATGACGAGGTCAGGAGATCGAGACCATCCTGGCTAACATGGTGAAACCCCATCTCTACTAAAAAATACAAAAATATTAGCCAGGCGTGGTGGCAGGCACCTGTAGTCCCAGCTACTTGGGAGGCTGAGGCAGGAGAATTGCGTGAACCTGGAAGGTGGAGCTTGCAGTGAACTGAGATCCGGCCACTGCACTCCAGCCTGGGCAACAGAGCGAGACTTCATCTCAAAAAAAAAAAAAAAAAAAAAAAAAACTAGCTAAAATAAATAAATAAATAAAATACACTTAATGTATTTAAACACACTTCTATAGTTGTTACTATTATGCAAGAATCCACATTGAAATAATTGAGAAACAAGTGATTGGGTATATCACGAATGCATGAAGTAGAATTAAATGTCAAAGCTTCATATAAATATTAATTTTAACGACAATGCTAAATATCTATTAGTAGTATTTACCAACTAGTTTTACTGGTATACACTGCCTCTTAATCTTCATTGCCCCATGTTACGCAACTTGTCATAATTTCATCTATTTTTGTCTTTTTTATGTCCTTAATAAAAATAAAATGACTTAATCTATTTAATTTGTATTATTGTTTTGGTCCTGTAATTAGGTTAGAATATGAATGAATTTTTTAATCATTTCTTGAAGCAATTAATTGTTGCAGACCATTTTTTGTCTTCTTTAATCAAAGTGCATATTATATCTATGAACTATCATATGTATTCTACCAATATATAATTATTTAAAAAGTATTCCATGGCCAAATAAATTTGGGAAACGTGTATTTCAAACAAATTTTCTAGTAATTTATATAATTACGTGGTATATTTCATAATGGTGATGGAATAATTAAATTACAGAATTTTTAAGATAGGTAGAACTTGGGTATAGTCTCCTCATTTAAGGGTAAAAGTGAGGCCAGGAGAAATGAGATGACTAAGACTCAGTCTTCTGGTTTCTAATTCTGTTCTCTTCTGCCTGGCTCTTTACATCCTGATATCACACACATTTAAAAGAAAGAAAGAGAGAGAAAAGGAGGAAGGAATAAAAGGAGAAAAAAAAAAAGAAAGAAATCATTTTCACCAAGAATAAAAATGTTGCCCAGTAGTACTGTTGTGGAATTGAAAGATTAGATGAAATGTGTTTGCTATTCAGCCAAAGTACTTAACACATCATGAAATTCCATAAATAATCAGTTATACAGAAGAGACATTAAGGACTATGAAATGTACCCTAGAGGTAAACTGTAGAACCTAACAAAGAATGGATAATGGGTCCTCAGCACGGATTAGTGACTCAGCTTGAGCAAAAGCAAATTAAGGCTGAATTTCGAAAATAGTTTAAAAATTAATTAAGTCTCACAGTTAGGAGATTGTTTGAATGTATGAAACTCACTCATGTTGGCTCAGGCCTTTATTAAGCCTTTATTAAAAGGTTATAGGAACTATTTTATAGAAGCCAAAGCTAGGAAGGAAACAAAGCCCCTTGCAGGATTAGAACCCATCTAGAAAGCTATCAAGAATGAAGACAATTATAATTATCACCTCTTTTTTCATGGAGTTCATAGATTCTCATTGTGTGTCTCTTCGGATATCAGTCTCATGCTCTTTTTTGCAGGAAAACTGGCCCTCCTCTTTCAAGTTCCAGCAAATAGAGACTGGAATCAATGTGCCCCAAATCAAAATTCCTCAGAGACAACCTGTTCTTCCATCTTGGGGGTGGGTGACAGAAAGCAATGTAGTGGCAGGACCTTCTGCCCCTTCCACAGCAATTACGGAAGTAGACCCTCTTGAATGACATCATTAGGGGATTCTGTAAGAGTGTAACAGGATGCACAGAGCAAGCTTTGGCAAAGACACATGTGGCTTCTTTAAAGCTGAGTAGCCCTTGGAAAGAAGGAAACTACTGGCAACAGAACAAGTAAGAAAACATGGAAAATACACTGAAGCAGAGAATAAAAGGGAGAGACCCACACTAGTGACTTAAAGGATTACTGACCTGTTCTAGTCCTTAGGTTGCAACCACAGTAAGTTTTGCTTTAGGACTCTTCGGTGAGCCCAAGGAAAGTATATATGGGCTAATAACAAGAGCTTGCTTGCCCACTTTACTCTCTGGACCTGCTTTACCTGATTCTGGTCACTCTTTTCAGAATTCCTGCTCAGCAACTTACTGCTAAGTCTACTTCTTGCCTTCCTGTGGACCTAGGACATTGATATTATCTGCAATAACTGCCATTTAAATAAACATAATCTTGGAGATAATCTAACTAATCCTGATAAGCTGAAACAATATGTGTTTTCACACGGGAGAGGTCTTGGTTTGATTCCTTAATTAACGCTTAGAAGACATCTAACCAAAATCAATTTACTTAACCTGACTCTTGATTTCTCATCAAGATAATAATAACTTACTTGCTCAATGAATTTTTAACCTAAAAATGTAGGATAATTTAAGTAATAATAATAACTCAAAACAACAACTAGATTTCTGGTCTATATCTCCTCTCCTAAACTCTGATCATAATTTGTACAGCAAGTCATGAATTTTGGATCCTTTCATTTCAAACATGTACCTTTATATTGAGTACCTACACATGCAAAGCATTAGCCTAGAAACTGCATGGAAAACAAAAATTTACCAATCACAGGATCCCGCCCAAAAGGAAATTACAAAGTTAAAATGGACAATACATAGAAGGAAGGATGGAAGGTAGGAAGAGAGGGAGGGAGGGAAGGAGGGAAGGGGCGAGGGAGGGAGGGAGGGAAGAAGGAAGGAAGGAAGGAAGGAAGGAAGGAAGGAAGGAAGGAAGGAAGGAAGGAAGGAAGGAAGGAAGGAAGGAAGGAAGGAGGGAAGGGAGGGAGGGAGGGAGGGAGGGAGGGAGGGAGGGAGGGAGGGAAGACAGACTTGAAAATTGTCTACTGTGTACTAGGTTTTTTATATACATAATCACACTCTTCACAAGCAGTCTTTTAGGTAGGTATTATTGCTCTCATTTTATGAATAAGAGAACAGAGGCTCAGAAGGATTAAGTGACTCTGGGGAAATATTTTTAAAATGGTTCAGACAATGTACTGTGATGTGATTACAGTAGAAAAAACATTACTTTAACTCTGTAGTTCAGGGCTTCATGAAGCAGATGAAATCTGAGTCCTCTATACTGGGTAGGATTTAGGCATTGGCAGAAACACCAGCGTGAGCCAGGGTTCTGACAGCAGAAAGAACATAGCCATGTCTGGGACTACCAAACAGTTAAATCGGTTCATAGCATCATACACAAAGAGGAGAAGTCTTGGGAATATGGTTGGGGCCAGATGACGGAGAACATGAATGCCCAGCTAATGTTTTATAAAATTACTGTTGGTAGCAGAGAACCACTGAAAATGAGTGAAAAACATGATGCCCTCAGATATTTGGCCAGAGACAATGTCTGAAAAAAATTTGCATGGGGAGCATATGACAATTACCAAGTAACAGGGAGTTTGATTTAGGATTGTGGCCACGAAAATGGACAAATGATGAAGGTGTGAAAGAAAATTTGCAGAGGTAGAATCCATAGATCTTGATAATCTTTAAATATAGTTTTAAATTTTAACTACTTTTATTTTGAATTATTATAGATACAAGACATTAGATTAGATGGTCAAGAGAAGAAAAAGCCAAAGATGTCCTGGATTTGGGGAATAAGAGACCCTCACGGTAGCTGGGAGTGAATAAGGAATCACATCCTTTTTTCTTCTACTCTCTGGGCTTTCTGTTTAACAGGAAGCTAATTTTGAAACTTTTTATGCTAACAAAAAATGAAGCATATTGTTTTCATAAACCTTTGTAAAATCTGCTGCATTCTCTGACATGTTTGCAAATAATGTCACATTCTCCAGACAGTTTATGTGCAACATGCTTCACATTACTAACAGAGAAACATCACAAAAATAATATTCTATAACAAAATTATGAAGGTCATTCCTTAAAATATGAATTCTAAAATGGAAATACATTTGTTGAAAGGTGTTAATAATTTGAGACTTACACATTAGACACACATATATTTTTACTCACTACCAACCTGGATTTTATTATTCATCTTCAAGACATTTAGAACAGTGGCTGTCAACTCCAGCGGGACATTAGAATCACCTGTAGAGCTTTAAAGAATGCCATTGCCTGAGTCCTAACCCGAGTTCTGGTGTAAATATCCTGGGAGCAGCTTGGGAATTGCGTGTGTGTGTGTGTGTTTTGGGGGAGGGGGAGCGGTTCAGCTCACTAGATGATTCTAATGCAAAGCCATGGTTGAGAACCGCCCAAAATGTCCATCAGTGACAGACTGGATTAAGAAAATGTGGCACATATACACCATGGAATACTATGCAGCCATCAAAAAGGATGAGTTTGTGTCCTTTGTAGGGACATGGATGCAGCTGGAAACCATCATTCTTAGCAAACTATCACAAGAACAGAAAACCAAACACCGCATGTTCTCACTCATAGGTGGGAACTGAACAATGAGATCACTTGGACTCGGGAAGGGGAACATCACACACCGGGGCCTATCATGGGGAGGGGGGAGGGGGGAGGGATTGCATTGGGAGTTATACCTGATGTAAATGACGACTTGATGGGTGCTGATGAGTTGTTGGGTGCAGCACACCAACATGGCACAAGTATACATATGTAACAAACCTGCACGTTATGCACATGTACCCTAGAACTTAAAGTATAATAATAATAAAAAATTAAAAAATAAAATTAAATTAAAAAAAGAGAACCACCCAGCAATAAGAAAAGTGATTGATTATGTTAAAGGTAATTAACTAGTTTATCTTACCATCAAAAAGATTATTTGCTACATTTATATAAATTATACACATAAGATCCCAAACTAGTCTTGCCCTAATATTAAATATGAGAAAAGTTATATCAAGAAGGAGAGTTTGGTGGGCTCAGTGGTCAGAATAGAGGGAATAAATGAACAAGATGTGAAGCAGGCTGACTTCTGAAACCCTTTGCTTATTCTTTTCTCTTGACTCAGCAGCAACTTCTGGACTATTACATCAGTGAAAGCTCTCCTTTGCTCCTCCCCAGTCACTCTGCAAACACTCATTTGCTGGCTGGCTGACCCCATCACGTGCATCCCAAGTTCCTCCACTCATCCTCCCAGTGGCGGCTGTGACCTCCAGGTGCAAAGGCCAAGATAAGGCTTTTGGTCACATTGGAACTCACAGAAACTGGAAGGGGAGAGCTAGCTGTCTGGCCCTGTTTCTCCATGTTTGCAGGAATGCTGAATGATCTGCTCATTCCCAGATCTCTTCTCTTTCCTCTCTTACAATGAGTAAGGTGCTGATTAGCTAGCTCCATGGCTTAAGGCATTGTCAACAGAAGTCCCATATTAAATGTGCCTGTTGCCTAGGCAGAGTGAAGCATTTCTTTCTATTGCTCATCATTGATAAAGGGAAAACTGCTACCCTTTCTCTAGCAGGCAGGACTGTAAGGGAATTGGACAAGGTAGCAGCCATCGGGAATATTTAGAGTGCACAGCAGTAAGATGACCTCTAGCTTTTCTGCATTGTTCATTGCTATTCCATTAAAAAGGTTTTTATCCAGCTTGGCTCTGGTCTTCATTCATTTTATTACTTTTCCATAGAGTCCTCCTCAATGTTCCAACTATAATTATATCTATTTCTCAAAGCTCAGTTAAAATACTGTTTTACTCATCTGACCATACCAACTTAAATAATCTTTCTCTCCTCTCTCAGATTTGGAATTAGATATTTTTGCACTTGTCACTCTTCCTTACTAGACTTAAGCCTCCCAAGACAGAGTTTTGCCTTTGTCCAGTGTGTATACAACATGGTACCAACTGCCATCCAGTGCACATAACAGGTATTCAACAAATCTGATAAATGAATTAACTATTATAGATCACTCTAAATCTCATCAAAGAATTCATGAACAACTGGAATTACTTCAGTCTTGAAATAACTAATAAGTTTGGACATGAGAGAGGTGAAAGTCTCAAGAGCCTCCCCTGGAATGGATATCTAAAGAGGTATTTAATTATTTGACATAAATAGTGAACTTGTATCTGAAACAAACATGAATATTCTCACCTAACTTTATCTTATGGGATTATAGTTATTTTTTTCCAACTCTTTAATAGTAGCATATGTTCTTTTCTGAAACACTATTTAAATAAGCTTGCTTTATGCAAGTCCCAGAAGTCACTCCTTGTAATTGTACCACTGAAATCACTATACTTCTTGGTTTAAAGAAGTTAATATATTTTCTGCCAGAGCGACAAGAGGTTCATCACTTATCTCTGAGCCCTACATGTGGCACACTCAAGAATGACTTCTCCATCTCCAAGGACTGACAAGCTGTATGTTTATTTATGAGACCTTAATCCAAACTATCCTTATTTCCTGATTGCTGGGAGAGCTACAAGGAAGAGATTTTAATTACCAAAGTCCTCAACAGTTCTAAGTTACTTAAGAGTCATCTTAACATTGCTTCCATTGCAACCCATGGGGTTTTAGCCTATTCAAAATTGCTTTGCTTTTACTTCCCAAATTTTGTTTGACCCAAATCAACCTTGTTTCAGTTGATAAGTTTCACAAAATTTGAAGAAGTATTTGGAAACTTTTCATTTCCATTACTCATTACTTTTCATCCTCATTCTTTTGAGGTTTTCCTACCCTACAAAGTACCTAGCAGACAGCCTTTCAGATATCCACTACTCCAGATACTTGGAGAAACAATAAACGAATGAGAGAATGGTCTTTACATTTTGCCAGTAGAAGTAATTGAGATCAGAATTTGAGATATGTTGGTATTTAGTTTAGAAAAATGGAAACCTGATGGAAGTTTTGGGTGAAAAACTTCCTTTGAAATCAATCTAAGTATCTTATAAATAAGATATGCCCTTGCCTTTGTTAAAAGGTATCTTGTGATACGTGATACATATGTCCAAATCTTTCAACTAGATTATAAACTACAGAAGAGGCTGGGTGTGGTGGCTCACACCTGTAATCTCAGCACTTTGGGAGGCCAAGGCAGGCAGGTCGCCCGAGCTCAGTAGTTGGAGACCACCCTGGGCAACATGGTGAAACCTTGTCTCCACTAAAATACAAAAAATTAGCCAGGCGTGGTGGCGCACGCCTACAGTCCCAGCTGCTCGGGAGGCTGAGGAACAAGAATCGCTTGAGCCTGAGAGGCGGAGGTTGCAGTGAGCCAAGGTCACGCCACTGCACTCCAGCCTGGGCAACAAAGCGAGACTCCATCTCAAAAACAAAACAAACAAAACAAAAATTACAGATGAATTATGTTTATTGGTCAGCACAGAACCTAGCATCTAATAGTAGATGTTCTATAAATGTGCATGGTTGATCTATTTCTATATCATTCAATATTGTGCCTTTAGACTTGTGTCTCCACCATCATATAGTCTCCTTCCAGATAGAACCTGCTGCATTGGAATTTAGTGTCCAAGATCAGACCGAGCCATTTATGCAAACATAATATCAAGACCAGCTCATTGGAAAATTGCAAAATGGCAAAGAATGTCCTCATTCACCCTTTCCTCACAATTTTCTTATTCTCCATCAGGTAATCATTGATCCTCTACTTGCTTTCATAAAGGATCTGATTTACTCAATACTAAGGTATATTAAGAAACAAAAGCAAATGTACATAAATGGGAATGCATCAAACTAAAATCTTATATCTGCACTACAAAGAAAATAATCAAAAGAGACAGCCTATACAGTAACAAAAAACATTTGCATCTGATATGAATATTTGTACCTGATATGAAGTTAATATTCAAAATACAGAACTCAATAGCAAGAAAATAAATAACCCAATTTAAAAAAAGGTAAAGGATCTGAATAGACATTTCTTAAAAGACATACAATTGGCCAACGGATATATGTAAAAATGGTCAACATCATTAATCACAGGGAAATGCAAATCAAAACCACGATATCACCTCACACTTGTTAGAATGGCTATTATCAAGAAGAAAAAAGGTAATAAATATTGGGGACAATATGGAGAAGAGGGAACCCTTGTGCAGTGTTGGTGGGAGTGTAAATTAATACAAGCACCCTTCAAAGGAGCCACCATTTTAGCAAGTCAGTACTGCAGCAAAACTAACAGATGTAAAGCCTATTGGAGGACTATGAGCAGCCCTATAGGAAAAAAAGAGAAAGATACATTGGTACTTCGCCATTGATCACATGCAAAGCGTGAACTCTCTGTTGAATTGATTTTGCTTGGAAGAAATACAAGAAACGTTTCCCAGAACACCTTTGAAAGCTGGTGCCTTATAAATGGAAACAAAGAAATCACTTAAAAGAAAACCTGTTTGTTTCAAAAGACAGGTCATGAAGCTGCTTCTTGCTGTGTAGATCACAATGGTGACCAAGTGCTGGCTGTGAATGGGCCATGCTGCACTCATTATTTACCAACAAGATCAAAGGAACAGTGACTATGATATTATTTCAAACTCTATTTTTCTAGGATTAATAGGGAAGGTCAGCATTAAAAACACTTTATTTTCTTACATTCACTTTTCTTTTAATCATGACCAGTCAAGATAATGTTCATGAGATACCTATTTCTATGTAACGAATTATCCCCAAATGTAGCATCTTAAAGCAACAAATGTCTCTTACCTCACACAGTTTCTAAGGATCAAGAATTCAGGAGAGCTTAGGGTCTCTCAAGAGCTTGCAGTCAAGCTGCCAGCTGGGGCTGCTATCACTGCAAGTCTCAACTGGAGCTAGAGAAGCACTTCTAGAGTCACTCATATGGTTGTTGGCTTGTCTCAATTTCTTGCTGACTGTTGGCTGGAGGCCTCCATATTTTACCATGTGGCCTTCTTCAATAGGCTTCTTGAGTGTCTTTTTGAGTTGGCAGCTAGCTGCCTCCAGAGTGAGTGATCAGAGAAAGAGAAACTGTATCCAAGAGAGAAGTCACAGTTTTTATAACCTACCTCCAAAGTGGCACATCATAACGCCTCCTGAATTTTCTTGGCCACAGAGATCAAACCTGATACAATTTGAAAGGAGATAACACAAAAATCTGAATACCAAAAAGTACAGATCACTGGAGGCCATCTTGGAAGCTGGCTACCACAGAATATTTCTTTAGATGCCAATTCTCTATGATGTATCTCAAGAATCTGATGTTCCAAGGATAGTTTATTACCCCCACCAAGCAGCAGTTCCTAACTTTTTTGGGGGTGGAGCAGGGGAGTAACATAGGTTCCTTTTAAGTCTCTAATGAAAGCTCTGAATATACTTCTCAAGAGAATGTACAGTTGACCCTCTATATCAGTAGGTTCTTCATCGACAGTTTAACCAACTAGGGGTTAAAAATATTCCACAAAAATAACAATACAACGACAAAATATAAAAATCATTGTTTATAACAACTATTTACATAGCATTACATATTATTAGTTATTAGAGGTACTAGAGATAATTTAAAATGTATAGAAGGATATAGGTTATATATTAACAGTATACCATTTTTATGTAAGGAACTTAAGCATCCACTGGGTTTTGTATCTGCAGTCTTGGTATTTGGCTCCTGGAATCAATCCCCTACAGATTCCAAGGGATGACTGTACAAATGAGTCATTATAATTTCGCACATAATTTCCAAGAGTCCAAGGAGTCCCTAAAGATTTTCTAATAACTTCAGGTTCAGAAACACTGTCCTTAACCGTTAACCTTCATCTTGCAATCACTAAGCACAAGGACATAGCTGCCATTGGGAATTTATAGTAGGACATACATTTAGGTAATGAAAGATAGACTTATTTAATGAAATCATAGTTGGCATTTTTATCTAACCAGAAATTCAAAGAGTTTTAAATAGAACATGGCCATTTTCTGAGCTAGACTTGCAAAGAAATTCCTGTATGGGAAACTCAAATGTTTATTTGTATGCTGCAGTCTTTGAGAGATAAAGAAGTCCTGGGGTGCTGATTTTTTCAGGGCAAAGTAAGAGAGATGGAGGAATTTTGCTATGGAGAACCCCTATGAACAAAAATGTAGTGTTTCACCGTAAGTGTTTGATAATATATGAGAGATACCTACGTTTAAAACTGTGGTCAATAAAATTGAGCCTAATTTGATATTTTCGTAAGACCTCTTCCCATTCTTTCTTTTTCAGGTTTACACTTTGAAATCCAGACCTTAAACCACTGTCTTTGTCCATTTTCTGTTGCTATAACAGAATATTATAGGTTAAGTAATTTACAGAGAAAAGTTTATTTATCTTATGGTTCTGGAGGCTATGAAGTCCAAGAGCATGGTATCAGCACCTGACAAAGGCATGAGAAAGCATCATATGGTGAGAGCACATGAAATAGAGAAAGCTTGCTTTTATACCAAAGCCACTCCTGCAATAGCTAACCCACTCCCATGATAACAGCATTAATGTATTCATGATGCAAGAACTCTTATGACCTAATTACTTCTTAAAAGTTCCACTCTATCAACACTGCTACATTGGGGATTGAGTTTCTAATACAGGAATTTTGAGAGATATATTCAAACCATAGCAAACATACACACTCTCCTCCAGCCTACTAGCTACTTTTACTGAGTTATTATCTTTCTTTTCCACTAAAGGTAATGTTTAACCAAGTTCCCCAAACATGACCTTCCTCTTCCAACTGGCTATTTAGAATTTCAGTAGATCCTATGTTCTGGTAGCATTTGATGAAAGACTTTGGACACAGTGAAAGTTTATGATACTCTAGGACTATGTTCCCTTCCTATGCATTCTCATAGCATCCTATATGTGTATGTGTGTATATGTATATATAATTATATATACTAGTACTATATATATATATACAGATATATAGTATAGGTATAGTTATATATACTAGTATATATACCATATATAGCATATATATACTAGTATATAATTTATATATAATTCTGTGTATAAGTATATATTACATATATAGTATATATACTAGCAGATATATGTAATATGTGTATATAATTATATATAAACCAGCATATATACACATACATATAGTATATATAATTATATATGTTAGTACTAGGATAGTACTATACAAATTAGACAATTTGTATAAAATGGACTATATAATATTCTAAATTAGTAATTATTATTGCATAGTTCTATATGGAAGGAAATACAACCATGAATCTTACAGGGCTGAAGTAAAATAGTAAGAGATCATGGACTGAGTTGGGAAGTCTGGCTTTGATAGTTCTTAGCTGGGCAAACTAAGCTCAGTCTCTGAGTCTGTTTCTTCATGAGTTAAAAAAATGTCATAATACATTATATGACCACTTTATAGAATTTTGGGGGGTCCAATGGGACAATGAATGTGGAAAATATCTTGTAAACCATGAAATATTAAACTTTTTATGTATTATCATTATTATTAAATGCACTATTTTGTTGACAGAGATGCTATGCAACAAGATAAATAGGTGATTTTTGTGTTCAAAACGGGTCTCACAGAGAGAAATCTATGCTCACTGGTCTGATGGTGTCAGAAAAAAAATACTTTTACATGGTAAATAAACAGCCATTTCTGTTCTGAAGGCTACATTCTGTGTCCTCTGCCATTATAAAACCAGTTATTGATCTTGACAAGTAAAGAAGGTACTCTGCAGAAAATAGATGTGACAAGGTCCCTAAGTAGTAGGTTTGCATCTAAACAGAGATAGAAGACTTGGCCTCAATAATAAAACTCACCCACTTGCCTGAAAGTATGGCCTAACCCTGAAGGTTTGGAAAATCTGTGAATACAGAATAAAAGGCAACTAGGCAAACTCATGAGTTTGTCTCTACACATGTCAGTAAAAACATGGGTATACTCATGCATCACAGCCCCTTATCATAAATGGAAATGTGGAAATGTCTCATATAGACACATTGTGGGATGTAGTAGCATTGACAAAAATAGAACTTATGTTTCTAGCCTTAAAACAACAAAAAGTAACTAATCTTTTATACCATAGAGTCGATTTTCAGCAAGCCACAGCTGAATTATGAGATAACACACTGATTATTTGGTAAGTGTGCTGTTTTTATTCCCTCCAATCAAGTACAAAGATCTTGTTCAAATTCCCATCTCAATGTGCTAAGTGTACTCAGCAAATAATTAAACACAGAGTAAACAAAAAACTTCATGAATCTCTTTTAGAAGCAACATTTACATTTTGTTCCCAAAATGATGTGCCTGCCTCAGCCTTCCAAAGTGCTGGGATTACAGGTGTGAGCCACCACACTCGGCTACCGTTTGGATTTGCTTAAGGATTGTACTGAATCTTTGGGTAGTGTGGACATTTTAACAGTATTAAGTCTTCCCACCCACAAACACAAAATGTCTTTCCATTTATTTGCATCTTCTTTAATTTCTTTCATTAACGTTGTGTAGTTTTCAGTCTTTCACCTTCTTGGTTATGTTTATTCCTAAATATCATATTTTTGATGCTACATTTTTTTCTTAATTTCCTTTTCAGATAGTTCATTGTTAGTGTACAGATATAAAAGTGAGTTTAACACGTTGATTTCATATTCTGCAACTTTACTGAATTTGCTTGTTTCAACAGATTTTTGTAGAAAGAGGGTTTTCTACATATAATATCATGTAATCTGCCAAGATAAATAGTTTTACTTCTTTCTTTCTGATTTGGATAACTTTGCTTCTTTTTCTTGCCTAATTCCTTTGACAAGGACTTCCATTACTGTGTTGAACAAAAGTGGTAAAACTGATGTCCTCACCTTGTTTAAGACTTACAGGAAAAGCTTTCAGCTTTTCATCATTGAGTATGCAGTTAGCTGTAGGCTTGTCAAATATGGTCTTGATTATATGTAGGTAAATTCTTTCTATACCTAATGTATTTTAGAGTTTTTGTCATGAAAAGGTGTTGAACTTTTTTAAAACCTTTTTCTGGATCTATTAAGATGATCATGTTATTTTTAATCCTTCCATTAATGTGATGTAGTACATTAATTGATTTGAGCATGCTGAATCATCTTTGCATTCCAGGGATAAATCTCACTTGATCATAGTATATCATCCTTTTAGTATGCTGTTGAATTGAGTTTTCTAGTGTTTTGTTGAGGGGTTTTGCATCTATATTTATGAGAAATATTTATCAGTAATTTTCTTTCTTTGAGTGTCTTTTTCTGGCTTTAGAATCAAGGTAACTTTGGACTTGTAAAATGAATTTGGAAGTGTTCCCTCTTCTTCAGTTTTTTGGAAGACTTTAAGAAGGACTGGTGTTAATTCTTCTTTAAAATTTACCAATGAGGGGGCCGGGTGCGGTGGCTCATGCCTTTAATTCCAGCACTTTGGGAGGCTGAGGCGGGTGGATCTTGAGGTCAAGAGATGGAAACCATCCTGCCTAACATGGTGAAACCCCGTCTCTACTAAGAATACAAAAAAATTAGCTGGGCGTGGTGGCAGACGCCTGTAGTCCTAGCTACTCCCGAGGCTGAGGCAGGAGAATGGTGTGAACGCGGAAGGCGGAGCTTGCAGTGAGCCTAGATTGCATTGCACCACTGCACTCCAGCAGGGGTGACGGAGAGAGACTCCGTCTCAAAAATGAATAAATAAATAAATAAATAAATAAATAAATAAATAAATAAATATTTACCAATGAGGCTACCTGATTCTGGGTTTTCTTTGTTGGGAGGTTTTTTATTACTGATTTCAATCTCATTTGTTATTGGTCTATTAAGGTTTTCTATTTCTTCCTGATTCAATCTTTGGAGGTTGTGTGCTTCTAGGAATTTATCTATTTCTTCTGGGTTATCCAATTTGTTGGTGTATAATTATTCATAATAGTCCTTTATGATCCATTTTATTTCTGTAGCACCAGTTGTACCATCTCTTTCATTTGTAATTTTATTTATTTGAGTTTTCTCTCTTCTTTCTTAGTCTTGACAATAATTTATTGGATATGATGACATCAAAAGCACAAACAACAAAAGCAAAACTAGACAAGTGGTACTACATCAAACTAAAATGCACCCAGCAAGCAAAGGAAACAACACAGTGAAAAGGCGACCCATGGAATAGGAGAAAGTATTTGCAAACCATACATCTGATAAGAGTTTGATATCCAAAATATATTAGGAACCCGAACAACTCAATATCAAGAAAACACATAACCCTATTAAAATATTGACAAAGGATTTGAATAGACATTTCTCCAAAGAAGATATGCAAATGGCTAACATGTACATAAAAAATGTTCAACATCACTAACCATTAGGGAAATGCAAATCAAAACCACAATATCACCTCACATCTATTAGAATAGCTGTGATCAAAAAGACAAAAGAAAACAAGTGTTAGCAAGGATGTAAAGGAAAGAGAACACTTGCATACTGTTGGTGGAAATGTAAATTAGGACAGTCATTATGGAAAACTATATGAAGCTTCCTCAAAAACTTAAAAATAGAATTACCATATGATCTAGAATTTCCACTTCTGGGCATATATCCAAAGGAAATAAAATCTGTATGTTGAAGAGATATTTGCATTCCATGTTCTTTGCAGCGTTATTCACAATAGCCAAGATATAGTATCAATCTACATGTTCATTGACATGGATAAAGAAAATGTAGTGGTTGTGTGTACACTATTCAGCCTTTAAAAAGAAGTTAATCCTGCCATATGCAACAACATGTTTAAATCTAGAGGACATTATGCTAAGTGAAATAAGCTAGTTACAGGGAAAAAAACATGGCATGATTCCACTTTATAAGAATTTAAAATAGTTAAACTCATGGAAACAGAGTAAAAGGGTGGTTGCCAGGGTCTGAGGAGGGGGAAATGAGGGATTGCTGTTCGATAAGTATAAAGTTTCAGTTATGTAAGATGAGTAAGTCCTAGAGATTGTCAATATAATATTGTACCTGTACTTAACAATACTGGATTATTTACTTAAATTATTTTACAATTGTAGATCTCAATTTAAATGTTCTTACCATAATAAAAAATAAACAAAAGCATTACAGCAGGTCAAAAAAACACTAAAATTTGTTTCAATAATAAATTCTGGTAAAATGTATTTGGCATTTTAATAAGTGAAACTTTTTTTTCAAAAAGACTGACTGCTTCCCATGGCATCATGAGATTATATCAGGAGATATTCTGCGGTTGCATGTATATGTATCACATGGTAAGCTCAATACCAGGGCTTGGTAAGTTAATTGAAAATAATGAAAAAATTCTATTAACTTTTTTTTTTTTGAGACAGAGTCTCAGTCTGTCACCCAGGCTGGAGTGCAGTGGCACCATCTTGGCTCACTGTGAACTCTGTCTCCCGGGTTCAAGCAATTCTCCTGCCTCAGCCTCTCGAGTAGCTGGGATTACAGGTGTCTGCCACCACACCTGGCTAATTGTGTATTTTTAGTAGAGATGGGGTTTCACCATCTTGGCCAGGCTGATCTGGAACTCCTGACCTCATCATCCATCCACCTCAACCTCCCAAAGTGCTGGGATTATAGGTGTGAGCCACCGCATCCGGCTCTATTAACTTCTTATTGAAGAATAATATATATACAAAAATTGCACATAAATGTAAACATCAATACATTTTTATAAAGAATATACCATATAAGCAGCACCCAGATCAAAAAGCAGCATATTATCAGCACACCAGAAGTCCCCTATGTGCCCTCTTCTAGGCAGTAGCTCTCCTACTCCATAAGGGTAACAACTATCCTGATTTCTAATACCAAAACAATACTTTTGCCTGTTTTTGCACTTTGTTTAAATGGAATCATATAGTATGCATTCTTTTGTGCCTGGCAACCTTATGTTGAGAGATTAATCAATCTTTTAAAATGTAGTTGCAACTACATGCTATCCATTCATTCTCATAGCTGATTAGTATTAGAGTTGTATTGTTAGGTTCTTGTGAATATATTACAATTTATTAGTTTATTCTTTCTTTGATGGGCGTTGGGTACTTTTCAGCTTTTGTCTGTTAATACTGGTGTTACCATGAAACACTATTGTATATTCTTTTATGAAAAGTTGCATGCAATTCTGTTTGAGATACATCTAGGACTAGAATTACTGGGTCATAGGTTATGCATTTGTTCTGCTTTAGTAGATACTGCCAAAGAGTTTTTCAAGCCAATTACCAATACACACTATCACAGGAAGTGATTGAGGATTCTGCTTGCTCCACATTCTTGCCAACACCAGGCATTGTCTATCTTTTTTTATTTTAGCAATTCTTGTGGTGTGTACTAGTATTGAATTATGGGTTTGGTTTTCCTCAATTATTAGATTGAGCCCCTTTTTATATGTTTATTGACCATTCGGATTTCTTCTTTGTTAAAGGGCCTGTTTAAGTCTTTTGTTCATTTTCCTAATGAGATGTATGTCTCATTCTTATTGATTTGTACTAGTTCTACATATATTCTGCATTCAAGTCTGGAGTGAGTTTTTGTATTCTTAAGTCATTCATGTGAGATGATATGGCTCCATTACATGAATGCATTAACAACAAAATTTAAGTATTTGAAATTCACTCAACAGATATTTATCAAGCATCTATTATATAGGCTAGACACTGTGCTAGGCTTTGTGGAAACGACTTATAAGCCTTGACTAAATACATAAATATATAAATTATAGGATGCTAGTTTATAACTGCAGAGGTTCAGGTAGAATAAATTTTCATATTTCCTCTATCTCAACACCCAAGCTCATGTAACTTCAGAGGCCTTCGACTTCTAAAGGTCTAAAAACCAGCCCAAGAATTAAGGTGTGTTCTTGAACCTATTACAACAGTTCATATAGCTTTTAATTAAACAAATCAAATTAATGGAAAGCCTTGTTATTAGAGGCTGTGTTTTGGCTTGCTGCCCTAGTATTCTGGATGTTTCACAGTCTCTTAACAAGAACATACATAATGAAATAATGAGGAACCTGTGTGGTCAAGCCGGTCAATTTAGGTACTGAGGTTTCAGGGGCAAAGCCTGAAGTAGAAATGTGTCTAACAATCCAAGAAGCAAGGGTACAGTACTTAGAGTTACTAGGGTAAGAGGCAGAAAGAACTTTTTGTCTGGAACCTGGGCTAGCCACAGGATAAAACCACAGTAATTGTTGCTACTACCACTTTCTGGGGGCCCTGCTGCCTTCTAAGCCCAGGTGGCTTAGGCCTCACTACCCAGTTTATCATTTTAAATATCCTTTATAAGTCTCTGCACAAGCTCACTCAGTGCCCATTTTTCACTAGTGCTAAAGGAGAAGAATATTTATACCTAGTTGTTAAATCCAAGTAACTCATATCTTTTTTTGACTGGAATCCAAGATTGAAAACATCTTTGAGAGCTTCCCCTAGAGTGAGCTTTCCTCCAGAAGTCCCAGTTACATGCTAATATTAAACTTTACTCATAAATTCTTCAGTTACGTGTATATTCCTAGATAATGAAAACAATACTAGACTGTATTCATTTCTTCATATAAAGCCATAGTCTACTGTATAAAGCATAATCACTTCTGGATTATCACGAGTATAATACAAAATCAGTTAAAATATTTAAAACATTTTTTCATTATAAAAGTTTCATTCTGGAATACTTGAAAAATAAAAGTATAGAGAAGTATAAAACAAAATCACCCATAATCTTACCTGCCCTAGTTTCTGTTAATATTTTGGCACAATTTCTACCATTTTTTCTATATATGCTTTTAAGATGTCATTTATTCCAATGTTTATGCTGTTTTTCAAATTAAATTTACGTCATTAGCATTTTTTTCATGTTAAAAAAGCTCTTACCTATATCTAACTAATGATGTTGATATAGTATACCATGAAAGAGAGGTCCATAATTCATTTAACTATGCCCCCACCTTTGGAATTTAGAATGCTTTGAACTTCTTTCACTACAATAAATACTGTTGAAGCAAAGACTTTTGTGCAGCAAAAGCTATTTTTTAATTATGGATTGTTTTCCTGAATATATTAACAGAATTAAAATGTAGTATAGAAACATTTTTAAAGACATCATATTTACAAAGTACTTTCCATCAGTGTTTTTCAATTTTGTAAGAATGTTTTGCTTCACCTTCATGAGCACTGGGTATACATCTTTTTGAATATGTTTAAATCATTGTTGATAGATGAAAATACTAATTGCTTTTACCTACTTTTACTTCCTTTGGTTTTTAGCAAAGCAGAATATTTAAATTACCTATTGGCCACATGAATTTTCTTATTTCACTTATACATTCATTCATTCAAATATTTATTGAATATCTACTAATTACCATGCAGTGTTCTAGGTACAATAAAATTATCGGTGAACAAAGCAGAGAAATTCCCTGTACTTATGAAGCTAGAGAGGGAAGATAGTCTACAAACTACTGTGAAATGTGTCAGGTGGTAAGTTCTACAAAGAGAAAATAAAGTAGGTGAAGATTTAGAGAATGAGGAGGGTGCTATTTTAGACAGACATTAAGGAAGACCTCTCCCTAATGAAATATCACTTAAGGAGAAATATTTGTAAATATTTGATTCATTTCCTCAACCAATTCATTTAAAGGAATCTGTTCTCTTAAATTGTGATACAAAAAAGATAGCCAACATTTACAGTATTTGGATCTAATAAAAACTAACTTCTTAAACTTCCTAGATTTCATGTTCTTTCTTCTCAGATAGCGTAATGATTTTAACTAATGGTGGTCCAAACCTACATCAGTGCTCCCAATACAGCTAGCTTTTCCCAATGAATGTGATATTATTTAAACACAAAGAGAAAATGAACCATTTTTTTCTTTTCTCTCTTTCCTTTTTCTTTCTCTTTTTCTTTATGTTTCTTTCTTTCCCTTTCTCTCTCATGTTCTCTCTCTCTCTCTCTTTCTCACCCCCTTCCTCTCTTTCTTTCTTTCCTCTAGTATCGAGGGTATGCTTGTGCTAGAATATCCTATATCCTACTTCCCATGGGGAAAAAAATGGTGCTAATTAATAGTACTAACTTCATAAGGTTATTGTTAGGATTGCATTAGTTAATTGCATGCTTAGCTTGGTACCTAATATATATTAAGTACAGCCATGTGTCACTTAACAATTAAAATATGTTCTAAGTTATCCATCATAAGTGATTACATTGTTGTGTCAACATCACAGAGTATACCTACAAAAACCTAGATGGCATAGCCTAACACATAATCCCCCAGACTATATTGTATAACCTGTTGCTCCTAGGCTATAAACATGTATCCCATATTACTGTACTGAATACTGTAGGCAAGCATAACACAATGGTAAGTATTTGTGTATCTAAACATATCAAAAAAAAGATACAGTAAAAATATGGTAAAAGATAAAAATATACCTGTAGAAAACACTTACTAGGAATGGAGACTACAAGACTGCAAGTTGCTCTGGGTGAGTCAGTGAGTGAGTGGTGAATGTGCCTGGGACATTGCTGTCCACTAATGTAGACTTTATAAATACTGTACACTTAAATCATGCTAAATTTATTTATTTATTTATTTATTTATTTATTTGAGACAGAGTCTGGCTCTGCCGCCCAGGCTGGAGTGCAGTGGCACAATCTCGGCTCACTGCAAGCTCCACCTCCCGGGTTCACGCCATTCTCCTGCCTCAGCCTCCCGGAGTAGCTGGGACTACAGGTGCCCGCCACCACGCCCGGCTAATATTTTGTATTTTTAGTAGAGATGGGGTTTCACTGTGCTAGCCAGGATGTTCTCAATCTCCTGACCTCGGGATCAGCCCGCCTCAGCCTCCCAAAGTGCTGGGATTACAGGCGTGAGCCACAGCGACAGGTCAAGCTATGCGAAATTTATTTTTTACATTTTCTTTCTTCAATAATAACCTTAGTTGACTGTAACATGTTTACTTTATAAACATTTTAATTTAAGCTTTTTGACTTTTTGTAATAATGCTCAGCTTAAAACACAAACATATTTTACAACTGTAGAAGAATATTTTCTTTCTTTATATCTTTATTCTGTAAGTTTTTTCTAGTTTGTTTTTTTTTTTTTTTTTTTTTTTACTTTTTAAACTTTTTTGTTAAAAACTAAGACAAAAACCCACACATTAGCCTAGGCCTACACAGGATAAGGATCATCAACATCACTGTCTTCTACCTCCACATCTGTCCCACTAGAAGGTCTTTAGGGGCAATAAAACACGTGGAGTTGTCATCTACTATGATAACAATGCCTTCTTCTGGAACACCTCCTGAAGAAACTCATTCCTGAAGCTGTTTTACAGTTGGCTTTTTTTTGTAAGTAGGAGTACACACTAAACAATGATTAAAAAGTATAGCATAGTAAATACATAAATCAGGAACATAATCTATTTATTATATTAAGTACTTATCAGTAACACATTATCATTAATATTTATCATTAAGTATTGTGTACTGTACATAACTGTATGTCCTATCCTTTTATATCACTGGCAGTGCAGTGGGTTTGTTTGCACTAGCATCACCCTAAACATATGAGTAATATGTTATGCTACAATTTTATTATGGCTATGATTCACTTGGCAATAGGAATTTTTCAGCTCTATTATAATCTTATGAGACCACCATGGTATGCCATCCATCACTGACCAAAATGTTACATGGTGAATGACTGTACTAAATAAATGTTTCAACATTTTAATTATTAACATAATCATCACCATATAATATTCAGCTGAACAAAGCTGCCCAAACTTGATTCTCACCTTCCCCTTGCATTGGCTTCTTGGAAGTCAAGGAATGAGATGCCAGGAGAATTTGTTCATGATGCTGGCTGCCATTTAAAATTATAGCTGCATATAAATCCTGTCTGCTTCCAAATTCATTTGTGTAAATGAGCATCATTTGAAAAGTAAAAGATTTACAGTTGACCCTTAAACAACATGGGCTTGAACTCCACGGGCCCACTTATATGCAGATTTTCTTCTGCCTCTGCCACCCCTCAGACAGCAAGACCAACCTAACCTCTTCTTCCTCCACTTCAGCCTGCTCAATGTGAAGATGAAGAGGATGAAGGCCTTTATGATGATCCATTTCCACTTAATGAATGGTAAATATGTATTTTCACTTCCTTATGATTTTCTTAATAACATTTTCTTTTCTTTAGCTTACTTTATTGTAAGAATACAGTATATACTACATATAAAAATTATGTGTTAATTGACTTCGGTCAACAGTAGGCTATTAGTAGTTAACTTTTGGGACAAACGTTACACACAGATTTTCAGCTGCACAGGGGTTGGTAACACTAACTTCCATGGTTTTCATGGGTCAATTCTATATTGAATTGAGTCTTTGCCCTATTTTATAGTCCTCTGAAAAGCCATGCAAACTTGCTGGGAATCCAGAATTAGTGAAATATAGAGCTCTGTGGATTGCAGGAACTTTTAACTATCTCACACAAAAACACTAACATTTTTTTTAAAGTGGAAAAAAAGAAATAACTGGACCAGAGTGGGAGAAACACATATCATTTATTCATTCAAGTATTTATTCAGTTGCTTTCCTTATTAGTCGTTCATTTCTAATCTATCAAATCTCATTGGTTTGTCTCACAGAAAATCCCTTTGATATGAAATGTATGAAATGTAAATTTCTAAATCTGCTGTTTCCTCAGTACTTTCACTATTATGGCTCTATGGACTCTTACTTTTAAGAATATACAACAGAAGTAACCAGAAATACTTCTCTCACCTTTTCCCTAGTATTCCTGTCTTCCTCTCCACATCTCTTACTCTTTGTCCTAAATGTGAAAATTGACAAATGAAAATTTAAAGTCACTACCTTATAAAAGACTGATTTGAAGTTTTTCTATGTATTTTTTTTAATTCTAGGAAACCATCTTAAATCTGTAAGTCAATAAAAACACTTCAAAGCAGAGACCAGGTAACATTAGCCATCAGACTTCATCATGATGTGCTGGGCACAAAAGATTTTCTTAATGAATTATCCACTAAGATGTCAGAAAAATTAATTAACATGGAATTTCCTAAAAGAAAGTAGAAGGAGAAGGAAATAGTTAAATACCCCAGATGCTAAAGGAAATCAATAGACACTAAGAATAGGGCTGCGATAATTCTTATGGCTCCTTTCCACTTTCTAGTGTTCCATAAACCTGGTATTTTGTTGTCTCTACCTTAGACTATTTAATTGTTCTTCTCAGAAAGTAGACTGCACAAGTTGACTTCAGAACCGTTTTGGCTTTTGAGTTCCAAATAGGAATTTACATTAATAATACAATCTGCAATATTGCATCACATTAACTCACCCATGTTCCCCTTCTTCCTCATCATCCAGAATTAATAAAGAAACTAATAATCTGGCCACTGAGAGTTTGGACTCTATAAAAGGAAAGTATATTTTACCACTTATTTTCAGATGTTGTTGAGTATGAAACAACATACTCAAGTGAAATAACATTTCACTTGAAAACGCTATCTTCCTACTCTTCAACTGCCCCACCTAATGGCAAGAGGTATGAACAACAGCCATATTCTGGATTCCCTAGTTGAAGAAATCCAACGATAATTTTTCAGATCTGTGCAAACTTGTAGCCCTATGATTGAAACATGTATATTTTCCCCTCACCTTCACTATACTGCACTACACTCATTTATAGTGCCAGAATTCATGTCACTTGCAAGCTTTTTAATTTGTTTCTAATGACAACATTTTGTTGTTATAGATGAAGAATTGTGGTGAAGTTTACTGAGATAACAAAGGCTTCGGACATTCTCATTCTATTTAGCATTAGAGAGGACCACAGAAATCATTCACTTTCCACTATCTCTGTTTTACAGAGGAGAAAACTGAAATGCAATGAGGTAAAATGATTTTTCTAGAAATCACATACATCTTTAGGGTCAGAACCCTTGTCTTCAAGAAAGATGCTTATTCACCAGACTGCTGCACCCACTCCCGAAAGCATCGACCTACTACCATTTTCTGATAATTAAATTCTTCCAATCTTTACTCTTAACAAGAGGAAAATGATATTATGCCCTTTAATAAGCTCAAGGGAAAACAGTGGGGGTTGGGGGTCTTTTTAAAAGTTAGAACCTTGAATTAGAAAACAGAAATTAGAACACATACCCAACAAAATTAAGTACATTATTGTAAAAGAGACGTTAGCAAAATAGATTTATCCAGCATGCCCCATATATGGAAGATTAGTATAGTGGGTAAAATTGTTAATGCTTTCCAGCAGAGCCCAGGGTTTGGTGTCCACAACTGAAATTAACCATTTTTTTTTTTTTTTTTTGGCAATGTTGTCCCTATTCTTCCATGTCAACTAAGAGTTGGCCTCTTTAGGTCTCCACAGCTGAGACAAATTACATTGTATCTCTAAGGACCTATTTAAAACCTTTTGTTGGGTTTTGCTTTGCTTTCAGCCATTTGCTTTGTTGTTACATCATTTGAGTTGTTTGGGGGTTTTGTGTATTTCTTTTACTCTTGGTAGTAATATTTGATCTACAAAATCCAAACTTACCTCCCAATTCTAAAAGGCAGCAGTAGTCACAGTGTGGCCTTCAGACCATCTATATCAGAATGACCTGGGGAGCTTGTTAACTGTGGCAATTCCAGAGATACTGAAGCCCTTACCAGAGATACTGAATCAAAAGTCTCTTGGGATAAACTTCAAGAATATGTATTTTAAACAATCGTTCCTAATTATGTTAATGCATATTAAATTATGACACTCGCTGCCAGGAAGAAAAAAAAGATGCTACCCAACCACAAATGGCAAAGAAAGAAATTAATTTTCTCTTATCCCAGAAAGCCTAACACTTGGCACCCCTTTTACCTGGTACCACAGACTTAGTTTGTAGAACTCTAATGAGAGGTTTCATTAGCAGAATTTAAAATCTTTCATTCCTAGTCCCTGTCCTGAGAACAAATTACACAGAAACACAAACAGATGGTTTTCGGTTATCTGTTTTTTAAACAATCTAAGTTAATTGAAAAGCACAATGTGTTATTATCAAATAACAGCTGTACCAAAACCGTACCAAACTAAAACTCAAGGTCATTTTGAGGGAAAGAAAAAGAGATACACAGGCTTATGCATCTCTTTTTAATTGAAAGCCTGGACTAACTCGTGAGCTAGTTACGTTATTTCATAAAATGCTTTGGTCAATTACTATAACACATAAGTGCGTTTCCTCTTTCCCTTTCCCATTGTTATTCTCTCTCCACTTTTTCCATTTCTATCCCTATTTTCTTGCCTATTAATTAATCGATATTTTCATCTCTTGAGAAAGTTATTGAGTCCATTTCTACGTATGTTTTTCACTGGGTAGGTTTAGCTACACACCATTCACTTCCTCTGAGCAACTTGGTTTCCAGAGCAGCTTTTTCCAGCAGTCTTTCCTCTTTCTAATAGGAAATGTGGTTTCACATTTACCAAAATGCAGAGGCACATGTGGGTCTGATCCTACAGACAGCAAAGGTAGACTGACAAATAACTGGCTGATCCCAAATTATACCACATATTTTCTCTTCCGATGATTATAATACTTGTGCTCATCATCTCAGGGATGCACAAGGCTCAGTTGCAGCACTGCTCTGGAAACTAGTTAACCATATTGAGACTTCTTTATGGGCTGTGCCCTTAACTAGCACTATCAAGTCTATAAACTTACTTCCTCCAATCTTTCATATAAGGAGGCACTATTTCTCACCATTCTCAACCTCCCCTACCATGCCAAGCCTTGAGTGAAGCAAGAAAGGGGCAAGATTTGGGAGGCCGAGACAGGCGGACCACGAGGTCAGGAGATCGAGACCATCCTGGCTAACACGGTGAAACCCCGTCTCTACTAAAAGAAAAAAAAATACAAAAAAACTAGCCAGGTGAGGTGGCGGGCGCCTGTAGTCCCAGCTACCCGGGAGGCTGAGGCAGGAGAATGGCGTAAACCCGGGAGGCGGAGCTTACAGTGAGCCAAGATCCGGCCACTGCACTCCAGCCTGGGCCACAGAGCGAGACTCCATCTCAAAAAAAAAAAGGGCGGGGGGGGGGGCAAGATTTGGAAAGAAAACATTGACTTTGAATACAGATGAAAAGAAGAATCCTGGCCCATTAGCCCCAGGACATCCCCATTGACTTTCTGGAAATCTGTGCCCAGCACAAAGGAGATGATGATAGTGGAGAGGAAAGCATTCTAGCATTAACCATCTGATAAAGCCTGATATATCCGTTGGGGATTCTTTTCTAGAAATGAATGTATCATTTAAATATATTAACCTCAAAATGCCACAGAGCTGTCTTTAATACCACTTAGCCTCTTAATAGCTATTTATTCTTCATTTTTCCTATTAATCCTCTCTTTTATAACTCTTTGTTTTTAAGGAAATTAATGTAATAAAAATAAATTCTTCTCAAACTCTCAATATGGTGACAAATCAAACAATAGATTGGGATATTAATGATAAAATTGTGACTAAATTATCAATAATAATTTTAAATATCAAGTAAAGAGGAAAACCAAGGATGCAGAGTATTCAAAAGAAATCCTTTATTTACAACTCACAGTAAAACTATTCAGAGGCACTGGTCAACAAGTAAACCTGGATTAAAAATAGAATTTTCCAGAACTCTGAGTGGAATACTACTTATGTCGCAAAATCCCAAAACCTAGTGAAATCTGAAAGTTAATTATTTTCCTTTTCTCCTTCCAGTCTGTTTAAGCAATCAAAAACTTACACTTCCACAAAAAAGATGGATTCTTCAATAAATGGTGCAGAAACAAGAGGATACCAGTTTGAAAAATATATATGTGGCTGAATATCTGTGTCACTACTTATAAGTAAATATGCTGATCATTGAGTAAAAATACTAAATGGTAAAGAAAAATGAAAACATGCTCACAGAATGAGATAGCCAACATGGAACTGGCAGTCAAGGAAAATGTGATGGAAATTTTGGCTCTATTAATTATGCTGGGATTCCTAAATCATTGTAGGAGGACATGAGCTGGTTTCATTTTGTTTCTTGATTGACATTCTGCCAATTAAGTATGCATTTATCAAATACAAAATGATGTTTTGAAGTGTTCTACATTGTGGAATAGTTAAATCTAGCTAATTAACATATGCATCAACTTACACAGTTATCACTTTGCGGGGGAGCATTTAATACCCACTTTCCTAGCATTTCTTAAGAATACAATATATTGCCATTAACTATAGTCACCATGCTCAGAAATAAATCTCTTGAATTTATTCCTCCTATCTAAAATTTTGTATCCTTTGACCGTTTGTCCAAGCCCCCTGCCCCAATCTGTCTAGCCTCTCTACCAATTTCTTATTTTTTTCTATGAAATCAATGATTTTAGATTCTATATGAGTGTGATCATACAGTGTTTTTCTTTTTGTGCCTGGCTTATTTCACTTAACATGAGGTTCTCCTAGTTCATCCATGTTGTTGCATGGATGATTGAGGTGATTCCATATCTTGACTATCATAAAAATAGTGCTGCAATAAACATGGACTGCCCTTTCACCATTGTATGTTCTTGGCACTTTTGACAAAACTCAGTTGGCTGCAAATGTGTGAATTTATTTCTGGGCTCTGTATTCTGTTCCATTGGTCTGTTTGTTTTTATGCTGATATCACGCTGCTTAAGCTAATTTAGCTTTGTAGAGTATTTAGAGTGTTAGCTTTGTAGAGGTAGTGCAATGCCTCCAGCTTTGTGGTTTCTGCTCGAGATTACTTTGGCTATTCAGGTTTTTTATAATTCTAATATTTATTTTAAAATTTCTTTATTTCTGTGCAGGATGTCATTAATATTTTGGAAGGGACTGCACTGAAACTGTAGATCATTTGGAGTATTATGGTAATTTTAACAGTATTAATTATTTCAATCCAGAACATGAAATATCCTTCTATTCATTTGTGTGCTCTTCAATTTCATATCTGTATAACAACATTAATATATACTATATATAAAATGATATGTTTTTATAATTATATATAATTACATTATAATTGTAACATAATAGCATTATAACATAATAATATTTAACTTTCAATCTATGTGTGTACTTACAGGTGAAGTGGGTCCCTTGAGGGCAGAATATGATTGGGTCTTTCTTTTTTAAATCTATCTTTCTGTCTTTTGATTGCAGACTTTAATCCATTTACATTCATGGTTTATTTATGGGTAAGAACTTACTACTGCTGTTTTGTTCGTTGTTTTCTAGTTGTTTTGTAGACCCTTTCTTTCTTTATTCCTCTCTTACCATCCTTCTTTGTGGTTGATTTTCTCTAGTAGTGTATTCCTTGCATTTCGTGTTGTGTGTACCCATAATAGGGTCTTCTTTGTAGTTACCATGAGACTTATAAAAAACACTTTTTATTTATTTATTTGCTTATTTATTTATTTGAGACTGAGTCTCACTCTGTCACCCAGGCTGGAGTGCAGTGGCACGATCTCGGCTCACTGCAAGCTCCATCTCCCGAGTTCACACCATTCTCCTGCCTCAGTCTTCCAAGTAGCTGGGACTACAGGCGCCCGCCACCATGCCTGGCTAATTTTTTTGTATTTTTAGTAGAGATGAGGTTTCATCATGTTAGCTAGGATGGTCTCGATCTCCTGACCTTGTGATCCACCCGCCTCAGCCTTCCAAAAAAAAAAAAAAAACTTTATACTTTTAACAAATCATTTTTCAGTTGTAGTTATCATGAGGCTTATAAAAGACACTTTATACTTTTAACAGGTTATTTTAAGCTGATAACAACATGGATTGCAAAATAAAATTTTTAAAAATCTAATCTTTTACCTCATTCTCCCAAACACATTTTGAATTTTGGTGTCACAATTTACATCTTATTATACTGCATGTCCTGTAATAAATTATTGTAGTTATTATTTTTACTAGTTTAGTCTTTTAACCTTTCTTCTAAAGACACAAGTGATTTAAACACCACCATTACAATATTAGAGTATTCTAAATTTGACTATGTACTTTTACCAACAAGTTTTATACTTACAGATGTTTTTGTGTTACTAGCATTAACACGTGTTTTTGTGTTATTAGCATTCTTTTATTTCAGCTTGAAGAACTCTATTAAGCATTTCTTTTAACACAGGTCTGGCAATGATGATAAACTTCAGCTTTTGATTTTCTGGGAAAGTATTTATTTCTAAAAGACAACTTTTTCTGTGTATAGTATTCTTAGCTGGCATTTTTTTCCTTCAGCACTTTTAATATATCACCCAGTCCCTCCTGATCTGTAAGGTTTCTGCTGAGAAGTTTGTTGATAGACATATTAAAATGTCGTTATGTGTTATATGCTTCTTTTCTCTTGTTGCATTCAGGACCCCCTCTTTGTCTTTGATTTTTGAGAATTTTATTGTAATATGTATTGAATAGTCTTATTTTCACTGAATCTTATTGGAAATCTTTGACCTTCCTGACCTGAATACTTATTTCTTTCTCCAGATTTGGAAAGTTTTCTGCTTTAATTTCTTTAAACAAACTTTCTACTCCTTTGATTTTTTCTTCTTCTTGACACCAATGACTCAAACATTTGCTTTTTTGATGCTGTCACATAAATCTCATATGCTTTCTTCATTCCTTTCCATTCTTTTCTCTCCTTAAACTGCATATTTTCAAGTAACCCTGTGTTTAAGTTTACAGATTCTTTCTTCTGCTTGATCAAATCTGCTGTTGATGCTATTTCATTTTTCATTTTGTTCATTGTGTATTTCAGCTCTAGGATTTCTGTTTAATTTTAAAAATTATTATTTCAATTTTTCTGTTTCTAACTGTGGGTCACTTAATGCTCTCCTTTTTAAAAAAGTTGTTTATCTGTCTTTTCTCAACATTCACTGAGCATTCTTAAACAATTATTTTAAATTCTCTGTCAGGAAGTTCACACATCTCCATCTCTTTAGGGTCAATCACTGGCACTTTATTCTGTCCATTTGGTGACATCATGTTTCCCTGATAATATCTGATGTTTGAGGATATGTATTAATATCTGCACATCTAAAGAAGTAAATACTTATTCCAATCTTTACAGAATGGCTTTGTCTAGGAATGGTCTTCAACAATAAATCTGTCCAGACACTCTGGGCAGGCCTACTGGCATGATTCCTCTGTCCAAAACTACTGTGGCCATTGCGGCATTAAGGGGTACTCTTAACCTGGGACTGCTGCCTGTACAATCAGGTACAAAGCCCTGAGATATAGATATTTTCTACTTTAGGTTGCAAACCACTCTGGCTATAACAAGATTTATTGATACTGATAAGTAAAGTGTGGACGTAGTGAAAGAACAGTTAAAATCCAAAAGAGCTAATTAAGATTTCTCAAAGTTAAAAGTAAAATCTTTTAAAGAAGAATGTTTTCTTGGATAGGGGTTTAGAGCAGATTTTCCACTTGGCATAGTAATTTCAGGAGGAAGACTTTAATGCCTCAGTTTTTCCAGTTCCATAATCCCTGCTTTCTAATTCCTCACTGGAAATAACTTATTGGTTATTTTCTAACTAACCATTCTTCTGTAGGCTCTACTCTCCCTCACAAGACATTATGAATCTCTGCATGCTGTTCCTTCTTCTGTGAAACCTCTTCTGAGTAGGCAGGCTGCATAGCCACATATATGTATATAGTTGTCCCTTGGTATCCAGGGGAGATTGGTTTCAGAACTTCCAGTGAATACCATGGATGCTCATGTCCCTGATATAAAATGGCATGGTATTTGCATATAATATACACACATCCTCTTGTGTACTTTAAACCACATCACGATTACTTATATTATCTAATACAGAGTAAATACTATGTAAATAGTTATACTGTATTTTTTAGGAAATAATGACAAGGAAAGTCTCTACATGCTTACTACAGATGATTAAAAAAGTATTTTAGATTGCAATTGACTGAATCCAAAGAGCAGAAATCATGAATATGAGGGCTGATTATGTATGTCTAGGTATGTGTTAGTACATATTTACTAATATGGCTGTACCTCATGCAACATAATGATTGAAAAGAAGAAAAAGGAATGAGAGAATGCAGTTGTTTCTCAGTATACCACTAGAGCTCTTGTTGTTGTGCTTGTTATTACTACCTTTTTCATTTTGTCCATTGTATTTTTTAACTCTAGGATTATGCCTTCTTTTTCTCTTATATAAGAAAACCTATCAGAATATAGATAAGACAGATCATCATGGAGGATTATTAATCTTCAAGAACTTTCAAATAGCTATCCCTGAAGCATCTAGTACACTTGAAAGGAAGTTTGTCAAGGTTAGGGGAAAAGAGAAAAACCATAAGACTGTTCAAAAACATGGGCAAAATTATTCATAATTTTGCAATAGAAAAGCCTCACTAAGCAAAATACAAAACTAAGGAAACATTAAAGAAAATGATCAACTACATTTTTTACAACACAAAAGATGTACCTCCAGTGTTTATTCTTATTTAAACTTTCATATATTTATATACTGTTTTGGAGTTTTCAAAATATCTTAAATGAATTTGCTCAGGTTTTTTTCAGCTGAAATATTTAATTAATCCTAATCTAACCTCTTCCCTCACAAAGAACACAACAATTTTTTTGCTGGGGTTAGTTTCTGAATCTATCTATGAGATAGAATTCATCCTTACTGTAGAATGGACAAAGAGAAAGGTTGAATAAAGTCAAGAGATGACGAAATGAGGCAATTTTCTAACTCTATTTTTAATTCATTTATTAATCCACAATCAGTTAATAATAATATAAAGTTTTCATTAACTCCCCATTAGTTAAGACATATTCATGTTGAGTGAGATATAAGCATGCAAGCATTCCAAGTCTAAATAAACTGTTTTGGAATCCCACTTATCCCTCTGTTCTGCTTTATTACTGCAGAGACAGATCCTAAAAGAATTGAGAGAATGCAATAACCATAATTTTTTAATCCATTAATTTCCATTCTTCTTGATTTTAGCATAATTTTATATCACTTTATTTTTTGTGAACCTGCAAATTATATTTAGTTTGCATTATCCACATGAAAAGCCTAAGAAACTCAATTTCACAACAGTTCCCAGAAAATTGCTCACAGTTTTTACTCTATCCTCTGCATTTTTCTTTCTTTTCTGATGCCATTTTTACCTCATAAATTATACTGACCATGATCTTTTCATAGTCTAATTTGGAATGAATATTATAATTATTTTAATTTCAGAAGAAAGAAAATTTACATAGCAGTAAGGAATAGCCAACCTAGAATATTATGCTACCATATGGTATATGGATGGATAAAATGGTACTATGTTAGACACTTTAACGTGCTTCCACTCATTTAGTTTTCATAACAATCCTATGATGTGGTCATTATCACTTGTATTATTTGGGATGAGTCAGATAAGGCTCAGCTTGGTAAAGTGATGGCTCGTAACTGAGAGGCTAGCCTTTGACTGCTGATCTACATAATTCCAAGGATACAGAGTAAAAGGGAACAAACTAAAAAGAGAGTGAACAGATTTCAGGTAAGGATTTGAAAATCTTCCATTTAAATGCCTTCTCCATTACCTGATAAAAGTGTTTTCTTATCTACAAATAATAACAATAATAATAATAACACAGCCTAATGTACAAGGTTGTTGTGAGTTGCAAATAAGGTAATGTTTTTGAAGAGGACTTTGTAAATTGAAAAGCGTCATACAAATGTTTTATATAGTATTATCATAATGAGGCCTCTGAAAAACAAAATAAAGAGCACTTGATTAGAGAATTATGGTGCTCCAGAAAAATCATAAAGAGAAACACGATAATGACATAGATGGTATGTAATGACATAATAGATGAAACAACAGAAGAGAACATCTTATTAAATTACAATAAACTGTTGAGACAATTCTGAGAATACATATATCTCTGACTTTAATTTCTAGTATTGATAATGGAAATGATGAAACTTCTAATAGTTTACTTTTAAAGAGGAGAAAAAGCTGGGAAAGGTTAAGTGAAAATAGAAAACCATAAAATCTGTCAGATGGAAAGTATAATAATCTAACCATTGAAATATTTTCAAGTTTGGGATAAAAATATGTATCTGGCAGCACAGGGTTATGATTGTTGAAATAAAGAAACTATCTTTTAGATACTTCAAAATCACCTTACCTTCAGAAGTTAAAATATAGCGGAATTTTTATCAAATAATACTCCATGTACCAAAGATGGAATGACCACATTGTCATTTGTTGATGTGCACATCAACCAGATAGCTACATAGTTAAGCAAAAATAGTATACACAAATCAAACTTTGTGGCTCCTTTGTAAATGCAATGCAATAAACTATATGAGAGAATTGCAATTGTTTTTGGAGAGAGAGAGACAATAAACCATAATTCTAGGTAGATACAGTTGATTCCTAAAATTATGTTGTTCTGAATATGTACAGAGATACTCTTTACAGAAAGAGAACATTGATGAAGGCTGTTGTGAGTTTTCAGAATTCATCTTAGTTCTACTGAAGTGCAAGGTAGAGACAAATTGAAAATTGGTCATAGAAACAATGAAAGCTCAATTTAAACAAAGTATAAAACTTAGAGAAATGCATTGATCTGAGGTAGAAGGAAGGGTGAACACATCCAAGGGGAGACTGAATAAAAACTCTTACTATTCTGAAACTCGCATATGCTTTATAAATACTTTTTCCAGAAAGGATTAAAACCTATCCCACTGTGGATTTAAATCCAGTGAAATCTGAATGACCATCCTCTAATTAGAAATGAAGTATTTGGGAAGAAGTGTTCAAAAGATCATAAGGCCTGCATGGCCACTTATCTTGGAGAAATAGTTATTTGCATAGGTGCCTTCTTACAAGCTATTTAAAGTTATAAAAAAGAAACTGAATAATGTGTTCCATACTCACATCCAGACAGGAGGTCTAAAATTCACTCTTGAGCAAAATATTTCCATATACTAACTTTAAGGTTTTAAAATGATTTGACTTTTCAATTTTATTAAAACCTACATAAAATTTGGGGACTTTTTCCTAATATTCTCTTATTTCAAATATGTATGTTTTAGGTATTGTAGACATAAGCATCGGCTCCTTTGTGTACTTTAGTTTGTTTATCCAAAAAACAGGAATAATAATAGTATCATAGAATAGTTACATAAACTATTAGTGTCATATATATATATGCATGTATATATATATTCACTCCTTTAATTATCAAAATATATATATGCATGTGTGTATATATATAGGTGTGTGTATATATATACACACTACATACACACACACACACACATATATATACACACACATACACATACACACACACGTTGGCATTTGGTAAATCCCTCAATAAATTTTGATCACAGAATATTGTATCAACCAAATTATTTTATAAGTTAATTTGAAATAGCATAACCTTATGCCAAGTACTTCAGTACACACACACACACACACACACACACACACACACACACACAAAATATTTGAATGTATTCAGACTTCTGTGGGCAATACAAAAAACAAAACCATCTCCCCACATAACGATGGGACATTTAGAGCCCCTCCCAGTATTTCTGGGAAATTCCTCCAAAGGGACAGGTGCTTCACCAAGCCTAATTATTTGTCACAGCTTCCTCTGCACAGTTGTTCCAGTTCCACAGCCATCATTTTTTTCACTCTGCCCCCGCTATCTTTCTTCCCTGTTTTGTCTCTAGGAGGAACACAGCCTTTCTCTTCCCATCTTGAGGCAAAATTGTCACAATGCTGTTGTGATTAGAAAAAAGTTTAAAGAAAGGGTTGAGGGAAAAAAAAAAACCAGACAAATCCTTAAAACTGGTTACTAGAACTCATTCATTCTAAAGAGACTTTAACTAGACCACCTTTGCTACATGGACAACTGGTAGTCCCTCTTCCTAAGCCCTGTCCATGGCTCTATCTCTGCAGAACTTACTTATATCTATTCACTTACCAGAGTCCTCCAAAGCACTGCCTCTCCCCAAAATTTATATCTTCAGCAGTCAGGGGACAAGTTTAAAAATCCTAATACTTTATTATGCAAAAAAGTTTACCTTCCTTGTGATTTAACAAAGGATAATAGGGATACCCAACAAGCCTCCATTCATAATTAAAATGTCTTCCTAAACAAAAAATCCACTTTCTGTCATATTATAGAGTGCAAAAATATCTAGAGTTTATAATATAACATTGTTATCCAACTGTGAGGATAGCTATAAATATAGATACTTGACTATAAATATGTTACAGTTTCTCTCCAGTAGGCACATGGTGTAACAGATACATTAGTGTGTAAGTCATGCCTATAGTTACATTTGTGTGGCTCCAGGGTTTAGTGATCAAAGTAAGGAATTTGGAATTAGAGGAACTAAAGTACATCTAGGATTCACCATTACTAGTTGTGCAATCTTGGCTAACTCACTTAATCTAAGGCTCATAAAATGAGGATAAATATAACTGCCTTTCCTACCTGCGAGTTTTTATAAAGGAAAAAAAAAAAGAAAATGTTGTAATGGTATATGAAAACTTAAAAGCATTTTGCAATCCTAAATAATTGTTGTTATTCTTATTAGTCACATTAACACACATATTAGACTTTGATTCCATCAGACATCTGGTATAATAAATAATCTAACATTTCATCTAATCAGCCTTTGCTATAATTATTCCTCACAAATAATGAATTATGGATCATAGCTGTAATAGAAATTACACACACACACACACACACACACACACACACACACATACACACACAATCAGGACCCACCTTATTATGAATTTAGTATTTAAAGGCTATCTTAAACTCTAATCAAAAGCAGTTGTGAAAAGATAGATTCAAAACACTTAGTACACCATAATAGGAAAAAATAGAGTTGCCACAGAAACAGATAATGGGGCAACAGTCAGCAGTTTCCACATAAAATATATAATTTTACTAATTCTCACTACTTTGATATATATTAATGAGACCCATCTTGGGAAGAAAAAACAAGGTGATCCCCAGGGCATTGGTGGAAAGGGAAGTCAACCTGGGATGAGAAGGACTCAGAAATATGTACCCCATAGATAACATGCAATAACACCTGTTGCTTGTTTAGATGTTGGGAGGGATGATGAGTTTGGAGCTGAGGAAGGTTCCCAGGGCTCTGTCTTAGGCAACTGGATAGCTGGGGCAGTAAATATAATAGAAAATATTTAGAATATGTAGCAGTATGTTTAAAGATGAGGAAGAATAGTGGGTGGATCTAGTTTGGGAAATGTGTAGATGTTGTGAATGTTCAGTAAGCACTTGGTTAGAGTCCTATGATTAAAACTAGAAATGTGAGCTGAATATGGAAATTGAAAGATAATCAAATAGAAGACAGTTAAGACAGGAAAGGGGACATCTTACAATCTTTAAGGTGTCTTCATACCTTAAAATATTACATGGGCCAATGACTGAATCTTGGGGAATAGCACTGATTAAGGAGCATGCAGCCTGAGAAGGAAATAACAATAACTACTAGGAAGAAAAGGATAAATACTAGAATTGTCAAAAGAGATATACATGGACAGGAGTGACAGAATGGATTAGATGGTCTAGTTCATAGACCAAGGTAAAAAGGAGAGATAGAAGGGAGATGAGCTAAACTGCAATTGAGCCTATAGGGGGAGGAGGAAATTGACTAAGTCCTCTGAGGCAATAGAGGTGTTGGTCTTGAATAGAAGAAACAGCTTTACCCTCTCAGATTTGAAAAGGAAAGACAAAATAAAATGAGGGTATAGGTGCATATTACTTTGGGGACATCACAGAGAATAGGAACTAAAAAGTTCAGTCAGAAAAATTTAACTTCCTGTTTTAACTGTATTATTATTGGGTATAGAATTATGGGTTACTGGATTTGTTTTCATTCAATACTTTAAAGATGTCATTCCTTTTTCTTCTTGCTCGCAACGTTTCTGAAGAGAAATTTGCTGTAATTCTTATCCTTATTTGTCTTTAGGTAATTTATCATTCCCTTCCTCTGGTTGTCTTTAAGGTTTTCTCTATGTTTTTGATTTTTAGCAGTTTCAATATAATATGCCTCTGCACATGTGTGTTTATTTTGGTATGTATCTTGCTTGTTATAGTTGGAGATTTTGAATCTGTGATTTTGTGTCCATCATCAATTTTGGAAATTTTTTCAGCAATTTTTTCTTCAAACATTTCTTCTGCCTCTTTTTCTCTTTCCTCTCCTTCTGTCATTTCAATTATGGATATGTCATGCCATTTAATATTGTATCAGAGTTCTTTGATGCTCTGTTATGTTCTTTCTTTCTCTCTTTTATTTCCACTCTTTTTTTCTGTTTGGGTAATTTCCACTGACTTATTTTCAAGTCCAGTAATTCTTTCCTTAGCTGTCTTAAGTCTACTAAAAAGCCCAAAGACATTTTTTATCTCTTTGACTATGTTTTTAATTTCTGGCATTTCCATTTGATTTTTCTTAGTTTCCATATCTCCTCTGAAATTACCTATCTGATCTCACATGTAGTCAACCTTTTCCATTAGAGCCTTTAAAATATTAATCATAGTTACTTTAAATTCCTTGTCTGATAATTTTTATATATGTGTCCCATATATCACATGTTTGTGTGTATTATCTCTTTGGAGTGCTTTCTCTTGCCTTTTCATATACTCATAATATTTTGCTGAAAGCTGGATATCTTGTGTAGGATAGCAGATACTGAGATAGATATTTCTGGAAGCTTAAAGAGGAGTAGATTGTGAAATGACTTTGCCAGTTGTTTTTTTCTTAATATTTGCTCCCCCTTTAGCTTTGGGTCTTTCCTTAATGCTGTGCCCTAAAGAGAATGTGTCCCTTGAATTTCTTCCATATTCAGCCATATTCCCATATTATTTTTACTCAACACTTGTTAGGCTGTTGGTAGCAGGCCAGGGAGGAAGGGCATTCCTTGATGTTCTGATTAAGACTCAGGTAGGCAATATGTACCTCTGTATCAGCAATGTGGCCTTCACAAGTGCTCCTGCAACGTTCTCCAATTGTTGTGCTAATCCTAGCATATATTCTGTACCCTACTCCTGGGGATAGAGCATTACTTTTTTTTCTTCCCCTCACCACGATCATTCTTCCTACTGCCACCATCACCAATCAGTTTCCTCCAGTTCCCTAAGACAACGATTTTTTGCCATTCTCTTTGCCATTTAACTCTTTCATTCCACTGGGAAATGGTTGTGGTTTTGAAAGTGGCTGCTGTTTTCCCCAGTCTTTCCTGTGAGTGCCTGGTGGGTTTTGTGGAGAAAAAACCTGCTATAGGATGTACCCCCTATATCTGCCACCTCCAATGTGTCACATTTTCATGCTAGCCCATACTCAGCCTTTAGTAATTCATTAAAATGTTCAACTGAATCATCTTGCTGGTTTATATGACATCTGGTGGTGTCTGCCCAAGGAAAAACAAATGATGCCATCCTCTTTCTCCTTGCAGGTGCCTGTCTCTTTCCAGATTTTGAGTTGTTTGATTGCCCTGCAACCTAAATTTGCTGGTGCATTTTTTTTAAAATTAATGAATAGGTAGTTTGTATAGCTTTTTCCTTACAGTAAGAATGAGAAAGACACTCTCTGAAGCTCTCTGCATCTCTGAACTTAAATCAGAAGCTAGATAGTCTACTCTGGAATTTCTTAATTCACCAAAATAAAGAACTTGAGATTATTTACTGTGAGTCATAAAAATGATAAGGGTTTAGTGAGAATGATGATTGTTTGAATTTATTGATTTTTCCATGTCTTTAAATATTTTTATTGGAATGGGGGTACTCTTGGCTAACAGCTGATCCCAGTATTTTCTAAAGTCTTAAGGAAAACATCTGGGACTGTGGGACACGAAGTGTTATTTTAAAGGAAAAGGTGTCATTCCAGCTTTGAGGAAAGATTGCTCCTTTAGTTTGACAAAGGACTGGTTAAGATCCATGTCTGGAACATAGACGTTCCAGTCTAAATGCCTTTGCATAATGCTGTAAAAGGAGTTTTTGTTGTGGGCAGAGTTGTATCTTTGTAAATTATTATGTTTACTTGAACTTGGAATGAGGGATCTCCCCTGGGTTTCCTGGAGTAAAGGGCCTGCAAACCATGTAGGATATAAGAAGAAAGGCATTTCACTGTGGGAAGATAAGTAAAGTAACAGGGGGTAGGTCAGTAACTAAGCAGAAAGGACTGGGTTTGTCCTTTAATGCCAGAAATGATTACTTTTTATATTCAGTCCTATGGTTTTCTTTCTACACTAAGATTTTTTTTTCCCATTATGTCCAGGACTCAGTAAAGTTTGGTTGTATGTTACCACCTGGAACTGGTTATAATTCAGGAAAGTGAGGAAGAAATAACACTGTCCACATTTGGTACAACAGTTCAGAGGTCTCTGTTAATGGAAAAACAGACAGGCTTGGTGCGACCACAGGTGAACTGCGGGGGTCAAAATGGTAGTTATCAGAAGAGAGCTGGTCGCTGGTCAAAGCGGCTGTCATTGGAATATAAAGCAAAAGGATTCAGATTTCTTCAAAGCACAACCATTCAAAATGTTACAGCTTCTATCAGCAACATGTATGGGTAAAGTAAGAAAATTAATGTTTAAAGCAGCAAAAAATTTAAATAATTAATTATCTGAGGTCCCAGTAAAATGAGGTTATTTTCGATTCCATCAGTTCTTAGAGGCAATAAATGTCCAACAAACAGAGGCAGTGATTTTGCATACTTGGCAGAGATTTGATGAACTCAATTTATGAATCAGGATCCTGTTTATACTTTGAGTGGAAAGGATAGTCATTTGTTAGGTTAAGAAGAACCTATTCTTTGACTGCAAGGTTCATAATGTGAAAAATTATTATTGAGCCTGTTCTAAGAAGTACACAATCTTGGAAATACATTGTCATAGCCTTGGAGTTGAAATAAATCTTTTCATTTATTTAATCTACTCCCCTCATGTTACACATGGGTGATACAGAAACCAGTGAGGTCATTCACCCAAAGTCATGTAACAGTAAGAATTTGTAAAACTAACCCACAAGATAATTTAATGAATGATGTGTATTACTGTAATGAAAGTATACAACTTTAGTTTTAAATGAGCAGGTGCCAATTAACATATACGTTAATATTCCTCATGAATATCTACATATGCACAAATTATATACACATTTATAAATATAATAGTGAGAAGTTAAAGATTATAAACATTTTAAATTTTTTATAATTCAGAGTATGATATTAACAATACAAATTTAAAGAACCATAAATACTTCATCAGATTGTTAAAAGATCTTGATATAAGACCATTTTATAATTTCCTCAAAAAATACTGTACTAATGCTAGAAAACCCTGTCAGAAAGTTTTTTTTTGTTTGTTTGTTTGTTTGTTTTTTATACTTTAAGTTCTAGGGTACATGTACACAACGTGCAGGTTTGTTACATATGTATACTTGTGCCACATTGGTGTGCTGCACCCATCAACTCGTCAGCACCCATCAACTCATCATTTACATCAGGTATAAGTCCCAATGCAATCCCTCCCCCCCACCATAATAGGCCCCAGTGTGTGATGTTCCCTTTCCCAAGTTCAAGTGATCTCATTGTTCAGTTCCCACCTATGAGTGAGAACATGTGGTGTTTGGTTTTCTGTTCTTGTGATAGTTTCCCGAGAATGATGGTTTCCAGCTGCATCCCTGTCCCTACAAAGGACACGAACTCATCCTTTTTGATGGCTGCATAGTATTCCATGGTATATATGTGCCACATTTTCTTAATCCAGTCTGTCATTGATGGACATTTGGGTTGGTTCCAAGTCTTTGCTATTATGAATAGTGCCGCAGTAAACATACATGTGCATGTGTCTTTATAGCAGCATGACTTATAATCCTTTGGGTATATACCCAGTAATGGGATGACTGGGTCAAAAGGTATTTCTAGTTCTAGATCCTTGAGGAATCGCCAAACTGTTTTCCATAATGGTTGAACTAGTTTACAATCCCACCAACAGTGTAAAAGTCTTCCTATTTCTCCACATCCTCTCCAGCATCTGTTGTTTCCTGACTTTTTAATGATTGCCATTCTAACTGGTGTGAGATGGTATCTCATTGTGGTTTTGATTTGCATTTCTCTGATGGCCAGTGATGATGAGCTGGTACCATTCCTTCTGAAACTATTCCAATCAATAGAAAAAGAGGGAATCCTCCCTAACTCATTGTATGAGGCCAACATCATCCTGATACCAAAGCCTGGCACAGACACAACAAAAAAAGAGAATTTTAGACCAATATCCCTGATGAACATCGATGCAGAAATCCTCAATAAAATAGTAGCAAACCGAATCCAACAGCACATCAAAAAGCTTATCCACCATGATCAAGTGGGCTTCATCCCTGGGATGCAAGGCTGGTTCAACATACGCAAATCAATAAACATAATCCAGCATATAAACAGAACCAAAGACAAAAACCACATGATTATCTCAATAGATGCAGAAAAGGCCTTTGACAAAATTCAACAGCCCTTCATGCTAAAAACTCTCAATAAATTTGGTATTGATGGAATGTATCTCAAAATAATAAGAGCTATTTATGACAAACCCACAGCCAGTATCATACTGAATGGGCAAAAACTGGAAGCATTCCCTTTGAAAACTGGCACAAGACAGGGATGCCCTCTCTCACCACTCCTATTGAACATAGTGTTAGAAAGTTTTAACTTACATTCTGAGTCACTTTTACCAACATCTAATTGCATTTTATGGTTGTTGTTTTCAATTCTCCCTTCCTGCATTAGGACAGTTTTCAGCATTGTTTCAGGAAATCAAAACATGTAAATGCTTTCCGAATGGATAACAATACTATCCACTCAAGGATATGGTCTTCTTTGACTACTTGCCAATTATTTCCTTTTCTTTTGGTAAGGAATGCATGTTCTGAATCCCTGCATGAGCATTTGCAAAGAAAAAAAAAAAAAAAAAAACTAGAATCTTTGACTTTTTCAGCCCTTATATGCAGACATGCTGGACATCTCTCATCTTTTCCTCCAATCCCTTGTTTATTTTGGGACTATTGTTTCTGCGCAAAATCTAGGTCTCTTTTGGTATGTTCAAATAGAACCCTGCTAGCAAATCAATGCTATGTAATGGTCTCTTCTAGAAAAATAAAAGTTGGACATTTAATAATATATTTAAGGGCATACAATAAGCAGAGATGATGACATTTAAAGCGTGTTGTTTCTTGTTTTAAGTTAATTTATAGAAAGGATTGTTTTTGTTGTGTTACTGTGGTGTTATCATTGGTTTTTAGTAATTTTAATACATTTAGCCAATATGATTTCATAAGCAAGATTCTCTGCAAATCTTAAAGCCCAACCTGGAAGTGAACTGGTGGTGTGTTAACTCTCTGAACTGCTGAGGTACCATTTGGTATACAGTTCCATGGGATGTAACTGTCCTAGTTTGGTCAAATAGTTGGGAGGGCTTAACAAATATTGTAGATTGGATTAAATTCAGGATGTTGAGGGCTGCAAGTACAGTCAAATCCTTACTACAGAAGCAATATTGCCAAAACAGAAGTCCAGACTACCAGAGTAGGAAGAATGGCAGTGGGAGGGGAATATGACCATAAAAGAGTTATAAGTTAAATGTCTTATTCCCAGTTCTTGTGCTATAAGTGGGGCTGTATCCCTACCCCCATGTGTGTGGCATATGGCATATCCTGGGTAATAGAAAGAACTAGAAAGCAGGGTCAGGGTGGCTCTAACTATATACCAACGAACCATTCTTGGCCTTGCTATTATGGCTTTTAATTTGCACAAGTTAGGGAAACTTGTGAACTGAAAAGACTGACATTTTTCAACAATAAAAGTAAAGTTGTTACCTGCTTATAGATGGATTAATTCCATTTAGGAAAGTTTTAAGACTTAAAAGATTTGGTGTAGAAGTATAGATCACAATTGATTATTGTATAGCATTTTAAAAATGATTTTTGCTTGATGGCTTGGTTTGGATTTTTTGTTTGCTTTATTTTGTAATGTGATTTCAATGCTGTTTTTCTCATTTTACCTTTGAAAAAAATTATGCTAGATATTGGAAGTGTTTGATAATAAATCTAATTACTTATAGTTTTCTTACTCCTACTTCTACCAAGACATAGATGCACAGATGCAAAGCCAGAACTATAATTCAGGGACAATTCCAGTTCTGCCCTTGAAAGTGCTGACCATGGGAAACAATGTAAACACATCAATAATTTTATTTGAAGTCAGATTTTTAGCTTTCAAAACACTTGCCATTTCAATAGTGAAAAAAAGCTAAACAAAATTTTAAAACAGAGAATTACCTTCAGTTAAAAATAAGCAGCCATTATAAACATTTTTCTAGAGCAAATACTACTGACATAAAACTCCATCAATTATGCTTTTCTTTCAAATTTCACTTTGTTATACAGATTTTTTTGTCTGTAAGAATAATTTTTTAATATTCATTGTCAATGCAACAAGATTTCTCTCCATTTTTTTTTTATCTGTGGTGTTTACGCTGGTAAGTACAATATATGCAATTATTTCCTGGACATAATCATTTGTAATTCAACTTCAACTTGAAATTGTCCAAAAATGAAATAGCAAACACATCACAATATAGACAACAGTGGAGCTTTTTCCAAGATGACAATTTAATGATTGGCTTTGGCCACTAAAACAGTCATGTGACATGTGATTGATTTAAAGCAAATGGTTGCTGATCAGTCCCTATTCTTTCAGACCTTTCCTGTCATTCTCACATTTATTTATGCTCTTGGCTATTCTTATACTACTGTTGATTATCTGAGAAAAATTCTTTTTACCCACTCTGAAATAATCTATGTTTCTGCAACAATGAGCATAATTGTCAATTATGGCACATTATTCACAGCTCAAAATATCCCTACTAAACAGGGTGCCCACAATGTGATGAAATGCAAGTACATAGAGACTTCAGAGAGATACAGAACTTCAGTCTTCCTCCAAAGAATTAAAGATTAAAATGGGATAGATTTAGGTGATCAGGGTTAGGGAGACAGTAGTGAAATAATTTCAGCAAATTATAAAAATTATAAATTTAGTTATCAGTTATGCTCTATGAGACAGAACATGTATCTTACATTGGATACTCAGAGGCTAACACACAGTAGCCATTCAGTAAATACTTGTAGAACTTTGTAAAGAAAGAGAACAGGTGGGAAGGCAGCTATAAGCATCAAAGGAGTGAAATCTCTAAAACTACAACTTCTCATATAAATTTGTTGTGAATAAAGACACAAGCAGGAGCTTGGTTTTGTTTTGTATTTTGTGCTTTACAAAGGATTTTTACCTCATCTCCTCTGACCTTCTTTGGACCCCACTGAGTGAATACCAGTGAAAAAATCAGTTTCTACATCCTTAACTTTGTTAGGATTCTAAGCTGCAACAGCTTTGTCAATCTCATAGCTTAGGTGCGGTTGAGTATCGTAGAGAAATGAGGCCCATCTAGAAAGGAATTTGTTATTTTTACGTTAACCATACAAGAAAAAAAATACTCTATCTTGTGGGGTAATTTTGAGGAAAAATGAATGCATATAGCTCTGAAATGCCATAACAAAATGTATCATCTTTTCCAAATTTATTTTTCAGCTGCCCACTCCAGGCGGACACTGAAATGCAGATAAAATGGCATAAATAACTCACCCTGGGTCATTACGTGAGTGACTGCTTCTAAAAACTCAGAAATGTAAAGGTACAGATGGAAAAAAATACATATCTTTTCTTAAGAATAAAATCACTTTAGTTTATAAAGTTTGTACAATATTTTTAAAGTCTTCCATGAAAATAAGCAATTCTAGGGAGCCTACTGTGAAAAATTTCACCAGATGGGCTCCTAGCCCCTGGACTCAAAACTGACAGCCTATTTAGGTGGGCTTTAAATTCATTATGGAAAGAATGTGACAGATACCCTATGTCTTCCAAACACTAAGGAATTGCTTCCAGTTTTGAATTAACGCTGAACAACAATTCTATCAAAAAAGAACAGTTAACATCAATTAAAGACATCTGGTGAGTGACAAATTTATCCAAATGTAGAACATCCATAAGAATCCTAAGTCAAATAAAGGGCAATTTCATCAAGAAAATTAACAAATCCAAGTGAGTAGATGACATCTTGAATATCTTCAAACTGGTAGGAAGAAAATGATTCAGTGTACTAGAAAAGTGGGAATGTAATGCAAAAGGCTACAAGAAAGTTTAGAATTTAATACACAAGAAAATTTATTAATGAATAAGAATTAAAATTTATCTAGTTTATTCTCCAGATGAGAAGATTTATAAAACTTCATGAGTTTGGAGAATAACAGAGATATTATAAAGAAAAAAAAATGCTAAAAATTTTTGTTTACCTCCTGATTTTAAAATATATAATTACAACAAAAATTTTTTATACCCTGTTCTCTTGTCTGTACCTTTCCTTCCCTCCCCTGATTAGCTAAAAGCCAGTAAGAAAGCAGACATTAGCAGAGGGAAGAAGGGTAACTCAGATAGTTCTGAAATTTATAAACATCTGAAAAGTTAGATGGTCAATCCATTGATAGGATAAGATACTTCAGAGACCTGTGTCATTAGATTTGATGTTAAGAAAGAACAATATAAAATAAGCAAACTAAGAATAGTGAAGAAAGGGGAAAATCATTTACAGTAAAATTAAAATTAGCTCCTAGGTCTAGGAAGAGATTATCAGACTTCAAAAATCATTGGTAAGAATGTCCCTAACATAAAATTTAGAAAATAAGAAATGAAGAGAAAGATGTTGACCAGATCATTTTTAGTGTTATCAAATTGGGAGAACATACAGATTCTAGTATACTGGTCACTACCCTTTGGGCTTAAACAAGACAGTGACTTATAAAAATCAATCATGCCTTAAGAATATCCAATTCACCTGAGGTCAGGAGTTTGAGACCAGCCGGACCAACATGGTGAAACCCTGTCTCTACTAAAAAGACAAAATTAGCTAGTTGTGGTGGCATATGCCTCTAATCCCGGCTACTCAGGAGGCTGAGACAGGAGAATCGCTTGACCTTGGGAGGCAGAGGTTGCAATGAGCAGAGATCCCGGCATTGCACTCTAGTGCAGTGGCTCATGCCTATAATCCCAACACTTTGGGAGGCCGAGGCGGGTGGATCACGAGGTCAGGAGATCAAGACCATCCTGGCTAATATAGTAAAACCCCGTCTCTACTAAAAATACAAAAAAAAAAATTATCTGGGAATGGTGGTGGGCGCCTGTAGTCCCAGGTACTCAGGAGGCTGAGGCAGGAGAATGGCGTGAACCTGGGAGGCAGAGCTTGCAGTGAGCTGAGATCTTACCACTGCACTGCAGCCTGGGTGACAGAGCGAGACTCCATCTCAAAAAAAAAAAAATTCAAACTCTCTTATGGACCAAATGTTTGTGTCCCCCTGAAATACATATGTTGAAGCCCTAACCCCCACTGTGATTGTTTTTGGAGGTGGGGTCTTTGGGAGGTAATTAGGATTAGATGAATTCATGAAGGTGGGGCCATGATGATGGGATTAGTGACCTTAAAAGAAGCAGCAGCAGAGAGCTTGCTTTCTCTCTCTGCCATTTGAGGACCCAGGAAAAAAGTAGCTTTCTGCAAGCCATGAGTAAACCAGGAAGAGAGCGCTTACCAGGAACAAAATTGGATGGCATTTTGATCTTGAACTTCCCAGCCTGCAGAATTGTGATAAAATGCATTTCTGTTTAGGCTACCTGGTAGTCTATGGTATATTGTAGCCCAAGCTGATTAATATACTCTCTTTGCCCGGATGCCTTGATTTTCTATTTATTTGGGAACTGGTCTTCAATTCAACTTATGAATGAGCACAACATGGCATAGAATCATAGAAATTCATAACTGGTAGGAAACAGAACTCTCACGTAGTTTAACCACCCATCTTATGCCTGATTTGTTTGAGTTGAAAAGTGACTAAATGGTCTTCCAAGATACACTGGAACCCCTCTCATGAGAGGAATTCACTAAATAAGGTGATCGTTTAAGGATGATCTTTTTTCTACCTCTTTTGTATGCCTTAAATTTTCACAATGAAAGATGCAAGACCTACAGAGAGGCATGTAGGGAGGAACAGAGACTGTTTTACATTTCTAACATTTTCTTTGAAACCAAAGATAAACATCCTCAGATTCTAAAGAGAACTAATTCTTTAAACTTTCTTCATCAAAAGCAGGAAACATCTACCTCTAAGTCTACAATTTTGGATTATATTATGGCAAAAACGTTAAGCATTGGAGGGTGACATGCTCAGACCAGAGCAAAATAAAATTTATAGCCCTAAAGTGACAACTTCTAACTAGGCAATAAGTCTGGCTCTTTTTTCTGATAAACATTAACTTCTGCTTAGGATCATTTAATTAAGTGGAAGCATTTTCTTTATGCCAGTGAAGCTACAAAGCAATGAAATGAGAGTTCTACTGTTTACCTTGAACAAACGTAGGCCAACTCAGGTTCTCTTAATCTGGAACACTTGACTGTTTCCACCAAGATAAAATTTTTTGCATTAAACAAATACAAATAGGAAATGTCCTAGCATCATTAAGTAGTCTCAGTTCCTTAAAGTCACGGCTCAGTTAATCATCTGCTTTTAGAATGTTTTCCTCCAAGAATAGGGAAATGTTTAATGACACATTTGTAATTATTCAAAATATTCTCCCTTTTGCCTTTACACATCTTTTTCAGATCACATGTCTCTGAAATTCAATAAAAGAAAACATTATATGAATAATTTAATTTCATATTTAATTTATAATAAGAAAACTCCGTAAGAGTAAGATGTGTTTGCAGTTTGGTAGTTTGTATGCAGATCACCTCCTATTACAGTGAGTGACTGTATGATGATAAAAGGACTTCCAAGCTCAAAGCCAGGCCCCTTCTTTTATGCAATAATACATTCAACCAAATACCAACCAGTAAAACACATAAATTTGAACAATCCCTCAGAGTTTGTTGAATTTACTTGGTTAGTTATTAAACATAGTATTCAGTCAAAGGATTGGCATATGTCTCAGCAAATCCTCATTTTTTAACAAACACAGTTAGGCATACTATACATCTGCACATACTCATGCCTCACCCTTAAAAGCTGGATGGTAACTCCATAGAAAGGATGAAAGATGACCTTGGGCCATCACAATAGAATCACTGGTTATAACACAAAGTGTTCTCATACCAGAGAAATGTGTTTGCATTTGTGGTTTTCCTGATGTCTTCAAATGAATATTCCTACATCACAACTACATCTGTTTGGATGCCTACCCCCATGGGTAAATGAACAAAGGGATGTGTTCTAAGCACTTGCTTGATGGAAATTAACAATCGCTTTCATCCTTGCCTTGTGTGGCTTTCTTTGAGTTGCTCTATTTGTTTTTTGCCACGAGCTAATATAAATTTTAAAAGTATCATGACTGTGGTATCTTAAGAACACTACGTAATTGGAAATAAGGTTTAACCTTCAGTAGAGCCCTGAGGAAGTTCACCTTAAAATATTAAAAAAAAAAAAAAAAGATTAAAAGAAGTAATTAGATATATATGCCAGGGTTGAAAGCTCATGGAAGGGAAGAACTTTCAGAATGTTACTGGTTGAAGTACCTAATGACATAAGTTTAATTTATGATTTTGGACATGCCCAGAAGGTTTCATATTCAAGACATAAATTCCCTATGTTTTGATTTTTAATCATATATTTTCTGCATGCACTCAAAAATTAAGAGTGTTCAATATCAGGCTAGTAGACTTATATGAATGAATGGTAAGATATAAACTAGTTGAAAGAATTTTCATCAAATGCTAACCAGGCCACATAGACAAATAAGTCTTCGTTTGTTAATAAGCTGTGTACAGTCAGAGAACTGTAAGTTAACTAAAGGTTTCCCACAAGCCTAATCATGATAGCACAGTATTAAAATCCAAAACCAAAACTAAAATGTTATATGTACACATGTTTAGAAAACAAATGAAAACAAAAGTTACTTACACTTTTGCTCCGAGAAAGCAAATCACAGGTATTTCTTTTCATCGTGGTGTTTTAAGTAATTAAAATGGGAACTAGTGTTTCCAGTGTCAATGCTCTCACTGCAAGTATCCACTCAAAAGCCAACTGGAATGCTGAAAAGAAAAGGAAGGAAATGTTTAATCAAGTATATGATTAACACATGCACTTTGAAATGCCCTCTTAGACTGGGACAGTAATTCTTAAATAATTCATCGGAACAGGCTAAAACGGTGCTGTGTTTAAAACAATAAAAACATATACACAAGCAACATTTCCAAAACAGTTTTTGTTAAATGTAAGTTAGAGATTTCAAGCACCATCTGTTTTCCATTAAATATTCAACTCTACAGTTTTAGTGGCTGAAAAAAATAAAAAATAATAAAAAAATAAAAACCGATATGGTAGCCATAACCTAAAATTACATGTATAAAATGACGATGCAAACTGAATTGTGTATATGTTGATTCTTATTGGGACAGCTAGGGACTCGACAATTTTTCACTAAGGGATCACTAAGGTGATCCACTGCTGGAGGAATCTTACCTACATGTGAAGAAAAGAGCCCTCTGAGCAACTGCATCATTGCCTCTTGTTTCACTGACAATAATCAATAGTACCTTAAAGCCAATCCAATAACTCTTCAGTAAATTTAGTGAGTTCTCTACCCCTTTAGTTCTAAGTGGTTGTAAGGAATACTTGAGAAGATGAGAACAAAAAGTATAAGCAATAACTGTTAAGTAGTAACTGTTATTTCAAGGAATATTCCAGAGTAATTGCCACTTGAATGACATTGATATCCTCATTATCTAACAAATCTTTGCTTTCTCCTAGACACTACAATGGAGATTCTCCATTTTCAGTTTTGAAGATAGAACAAATCAAGTAGCTGTACGTATTGTGTTCATTTATGATATTCTTTTACATCAGGACACAACCTACATATTTACAGGGTATATTTGCATGTGGACTGAAGTGCTTTCAGGGAAAGAACTTACTGTAAGGCAAAGAGGATAAAAGGCCTGGTCAAACCACAAAAACTCTGATATTGCAGGTTTAGGCTAATGTTGTAGGTGTAGGCTGATGTTAACAGTGGCATGTAGTTCTATCATTTGGGTTTGTTCTAAGCTTCTCAAAAAACATGAATCAGAGACTTTAGGAAAAGAGTAACAGTGGTGAAGGTCTGAAGGAGCTGGTTTTGCTAAAATGATTGAAAAATATTAAAGTACAAAGTAGTATGAATTATACATTTAAAAGATGAAAAATAAAGTAACTATGTATCATTTTTTAAAAAACATACAAAATGAAAACAGAGAAGCCTGCAGGGACACAGCCTTTTTAAAGGCTGAAAATACTTGTTTGGAATATATGTGAGTCACCCTCTCAAGTCTTCTCAAAATAAAACGAAGACACTTTGCGGGAGGTTAGAGGTCCCATAACAGCAAAGCAGAGGTAGAAACAGAGAAATAAAGTTCACTGCGACTAAGAATATCTCTAGATGCAACTTGGGGACTCAAAGGCAAACAACCGACAAAGCCTACTTCCAAGGTTGATAGAAATGCTTGCCTGAAGATTAAAGAAAAATGCACAATCAAATGTGAGTTGCTAAGATAAATACTGTTTCTCTGAGTGTGTATGGATTTTTTCTAAAGGAGTAGGATTTGAAGGGAGGAGCTGATCCACAAATGGAAAGTTCTCAGCTAGTACACCTCCAGGAACTGAATCACCTTTACAAATTAGCATCCTATAGGTCCCAGAAAATGTGGAATTATGTTACTCATTTAATTTAGGAATTGAACAGAAATAATACAAACTTAAAATATTATATAACTAGGGAAAAAAATTAGATAACAGCTGTGGGAAGCTTACATATTATCAGAGAAAAATTTATTCAAAATATTTATTTATTCATCCAGTATTTAATGAGTAGCCTTAGGGACAACTAAGGAATAGTTGTCCTACTAGGCTAGTGACTCAGTGGTAACACATCAGTCAAATCAGACAAATAATGGATTTGACCTGATAAGTTTTACTGAATTAACCAGGTTTTTTAAAAATTTGCCTTGAAATCATTTAAAGACCATCATTAGCAGATACTTTCCTGTGGGAATTTGGAACTTACAGAAATTTCAATAGGTAAAGAGATTCAGTTGAAAACTGACTGCTGATGGAATGGCTCTTCTCACCCTGTATAGCTAGGAGGCACCTAGCCTCACTAAAAGAGTATAGACTTTGGAACCAGATAGGTATAGATTGGAATTTCAGCTTTCCACTGGCATTCTATGTAGCTTTTAGGTACATTATTTGATTTATCTGAACTTTCTCCAGTTCTGCAAAAGAAAGACAATAATACACATATGTGTTTTCAAAATAAATGAAGTAAAAAGGATTGTCTAGGAGAATGCTTGGCTCATAGGAGGTATTTGGATCTCATCATCGTCATTATATATTTATCATCATCCATCATCACTACCTTCTTTTTCTGTTAGTATCAAATAGCAAGCAACACCAGCCCATTCTTATTTTTTCTCCTATAAATGCTAACCTTTCTCAGATAATACATATGTGGGCAGATCTATTTTATACTAACCAGTATGAATGACCTATCAGTTAAAGGTCCAGGAATAAACAGACAGCATACTTATATTAGGATCATTTACAGCAGGTTCAACAAAGAGACTCTTTAAGGAGATGTTGGTAGGGTAGAGGAATCCACAAAGGATGGCACAGTACTTGGAACTAGCAATAGCAAAGTTTTCACCCTAAGAGGGATGGGTTGCCCATACCTAAGAAAAAGCATCACACAGAGTGGGCTGCCTTTAAAATGGAAGTTGCTCCCTGGGACACAGCTAGCCTCAGGTCTCCCAAAAAGGAAGGAGATAAGAAAATGTACGCAGTCTCATTTTCCTTTCTCCATCTGTCTCCTGCTAGGACTCCCCACTAGCCAAATGCAAGCAAGCAGGAGGGCAAAGGAGGAAGATGTACATCTCACTGGTCAGCCTTCCAGGGTACAAAGCCCCTCAAGGTAGGGCAGGGAGGAGAGTGGAGATGGAGAGGAAATGATAGATGCGCTCTGCAGTCTATGAAGAGGATTGCATGTTCTGCCACCTCATTTATCCTTAAAAAAAATCTATAATTTATCCTTAAACTTTCCAATAATCCTGTGACGTAGACATTGTCAACATGTTATCCCATGGCACAAAAGAGGAAATCAGCACCAACGAATGAAGGAAATTGCCCAGGAAATGGCAGAACCAGGATTCACACCTGACTGGTCTGCCTCAAAAGTCCACGTTTTTGTCTACTCTTCCATAGTGCTTTGCTGCCAATAGCATGAACCAGTGCATCTTAATTATGAACAACTGGTAACCTCTGCAAAAATCAAAGCTGTGCCTAAACTAAAAAATGTTTGATGAAAAGGTTGACTCTCAGGAAGGCATTTATCTTAGTTCCTACAAGTTTCTCTCTCAGCAAAGATAATGTGGTGAGACTGCAGAAAAGCTTTCTTCCTCCAGGTGCACTAAAAAGAAAGTCAGGCGAGAGAATACTCACACGTGCAATTTCATTACGATAGGAGTTTCCATATAAAGTTAATTAGAAAGAAGGGAGAGTCGGCTCCTGCAGGGAGAACACTTTAGAAATAAAAATGAAGAGAGGAGGTAGATAAGACAGATAGTGCTGGAATATTCAGGGATGGAATTAGAGATGGAGCACCTGTATACATTTTGCTGTGTCCACGCAAAGGGAATTAAGACAGGTTCTATCCTAGAGATTAAAGATTTATATAGCAGAAAATGTCTTGAACTGGTCATCAGATGAAATAAGTTCTACTTTCATTGCTACGTCATATACACAAACTGTTTGGTATTAGGAAAATCCTTTCCCTTTTTTTCCTTGTATCTCCACAACCCACCTCACAGCATTGTTATGGGGATTAATCAGACAGTATCTCAGAAAAAATTCTGGGGACTTTAAGTTCCCTGCAAATATAAATTTATGTATTGAAACAGCAAATGTCCTCATACATAATGACACCTTTAAATATAAGAATGAAAAGGGGTTCCAATCATCCACAAATATTAGAGAAGCTACTGAACAGGACATGTTTTATATATTTAAGAAGAATTCTTTATTCCCCTCTTTTTGAACTAACATTTTTTTTCTTCTACACAGTAAGTCAGTTCATGTAGTAACTGCTGAATTGTAAAGTCACTCAGATGCATTGCTTTTAAAAAGTTTATTGAGCACCTTATATGTGTCAGGCACAGTACTAAGCCCTCAGATAAACAACAAACTTTCTTGATGCGAAGGGAAAGAATTGTTTGGGTGCAGTTGCCTATGAGTGATCAAGGTGTAATGTATTAGCTCTGTCTCGAACTTACTGTTGTCTCCAACTCATCAAAAGGTAGATTTTTCTAGGGCTGCATAAAGTAGACATCAAAATGAAACCAAACTTGGCAGTTTTTTCCCTTGATTAGATTCTAATCTAAATGAAGAATGAATGTATGTGGCATATATAAGAAGAGAAGTTTGATCACAATCAAAGACAACTCCCAAGGAATACAATAAAAACAGGCTTAATTTATCAAGGTTTACTCACCAAAGTATCTGCAGGAAAGAAATTAGGAGGAGGCAATGCAATAATTAATACTTTAAAAGTTTTTTTTTAAAAAAAAGAAAGAAACATACAAGGATGGAAAAACAGATTTTTTTCATGGGAATGTTTGAATTATTGCCTTGGGCTCTTAAATGTCCACTAATTTGCCCTCTATACACGTAAGATAGATAATGTGAACATCTGCTTCAGTTGGCCCTCTGCTACATTGGTGGCAGAAACAAGGGAAGAAAGTTCCAGATATCTCCTCATACCTTCTAAAATTGTGAATTAAAAGAAAGGACCTCTTTTTTTTTTTTTTTTTTTTTTTTTTTGTCGCTGGGGCTGGAGTACAGTGGCCGGATCTCAGCTCACTGCAAGCTCCGCCTCCCGGGTTTACGCCATTCTCCTGCCTCAGCCTCCCAAGTAGCTGGGACTACAGGCGCCCGTCACCTCGCCCGGCTAGTTTTTTGTATTTTTTTAGTAGAGACGGGGTTTCACCGTGTTAGCCAGGATGGTCTCGATCTCCTGACCTCGTGATCCGCCCGTCTCGGCCTCCCAAAGTGCTGGGATTACAGGCTTGAGCCACCGCGCCCGGCCAAAAGAAAGGACTTCTTATTCCAGATCTAAAGATGACAATAGATATTTCCTGCTATTTACATTTTCTCTAGGGTGCTCTTTATCTGAAGCTATGCTTTATCTGAGCTCCTGCTAGAGGCTATAGAATCTGAGATGTAGAAAGAGCGTAGGATACAAATAGGGTAATTGAAGTGTAGGGAACATAAGCAGTCTGCCTAAGGTCATAGGACTGCCTGGGACAACACAATAATGAAAGGACCCTGTATTCCATGCCCAGTCCTGTGTCCAGCTGATGATATTGCCCTGTGCGTGGATTTTCCTAAAACTAGTTTCATCTGTCAACCCAGATGTATCTTGTAGTCTTCCCAGCAGAGTTTAACATCTTGGAATGTGCCAAAGTCAGTGCAATCTACCTGTAACCACAAGGATGGCCTTGTATAATCAGATTGTAGCTTATGCTCAGTAGGAACTCCAGAGTGATGTGTTTCAACTAGAACAGTCAAGTGATCTGTGATTTGCATGCTTAATTTGGCCTTAGCTCATACCCTATCTCCCAACACCAGCCCTCTACCCTCGTCAGGCTGTTCTCATCTCTGCAGCACCTGAGACACATCCATTTCTACCTCTTAGCTTTAGATTCACGCCCTTTAATGGTTGTTTCTTTCATTTTACAGAACTCTTTCTATTCAAAGTCCAGCAAAAGCCCTTCTTTCTAATAACAACTTGCCCTGCTGCTCCAAGTCACATAGATTTCTACTGACTCTGAAGTCAAATAACAAAAAGTATTTTGTACCACAAACTTGTCTACTAGCTAACATTTTTTTCAATAATTGTTGTATGGGTTTAATCTTTGCTCCTTCAACTGGGTTTTTGATGTGGTTTGGCTGTGTCCCTACCCAAAATCTCATATTGAATTGTAATCCCTATAATCCCCAGGTGACAAGGCAGAAACCAAATGGAGGTAATGGAATCATGGAGGCTGTTTTCCCCATACTGATCTCATGATAGTGAGTGAGTTCTCACAAGATCTGATGGTTTTATAAGTATTTGGTAGTTCCTTCTGTGTTCATTCTCCATCCTGCCTCCTTGTGAAGAAGGTGGTGCCTTGCTTCCCCTTTGCGTTTCAACATAATTGTAAGTTTCCTGAGACTTCCCCAGCCATGCAGAACTGTGAGCCAATTAAACCTCTTATCTTTATAAATTACCCAGTCTAGAGCAGTTCTTTATAGCAGTATGAAAACGAACTAATAATATAGGGTTGAATAAGGTACATTGTAAAGTCTCTTCCACACTGCAAATTGTATGATTAAAAAATATAACTTCTACCAGGCACGGTGGCTCATGCCTGTCATCCCAGCACTTTGGGAGGCCAAGGCAGGTAGTTCACCTGAGGTCAGGAGTTTGAGACCAACCTGGCCAACATGGTGAAACCCTGTCTCCATTAAAAAAAAAAAAATACAAAAATTAGCTGGGCATGGTGGCAGGCACCTGTAATCCAGCTACTCAAGAAGCTGAGGTAGGAGAATCACTTGAGCCCAGGAGGCAGAGGTTGCAGTGAGCTGAGATCGCACCATTGCACTCCAGGCTGGGTGGCAGAGTGAGACTCCATCTCAAAAAGAAAAAAAGAAAAAAAAATATATATATATATATTTAAGTTTGAAAGAATTCATTATCATTATTTTGCCTTTGCCATAGTATTAATATGTAACATAACATTGTACCACTTAAAAAATATATTAAAAATTCGAGGTATCAATTTATAAAAATGAACATTTTAATTAATAAGTAGAAATTTTGCAAAAGTGGAAATAAAATTATATCAAAATGTGGGATATATTCAATCTCACTATGAATGAAATGAAAATTAAAATCTCCATATTTGTTTGTCTTGCTTAAAAATTATTTTACTTCTTAAAAACAAAATACTTGAAAATAGTGTGTATATAATTAGATATGCATTTCATATATTACTGATCAACTTTCCAAATGACATAAGTCTTTGGATAGGAATTTGATAATACATACCAAAAGCTTTAATGGTATTATACACTTTTATATCATAATTCAGGAAGTAACTTGAAATATGGAAAGTGCTTTGTATGCAGAAGCCTTCTAGCAGTACCACTTAAAATAATGAAAATCTGGAAACAATTTAGATGTCAAATAGTAAAGGAATTGCTAAATAAAATATGAGAAACTTCATGATGTACTATGTAATTAAAATCACATATTTTGCAAGATATTTCAATTACATGAGAAAAGGCTTACGTTATAATATTAAGTGAAAAAGGTAGGATTAAAGTTGTATGTGTAGTATTATCCTATAAAAAGTTATGCACAGAGAAAAGACTTTAAAATTTAGCAAAATATTAGTAGTTCTATTTAGGTACAGTATTATTGGTAGTTCTGTCTCGTTTCTGTGTTTCTTGGCTTCTCAAATTTTCAACACTTAGAAAAAATACTTAAAAGTCGGATTAAAAGAAAGTATTTGAGAGAATGCAAAACAAGTTACTCGTCTCTTCTTACTTCAGACTATATACAAAAGTGCTAGTTTTTGTTCGTGGAATTGTTATAGACTGCTTTCTCATTTGTTTGTGTTTGAGTGCTCAAGTTTGCTATTTCATACCCAGTGTTAGACTTTGTTTTTGGGAATCTATAGACCAGAGAAAAGCCCCGTTGGAAAATAGATGGCTAAAATTAAGTTCTCTCTCCCTGACTCTGCTATCTTCGTCCTCCATTTGGGTGTCAATTAACATACCTCTTTCTTTCAGATCTCGTAATGGTGTCTATAAAAGGAAATCTTCAGGCTCCACTTCACCTAGGAAATCAATCAGTTGTTGAGGCCTCCCTGCCTGTGCTAGTTTCTGGGAATGCAAAATGCATGGAACATGAGACAAATGCAAATGAACAACTGAATCAGCAAGCAAGAGATTTGGGTTTTATAGGATCAACAGGAGCTCAATCTACAAAATAGGTTCATATTATTATAAGGTAGAAAATAAATGCAATGTAGGTAGAAAAAGCTGTCACAATTTTCAAGAAAAATATTTTTAAAATAATAAGTTAACAATAGGGCTCTTTACCTAGATTTAGTTTCAACAAGCTTTGTTCCCTTTCAACTATTTGAGCCTCTTAATGTCTCTCTGAATATCCCATCAAAAATTATACCTCAGCTTCCTTCTTCACCCAGCTTACTCTCCCTTACCTCCTTTCCCCCTGTCTGAGAGGATGAGTGAGGTGTTTCTCCTCCTATGAGAAGTCCTGTCTTCTACCTATGCCTGTCTTTCCTCCCCTATCTGTTCTAATTCTAACTGGCTCTCTCCCCTCAAGATCTAAATACTCTCTTGAGTCTTTCCTCTTGTAAAAAGCAAATCATCCTTATAACCCTATGTTCTCCCTCTTCCAGATATCATTCTCTTTCTCTTCAAAATCAAGTTATTTGAAAAAATGTCTATTAACTTTCTTTACCTCCTTATTCCCACCGTTTACCCCTCAACCCAATGCAAGCAAGTTTTACTCCTTCCACATTTAAACTACTTTCTCCAAAGATCCTAGATCTCCATATCACAAAACCTAATAAACCCTTCACAAATTATCTGACTAGAGCTCTCTATAATCACATTGTTTTTGCTTCTAGAAACTCCCTCTTCCTCTGTCTTCTGCTGGTTCTCCAACCAACTGCTCAACTTCTTGCTATTTCATGGGGTCTTCTTATTTTGTCCATATCTAAAATATGGGTGATACCATTGCTATTATTTTTATCAGCATTTCCCAAATGTGACTGCATATTAAAATTAGCTAGGGAATGCCATAAAATGCAGATGGCTAACTCTCCTCCAATGAATCAGAACTTTGAGGAGAGGTACTCAGGAATCTACTTTTGGCCAATACCCCAGATAATAATCATGAAGGATGAAGAACACCACCACTTTGATTGGCACTTGGGAGCCTCTGTTCTAGATTATGTTTCTTGATAATCCACTAATTTTTATTGTTTTTGCTGCCATGTGTATACTTTAACCCCCCACATACATATCTCATACACTGAGAGGGGTCTACCACTACTACAGTCTTCCAGAGTTTTATCTACACAAATTCAGGCACTTTCTAATGTTATTCTTGTCACCAACACTGCCTACTTCAAGTCCACCTTAAAATCTATCAATTTATGCTGTAGGGGATAGCTGCCTATTTCTGCTTCAAGACTCAACTCAGGTGTTATCTCCCCCTGGAAGAGTTTCCTGATTCTCCCAATATCCCAGCACCATTCCCACTGCCAGCCTGACTTAATATCCCTTTTTACTCCCTCCATAATGCCTCCTGAATGCCTCCCACAGTATATTTGTCAAATTACATCAAAATGATCTGTTTAATTGTACGTCACTGACAACCTTGCCCTGGACTCTAAGTTCCTTGAGGTTAGAAAACATTTCATGTTTATATATATATAATCACAACATAAAATATACTTAGTAAATGTATACTGATCTCTCCTGAATTGAAAGAGAATTATGAGAAGAAAAGCACATTTTGTCTCCAGACTGAAAAGAATCAAATCATTTCCTTTGTAGTTTATGCCCATATAAAACCATCATTCTATTCCCTTCTCTTCCTCCAAAATGATAACAGCAAACTCTTTTACTAATTTATTCACCAGACATTTACTGGACACTTCTGGTATGCAATGAACTGTGCTCTAGGGTCCAGGGATGCAGAGATAAATATGATAAAAATCTGTCTCCACATGGAACTCCAAGTCTAGTGGGGGACAGAGACAAATAACACAATACACTAACTACTCTGACAGAATCTCAGAATAGCTGGTGTGGGACCCCAGAGGAGGCAGCAAGTGACTCATACACCTAATGGCTTCAAAGCCTGTTCCAAGTTATTCTGCTCTTGTGAACACTTCTCTTTAAGTTATTCAAATGCCATTTCATATACTGATGTTTTCCCCCATGTAGAGGAAAAGAAAGATGAAGGTAGACATTGACGGTTCCTTTCATCTCCTTTGTGTGTCTAGTCAGAACTTTGTCCCTGCAGAAAAGGCGTCTGTAGAATTCCACACCTATAAAGTATGCTGTAAATGACCATTGAATGAATAATACGCAGGTGGTCACATTTACATAAGAGAACACAAACCACTTTCAATTTCAGTACAAATGACATTTTTGGAAATAAAAGCATATCATTTGGCTCCCCAAATAGCCTAATTCTTCACTCCCAAGGGTATGGAAATGCCAGAGTACCCACTCTTTCAATGCTCACCTTAACCAGTATTTCAAAATGGCACAGCTCAGTCATTGAGCTATAAATTAATTACTTTCCTCCAAGGATTCCATGCTTTATGGCCTTTCCCCCAACCTAAAATAATTTCAGCTCTCTAAAACACAACTCTCCACCCTAATTAAAAGTCCATGGACATTCTCATTAATATCTCATAAATGTAGGGTTTGTTGCTTGATAATACTTTGCTTTGGTGTTAGCCTCCCACGGCAGAGAAGAAAGTTACAACAAATGCTTCCTTTTAGCAACTTTCCTAGCCATACACCCTCCCACTGCCTCATTATGGTGCCCTTCCTGCCTGGGTAGTGGGACGTATCTAGAGCAGTTTTGTCCTGTGAATCATAGGACAGCATGGTTCGTAGTTTGCTGGCCTGAGGCCCAATGTGGAACGAGCCTCTGAGATGTGTCATCATCAGCTTGACTATAACAGATCCATTGAGAGCCTCAGGATAAAATTCCCTGAGTCACCATGAGGAAAATAAAATGATAGCAAGATGATCCCCATAAAATCTCTGGTGCAAGCTGCTTACTATCTACAAAGAAAAGTGGAGTTCATCAAGGCATTGAGCCTTTTATTCTTTATCATGTTTTTCTGTTCCATATTAAAGTAAAATCTGCTGTTTGAATACTTGTAAATTTGAGAAGTATTAGAAATGGCATTTCACTGAGGGTTGTAGAATGTATGCAGAGACTATGGTCTACAAATCATTAATTACAAATCATAGTCTGTACTTTATATCATGAGACCAACTCGGTTCTAAAACATGAACCATTCTGCCTCTCTAGCAAAAATAAGATAGACAGATGATAGATAGATAGATGGATAGATAGATAGGTAGATAGATAGATAGATAGATAGATAGATAGACAGACAGACAGACAGGAATAGGTAGCTGAAAGAGAAAAGGAAAGGTAAGAGTGAGAAATAGTGAGAAATTGGAAAAGAGAATCCATGCTATAGATCCTGCATTCTATTATGTGTAGCTTTCTCAATCTGAGCTATAGAACCAAAATTATTATCTCTGAGTAATTATGAGTCAGATACCTTCAGAAGTTCCTTTTTAAAATCAACATACCCCTTGGTTCTTTAGTTGCTTCTATTTAATCAATCAGCAATGAATTCTAATTTTTATTTTCCCATGAAATCTACTGTGAATAGCCTCCTTAAGAAAAAAAAAGTGAATTATTTTAAGACCTAATAATACTCTTGGTTTAGATTATTTGGGACACAATGAGAATTTAGATAAAACAAACCAGAGTTAAAGTAAAGATAAAAGAGACAAAAGAGGAATTGGTAGAGCATCATGCAGATCTTACTTGAGGTAGGTACATAAAAGTTATTCTAATGGGGCTTCAGTAGAACAACTTTTATCCTAGCACCAAGTAAGTCAGGAAGTACCCTTAAGCTATCATTTCTCCCTAATTAACAAGTGCTACCCAAGGAGTCATTGCCTGAAGACTGCACAAACAGAAGAAAAGCAAGGCATAAAATGAAGAACTTAATGTTAATTAAAAGAAACATAAACAAGGAAAATAACACAGCCAGGAAACCAAAGACGAGTAGAAACCAAAACCTCTCAGTCCTCTGTCTCTTAGGAAGCAACAGCCCATTAGCATCCTTGCAAGGGAATGAGCCCACTGTGGTGGAGTCATTAACACCCACAAATTGAAAACTGTCCATGCCCCTTAGTTTGGAGCAAATTTCTAACCAATGATAAAGAGCAGTTGGCTTTTTGACATTAAAAATAAAATAGCAGAAAAAAAATTGGGGCAAATAATTTGTTTTTTTTATTTCTTTTCAGAGTTTTACTGTTTTATCAATTTATATAGACATTAAAAATAACAAGCAACAAAACCAAGATCTAGTAGAGCATAAATTATAATATTTTTCTGCCAATAGAGAATCATTTTCAATATGCTCTTTTTCTTTCATAGTCAGAGTATATATGGTAGGTAAAATAAACAGCTCCTTCAGCGTAGTACCTTGTTTTAACTGCTTTCCTTCTTAAGGAGATATTTTTTTTCTCACCCCATTATAAAACAAGAACGCTAAGATATCTCCTAAACAAAGGTAATTTACATAAGAGATGCTGGTTTGGAGAGATGAAGAGACAAAACTAAGCAGTGGAATTTTAAGTTTTGGAATCAGTCATATTCCACATTCCAAAGAATTTGGAGTCAAATTCTGTTTTGGCCATTTTCTAATTTTAGGGCCATGAGAAACTACTTGACCCTTTTGCATGTCAATTTCAGGATCAAGATAAATGTAGATATTGAAACTCACATTGCAAGGCTACTATTGTGTAAACTAAATGATGAACTTACATGTCAGCATATATAAGCACTGTACCTAACTCTAAGAAGGCACCCCTTAAATGTGAGCTTTATATTACTTTGTCCCCTGACATGTGTTTAACACCAAGAGCCTCAGTGAGCTCCAAGAATCAAGGTAAATTACAGTTAGAATTAATCCTTCAAAATGTAGGATAGAGGAACTCAAAATTTATTGTAAAACCTATTGGTGGTATAGTGAAGAGCCTTGAATTATGTCTTATCCTTCTCATCTTAGAATAAGCAAGTATTGGGTTTTTTTTAGGAGATTCGGATTTTACTAACCCTGCAAAAATGTTTCATTAAAAATGCACTCTTCCCAGGATTGTTAGTCTGCTGTTACACTGCCACAAAATGAGCCTCTCCTAATTTTAGAGACACTCAATTATAGTACAAGATTTAATCTTCAGTTTCTGTGTCCAGGCCTAAGATTTTCCACAATCATCAGTGAGGTCAAATGAACGTTTCAAACCTTACACCCAGAGATTTGAAATCCTTTTCATTCTGATGCTTCCTTCTTCAAGGACTCATTCAATGAGCCTCAAAATGAACCCATCACTTTTCCAGTAAGATTTTAATTGTAACACCCTCTCTGAACTGCTAGGACCAAGCAGATACCAAGCTTCATAGCAAATTGAAAGGCTCTGAATATAGAGAAAGAACAAGTGGAAGACCTGACACACGGAAGAAAATTCATCTCATTTCACCAAGATCTTCTGATTATCCAAATAGCTGTTCAGAGCTTGGTATCTCTAACTGGAGCCTGTGCTGAATCATTGCCATTTGTGTGGCACCCATCTGGCACCTGGAATTAGATTTTGCTCTCTCTTCATTCATAATGGCGATAAGGGATGAATGAGGGATTGCACAACAGCAAAATCTCATAAATATTATTGTGCTAACAGATGAATTTCTTAATGAAAATGGAAAATGGCAATTTCTTTTCTAAGGATCTGGCTACCCTTTAATCATCTCAGCGCTTATTAGTTCAATTTTTCAAAAGGACAATGATGCTTGAGAAGCTAGAATTTTCTCTTTAAAAATATCTTTAATTCACTAAGAAGTAATATAAGCGAAAGCATATAAATGAAAAAGTAAAACCAAATTTAATGTCTGAAACAGAAGTAGCTGAATGAAAGAAACTTAGTATTAAAAGGGTCTTTCAATTTCTAACTCATCCAAACTCTGCTAAGATGAAGATAATGTCACAACATATCATACCATACCAAGATATTGTTACAGATTATCTCATTCGTAAATATTACTAGAAAAGAGATCCCATATTCCCGGCAAGAGTTGGCTGCCAACCTAGTTGGCAAAAACAGATGTAATTCCTATTCTTTGCTTATGCCAAGAGAACAGAATAAGAGCATTAAACCAGCTTCAGATACTTCAAAGTGGAGGCAGAAGAGACAGGCACCAAATCATCCCAAGAGCACGCAACTGGAAAATGGCACATGAACCAAAGTCCACTTCACTCTTAACACTATGAGAACAATCACAATTTTATTATTATAATTACAAACACTTATGGGACATTTGCTATGTGCCAGGAAATGTTCTAATCACTTAAAATATATTAACTAATTCAATTCCCACACAATTCTGTGAAATAGTTATTTTAATATCGAATTTGCAAATGAAGAAATCAAGGTAGAAAAAGGTGAAATAATCAGCACAAGATTACATGGCTAGTAAGTATAAATCCAGGATATGTATGTTTTCTCCTGCACCCAGAAGTTATTTTATATTTTAGGGAAGACACCAGAAGTCACTGAAGAGGAGAAAAACAGTTCTGACATATAACTAAACTTTCAATTATTTTAACACTGACCCCAAAGAAACTATTCTAATTCCAAAATGAATTAAAGTTTGGGTGTTTTTCCCCACCTCATCAATGGGAACATGGCTCTACAGCTAGAAACTAGAGCTAGAAAATTTGCTATAAGAAATAAAAGCCACGTTGTTTAACCATATCTGAATTTCAGTCAGTACATTTGACTGTACTATAGATGACAGTCAATGCCAGTATGCCAGACTTCCAGTACAAGATAGAAATTTCGGTCCATTTATTTCACTCTCCTTGTTCCCAAATTCACTTTGAAGCAAGAAACAATAGAAAACTCATGGAGCAATGCCATCAATTTAGGGAATTTCTGTAAGACAATACACAGGATCTATATTATTCATGAGTTTACACACTCTGGAATGTGAGACGGGTTTAATAGTAAGAAATCTATTAACATAACTCATTAAAGTAATAGACCAAGGGAAAAGAAAAACACATAATCATTTTTAAGAATATCTAAAATGCATGTGAAAAAACTTAACACTGAATCCTGATTTTTAAGATTTAATAAAATGGGACCAAAAGTCATATCTTCCTCAAAGAGCCAATGTCTTGCTTAGTGATCAAAGATGGAAGACATTCTTATTAAAGCTGGGAGCAGCAGAAAAACACCCACTACCACCACCCTCAGTTGCCAATGTGTTTAAAGTGCTAATGAATCCCATAAAGGAGAATCATAAATATTGAAAATGATGAGGCAAGTCTATCACTATGGGAAGACCACAGAATTCTCTACTTGAAAGACCTCCCAAAAAGAAAGCAAAAAAAAAAAAAAAAAAAAGAGTTTTTTTTTTAAGTAACTTGGTTGTTTACAAATCAATGTTTTCCCATATACCAACAATTTGAAATATAATTGCTACACACACACACACACACACACACACACACACAACTTAAAAACTAGGCATGAATATGCTTTCTTAGGTTTTGTATGTTTGTTTGTTTAGAAAGGTAGGGGGACTATATGAAGAAATGAACTACAAAACTTCATTGAAGTACATAAAAGGAGACATTTAAAAAAAAACATGTTTCTAAAGAGGAAAGCATGTACAATGCCAATTACATGCAGTTCTGATCTGAATTATTTACCTAATTATTTATATAAAGTTTTGTTATCGTCACTTTCACACATACACACTGGCAGAGTAAACAGGATCATGAGTCCCACATTCCCATCACACAGCTACAACAATATCAACATTTTTCCAAACTTGCTTTATTTACCCCCAATTGCAATTCCCCCTTGTCTCCCATTGCTTGTGTATTTTAAGACCTCATACAAATAAATGTAAGTATATCCAGAACATATCTGAAAGACAATGTTAACAAAGGAGTAATTTCTATAATAATTATAATAATTGATCCTGGCACCAGACTAGAATAGAATCCAACAGAGTTGAACAGAAACACCAAAGAGATACAACTATACATAAGAATTTGATGTTAGACAGAGGTAACATTTTTTATCAGCATGTGGAACACAGGTTAATCAATTATACTGGGACAACTTGATAATCATGTGGGAATATAAGCCTAAGACTTATATTACGCCAGAATAAAGTCCAGAGGAATTCAAACTTTAAATGTGAAAAAGGAAGCTACGGAAATACTCAAAGAAAATATATGTGAACATTTTACTTCTCTAAGGGTGAGGAAGGTCTTTCTGAGCACTATACATGCCAGATGTTTTTCTAAGTGCATAAACTATGAATAAAATGATTTAATTAATTTTATTTATTTGCCTATGTATTTGTTTTTGAGACAGGGTTTGGCTCTGTCACCTAGACTGGAGTGCAGTGGTGCCATCAAACAGCTCACCGCAACCTCTGCTTCCTGGGCTCAAGTGATCCTCCCCTTGTAGCCTCCCTAGTAGCTGGGACTACAGGTGCAGGCCACTGGGCTAATTTTTTAAAAAAAATTTTGTAGAGATAGAGTTTCCTAATGGATCCCAGGCTAGTCACAAATTTCTGGGCTCAAGTAATCTGCCTGCCTTGGCCTCCCAAAGTACTGGGATTACAGGTGTGAGTCAGCATGTCCAGCCTGTGATTTAATCAACTTTAAAATAAAACCCTCTATATATCAAAAAAATTTAATATACAATACAACCTGGGGAAATATTACATATTACATATTTTATAGTTAAAGAGGCACAACATGGAGAACTCTTAAAAATCAGTAAGGAAAATAAATATGTCCCAGTAGAGAGAGACAAAAGAACCATGAATTTACAGAAAAGGATAAATTACAAATTTTAAATTAATGATATGGAAAAATCAACCATGCAAGAAAACAAATGAATAAAAAATAAAATAAGGAGATGCCCTATTTTGTCTATCAGATGGTACATGAAAAGAAAAAGAAATCCAGTTTTTAGACGCTCATTTACTGCCAGACGGAGTATAGTCAGCACACTGTTTCTAGACATGTATTTGGCAAATACATCAAAAGTCTGATAAATACGCATGCCCTTTGAGTCAGTATGAAAAGAGGATACATGGATATGCAAAGATAACAGTCAGAGCCTTGTTCATAATAATAAAAACAATGTGACTAATTTTTTTTTTTTGAGACGGAGTTTCACTCTTGCTGCCCAGGCTGGAGGGCAGTGGCGCAATCTCAGCTCACTGCAACCTCTGCCTCCTCGGTTCAAGTGATTTTCCTGCCTCAGCTTCCTGAGTAGCTGGGATTACAGGCACCCACCACTACGCTCTACTAATTTTTTGTGTTTTTAGTAGAGACAGATTTCATCATGTTGGTCAGGCTGGTCTCAAACTCCTGACCTCAGGTGATCTACCCGCCTCTGCCTCCCAAAGTGCAGGGATTACAGGCGTGAGCCACCACACCCGGCCTAGTGATAAATTAAATACTTAACAATAGCAGATTATCTAAATTAGTATTGCTACAAAAATGCAATGGAATGAGGTTATTACAGATGATAATGTATATGAATATAAAGGTGTTTATTGTAATAAATAGCTGAGTGAGGAGCACAGATTACAAAACTGTATGTAGAGTATGATCCCATTTCTGTACTATGCCTCAACATCTATAGAAAATAGTCTGGAAGGATATACCTCAAAATTTGCTACTATTTAGTACTGGAATTGTGGGTGGTTTTTCTCCTTTAATTTCTGTGTCTAATGTAATCTATTTTTTCTACAGTGAACACGGGCTATTTGCATGAAATATGTTTTTAAGTACAGAAAAAGTATATAGAGTAATAGCTTTAAATGTAATTTGCAGCTAAAGATCCAAAAAAACTGTAGGTGGAAAGAATGATCATGAAATTCTATAGTCAAAATTGTGTTGATGCTTCTCATATGAAAGATGGTACAGGTATCCATGCCTTGACTAGAGATAGGATGTAATATTTATGCCCTAGCCATTATCCTATGCAAGGTAGGCTTTGAAATTCAAGCATAATTATAGAAATTCAAGCTTAGAATCATTTCAGTTAGTTCTCCTGAGTACTAACAAAGTTAATGAAAGCACAAAATCTTAAAAGCAAAAGATTAACATGTTTATAAAATGCATAATTTTAAAATTTGCCAATTATTATTCCTGAAGTGAGCATTAGTTTACATCTTTAAGATGCAAAGTTTCATTGATTGAATTAATTGTACACGAAAGCACTTGCCAGCACATTTTTCTGTAAAAGAAGAAAGCACCACATTGTTTAAGGGTAAGCAGGCAGGAAATAGCCAGGTGCTGTCTCACCTCTCACTACAACCTGTGGCATCTTTTATCTGTCTGTCTGTCTATCTATCTATCTATCTATCTATCTATCTATCTATCTATCTATCTATCTTCTTTCTTTCTTTCTCTATCTCTATCTCTCTGTCTGTCATCTATCTATTTTTCTATCTATTTATTCTTCTTTCCACAGGTGTTGAAACCTGTGGCCTCCCTGATTATCTCAAGCTTAGCCCAGACTTGTGCCCCACAATAAACCTATTTCCAATCAGAAGTAACTGAAAGAGCTCTATGTGAATGGGCATTTAGAGAGTGAAAGAAAGCAGATATTTACTGAGTGGCAGCTTCTTGCCAGATGCAGTCTAATTAGCTTATATCTATTATTTCACTTCATTCTTCAAAATCAGTGGCGTGGGTGGCATTCCCCCATTCTACATATGATATAGCAAATCTAAGATAATCAAATGATTTTCCCAAAATGTCAGAAATAAGTGGTAGAGGTGAGATCCAAATCTTTATCTCTCTAGCTCAAAGCTTTTGCCCTTTCCAATAGACTGTAAAGACTCAATTTATTTTGTGTCACTTTTTAGTACTTGAAGGTGGGATAGCTTGGAGGATGAGCACACAGACTTTTTAAACTGGAATTCCTGGATTAAGATGTCTATTCTACCACTAATTAGATGTGTAGTTCTGCAATGCTATTCCACCTTACTGTGACTCAGTTTACATCCCCTGCTAGTGGGGATGACAGCAGTACCAGCCTTTAAGGATTGATAGAGTTAAAATGTGTGAAGGACCTGGGACATTTTCTGACATATAGTAAGCATCAATAAGTGTTAGCTATCTTTATTATTATCATCTGTGGAGATTATTATTATTTTTGTAGCCACCTGTGTTCTGTCTTCAACAGCTGGTCCTTATCGTACTCCCCTACCTTCCTTGTATCCCAGGTTTCCGCCTGAGAGCTCCTTTAAGTCTGCAACTGTGATCCCCAGCTCAGAGGCTGGGTCCCCTGTCAGCTACCAGGCCTACTTGAGCCCAACTTCTTGCCCCACGGCCTGGAGCACCAAAAACTGACCACTCTCAGGCCAGCCCATGGGGTGCCACCTGTGAGCCTTTGCAGGACCTTCCCCAGTGACAGCTGGCTTAGATGTGCAACTTAGCACTTAGCACTCCTCTTTCAGTACATTGCACTCAGCTAGCAAACTGGCAAAACATCCTTTTGTCTCTACCAGTGGGACCTGCTCCTCCCCTTGAAGCAGATCTTGTTTTCAAATTCTGATACCACAAAATATAAAAATGCACCCAGCCTGACCCACCTATTATCCACTAAGCTGAAGCCAGTATTCAAAGGGACACTAAAGAGAAAGCTTCTAAAGATAACGTGGACCCTCCACAAACTTCAGAACACTCCCAAAACTTTCCTGAAAAGGCAATAGGGCCCGGCACGGTGGCTCACGCCTGTAATTCCAGCACTTTGGGAGGCCAAGGCAGGTGGATCACCTGAGGTCATGAGTTTGAGACCAAGCTGACCAAAATGGTGGAACCCTATCTCTACTAAAAAACAAACAAACAAACAAACAAACAAAAAAAGATTAGCCAAGCATGGTGGCGTGTGCCTGTAGTAATCGGGAGGCTGAGACAGGAGAGTTGCTCAAACCTGGGAGGTGGGGGTTGCAGTGAGCCGAGATCACGCCACTGACTGCACTCCAGCCTGGGCAACAAAGTGAGACCCTGTCTCAAGAAAAAAAAAAAAAAAAGGAAAAGAAGAAGAAGAAAGAAAAGGCAATAAATACGCCTGACAGGGAAGAATAATAAATGTACTTCATTTTGAAAATTGGACAAACTGCACAGTATTCAATTAATGTCATTAAGTGAGGTATCTCCAGACATGGTACAGTTCCACACAGAAATTCCATCCCAGCATTTCTTGAAAAAATGCTAACTTCTGCATCCTGACCCTCTCAGCTTCTTTTCTTTCCACCAAAACACATTCATTGGCACTTCGACTTATCTCATCTAAAAGACGGATTTGCAGTGTAACCCCCTGATTTGAAGTCACCTGCAGATCATCCCTAGCTTTTGCCACCTTTAATCTGATGGTAAAAAATGCTTAACACTGTCTCAGAAGTTCAAAGCCTTCCAGATTACCTTTACTGCTACAGGCATCTCCTCAAGGAAACAGACAGGGCTAAAGAGAAAAATATATATACTCTAAGGCTTCAAAGAACAGATTTCCCAACCTTTTCTAGTGCTCTAGAAATGGAATGATGAATTATTTGGTCTTGCAATATACCCAAAATTTCCCATGCTTTGTTTTGAAATTTCTAAATATTTGCATTTTCATTTTGCTTTTTGAAGGTGCATACTTTGTACTTACACTACACCTTTCACCTAAAGTTCTCAAAAGTGTTCATACGAACGTTTCACAATGTGGAAGTCTGGTGTTCAAATTTCAACTATAGTGGAAGCAAAATCTTCCAGTGACTTTCTGAAAATATGTGTGCTCATAAAATGCACAAAACTAATATCAGATTGGAAGGATCTGCTCCTGGATAAACCACATTTTACTCTCTATCCTAAAATGATGTCATAGTTTCTATTAATAGCAGGACTCATACCTATACAGGATGAAAAGCCAAGTATTTGTAGGGCATCTCTTAATAAAACAATCTCTACTCTAGAAAGTATAGGCGGGAAAGTATAAGACATAAATCTCTTTAAGCACTTACAATCTTGTTTAGAGAACAAGGCTTACACTAGAAACAATTATAGAACACTACAGTCTATAATTAGCTAAGGATTAATAGTGTGGTACACCTGATAAGTTCAAAAGTAATTAAGAAAAGAAAAATGAGAGAGATTATTCGTTATAGGTTAGGGACATGAAAAACAAAGTGTGTAATTTACAGGTGGATCTTACAGATAGGTCCATAAGGTGTATGGATAAGCAGGAAAAAAAGGGAATGACATTCATGCCTGAAAGGAACATCAGAGAAGAAACAGGAAGTCCCTGAAGAAGGGCAGACTAGTAAACGGGTGCCTAACACAGGAGGGGTGGCTGATAAGGAGGAAGGAAGAAAAGAAGAAGAGAAACTTCTTGACTAGAGCAGAGGATTTGTTACAGGGAGCTGAGGGAAATAACCTAAGATGGTTAAGGGGAAATGAGACTATATGAGGCTTTGAGTGCCAGTTTTAGCTTGGATTTGATCCAGTAGGAAACCAATGCAGACTCTTAGCAGGAGAATGGCATGGCAGGGCCCTATTTTAAGATGAATATTCAGCTAACAGAGGATGGATAACATGGGGGGTAGTCTAATTTTTTTATTTGTTGTTTTCTAACAGAAGTCCTTATTTTACAGCATAACTTGAAAAGATCATAATCTTCTCTCATAACTTGTGAAACCTTGAGTAATTAAAACGACGTTCAGAATTTCAGTTCAAATAGGAATAATAATGTATCTTTACATGGTTTTTATAAGAATTAAAATAGATCATGTATAAGAAGTGATTGAGAGATAGTAAACATTCTCTCCCCAATAAACTACTTTAATAGTCTAAAAATATTCAGTGATGAGGTATAAGTGAGATTCTGAGATTTAGATAGAGCTGTTACATGAAGTGTCCAGAAAGTTATAGAACAATCACATTTAGTATTGAATCCATCAATGGTCTGCTCTTATTTCAGTGTGATCGACATAGACCTAGGACTCTTACTCATTCCAAATGACTTCATAAATAAGTCAGCATACTGAATTTTGACCCAAACTTAAATGGGGCAAGTCATTATAGCATTTCTGCTGCTGTGGGTATAAACCAGATTAAGAAATAAATGTATGGGGCTTCTAACCATTCATTTGTTCTTTCAAAAACTTATTAAGCACCTACTAAGTGACAGGCATTGTTCCATGCATTCAAAATACAGCAGTGAACAAAAAGAAAAACCTCTGTATTCATTTGCCTTATATTCCACAGAGGAAGGACAGATACTAAGTTAGTAAGTAAATATAATATAAGTAAAATAAATAAGTGATTAGTGAGTAAAATATATTCTGTTAGATGGTGATACGTGCAAAGACAAAAATAAAGAGTGTATTGGCAATAGGGATTGCAATTTTAGATAGCATGCCCAGGAAGAGATTCTTTGCAAAGACAACATTTGAGTAACAGCCTAAAGGAGGGGCAGGAGTGAAGCCTGTAAGTGTCTGGAAGTACCTTGGTGTATCTGAAGCACAGCTGGGGCCAAGTGAGCAGGGAAGAGAGAAGTAGAGAAGAGTCCGGAGATATCACAGGGTGTATGTAGGGTTGAACTGTGTAGTTACGGTCTTGTTTTAGCTACAGCAAATCTATAGGTGCACAGCCCCTTAAAAAGAAAGCCAAAGAGAACAGCAGGACAATGGCTCCCCCTTAGAGGTATCATGGAAAAGGCAGAAAAAGGCACCAAGCTCCAACCTGGCAGCACTAAGTGTGCTTTCCCGCCAGTGCTGCCGGATTTTAAATGGCTTCCCCCAGCACCCAGCCTCAGAATCCTGTCTCCCATTGTATTCTTATAAGCAGCAACAATGGTCAGTATAATAAAGTAAAAATATAGTCATTGTAGCATCAAACATCAATACATCAAAGTGCAGTCCGTCCGTGGACTAGCAATAGCACCAGGCTACCCTTTATTTTTTTGAGAGGGAGTCTCGCTCTGTCGCCCAGGTTGGAGTGCGGTGGCGCGATCTCTGCTCACTGCAAGCTCCGCCTCCCGGGTTCACGCCATTCTCACCAGGCTACCCTTTGAGAACCGCTATCCTAGACCTGACAGGACACTATCCAGCATGCAGAAGTTGCCAACAAGGGCAAGGGATGCCAGCAAGTGCAGGAGGTACCAGCAAGACAGATGGGATCTACAGGAAACCTGCCTCACTTGGGTTAGGCAGCCAATGACAAGCATGAAAAGGTGAAGGAAAAAGCAACTCGAAGCTGATAAATTAAAACCAGATTTCTGAGATCTTTGCCTTTCCATCGACTGATTTAAAGCCAGGCTGGCTGGACTCTTATTTTCACTGACCTGGAAGAGAAATCTGTGCTGAAAACCTCTATGTACAGTCAAATAACACTGCCAGCAAGCCCTTAGAAATCCTGCTTGTCCCCAAGGAAAGTATTTTTTCTTTTTTTTCTTTTTCTTTTTTTTTTTGTTAGGGTTAATGACCTCATGCCTGAGTTGCTCTCTGTATAGCACTAGAACCCTTGCACTTTAGGAAATTCATCAGGAAATTCCTAATGATACATAGCTTCCCATTTTCCGGAGACAAAGATAATTATGTTGTTGAAACATTAAAAACATTGCTATGTCATTCTTTTCTCTCTGGATAACAAAGGGGATTTCAGAAAAGCTTCCTGTTGACACTTTTGACAATTTTGCCATTCATCTAAAAAACAAACACAATAGAATTTTAGCAACATTTCAATCCAGCAAAGGGACTATTGTTGTGGCATTAAATAAAATAGAGGAAGAATCAATAATGATAATGTCACAGGATGGTAAAATGTCATCATTATCTTATGACAATTTTTGCAACATCATTCTCGTGTGGGATTTTTTTCCTAGTTTGGGCATAGTATTCATCTTCTGAGATAAGTTTAAGAGGTTATTTCACTTACGCTGTCAGAGAGATGAGAAAGAGCTGGAGGGAAAAGGGTGGGAGGAGCGGAAAAGAGGGAGAAAGAGGGAGGGGGAGAAAATGAGGGAGAGGGAGGGAGGGAGACAGAAAGATCATGAAGGCAAGTATAAACTGGTTGTGTTTTTTAATTATCTTGAACCTAATGAAGTGTTTGCTTTAAGTTGGGAAATTCCCTGCAATAATTATCTTACTTGAGAATTTAATAAAAGCTACCATCAGAAACCTTGCTAAGTAAGTAAATTACTTATTTTTAAGTAATTACATTTCTATTTCTGCAGCTATAAGGCAAAATACATTGAAAACAAAATAAAATGCACAGCAGCTCAGTCTTCTTTCCCTCAATGTGAACTGCAAGCACAAATTTTGAGATCCATACTAACTTAGAATCTACAAATGTCAATGTAGATTCTAAATTGGGAAAAAAATTATACTGCCAGTTTCCTTAACTACTTAACAGATGTACTCAATCTAATATATTAACTCAAAATAAAAGCAAAGTTTTAGTAAAACTGCTAATTGTGACGATTTTTAGTAATTATCCAGGTTTTTAAAAAATCCATAAATGTTGGCAAAGATAAACTGAGAATTGAAAATATAATATATAAATCCTCAAACTTTTGATTTTTTGATTGACCTCAAAAAAGAGATGTTTCATTTGTTTAAAAAAAAAAAAACTTTTAACACCACATGCTAAAATAAAGAAAACACTCTCATTAAATTATAAAATCAAATTTAACTTTTGAAACAGCCAAGTAATCAATACATAAATGCATTCAATCCTTAAAACAGGGAAAATAAAGTTGCATTCCACCAGGAAGCGAATTAAATTATTCCAGACCAATTCTTGCTTATTTAGCCAAATATAGTAAAGGCTTTCCCAACAAGGAAATAAAAATATCTCTGAAGTAAAAAAGGATACACACCCCCCAATTTTTTTTTAACCTGCAAGCTCTTTGATGTCTAAGAAACCATGTTAATTAACTGTTTTAAAACCTATTTCAAACCTCATTGTTTATGTAAATACTCATGGCACGGTATTATTTTTATAGGGTTTCCTTACTTTTTTTTTTTCCAGAAATATTAGAAGATTACAGCACAGGTAGTTCTGGTAGGCTAGAACGTCAGGGAAGATTACAAGGTGGCCTCAGGGAACAAGAACAGTTTCACTTTGGTGCTTCTATTTCTAACAGCTGCATTTCCATCATAATGGTGGATGCTCTATTATGGGAGGCCAGGCCACTGCAAATGGCCCAAGCTGAGAAGTGACACAGCCACAGCTGGCGGGGGCGGAGAGCCTGGCACTGAGCCTGCATGGGACTGGGGCGGACTGAGGGGCGCGACCAGAGCCGGCCAAGCCCCTCAGCCGCTTTCTTTCCACCTGGGCCCTGGAATCATTGAGCCCTCTCACTCTCCTGAAATGACAGAGATGTCCTCCGAGCTCAGTGACGCTCAGTAGACCGAGAACGAAACCGTCATTCCGGAAACACAGCCCCTAATGCATTTCTCTGTACCCAGGGACCCTCACATTAGCTCGTAGATGCCATTTCTGTCCCTGGAGGTTGAAGGAGTTTGTGTGGACTTTGACCAGTTCCCACGAGGCAGGAGGAAGACGTGTCAAGCAACATCCATTTTGCAGATAGGGGAGCTAATGTACACAGCAACCCTTCACAGGGCACTGGGGACCGGTCCAGAGCCCATTTCATATGGCACAGGCCTCTAAGCTGTCCTCAAGGGAAAGCTACTTGCTTTAAGAATCTTGGGGGGGATGGGGTGGGGAATACATAGAGATTATATATGTTTATTTATATATTATGTGTTTATTACATGTTTTATTTGTATATTTTTAACCTATATTATATGAATAACATTTATATATATATATATTTTCTCATTTAATATTTCCATATTTGTTTTCTATGCATAATATGCATATTAAAAATGAAAAACAGAAAAGATAGAACTAGAAAATAATTAAAAGAACATGTTACTTGTGAAACTGTGTGTGCTTCCCTACCCCCACACTCATTTTCATGGTTTATTCTGGTTTTTAAATTAGCTATTTGGGTGGCAGCAACATCACCCATCTGATGGTACCGTATTTACTGGTACTTTATATACTGAATGAAAACTTCTTAAAATATTTCCTGAGCATGTCTTTATGTAAGAGCACCTGAAATTGTGCATAGGCTACTTTTGGAATCCGTGATTAATTTAATTTCAAGGCAAGAAATCTGTTTGTGTTTTGGAGGCTTCAGAGTGACTGGCTCTGAAAGAGGCTCATAAATCTAGAAGTTCCCCAAGCACTACTTGCAAAAGGAAGATATCATTACATATATATGTAATTTTTAAATGTACATAGCAGCTGTTATCATGAATTTTAGAAATTTATTTTAAGTGTCACTAAATTCATAGTAGCTCTTTGTCATTATATATATATATATTTTTTTTTTTTCTCAAGTAACACATTCTAAAATATATAATTACTCTTATGTAGAACTGTCACAGACTGGTAAATCTGCCTGCTTAGCATCCCTTTTCTATTTTTTCTTTTTATACTACAAAAATCACAACTTTCTATGATTCACATGGAAAAATCCTTTCCATGTTTTGGGTATGACTGACCAGATTCCCTCCACCAGCAGGATGGGCATGTAACCCAGATTTAGCCAATAGGAGGATTCTATGCTTACAGCCTGCAAGTGACTGGTGTAGTGAAAGGCACCTGACCTAAGCCAGGCCAATCAATCTCTTCCCTAAGATTTGACCTGAGGATACTAAAAGAGACAAAGGGTCTCTTCTTTTGGGAGCAGAAGTTGTATGCAATATGAAGGTCTGGTTTCCAGAGTCCATTTTTTCCTAGTTTCATGGAAAAAGCCTGCCTGACAATGAAGCCAATACAGAGGGCAGACAAGCAAACAAAGCCAAAGAGGGAGGGAAAAAGGTTTAGCCCAATTGCACCACTTAAGCAGTTAATGCTAGATCTGTCCCCACTGGACTTAAAGTTGTATGTGTCAATAAATTCATTTTCTGCATAAATGACTTCAAGTTGATTTTCTGTAACAAAGTCTTGCCTAATACTCAGGGTACACAGAATTTTTGTTACTGAAAAGATGTCATACTACAAAAATTGGTAACTGCTGCAGTACAGCATTTTCCCATTATTATGCACTTCCTTCTTCCTAAACTTTTGTTCTTCCTTGGTTGCCGTAATACCACACTTTCCTGGTTCTTCCCTTGACCCTATTACCATTCATTCTTAGCCTCCCCAATTGTCCCTTGAATATTCCTGTTCTCAGGTGTTTCTCTTCTCTACAGATTTCCTTATCCATGTCTTCCATCTTTTGTCTAGTATATATGATGAATTGGTCCTCAACATTAATCTCTCCCTTCTTCCAGAGAGCTCACCTGTATTATGGAGTCTGGAAAGGCAAAACCTACAATTATCAGACTACTTTGTGATAACGGTTTCAAATACATATTAGAGTCCACCAGTTTCATGTGCTCCAGTGAGATATCTGACAGACAGAAGCAAAGCAGGGCTATTTTCCTATTGCTTTGGTTATCGTTGTTGGCAAATAGGGGTGTGGAAATGTTAGGGTTGGGGCAGCAATGGCAAGGAAATGTCAACGGTGTCCTCAAATACACACAAACCCAATTCTGCTCATGACCTAGTCCACTTTTCTATTTTCTCTCTCAAATTCATAGAAAGGAGACAGGCTACTTTGACAATCTTTCTCTTGTGTTATTTTCAATACTTTCTATTTTGTGTGTTTACATAACTTATAGAATATTTTTTAAACTTGATTTAAATGAAGATGTCCCATGTTTGTTATCTAGGAGTAACGTGGTGAACGCAGGAACTGTTAAGGAACTTAATAAAAATGAATTTAGTATAACTACTAGATAACAATGTAATAATATTTTTATCTTAATACTTGAAGAAAAATTAAAGATTACTTGTTAGAGCAGAAGTAGAAACTGCAAAGTATGAAATAGTGATTTTAGCAGGCAAATCACACTATCATGATATATTGTGGACAAGTATTTTAACCATGGTGCATGGTCCTTCAGAAACTGAACAGAGGACAGAAGCCCTTATTGATTCTTAATATTTAATTAAAATAGAGAAAATACCATACTCCAAATAGGAGTTTGTCCTAAAAGGAGACATTTAAACCTAAAGTGTTCAAGGAAGAAAGAAAGCTTCTAAAGTGGAATCTCTGTGCCCCAGAAGTCCTTGAGGCCATTCAGTACTTAAATTTCCATCATCTGAAATGTAACAGTTGAAGAAAAATATCACCTGATACAGTTATTATTGCAGAATCTGTATTCTTCCTCTCTCCCATGCTACTCTCAGAATCATCTCTTATATGTCAATACTGATGCAACATTGCTACCAAAAAAGTTCTTGCTCCCAGATTTTAATTTATGAGGTAGGCTAACTGAAATTCTTTGGCCATGACTGATACAAAGAGGCAGTATGATTCACTCCTTTGCAGCGATTTCTATGACTCATTTGGTGACCAAATCTGGAACTGACAGAATTTGGAATTATACCTTTCTAATCCCAATTGGAAATACTGTTTAAAGACATTTGATATCTGGCATATACACAACAAGAACACATAAATAAAAGAAAAATAAACAAACCAACCACAAAATCTGATTAGGCTGAACAGATTAAAAAACTGTAGAGCAGAGGTTAAGGCTACTTGCAATGGGATAAAAAAACTATCCTTGAGTGTTAAAAAATGTTACTTATGAGAATTTTTTCCCTTCTACAAGATGCATGACCTCCAAGAAATTAATCTGATACATGAATCTATCTTTTACCCCAACCCTCAAGCAAATCAGAATTGCAAAAGTTAATTGAGGAGCAAATATTTTCATTTCTATAATAAAGGTTATTTATTTTCCAAAGAAAATATAGTTGCTTTTAATTGAAAGTTTTCCTAATGAGACAAAATATGATGTATAAAGGACTTATTCATGTTAGTATGTTTAGGGATGTATCTTTTATCTAGTTCGTAAAGTGTGATCTCTGGACAAGCAACAGCAGCATCATTAGGAACCTGCTAAATGTTGGGGCCCTATCCCAGACCTATGGTATCATAAACTCTGAGAGATTTGGCCCAGCAATCTGTATCTTAACCAGCCATACAGATGGTTTGTACACATGTTAAAGTTTGAGAATCACATATCCCAAGATAAATAAGATAGAAGTAAGAACTGAATACAGAGTTCCCTAAGAAGCACTTACTGCTACAGAGTTAATACTTGAAGTGGCAATTATTCAAAAGCAACCATGTTGTTTATCTGTCACAATTATCAATTATCTAAATGCTATTGTAGCCATAAGAATTTTAAACTCATGTTGGAGAAGCTTAGGAAGGAAAGGGAATGAAACATGAATTACTAACACAATATCTTTTAAGGGTGATAATTTGCGAGATGCTGGGCCCCATATTTTACCATCAGGAGCATCTCCTTGGAACCAGTAAGAGAAAATCAGATAGAGCTTTATTCTGATGGATGTAATACAGGGATCCACCTTTGACCTTAAAAACCCATGAAAGTGACTTACAAGTAAGAGTCTGGAATTTCATCTTGGATTTCTATTTTGCTTAGGCCTGCAATGATCCTCTATAGAGCCCCAGTTCTGAGAGCCAGACACTTTCAACAACCAGCTCATGTGAGTCAAGCATTTTTATTTCCTTTGTAATAGATATCTATTATTTGTATCTGCCCAGCACTTTATTTCCCTTCTTTTGGTAGTGACATACCTACTTCTTTGGGTAAATTGCTTCCCTCTTTATTTCAACCTGTGATTAATAATAATAGTTTCTATCTCCCTCTTGTTCATGTGGGTTGACAGATGACTTAGGACTACCCAGAATCCTTCACTAGGATTATTATATACTGAAGTGAAGGAAAATAAAAGATGCTTTCTCTTCCTTTTGAGATGCTCAGTTAAGGTGTCATAAGGCTGGCACTGCCAACTGCCATATTTTCTTGCCTCATAAAGCCTATATGCAGCCAATGGAAATGAAGATAATACAGAGAGAAAAGCAGAGATCAAAGTGTGATTGGACCCCTAAGGTCCCATATACTAACATGGTTTTGGCAGCTCTTCCTCTGATTCTAGGACCTAACCACCTTCCAGATAACCCTCTCTTGCTTGAGGTGGCTTAATTAGTTTTCTGCCACTTGCAACCAAAAGAGTTCTGACTAATAAACTATATTACAAATGATGAAGAAGACTTAAAATATTAATTACACTGCTCAAAGTACATATTTAGTCATCAGAAAAGATAGGACACCTAGATCTTCATACCTAAAATCCAATATATTTTCTATTATAATACAACTAGTTATCATCTTTAAAAACAAGCTTAAGGGGAGAGGATTCTGGGAAGATGGCAGAGTCAGCAGTACTAGGACTCTGTCTTCCAAACTAGACAGCAATTGCACTGGCAAAATCTGTCTGATGTAACTGCTTTGGAACTCTGGAGTCTATTGAAGGCTTGGAACTTCCAGGAGAATTCTTCGACAAAAAATTGCAGTTAATTTCAGCTCTTAGCACAGTAGCAGCTACCCATCTCCAATCCCAGCTCATGGCAGGCAGCTATTCATGTGTTCTTGGGACAGCTTGCCCACAGCTTGCAGGAGACTGGGTGAGCAAAAATCACCCTGTCCTCCAAATATTTGGGATCCATGCTCTGATCACTGATTGCTGCCTCTGATCACAGACATGAAGTCAAAGAGGTAGGTGACCATCGTTGTTTCACCTCTTCCCATTGTTGAGGTCCCTCCCACTGCAGCTGAAGTGACTACCAGGGGATTTAAAGAGCTGAATCCTTTGTTTTAACCCCCTCTTCATTTTTATCTTTTTCTTCTTTCGGGAGCTAAACACTGAAGACTAGAACATTCAAAAGCAACTGCATATCTGGGGAAAATTGGAAAATGGCCACGGATGTCTAGGGAGAGGCTCAGCCTCAGGAAAGACGTGAGAAGAATTCAAGTTTATAATTCAGATTGATCCTTGGCACACAGACAGTCTACAAATATAATAATAAAATAACAAAAAAAAAGCAAATCCTGGAGAAGGATAATCTTATTCCTACACTTACCAAATTATTAGATTAAAATGTTGAGTTCCCAAGAAAAAAATCACAAAGAAACAGGAAAGTATGGTAAATTCAAAGGAAAAAAATAAATTAACAGAAACTATTCCTAGAAAGACCCAATGGCAACTCTACAAGACAACAAAGACTTTAAAACAACAGTCTTAAAGATGCTCAAAAAACTAAGGGGAGATGTGAAGACAGTCAAGAAAATAACATATGAACAAAATAGAAATATCATTTTGGAAAGAGATAGAAAACATAAAAAGAAAACCGGAAAAGGGATTCTGGAGCTGAAAAGAAGGATAATTGAAATGAAAGGTCTGCTAGAGGAATTCAAAGGCAAATTTGAGCAGGCAGAAGAAAGAATCAGAAGACTCGACACTAGGACAACAGAAATTATCAAGTCTGAGGAACAGAAAGAAAAAAGATTAAAGAAAAATGAACAAAGCCTAAAGGACCTATGGGACACCATTAAGCACACCAACATACATTGTAGAAATCTCAGAAAAAGAGATAAAGGAGTAGAAAGAAAATTAGATGAAATAATGGCTGAAAACTTTCCAAATTTGATGAAAGTCATGAATATAAACATTCACATTCACAAAACTCAACAAATTTCAAGGAAGAGGAACAAAAGAGACTGACACCAAGACACAGTATAATCAAACTTTCAAAACTCAAAGAGAGAATCTTAGAATCTTAGATATTTAGTCATTGGAAAAGATAGGACACCTAGATCTTCATAGCTAAAATCCAATATATTTTCTATTATAACACAACTAGTTATCATCTTTAAAAACAAGCTTAAGGGGAGAGGATTCTAGGAAGATGGCAGAGTCAGAAGTACTAGGACTCTGTCTTCCAAACTAGACAACAATTGTAGTGGCAAAATCTGTCTGATGTAACTATTTAAATGTCTGATGCCGAATCTTAGATTTGGCAAAAGAGAAGCAATTCATACATACAAGGTATTCTTCAATAAGATTATCTGCATATTTTTATCAGAAACTTTAGAGGCCAGAAGGTAGTGGGCCAATATATTCAAAGTACTAAAAGAAAAACATGTGTCATCCAAGAATCCTACATCTAGCCAAACTGTTCTTCAAAAGTGAGAGAGAAATTAAAACATACTCAAATAAATCAAAGGAGAGGAAGTCTGTAACCAGTACCTTCCCTGTAGAAGTGCTTAAGGAAGTCCTGAAAGGTTGAAATCAAAGAACACTAGACAGACAGTTGCAATCGGGGGGCGGAGCAAGATGGCTGAATAGGAACAGCTCCAGTCTCCAACTCCCAGCGCGAGCGACACAGAAGACCCGTGATCTCTGCATTTTCAACTGAGGTACTGGGTTCATCTCACTGGGGAGTGCCGGAGGATCTGTGCTGGTCAGCTGCTGCAGCCCGACCAGCGAGAGCAGAAGCAGGGCGAGGCATTGCCTCACCTGGGAAGCGCAAGGGGGAAGGGAATCCCTTTTCCTAGCCAGGGGAACTGAGACACACAACACCTGGAAAATCGGGTAACTCCCACCCCAATACTGCACTTTAAGCAAACAGGCACACCAGGAGATCATATCCCACACCTGGCCGGGAGGGTCCCACACCCACGGAGCCTCCCTCATTGCTAGCACAGCAGTCTGTGATCTACCGGCAAGGCAGCAGCGAGGCTGGGGGAGGGGCGCCCACCATTGCTGAGGCTTAAGTAGGTAAACAAAGCTGCTGGGAAGCTCGAACTGGGTGGAGCTCACAGCAGCTCAAGGAAACCTGCCTGTCTCTGTAGACTCCACCTCTGGGGAAAGGGCACAGTAAACAATAACACAACGCAGACGAAACCTCTGCAGACGCAAACGACTCTGTCTGACAGCTTTGAAGAGAGCAGTGGATCTCCCAACACGGAGGTTGAGATCTGAGAAGGGACAGACTCCCTGCTTAAGTGGGTCCCTGACCCCTGAGTAGCCTAACTGGGAGACATCCCCCACTAGGGGCAGTCTGACACCCCACACCTCACAGGGTGGAGTACACCCCTGAGAGGAAGCTTCCAAAGCAAGAATCAGACAGGTACACTCGCTGTTCAGAAATATTCTATCTTCTACAGCCTCTGCTGCTGATACCCAGGCAAACAGGGTCTGGAGTGGACCTCAAGCAATCTCCAACAGACCTATAGCTGAGGGTCCTGACTGTTAGAAGGAAAACTATCAAACAGGAAGGACACCTACACCAAAACCCCATCAGTACATCACCATCATCAAAGACCAGAGGCAGATAAAACCACAAAGATGGGGAAAAAGCAGGGCAGAAAAGCTGGAAATTCAAAAAATAAGAGCGCATCTCCCCCGGCAAAGGAGTGCAGCTCATCGCCAGCAACGGATCAAAGCTGGATGGAGAATGACTTTGACGAGATGAGAGAAGAAGGCTTCAGTCCATCAAATTTCTCAGAGCTAAAGGAGGAATTACGTACCCAGCGCAAAGAAACTAAAAATCTTGAAAAAAAAGTGGAAGAATTGATGGCTAGAGTAATTAATGCAGAGAAGGTCCTAAACGAAATGAAAGAGATGAGAACCATGACACGAGAAATACGTGACAAATGCACAAGCTTCAGTAACCGACTCGATCAACTGGAAGAAAGAGTATCAGCGATTGAGGATCAAATGAATGAAATGAAGCGAGAAGAGAAACCAAAAGAAAAAAGAAGAAAAAGAAATGAACAAAGCGTGCAAGAAGTATGGGATTATGTAAAAAGACCAAATCTACGTCTGATTGGGGTGCCTGAAAGTGAGGGGGAAAATGGAACCAAGTTGGAAAACACTCTTCAGGATATCATCCAGGAGAACTTCCCCAACCTAGTAGGGCAGGCCAACATTCAAATCCAGGAAATACAGAGATCGCCACAGATATACTCCTCGAGAAGAGCAACTCCAAGACACATAATTGCCAGATTCACCAAAGTTGAAATGAAGGAAAAAATCTTAAGGGCAGCCAGAGAGAAAGGTCGGGTTACCCACAAAGGGAAGCCCATCAGACTAACAGCAGATCTCTCGGCAGAAACTCTCCAAGCCAGAAGAGAGTGGGGGCCAATATTCAACATTCTTAAAGAAAAGAATTTTAAACCCAGAATTTCATATCCAGCCAAACTAAGTTTCATCAGTGAAGGAGAAATAAAATCCTTTACAGATAAGCAAATGCTTAGAGATTTTGTCACCACTAGGCCTGCCTTACAAGAGACCCTGAAGGAAGCACTAAACATGGAAAGGAACAACCGGTACCAGCCATTGCAAAAACATGCAGAAATGTAAAGACCATCGAGGCTAGGAAGAAACTGCATCAACTAACGAGCAAAATAACCAGTTAATATCATAATGGCAGGATCAAGTTCACACATAACAATCTTAACCTTAAATGTAAATGGACTAAATGCTCCAATTAAAAGACACAGACTGGCAAACTGGATAAAGAGTCAAGACCCATCAGTCTGCTGTATTCAGGAGACCCATCTCACACGCAGAGACATACATAGGCTCAAAATAAAGGGATGGAGGAAGATTTACCAAGCAAATGGAGAACAAAAAAAAGCGGGGGTTGCAATACTAGTCTGTGATAAAACAGACTTTAAACCATCAAAGATCAAAAGAGACAAAGAAGGCCATTACATAATGGTAAAGGGATCAATTCAACAGGAAGAGCTAACTATCCTAAATATATATGCACCCAATACAGGAGCACCCAGATTCATCAAGCAAGTCCTTAGAGACTTACAAAGAGACTTAGACTCCCATACAATAATAATGGGAGACTTCAACACTCCACTGTCAACATTAGACAGATCAACGAGACAGAAAGTTAACAAGGATATCCAGGAATTGAACTCATCTCTGCAGCAAGCAGACCTAATAGACATCTATAGAACTCTCCACCCCAAATCAACAGAATATACATTCTTCTCAGTACCACATCGTACTTACTCCAAAATCGACCACGTAATTGGAAGTAAAGCACTCCTCAGCAAATGTACAAGAACAGAAATTATAACAAACTGTCTCTCAGACCACAGTGCAATCAAACTAGAACTCAGGACTAAGAAACTCAATCCAAACCGCTCAACTACATGGAAACTGAACAACCTGCTCCTGAATGACTACTGGGTACATAACGAAATGAAGGCAGAAATAAAGATGTTCTTTGAAACCAATGAGAACAAAGATACAACATACCAGAATCTCTGGGACACATTTAAAGCAGTGTGTAGAGGGAAATTTATAGCACTAAATGTCCACAAGAGAAAGCAGGAAAGATCTAAAATTGACACTCTAACATCGCAATTAAAAGAACTAGAGAAGCAAGAGCAAACACATTCGAAAGCTAGCAGAAAGCTAGAAATAACTAAGATCAGAGCAGAACTGAAGGAGATAGAGACACAAAAAACTCTCCAAAAAATCAATGAATCCAGGAGTTGGTTTTTTGAAAAGATCAACAAAATTGACAGACCACTAGCAAGACTAATAAAGAAGAAAAGAGAGAAGAATCAAATCGACGCAATTAAAAATGATAAAGGGGATATCACCACCGACCCCACAGAAATACAAACTACCATCAGAGAATACTATAAACACCTCTACGCAAATAAACTGGAAAATCTAGAAGAAATGGATAATTTCCTGGACACTTACACTCTTCCAAGACTAAACCAGGAAGAAGTTGAATCCCTGAATAGACCAATAGCAGGCTCTGAAATTGAGGCAATAATTAATAGCCTACCAACCAAAAAAAGTCCAGGACCAGATGGATTCACAGCTGAATTCTACCAGAGGTACAAGGAGGAGTTGGTACCATTCCTTCTGAAACTATTCCAATCAATAGAAAAAGAGGGAATCCTCCCTAACTCATTTTATGAGGCCAACATCATCCTGATACCAAAGCCTGGCAGAGACACAACAAAAAAAGAGAATTTTAGACCAATATCCCTGATGAACATCGATGCAAAAATCCTCAATAAAATACTGGCAAACCGGATTCAGCAACACATCAAAAAGCTTATCCACCATGATCAAGTGGGCTTCATCCCTGGGATGCAAGGCTGGTTCAACATTCGCAAATCAATAAACATAATCCAGCATATAAACAGAACCAAAGACAAGAACCACATGATTATCTCAATAGATGCAGAAAAGGCTTTTGACAAAATTCAACAGCCCTTCATGCTAAAAACGCTCAATAAATTCGGTATTGATGGAACGTACCTCAAAATAATAAGAGCTATTTATGACAAACCCACAGCCAATATCATACTGAATGGGCAAAAACTGGAAAAATTCCCTTTGAAAACTGGCACGAGACAGGGATGCCCTCTCTCACCACTCCTATTCAACATAGTGTTGGAAGTTCTGGCTAGGGCAATTAGGCAAGAGAAAGAAATCAAGGGTATTCAGTTAGGAAAAGAAGAAGTCAAACTGTCCCTGTTTGCAGATGACATGATTGTATATTTAGAAAACCCCATTGTCTCAGCCCAAAATCTCCTTAAGCTGATAAGCAACTTCAGCAAAGTCTCAGGATACAAAATTAATGTGCAAAAATCACAAGCATTCTTATACACCAGTAACAGACAAACAGAGAGCCAAATCAGGAATGAACTTCCATTCACAATTGCTTCAAAGAGAATAAAATACCTAGGAATCCAACTTACAAGGGATGTAAAGGACCTCTTCAAGGAGAACCACAAACCACTGCTCAGTGAAATAAAAGAGGACACAAACAAATGGAAGAAAATACCATGCTCATGGATAGGAAGAATCAATATCGTGAAAATGGCCATACTGCCCAAGGTAATTTATAGATTCAATGCCATCCCCATCAAGCTACCAATGAGTTTCTTCACAGAATTGGAGAAAACTGCTTTAAAGTTCATATGGAACCAAAAAAGAGCCCGCATCTCCAAGACAATCCTAAGTCAAAAGAACAAAGCTGGAGGCATCACGCTACCTGACTTCAAACTATACTACAAAGCTACAGTAACCAGCATGGTACTGGTACCAAAACAGAGATATAGACCAATGGAACAGAACAGAGTCCTCAGAAATAATACCACACATCTACAGCCATCTGATCTTTGACAAACCTGAGAGAAACAAGAAATGGGGAAAGGATTCCCTATTTAATAAATGGTGCTGGGAAAATTGGCTAGCCATAAGTAGAAAGCTGAAACTGGATCCTTTCCTTACTCCTTATACAAAAATTAATTCAAGATGGATTAGAGACTTAAATGTTAGACCTAATACCATAAAAATCCTAGAGGAAAACCTAGGTAGTACCATTCAGGACATAGGCATGGGCAAAGACTTCATGTCTAAAACACCAAAAGCAACGGCAGCAAAAGCCAAAATTGACAAATGGGATCTCATTAAACTAAAGAGCTTCTGCACAGCAAAAGAAACTACCATCAGAGTGAACAGGCAACCTACAGAATGGGAGAAAATTTTTGCAATCTACTCATCTGACAAAGGGCTAATATCCAGAACCTACAAAGAACTCAAATTTACAAGAAAAAAACAAACAACCCCATCAAAAAGTGGGCAAAGGATATGAACAGACATTTCTCAAAAGAAGACATTCATACAGCCAACAGACACATGAAAAAATGCTCATCATCACTGGCCATCAGAGAAATGCAAATCAAAACCACAATGAGATACCATCTCACACCAGTTACAATGGCGATCATTAAAAAGTCAGGAAACAACAGGTGCTGGAGAGGATGTGGAGAAATAGGAACACTTTTACACTGTTGGTGGGATTGTAAACTAGTTCAACCATTATGGAAAACAGTATGGCAATTCCTCAAGGATCTAGAACTAGATGTACCATATGACCCAGCCATCCCATTACTGGGTATATACCCAAAGGATTATAAATTATGCTGCTATAAAGACACATGCACACGTATGTTTATTGCAGCACTATTCACAATAGCAAAGACTTGGAATCAACCCAAATGTCCATCAGTGACAGATTGGATTAAGAAAATGTGGCACATATACACCATGGAATACTATGCAGCCATCAAAAAGGATGAGTTTGTGTCCTTTGTAGGGACATGGATGCAGCTGGAAACCATCATTCTTAGCAAACTATCACAAGAACAGAAAACCAAACACCGCATGTTCTCACTCATAGATGGGAACTGAACAATGAGATCACTTGGACTCAGGAAGGGGAACATCACACACAGGGGCCTATCATGGGGAGGGGGGAGGGGGGAGGGATTACATTGGGAGTTATACCTGATGTAAATGACGAGTTGATGGGTGCAGCACACCAACATGGCACAAGTATACATATGTAACAAACCTGCACGTTATGCACATGTACCCTACAACTTAAAGTATAATAATAATAAAAAAATTTAAAAAAAAAAAACAAAGAACACTAGACAATAACTTGAAGCCATATTAAGAAATGAACATATCAATAAAGGTAAACATAGGAGCAATTATAAATGCTAGTATTATTATAACAACAGTTTGTAATTCTGCTTTTTTATATTCTACATTATTTAAGAGACAATTACATTTTTTAAAAACACAATTAGTCTAAAAATTAGTATTATTGTAACTTGGTTTTATAAATCCATTTTGTTTCTACATAATTTAAGAGACTAATACATTTAAAGAATTATTAGTTTACGTTTGGGGGTATACAATGTGTACAGATACAACTTTATGACATTAACTAATAAAAGGAGTGAAGATAGAGCTATAAAGAAATAGAGCTTTTATGTTACTGAAGTTAAGCAGATATAAATTTAAATTAGTATTATAATTAGGATATTAAATGTACTGCCCATAGTAACCACAAAGAAAAGAGCTATAAGAATATGCACAAAAGAAAATGAGAAAGCAATTTAAATGTTTCACTACAAAAAAAATTAACTCAACACAAAGAAGGACAGTAGTAACACAGAAAATGAAAAACAAAAAAAGTTATATATAGAAAACAAATAGCAAAATGAAAGAAGTTAAGGCCCTCCTTATTTCTAATTACTTTAAATGTAAATGGATTACATTTTCCCATCAGATGACAAATTGGCAGAATAGATTAAAAAACAGAATCCAACAATATAGATCCAAACACATAGATAGATTAAAAATAAAATGATGGAAAAATATTCCATGTAAACAGTAAACAGTAACCAAAAGAGAACAGGAGTGGCTATGCTAACATAAGACAGAATAGACTTTAAATCAAAGAAATTGCAAGAGACAAAGAAAGACATATTACATATTAGTAACAGTTTCAGTACATCAAGAAATATAACCATTTTAAGCATGTATGCACCTAATAGGACAATAAGAATATGAAGAAAAAACTGACAGAACTGAGGAGAAAAATAGTTCTATAATAATAGTTGGATACTTTAATACCCTGCTTTCATTAACGGATAGAACAATCAGACAAAAAATAAGTAAGGAAATGAAAGACAACACCATAACCAATTTGATCTAATAGACAGATACAGAACACTACCCAACAATAACATCATACACATTCTTCTCAATGCACATGGGACATTTTTCAGGATAGAAAAACATGGTAAGTCAGAATTTAAGTCACAGTATGTTATATACATACAATGGAATATTATTCAGCCTTAAAAAGGAAGGGAATTCTGACATATTCTACAGCATGGATGAATGTTGAGGACATTATACCAAGTACACAGAAGACAAATATTGTATAATTCCTCTTACATTACATACTTACAGTAGTCAAAATCATAGGGACAGAAAATTGGCATGGGGTTGCCAGGCAACAGGGACAAGGAGGAATGGGGAATTGCTATTTAATGAATATAGAGTTTTGGTTTTATAAAATAAAAAGAGTTCTGGAGATGGGCAACGATTATGGCTTTACAACATTATGAATATTTTTAATAACACTAAACTGTATACTTAAAAATGGCCAAGATGGTAAATTTTATGTATGTGAATGTTGCCACAATTTTTTTAATGGGGAAAGAAGCAAACCTAGCATCTGTCAATTTGAATGCATTATGGGGTGACCGGATTTTCAAATCACATAGTAAAACACAACGCAAAAAAGCATGAACAATAGCAGAAAATAGTGATAAATTAGACTTCCTTAAAATTAATAACTTCTGTTCATCAAAATAAATTATTAACAAAAAATCTCACAGGACACAGACTGGAAACAGATACTTGTTAATTTGATTTTTTACATATTTATCAGAATACATAAAGAACAAATCAATAACAAAAAAGACAATTAAAGGAAAACAGCTAAAAGATTTGAATAGTATTTCATATAACAGGTTCCCAGGAGGCCAGTACGCATATGAAAAGGCATAGAATATTATTATTAATTAGGGAAATAAAATTTAAAACCACAGTGAGAAACTACCACACATTCACCAGAATGATTAAAATCAAAAACACTGACAATATCACATATTGGCACAAATGCAGAGGAACTAGGGCTCTCATACATCACTGGTGGAAATAAGAGTTTGTACTACCACTTTGTAAAATCCTTTGGCAGCATTTCCTAAAGGTGAATTATGTCTGCCTTACAAACCAGTCATGTTAACTCTAGTTATGTCAACTAAAAAATTAGTGAGTAGATGTATTCATCAAAAATCACAGCAGACATTCATAAATGAAAAATGAAAATAGAACAAAGATCTATCAAGAGTAAAATGAAATCTCCATAGACTATTACATCACAGTTAATGAAGCTAATGATTATTTATTATACCATAGGCAAGAATACACATGAATCTCACACAGTATTGAGCAAAGAAAGCAAACATAAGGTATCATTCCATTTCTATGAAGAACAAGGACAGGCAAAATCAAGTTATCGTGCTTGAAGTCAAAATGGTGGTAACTTCTAAATGACGGAAAATTAACTAGGAAGGAATGAGAAGAGATTTTTTTAATCTTGCTTTATATCTTGGTTCAAGTGGTAGTTATACTAGTGTATACATATGTAAAAATTCATTGGGTTGTATACTTAAGATCTATATACTTTCCTACCTGTGTATTATACCTCACTTAAGGGAAAAAAAATAAATTTTTAAAATGCCACATAGATGTCATAATTCCCCATGTTTGTATGAGGATTCAAAAGCATAAGAGCCCAGAAGGGAATGGAATTCAGAATCATTTCAAATGGAAAGTCTGTGTGATATGACTGTGAAGTCCACATTTCTTCCTAAAGTTGAGCAACAAAAGAGTCTAAAAAATATTGAACTATTTTAGGGTTGTTTGGGGACAAGATGTGACAAACTGATGAGCAGAAATGATTTACATATGTTAAAATCATCTTTCTTGATCCACAAGATCACGCCAAAATGAATTTACATGTTCCTTGAAAATTGGGGAAAATAAAACTCATTCAGTTCCACAAACCCTCTCTATGAACCATGTATACTGGTGAATTCTGTCTTGAGAAGTATTGTGTTATTCAATTACTATTTAATTTTATAAACATATCCACCTCTTCTAAAAGCACCCTCAAATAATTATATTTTCTCTGTATTTTCAAATTACCTTAGAAAAACCCATACATGACAGAGCATTAATAAAATAGCATATACAGCAGGCTTATTATTTCTAGCTAATCATTAAAGTACAACAAACTTGACGAAAAGCATGTCTAGGCAAATATACACACTCACAAATATTATCCAATCTCTTTCCAAAGTTTCTGCCTGCTGACCTTATCAACCTAATTAGATGGCTACCCATTTCCAAAGCAAAGTTAAAAGCAGTAAACATACCATCATGAAAACCAGACAAAGGTTAGCTTCCTAGAGAATTGTTTTTACAATAAATGTATGATTTTTGTCAATTTGTTTTGAGAAGTGACAAAATAAAACAGAAAATGATCTGATTATTATATCTGAAAATATAACAGATTATTTTCTGTTTTATTTTGTTTCACTGACATAATCTAGTAGCTATTGTTGAACATAACATTTTAGAACTGAAAGACACCTTAGGAATAATGTAATTCATTTTCCTCATTCAAGAAGTGAGAAAACTGAGGGCCAGAGAGTTTTCAATACTTGCTCCAGGTCAGATACATGGGATACACCTAAGTTTCCTTACAAATATAATTTAGAATCAGTCTATGAGCTATAAAGTCTACAGTAAATAACACATATCTCACAAAGGGAACTTCAGTTTACCAATTCTGAGGAAGCTACCATCTCCATTGAAATATCGGCATGGTTCTTGAGTTACATTTTGAAATGCAAACCAGTGGTTCTAAACCTCAAAACTAATGGGCATCTAAAATAAGGCCGGGACCTTAGATATGGCAAGAAAAGGATCTTTTAAAATATGAGTAATGGAGGTGGAGAACTCCTGAGTCTCCTGGTTGAAAGGATATTGTGATAGTCTTCAATCTCACTTCCTACCTACATTTATTCATTTTTGTACATCATTCGTAGGAACTGTTGGAATTATGTTCCTAAAGCACAGGTTTTACCCTCCAATGCATTCCTTATTGCCTGTCTTAATTGGGCTCCCTGGAAGCAGATGTTCACACAATGAATCATGTGAAGGTAATTTATAACTAAGAGTTCCCAGAGAAAAACAAGGAGCAAGATGTGAAAGAGGGAAAGAAATGAGGCCAGGCAAGAGTGCAAGGTAAAGGCACGTCCACACAGGGTAAGTCTGGTTCACTGCCACAGAGCATGCTGGAGACAGTGAAAGGCAGCACTACTCAAAGTGTGGTTTGCAGATCCTTGATCTGTGTCACTGGTCCATGATGAAATAAGGTGCTTGCAGCTAAGTCACTAAATCCACTATTTACTTCAGCTGACCTTTCTTTCACAGAACCATTTCTTTCTGAAGGAAGCAGCATACAGATTTATGTTCTGGCACAAGCTCATCTTGTCTTAGAAAACAAGGAAAAGTTTGCATATCAGCTACTTGAATGCACTAGTATAGATCACATGTCAGAATTGTCTTGATTAGGAGAGAAGAAGCTGAATTACTTATATCATATCATCAGCAATCATTGCTTCAGGCCTATGCCCTGGGGGTGTGGAGCAAAAACTCCCAGGTCTCCAGGCTTGTGGGTAGCTGTGGGGGTGGTTTGCTTGCAGCCGGTCGACAAGATCAAGTGCTAGTTGTTGGTTGGGAATAATGCCCACTGTATGAGTGCATGAAAAGGTAAAGGACTCCAAGATGATAAGAAAGGGACACTAACCTAACAGCATTTGCTAATTTGCCCAGAATATACAATTTGTCCTAGAGCATTCTGTCTTGCTACATATGGTCTTCATCTCTTCTGTTTCATCTCTAATGGCAACTTATTCCATTTCACATCACTCTATACCACTGGTTTTACATTTTGCTTACAGATTGTAATCACCTGGGGACTTTCAAAAACTACTGATGCCTGAGTTCTTCACCCAACTATCCTGATTTTATTGGTCTAGTAAGGCCGAGATATTGGAGATTTTTACATTCTCCCTCAGGTGATCCTATTGTGCAGCCAAGATTGAGAACAACTGCTGTCAGCTTTTATACTAAATGACTTACAATTCCATGAGTTTGACATGGAATGACTTTGTTTGCCATGCCATGAACATTGCAGAAATAACCTTCCTCATCTTTGCCTTTTCAAATCCAATTGACATTTAAAATACTGTTCATTCTTTAAGGCTCAATTCAACCATTTTTCTCAATTACAGTGGTTAATAAACACATAAACAAAGTGTTCACTATGCTTATCAAAGCATAGTGAAATACCTACTTCACTTACCTGGGTTACTTACCTAACCAAAGCATAGTGAAATAAGTCCTTTAATAGACTATTGGTAAATGTGTATAATAATTTAAACCCTGTAGAAAGCAACATGGAAATGTGAAACATATTCTTTGATCTAGAACATTCTGGAAACCCTAGCCCAAGGAAATAATCCTCAACACTAAAGATCACTCTTTATGAACAACTCCACTGCATTATTTAAATAATGAGAAAGAACCTAAAGGTCCATCAGTAACAGAACAGTTAACATAAACTATCAGTAGTCTTAAAATGGAATATAACAACTGAAAATGATGCTTCAAAATAGTCTTTAATAATTTGGAGGACTGTTTATACTGTAATGGCAACCACACATACACACACACATTTACACACACAAACACAATTTACAAAATCTCAAATACCAAACATTCTTATTTATTTTTTAAATGCATGAAAAAAGACTGGAAGGTACATCAAAATAAAATAAATCAACAATTATTCCAGAAGTGGAGATTATAAATATAAAAGATATCATTAAAAATATCTACAATTGGCCAGGCGCGGTGGTTCAAGCCTGTAATCCCAGCACTTTGGGAGGCCGAGACGCGCGGATCATGAGGTCAGGAGATCGAGACCATCCTGGCTAACACGGTGAAACCCTGTCTCTACTAAAAAATACAAAAAAACTAGCCGGGAGAGGTGGCGGGCGCCTGTAGCCCCAACTACTCAGGAGACTGAGGCAGGAGAATGGCGTGAAACTGGGAGGGGGAGCTTGCAGTGAGCTGAGATCCGGCCACTGCACTCCAGCCTGGGCGACAGAGCAAGACTCCATCTTTAAAAAAAAAAAAAAAAAAAAAAAAAAAAATCTACAATTACCATGTGTTTTCTTATTTGAAAAATATATGTACCTAAGTTTCTCCCTTTAATATTTTCCCCTCTGTATTAATTTCTCTCTTATCAATTATAACACATGGCTTATTTGTCTTTCATGTTCCTTGGATTATGCCTTGCATTTTTTATTACGGTATAATTTACATATAATCTTCAGAACATAAGTGTACTGTTGAGTTGATTTTGATAAATTTGAAGGAATATTTCCATTACCCCAAAAGTTTCCTTTTACCCACTCCCAATCTGCCTACCATCCCTGTGAGAAGCAACGACACATAGGATTTGTATCACCTAGAGTTCTGCCTATTCTAGGATTGCATATAAGTCGAATAATATGGTATGTATGATCTTTTTCTTCTTTCATTCAGAATATTTTTGAAATGTATTAATATTTTTGCATTCATTAGTTCTTTTTTATCACTGAGATATTTCCAATGTGTGAATATACTACAGTTTGTTTATCCAGACTCCTGTGAACATCCGGGCTGTTTCCCAGTTTGGTTATCATAAATAAAGCTGCTATGAACATTCTTGTACAAGGTTTTGAAGGACTTTCATTCCATTTCCCTGGGGTAAATACCTATGTGGTAGCCAGACTCCAAAAACAGCATGCACTAGTCGTTGCTTCCTTATCTCAATGCTCTTGCATAGCTGCACCCTTCTCTCCACACACATACATACATCATACACTCAATAGGGCTAATTTATGAAATTAATAGGATATTTCACAAGACTATGGAGTATGACTTTTGAAGTGAGGTCATAAAAGCTGCCACCTTGCTCTCTATTGAATCATTCACTCCAGGGCACGCCAGCTTCCAGGAGGACACTCAAGCAGCAATATATGGGAACCACATGGCAAGGAATTGAGGTCTCTGGCCAACTGTCATCCTCAATTTGTTAGTCATATGAGTAACTTGAATTGGAAGCAGAGCCTCCAGCCCCAGTCAAGCTTTCAGGGAACTGCAGACCTGGCCAACATATTACTTGAAATCTCATGAGAGACTCTTGAGTCCAAACCACCTAGCTAAACCCTCACCTGAATTACTGATTCCCCAGAAATTGAAATGATACGTGTTTATTCTTGTTATAAGCCATTAACGTGGTAATTTGTTGTCCAGATAACTAATATAATTTAGGAATAGAATTTCTAGATCACTGGGTAGATGTACATTCAACTCTTTAAGGTCTACTGAAAGTTTTCCAAGTTGGTTGTGCCATTTCCATTTCCAGAGTTATAATTGCTACATATCTATCTTTGCTAATACATGGTATAATTAGTCTTTTTCATTTTAGCCATTCTCATAAATGTATAGTGGTATCTCAATGAGGTTTAAATTTATATCTCTCTGATGACTAATAACAGTAAACATTTAATATGCTTATTGTGTGCCTTGTGGTTTATGTATTTTTAACATTCCTTTCACAGGCCTGTTAATAAGCATTTACCATGGAACTTGGTACTATTAGGAATTAATAAATGTTTGATGAAGAAATGAACAGGTTTTTCCTGTCAAAACTTACAAATAGAGGTAACTGTGAGCTCTTTTAAAGACATGAATTGTAAATTGCACAATATAAGCTATAATTCAATTACTTGGTGGTAGATATTTATAATGAGATGTTAAAAGTTTTCCTTCTTTTCATTCCCTAAGCAAAAATATGTAAATGCTCCCCCTTTCTTATTTACTTGGATCTTTCTTGTTAAGTGTGGTTGGCACTGCACTGAACGTCTTGCAGGACAGGGTGGGAATAGAGTGACCCTTAGACAGTACATGGAGACAACAGTGAGGTACTCAGGACTCTGAGTTAAATTAGGAAAATCAACATATAATAAATGAAATCTGATCTCTGAGGAGATCCTTGGAAGACACCATATTATAAACAAGCTTTGAGTATACCTAACAGTGTAAACATATCTATCGATTAAGTTTGTCATTACTTGTGGAATGGTCACATTAGAAGGAAATAAATGGTAACCAGGAAGCCAGAATCTGCTATAATTTATTTAGCATGTATGGAAGAGAACAATACTGAATGAGGGCATGGGACAGCACAAGAATTCTAAACATCAAAGAGCTATTCTCTATTGTAAGGCAGAAGTGGTTCATCAGGCTCATGATGACCCACATGACAGAGCTTCTCCTGTTGCGTTTGTTCAGACCTTCTGATGACTGAATGGCCTGATGACTAATTTATCCTCCTAGCATGAGTACATACTGGAGCAGACACAAGAGTTCTGATCACAACCGAAAAACCATTCCCACTGTAAAAGAATAAATGGACACAGGAAAAGATGAGCCACTCAGATAATGGGGATTTTCTAATTGGCTTACTGGCTGTATTTCATGTATTTAATTAATATGGTAGATATTGATCTCAATTGTGCTAAAAAATAACTGTTTCATTTTTCTATTACTATCCTTAATTCTTACCTCAAACTCCATTTTTTCCTACTGGCAAATAACCAACTTAGTTCAAGATGACAGTCTTCAGACAAATCACAGGTTCTTCTGCCACATGAGGATATCCCCAGTGAAATGAAGGTTCCTCACCATCCCCTTTTTCCTGGGTAGTGTCTAAGACTTAGAGAGTAAGTGGGTGGCTAGCAAGGCTGCAGTGTTGTACAACTCCAATGATACCAATCATGGTAGTATTGTTTGCTTCTCTGTCAATATTTGTCCATGCTAATGCCCACTGCTGATGAGCAAATGAATTGAGTTTTCCTGTTCCAACTTAAAAAAAGAGGCCCCCCTGAGGTCATTTTAAGGTAGATATTGTATAATTACAAAATATAATCAATAGCATTGTTCCCAAGTGTTCCCTGGGGAGTCAGCTTGTGAATTCTTCTCTGACCAAAAGACTTCTTGAGGTTGAAGTTAGACAACTCTGTCTATCACAGCCCTCTAAGAGCACATGAAGAGCTATAACCTGGTTATCTATTGTGGGGAAGAAAACCATCCAAAACTTAATGACCACAACAATAATTGTTTTTATAATGTCCACGCCCCGTGGGTCATATTTTTAAGAACTGAGTTGTGTGATTCTGCTTCCCTTTGGATCACTTGGTGGTGTTTCAATGTGGCTGAACTGCTTTGGAAATCCAAGATGGCTTCATTCACATGCCAGTCATCTTGGTGAGATGGATGGAAGACAGGGCTTAACTGAGCTCCTCCCTCGCCTCTACAGGTAGTCTCAGCACCTCCCCAGGTAGGCTCTCCAGCAGCATGGTCAGACTTGTTATGTGACAGCTGTCTTTCTTTGGGGGGAGCAGTCTAAGAAATCTAAGTGAAACCTACAGTACTTATTGTTATCTAGCCTTGGAAGTCACAGATGCTCACTTAGGCTGCATTCTATTAGTCAGTTAAGCCACCAGGCCAGCCCACAGTCAAGGGGAGAGGAATTAGACTCTGTCCCTTTATGGGAGGTAGAAAGAATTTGTGGCCATTTTTAATCTGGAGGGGAGAGGGAAAGAGCAAGGTTTTCCCAAGCCACTCTAGGGATCATAAGAAACTCAGTGAAGTTAACTTAGACTTTCCTGGCCCAAGATACCACATCATGCTGTGTTATAGCATCACCCCTATTCAACTGGTGTCACACTATCTCAGGATATGACAAAATTCCAGCACCTGGGTATTTTCCCAGGTACTATCTGGGAAGCAAGGGAGGGAGTGAGGAAAGGGAGGGAGAGGGAGGAAGGGAGGGAAGGAAGGAGGGAGGGAGGGAGGGAAGGAAGGAAAGAAGGAAGGAAAGAAGGAAGGAAGGAAGGAAGGAAGGAAGGAAGGAAGGAAGGAAGGAAGGAAGGAAGGAAGGAAAGAAAGAAAAGGAAAAGGAAAGGAAACAAGGGTTTTACTTTTGTAAAAACCTCCTAATTAGTCTTTGCACATTCACTCTTGGCCTCTTAAATTGGTTCTCCACACAGAAGCTAGATTTATTTTTACAAATTGTCAGTCTTGTTATTTGCCATGATCTTCAGCTGATCTATTAAATATTTCAGTGGTATTCTATTGTTCTTACAAATTCTTATCATAGCCAATAAGTCCCTACATGCTCTGGCTCCCATTTTTTCATTGCAGTCGCACGTTATATCACTTTTGCCCTAACTTTCAGCATTATAATCACATTGTCTACATTCACTTCCTCAAACACCTTTCTCCCCTCAATGTCATGTTTTCTCCCACCTCAAGGTCACCTCCTGGAATGCATCTCTCCCATTGCCCATCATTTTACTATTCTACTCTACTCTCCTTGCCCTTTAAATAATTCAAACACACATCTCTTCCTCAGGGAATATTATCCTGACTTCCCTTTCCTAATATTCATGTACTTTCGTGGCACCTATACTTTCCCTCTACCATTTGTAACATAGTTTATAACTATAAACACACATACATTAACACATATATTTGTTTAGTTATTTGATCATATCTGCCTCTCCTCATAAACTGTCACCTCTACAAATCAAGGTCATGTCTGCCTTACTGTAATTGATAGAAGACATTTTGCAGAGATTAACAAAGGCTATGCAAAGCCCTACTAATAGGAACTAGGTCTAACTAAATCCATCTATCCATGACACAAAAGAGTATTTGGGTAACTAATATTTATCATAATCAACAGAGAAATATTGCATGTCATTTGAATGAATCAACAAATGATCATGCAGAAGATGATTACTTGGGTGCCCCCCAACGAGCTGTGCTTCCCAGCATTCACATCCTTGTATCCTCCTCTCCCCTTGAATCTGGGTTGGCCCTGTGACTTGCTTTAACCAATAGAATGCTGCAAAAGCGCGCTGTGCCAATTCTGGGTCTAAGGATTAAGAAGGCCTGGAAAATTGTACTTTCGTACTTTTGGGTACCCTGAGCTGCTGTGTAAGAAGCTAAGCTACAAAAAAAAAAAAAAAAAAAAAAAAAAAAAAAAGCCACATGGAAACACTATGTGAAAAGAGAGAGAGGCCCAGAAACTACACAGAGAGTGAGAAGTCATCCCAGCATCCCAACTGAGCCTAGCTCCAGCTCACGGCAAACCTGCCTGCTAAATACAGCCGCGAGTGACTGCCAGCCACAAAACTACCCAGCTGGGCCCACGTCAGATTAAAGAATCATGAGAAACAGTGAGCATGGCTATGGTTTTAAGCCATTAAATTTCAGGGCATTTGTTATGCAGCAATATATAAGGTAACAACTGAGAACTAAGAATACTTAGGAATCAATTTAAAAGAATTTCAATGTAAGTCTGCTGATACATCTAGATTTTTAAATATCAATATTCTCTTTTATCTGCATATAATAAGAAGCCAAAAATTGGAAAGCTAAAAATTCTGAGACAATGTAAGACTATAATTTAGTAGTAGAAGTATGCATGGCTCACCATTCATAAAAAATAAACATCCTGGCACTTCAATATATTCACTTCAGAACTTTGGTCCTCTTTTAAGAGCAATCTTTAGCCAGTATTATGTTTTCAGCTTATGATGTATTATTTGCATTTAAAAATGACAACCACAAGATCTAGTCATTCCTCTTACAAGGTTAACATATCTACTTTTCTTATAAAGCATTGTTTTTGTCAGTCGCAATGTTTTATCCTGAGATTAGCCTAAGATGCTTGATCGCAATGTTCTTAAAGATTGCTAAAATAACGTTATTTTACGCTAAAGAATAAAAGAAAAATATTTAGATCTTGAACTAAAGTTATAATATTTCAGAGAAGCTAGGAAGATACAAGTGTCATCATCCTTAATTTGTAAATGGTCTCCTGAGTTCTGAAGGATGGCATTATTTGCCAAACGCCAATGGAAAAATTCATGCTATCAGACAGATCTCCTTCAACAACAGTCATAATAACTGACATGCTCACGTCCTAGATTCTGGCCCACTTACTATCATCAAAAGTAAATTCCTGTACAATCAATTTCTTTGAACAATCACTTGAGTTTAGCTTTTAGAACTGTAGTTTCAAAGTAGTAGATCAATTGGCAAGAATCAGCACTTGATTTTGAATACTTCCACAGCTGCAAGCATAGCAGTTATTCAGCAAGGTTTCATTAGAGAAATCTGGAATTCAGCCCAATCAGTTTGGATAAAAAATAGTCTTACATAACTCTTCTTCATTATAATGGCAGTTTAGCCTCCTTGCAGAAGAAACTATTTCTGCTGAAGGGGCATTTTCACTCAATTACGTTAATTGTTTGGATAGTGCTGACCACATAACACCCAAGCTCTTCAAAATAAAGGACACATCAAAATCGGGCAACAAGTATCTGGGAGGCTGTGCTGGATTACAACTGGGATTTTATGCTTATTGTTGATTTTGTTTTCAATGAGCAATAAATTATGAAAGGCTCAAATTTAATTTTAAAAAACAATGATTTTAAAGTGAGAAACTAAAATGTGAATCTAGAAATTCTTAAAAAAACATCTGGAGGGCTTTATTGCTTTTCAAATGAGTTTTTAATTATTTTGAAATAGTGGAGTTTTTGAAGAAATCATTCAATGAAATTACTAGACTAGAGGTTCCAAAGAAAAAACAAGTCCCCGTTCTTGAACACAGCTACCTAGAAAAAAAGCGGGTAAATGTGATGTCCTTTGCAAAGTGGAAACTTACTCTAGTTTGTATTTTTCATTCCTTGCAAACCACCCATATCCCGAGCGAGTGAATTATTCTAGATTCTTTCTCTGTCACTAGAAGAGGGACTTTCCCCACCAATGTAACTCATTCTTGTTTAGGCAGAAACATCTGTGGACTACTGAATTTAATTGAGGTTGATGTAACACTTTTAGGAAAGCAGAAGCTGGGCCTTCTTTCAATATTACAAAAGTATTCCATGATATTTGACATAATGATGTTTGGCTAAAGAGAACTTGGAGTCAATGATAGAGAAAAATGTTAGACTGAATGAGTATGATGACATAAGTAAAGGTCTCAACCACTACTACGCTTACACAATCTTCATTGAGGAGTTTTCTAAAATCATTTGGCAGTCTAAAGTGAAGTGGAGCTTAGAATGCAATGGAAAGTTAAACATCATCCATCAGAAGTAGGTAGGCTTTGGCATAAACTCTGAAAGATGTCATTTGAAACCCTTAGTTGTGGCAGGAACAGGGGTTAAAGTTTGCTTTTTTCACTGATCTCTCATTATTCCTGTTTACATGGAGAATGCAGTGATGACCTGGGGGATGTTAAAGGTCTAAGTTTGTTACAGAGGAAAGAAAATGTATGTTCACACATAAAAGAAAAAGAAATATGATTGGGAATACTTCATAAAGTAGAAAGAAATTAAAACTATGTATTTTTGTGGGGTGGAGAGAACAGATTCATTCTTCCTTTTTCTGATAATGACACCATCATCTTCCTTGGTGAATCCACACTTCTCATCTCTCATTACAGGCAGTCTTGGTGCACAACACTCTCCTAGCTATAGTGATTAGTTCAACTGGTGTCATATGACCTGCATCAGTCTAGTGAGATGCAGTCCTGAGACTTTTATTAAAACGAATAGAGAAGCTATTGTTCTATTGAGGTTGCTGAAACAATAAGATATAAACTTTGTGGTAAATTATTTATGTTGGTGACAGGGTTGCAGGAGTAGAGTCTGCTTGAATGAAGTTGATACAGAGAAAAACTGAGCTTTGCAATGGAAACAATGGTCTTAATGATATTTTTGAAGCCTTGGATCCAGACCTAACCCTAGAATTTTCAATGATAGCATCCATTTAAGTTGGATTATCATCACTTCCAACCAGTATGTCCAATAAAAATCCATGCCTTGAACGATACATGGGAACATGTCAAAGAGACAAAGTAATTGAAAATTGTATGAAAAAAATACACATTCAAAGAGTCACAGTAAAGTATTCAAATAAGATAGTTGTAATCCTATATAACCATTCCCTGCTATGTAACTAAACATGACTTCTCAGGACAATGACCTCAAATTCTTTGTCTTGAGCTCCTAAGATGTTGTCAGCTCTGTCCTTGGCACTATTAGGGCTGGTATAAAACCAAGATCACAGTTTAGCTGTGGAGAGGAGCTATTAATATTTGAAACAGTTGCATAATAGTTGTATGCCAAAAATGAGTTAAACAGACAATAAATGTTGGAGACATCCCACTATGAGCTGACATAGTATAGAGGGAGGGGGACTGCCTTAGTCAATTGTTTAATAAATTCCCTCTAATCATTCTCATTAGCCTTGTTCAAGGCTTTTTTTCCACAGACAGGATCTATAACCAACTGTTTGTAAGTTTGTCATCTATAAAAAAGAACCACTATCACATTTTAGTGCTTCACACACAAAGTGGCTCAGTAGGATATGTAAATTTAAATTGCTTCAATTAAAGCAGTCCTAAGCAATTGCAATATAACGTTTAGTAACATTAAGACACAATGAAATACTGTGGGAAATGCTTTAAAACAGCAGCAGATATTAAGCCATACTGTGGTTATCATTATGGTTCTGTTCTCTTAAGACAATAATTTAGATGCTTACAGGGATGCAAGTAGGTTATACTAAGCCTTTTGAGTCAAGGAATAATCCTACTTTCTTGCAACTTTAAATGCTTTAATTCTCTAGTCAGTTCTTCTTGGATTATGATCAGTAATAATTCTCCTGGCATTGCAGTATCAGTCTCACATGTTAGTAAATCTAGACTTGGGAAACAAAATCAATGGTATGTTTTTGAGACATCAAGAAAGATGTGATAGTGCCTCAGAGCCTATGCACTGAGCTACTGTCCTACACTGCAATGAAAAAGGCTATAGATGTTTCTCAAGAACTTGTGTACTAAATTGAGTTAAGCAGGTTATTTCACAAGGATCCAGGAAGCATAATTATTACTAAGCATTTTCATAGCAGTCAGTGTGGTTCTAACTGTTCACAAAACATAAAGAAGCCTTACATCCAGGCTATGGAATACAAAAGGTAAACTGAAACGTGCTCTATGGAGCTAAAATATTTTCAAGTTTCTCTTAAAGAAATTAAAAGTGCCAACACAGAGGGTGAGACAGACCAAATAAAATTATTTAAATAGTCTGCAGAAACTAGGAAGAAACATAAAAATGTAATAGAAACTGGAAATCAAAATAGTAAGCACATGCAAACACAGCAGCAGCCATACTACTAATAGAAAACCTGACAGAAAAATTGGGGAGGGATATTAAATAATCCCAATTATCCCTTAATACTTGGAGGATAGGATTTCTAAAACTCAGCTGAAAGATTAGAATCCACATAAATACCTCAAAGTGAAATCTCATTCGGGAATAAGGTTAGCAGAAACATGCAGACTCAAGCATATCAGATGTAACTATATAGACTTTAGGAGACCAGTAGAAAGAGGACGTTGTCACACACACACACACACACACACACACACACACACACACACTGAGCAAGACATGCACTTATGATTCATTCTTGTCATTCATTCCAATGCACATTCATTAACATCTCCTATATGATAAGTATGTTTCTAGGCAGCTGAGTATCTGTAATACTCTTCTAATGTTAAAACTTTAATGGTTATTAATTTTTTGAGCCATATGGTTCCAAAGGCCACTGAACAAAGACATAGTTCTAGAATGGTGGTTCTCTAATTTAAGATTTCATGGAAAAGTACAATTTCAAAATATATTTTAAAAATTACTTTGAGATCAATATAGAAGTGCCAACTGTTCCTTTAGCAAATTAAAGACATTACAAAATAACTGCCATCTACTGTAACTAACATTTCCTTTTTTTTTAACAAAGGGAAATTTTAACATAATAGAATAGGAAAACCAAACTCTTGAAATAAAAAGTAATTTTCCAAGAAACAAATATTGTAGTCTTCCTATATGTATTTATTTCTCAAACACTTATATAGTGTTTATGTTGTGCCACATATTGTTCTAAATGCTTTTCAAATATTAGCTCATTTAATATTAATGACAACAGCATGATAAAGACACTATTATTATGCTTACAGGTGAGGAAACTGAGACACAGAGAAACTAAGAAAGCTGTGAGATCCCACAACTGTTATGGTGAGAATGACCTTAGGCACCCTGGCCCAAGTTGATGATCTTAACCACTCCCCTGCATAACTTCTACATACCATGCTATCTCAACATACATATTCACATTACTTTTATAAAAGTTTTCTCGAGATATAATTCACATACCATTTGAAGTGTACAATTCAGTCATTTCTACAATATTCAAAGTTATGCAACCATCAACACAATCAATTCAATAACATTTCAACCACAAGTCCATTAACAATCACTCCCTCTTGTCCCAAACTTCCCAGCTATCGGAAGACACTAATCAACTTTCATAGATTTGTCTATTCTGGACACTTCATACAAATTAAGTCATACAAGAAGTAGTGTTTTGTGACTTGCTTCCTTCACAAGCATAATATTCTCAAGGTTCATCCATGTTTTAGCATGTATCAGTACTTTATTTCTTTTTATTTCTCAATAATACCTCACTGGATGGATATATAATATTTTGATTATCACTTCACTTGTTGATAGGCATTTGGGTTGTTTCTATTTTCTGCTATTATGAAGAATGCTACTATGATCATTCAGGTAAAAGTTTTCTTGCAGGTATATGGTATTTCTCTTGAATATATACTAGAGAGTACAAAAACTGCTGGGTCATATGCGGCTCTAGAATTAATGTTTTCAGAAACTGCCAAACAGCTTTCCAAAGAGACTGCATCATTTTATATTACCACCAACAATGAATGAAAATTCCAATTTCTCTGTTTCTGGAAGGAACTTGTGAAGGATTTGTAGTAATTCTTATTTAAACTTTTGTTAGAATGCACGAGTAAATCCATTTGGGCCTGGGACTGACTTTGTGGGAAGTTTTAAAATTAGTAATTCAATCTGTTTACTTGTTGTAGGTCTATTTGGAATTTTTATTTCTTATTGGGTCATTTTTGGTAATTTCTGTCTTTCCAGAAATTTGTACATTTCATGTAAGTTATCAAATTTGTTGGCATATGATGAAATTTGTAATCCTTTATTATTTTATTGATGCCAAAATTTCTGATAGAAAATAATTCTGCTACTAGCCAGAAGAAGTAAACAAAGAAGACAAAATCGATATCCTGTTGCTAATTTCTTGCTCTAGCCCTTCTCAAAAGGCCTTTTGTCATGATGAAACCAGAAAATATAAACTGTGTTCTAGACAACAGGCTTTAAGTCAAAGCCATAAAGAAAATTAGAAACTTTTTTCTAATTAAAATATAACAGCTAAGTTATTAATTAAAATGTGTATGATAAATATTTTCTCATAATCAATTTACAATGTGTTTATTTCTAAGAAGACTGTAAATGCTCCTTAGAGGGTTAAACTCCTATTTGGAATTCTGCTGACTAAACCCCTAGGACTCTTATACATTGTATTTTCTTATTTATATTTCAGACTTGTTTATAAACTGTAAATCAGATCCCAAGAAGTATCATACAGTGACCCCATTATGAAATCCAGAAGAAGTGTGTGAGGTATTTATAAGAAACTGCAATGATATCTTCTATAGCATAATGATTTTTATAGCTATAATAAAACCTCCCAAAGTAGTTTGAAAAAGAGGGCTTGCCCTCAACCACTATGAACCTGTAGTTAATTAGGGAGCCTCCACCTGGAAATATAAACAGTCTCTCATCTTTAGGCTGTAAACTAGAATGACAGCCTAGATCCGACTCCTCATCTCTTACTCTAAACTCAACAATGAGGAGTCATCACATACCATTTGAGCATACAAATGTCAAAAGACTCCAGGGGCCATTTAGTTCAGCCCTCTCAGTTCACAAAAAAAATAAAATAAAACTGAAGCCCAGAGAGGCCAGTAACTTTATCAATATCATAAAGCTATTAGTCTACAATCCACTGTGATTCCCATCTCACTATAGCATTGCCAACTTTCCTAATGTTTTCAGAGTTTGAGGGTACAAATTCCTCCTTATTATGTTATTGATTTTAAAATATTTCACTATAACAGAAAAATATTTTAAAAAAACACATGACTATGCCCTTAACCTTATTAGACTTTAGTAGTTTATTATATTTCCTCTTTTTGTTAAGAAATGAAACAATTCATCCCCACACAAATACAGCCAATTTATTTTTGACATCAGTGGAAAAGCAGTTCTGTGGAGAAAGGATAGTCTTTTCGGCAAGTGGTGCTGGAGCAATGCATACAGATATTCACAGACAAATAAAATAGATAAAATAAACCTCAACGTACACCTCACTATTTATACAAAAATTACTCGAAATGGGTCATAGAATTAAATGTAAAACTATAAAACTTCTAGAAGATAGGAGAAAAATTTTAGGACTTAGTGCTTGGTGATGAGTTTTCATAAAGAATGACAACAAAACCATAATTTACTTTTAAAAATCAGTAAATTTGACTTCATCAAAATGAAAAACTTTTGTTTTGTGAATGGCCCTGCTAAGGGATTGAAAAGATAAGCTATGGACTGAGAAAAAATATTTGTAAACCAAATATTATACAGAGGACTTATATCTACAACAACAACAAAAATTTAAACCCTCAAAACTCAATACTAATAAAATAAACAATTCAATGTGAAAATGGCCAAAAGACATAGTCATTTCATGGAAGAAGACATATGGATGGCAAATAAGCACATGAAAAGATGCTCAACATATCTACCTATGATATGCAGAACAATGGCTCCCTAAAAAAGTCTACACCTAATCCTCAGAACCAGTTATTCTGGCATGACAAAGGGGGCTGTGGTTGCAGATGGAATTAAGATTGCCAATTAGCTGACCTTAAAATACAGCCATTATTTCAGATTATTTGGTGGGGCTACTTTAATCACAGGGGTTCTGAAAAGTGGAAGACCCAGGCAGAAGAGGGAAGAATGATGTGATGTGAGGACTGAACCCACAAATGCTGGATTTGAAGACAGAGGAAGGGGAGCCATGAGCCAAGGAATATGAGTAGAGCCTAGGAGTTAGACAAGACAAGGAAATGAATTCTCCCTTACAACCTGCAGAAAGGAATGCCAACACTTTGATTTCAGTCTGGTGAAAACTGTGTTAGAATTCTGACCTACAGAACTGTAAAATAGTAAGTTTACGTTGTTTTAAGCCACTAAGTTTACAGTTATTTGTCACAGCGTCAGTAGAAAGCTAGTACATTATCCATCAGAGACATGCAAATTAAGACGATGATAAGACATCACTACACACCTCTTTGAACTGCTAAAATAAAAAAAACAGTGACAATACCAAATGCTTACAAAGATGGAAATAATTGGATCTCTCACACGTCATGAAGTGAACAACGACATATGGCTGTACCATAAAATGGTACAGCAGCTCTGGAAAATAGTTTTAATTTTCTGTAAAAACTATGCATTTACCATATGACCTCATAATTCACTCTGAAGCATTTATCCGAGACAAAAAGAATTATGATTGCAGCAACACTTATATGCAGTTGTTTGTAGTAGCCAAAAATTGAAAAGACTAAAATGCCCCACAAAAGGTGAATAGTTTAAGAACTGCTACATCCATATCATGGAATACTACTCAGCAACAAAAAGGAATGGATTACAGATTCACAAAACAGCTTGGAGGATCTCAAGGATCAAAGACAGTATGCGGGGTAGAAAAAAAACCAATTTCAAAAAGTCACACTATATGGTTTAATTTAATTTAATATGGTTTAATTTTAATAACAGTTTCAAAAAGACAATATTTTATAGAGATGAAAATCATATTAGGTGGTTACCAGGGATTAGGTATGGTGGCAAAGGGGTGTGGCGGTGACTATAAAAGCATAGCACAAGGGAGATCTTTGTAGTGATTGGGGCTCTTCTGAATCTTGATTGAAGTGGTGATTACACACATCTACACATGTAACAAAATGACACAGCTACACAAACACATGAGATCAATGTCAAATTCATGACTATAATAACTAGAGTAATGAAAAGTGTAATCATTGGGGAAACCGGGTGAAGGGTACATAGGACATATCTGTACAATTTTTGCAACTTCCTATGAATCTTTAATTATTATCAAATAAAATGTTGGGAAAAAAACAAACAATTCAGTTAGATTTGAAAGCCCAGTGTGTCCTTCCCTCTCTGAGCCCATTTGCCTCCTTCCCTACCTCCCTTCACAGAAAAATCCTACAATTGGTGCTTAGGATTTCCACTCTCTTTTAATTATTTTACTGCCTATGAATGTATTCTTTAAAAACGTACAATATTGTTTTGAATGTTCTAAAACTTCCTACAAATGGTATTGTATAATATTAATCCTTCTGCAAGTTGTTTTTGTTTTTGCTTAAATTTATATTATGTTGTTTATTATGTTGTTTATTAAATTTATTAACATTACTCATTAATGTATCTCATGGAATTTATACATTTCATCTACTATGCTGTAGTCCACTGCACAAATATCCCACTTTTTATTTGTACTTTCTTCTGTTTATAGAAACACAGAATTTTATTTTTGAGTACATGCTATTTCAAAATAATGCTAGAATAAACATCTTTGTGCATGTCCCCTGGCAAACACATCTAATCATGTTTCTAGATATACGCCTAGAAGTGGAATTCCACCTTCAAGATATGCAAATGTTTAACTTTACCCAGTAAAGTCAAACTACTTTCCCAATTGGTTTTACCAATTTATTCTTCTACGTAATTCCCAAATTTGGCACTTTCACACTTTAATTTTTAAAACTGGTGGATATGAAATAAAATTTTCATTTTTTAAATTTGCATTTACCTGATTATTAGTGAGTTAAGGCAAATATTTGTCCATTTTTATTTCTTTTGTCAATTGTTTGTTTATATCTTTCACCTATTTTTCCATTGGATTGAATTTTTTAGTATTTATTTGTAAGACTCCTTCATACAAAATGCATACTAATTTTTGTTGGTTGTATATACTATAAATATCTCCTAGTCTGAAGCTTTTTAAAAATGTTGGTGTAATTTGCTATACAAAAATGTTTGTTTTAATATATTCAACCTATTATTATTTTTCTTTATAGTTTGTCTTTTAACCCCTTTATGCCTGAGTTTGCAATATTTTTTGGAAGTTTTGCAATCAGGCCTTGGTGATGATCTTGAGCAGTAGGATAATAAATAACTCTCATATGCTTAGCATTCCAGTAATGGAACACTAGGCATACATGGGTTTTAGTCTTAAGAAATCCTTCCCTGCCCAATGGCCACAAAGATATTTCATATATTTTCTTCTAAAAAATATAAAATCTTTACTCTTCTTTTCACCTTTACACCTACATTCCACATGGGATTTAATTATTGTATGTTGTGAGAAGGGGATCTCATTATTTCCCCATGTGAATAATTATATCTCCTAGCATCATTTATTGTATCCTTACCACACTGATTTGTAATACATCCTTAGGCATACATGAGTCTATTTCTGAACTTGGTATGTTTATTTATTGCTGCTCCAATATCCCAATGTCTTAATCACAATACCTTTACAGTAGCTCTTGACATGTGGTAGGGCTAATCTTCCCAACTACTTCAAAATTGTGTTGGTTATGACTGACGCTTAGCTCTTTGTATACATTTTGGATTCAGATTGATCAGATTGTCAGGTTCCTCAAAACAACCAATAAAAACACCCTTGTGTGAGCTCTTATTAGAATTTATAAATTAATAAAGAATTGAAATCTTTCTGATATTAAGTCATACTGCTTTAAGTATAGTATATCTTTCTATTTATCATCATCCTTGTGTCTTAAAATTTTGTAATTTGTAAAGATTTCTAAAAATCTTTTGTTAGGTTTATTACTACATGTTTCTAATTTTTGTTGTATTCATGGTATCTGCTTTTAAATTGAATTTTCTAATTGTTTTTTGCTGGGGTACACAAAGGTGGTTTATTTCATATCTAGCAATTATCCTGAACTTTTGTATTATTTTCTAATAGTTTTTCAATGAAGTCTCTTTTCTAGTAACCATTATGTTTCTCTTTATTCTTTCTTTCTGCCTTTTGTTTATTTCTTTTATCTATAATGCTGACTAGAACAACCAATTAAATGTAAACAGAACCCAAAGTCATTCTTCTCTTCTTTCAGATGTACAAGGATTGTTTCCAATATACTAGTAGCTGTAACATTTCCAGTGGTTTCCTTGATCAAACATGCCATGTTAGTCTATTTATTAGTCTTTTCTTTTTTTTTTTTTTAATTATACTTTAAGTTCTAGGGTACATGTGTAAAACGTGCAGGTTTGTTACATATGTATACATGTGCCATGTTGGTGTGCTGCACCCATTAACTCGTCATTTACATTAGGTATATCTCCTAATGCTATTCCTCACCCCCTGCCCCCACAATAGGACCTGGTGTGTGATGTTCCCCTTCCTGTGTCCAAGTGCTCTCATTGTTCAATTCCCACCTGTGAGTGAGAACATGCGGTATTTGGTTTTCTGTTTTTGCGATAGTTTGCTGAGAATGATGGTTTCCAGCTTCATCCATGTCCCTACAAAGGACACGAACTCATCCTTTTTGATGGCTGCATAGTATTCCATGGTGTATATGTGCCACATTTTCTTAATCCAGTCTGTCACTGATGGACATGTGGGTTGATTCCAAGTCTTTGCTATTGTGAATAGTGCCACAATAAACATACACGTGCATGTGTCTTTATAGCAGCATGACTTATAATCCTTTGGGTATATCCCCAGTAATGGGATGGCTGGGTCAAATGGTATTTCTAGTTCTAGATCCTTGAGGAATTGCCACACTGTTTTCCACAATGGTTGAACTAGTTTACAGTCCCACCAACAGTGTAAAAGTGTTCCTATTTCTCCACATCCTCTCCAGCACCTGTTGTTTCCTGATTTTTTAATGATTGCCATTCTAACTGGTGTGAGATGGTATCTCATTGTGGTTTTGATTTGCATTTCTCTGATGGCAAGTGATGATGAGCATTTTTTTCATATGTCTGTTGGCGGTATGAATGTCTTCTTTGGAGTAGTATCTGTTCATATCCTTTTGCCCACTTTTTGATGGGGTTGTTTGGATTAGTCTTTTCAGAGCTTTCGATTTTGTTTTATATATTATTAATACACACATTTTTCTTTTATTATACTTTATGTTTGCTTTGCCTCCTCTCAATTCAAGTTCTTGAATTGGATGCTGATCTTATTATTAATAATATTTACTTCTTTGGAAGCAAGACGGTGGAATAGAAGGCCCCACTGATTGTTCCCCAAGCCCATAGGAACAATGTAACAACTATCTATGCAAAAATCGCACCTTCAGAAGCATCAAAAATCAGGTACCAGCTCAGCTATGGTGGGGTAGGGCAACAAGCAGTCTCTTGGTGTCCCCAGTTCCAAGGCTTGACTCTTGAATGGCATTTCTGGACCTGCCCTGAGCCAGAAGGAAGTCTGCTGCACTGAAGCGTGAGTCCCAGGCCTGGCTGCATTCACCACAAGCTGACTGAAGAGCCCTCGGGCCTTAAGTGAACAGTACCTTAAGTATGGCCAGGTATCTAGGGCCTTGCCAGATAGTGGTTACAGCAGGCCTTGGACAAGACCCAGTGCTATGCTGGCTTCAGGTCTGACCCAATGTAGTTTTAGTGCAACAGGTATGCTTGTGTCACTCCACCCCTAGCCCTAGGTGGTTAACTCAACGTAGAGAGAGATTCTGTGTTTGGGAGAAAGTAAGGGAAAAGAACAATAATCTCTCCCTGGTAATCCAGATGATTCTTCTGGATCTTATGCAAGACTAGCAAGGCAGTACCTCTATGATTCTGCAAGAACCACAGCATTACTAGGTTTGTGGTACCCCCTGATGGAGATATGGCTTAGATCATAATACCCAAGTACTTTGGAATACCTGAAAAGTCTTCCCAAGTAGAATGGATATAAACAATCCCAGACTGTGAAAATTACAATACCTAACTCTTCAATGTCCAGACACTGACAAACACCAACAAGCATTAAGACTATCCAGGAAAACATGACCTCACCAAACAATCTAATTAAGGCATGAGAAACCAAACCTGGGGAAAGAGGGATATGTGACCTTTCAAACAGAGAATTCCAAATAGCTGTTTTGAGGCAACCCAAAGAAATTCAAGATAGTACAAAGAAGGAATTCAGAATAATATCAGATAAATTTCACAAAAAGATTGAAGTAACTAACAAGAATCAAACAGAAATTCTGGAGTTGAAACATGCAGTTGATATACTGTAGAATGCATCAGAGTCTCTCTCTCCCTTTTTTTTTTTTTTTTTTTTTCCAGATGCAGTCTTACTCTGTCACCCAGGCTGAAGTGCAGTGGTGTGATCTCGGCTCACCGCAACCTCTGCCTCTAGGGTTCAAGCGATTCTCCTGCCTCAGCCTCCCAAGTAGCTGGGATTACAGGCACATGCAACCACACTTGGCTAATTTTTGTATTTTTAGTAGAGACGTGGTTTCACCACGTTGGCCAGGTTGGTCTCGAACTCCTGACCTCAGGTGATCTGCCCGCTTTGGCCTCTCAAAGTGCTGGGATTACAGGTGTGAGCTACCGTGCCCAGCTGGAGTCTCTTAATAGCAGAATTGATCAAGCAGAAGAAAAAATTAGTGAGCTAGAAGGCTATTTGCAAATGCACACACAGAGAAGACAAAAGAAAAAAGAATAAAGCATGACTACAAGATCTAGAAAATAGCCTCAAAAGGGCAGATCTTAGAGTTATTGGCCTTAAAGAGGAGGTAGAGAAAGAGACAGAGGTAGAAAATTTATTCAAAGGGATCATAACAAAAATCTTCCCAAACCTAGAGAAGGGTATCAATATCCAAGTACAAGAAGATTATAGAACATCAAGCAGATTTAACCCAAAGAAGACTAACTCAAGGTGTTTACTAATAAAACTCCCGAAAGTTATGGAGAAAGAAAGAATACTAAAAGCAGCAAGAGAAAGGAAACAAATAACACAATGGAGCTCCAATATGTCTAGCAGCAGACTTTTCAGTGAAACCTTAAAGACCAGGAGAGAATGACATGACATATTTAAAGGTCATAAAGAAAAAACTTTTACCCTAGAATAGTATATCTGATGCTAATATCCTTCAAACATGCATTGCCTATAACAAACACACTTCACCTATAAAAACACACACAGACTGAAACTAAAAGGGTGGAAAAAGATATTCCATACCAATGGAAACAAAAAGAGCAGGAGTAGCTCTACTTATATCAGACAAAATAGACTTCAAAACAAAAACTGTAAGAAGAGGCAAAGAATATAATGATAAAGGGATCAATTCAGGAAGAGGGTATAACAATTATAAATAGATATGTACCCAATACTGGAGCACCCAGATATAAAAAGCAAATATTATTAGAAATAAAGAAACAGACCCCAAGAAAACAACAGCTGGGAACTTCAACACCTCACTTGCATCATAGGACAGATCGCTCAGATAGAAAATCAGCAAAGAAACATCAGACTTAATGTGCACTATAGATCAAATGAACCCAACAGATATTTACAGGACATTTCATCTAATGGCTGCAGAATGCACATTCTTTTCCTCAGCACATGGATCATTCTCAAGGACAGACCACACGTTAGGTCACAAAACAAGTTTTAAAATGTACAAATAATTTCAACTATCCTCTCCAATCACAATGGAAGAAAACTAGAAATCAAAACGAGGAATTTTGGAAACTATACAAACACATGGAAATTAAACAATATGCTTCTGAATGATCAGTGGGTCATGAAGAAAATAAGAGGGAAATTGTAAAATTTCTTGAAACAAACAATAGTAGTAACACAACATACCAAAACCTATGGGACACAGCAAAAGTAGTACTAAAAGGGAAGCTTATAGTTTTAAGTGCCTACATCAAAAAAGAATTAAAACTTCAAATAAAAAATCCAATGATGTATCTTAAAGAACTAGGAAAGCAAGAGCTAACCAAACCCAAAACTAGTAGAAGAAAAAATAATAAAGTTCAGAGCAGAAATAAATGAAATTGAAACAAAGAAAATACAAAAGATCTACACAAAAAATTTTGTTTTTTGAAAAGACAAAATAGATTAACCTTTAGCCAGACTAATTAAGAAAAAAGAGAGAAGACACAAATAAATAAAATAGAGATGAAAAGGAAGACATTACAACTGATACTGTAGAAATTTGAAGGATCATTAGTAGCTACTGTGAGCAACTAAATCCCAGTAAATTAAAAAATCTAGAAGAAATAAACAAATTCCTAGACATATACAACCTACAAAGGCTGACTCAGGAAGAAATCCAAAACCTGAACAGACCAATAATAAGTAACAAGATTGAAACTACAATAAAAAGTCTCTCAGTAAAGAAAAACTGGGGACCTGATGGCTTCAGTGCTTAATTCTACCAAACATTTAAACAAGAGCTAATAACAATGTTTCTATTCTGAAAAATAGAGGAGGAGACAACACTTCCAAACACATTCTATGAGGCCAGTATTACCCTGATACCAAGACACATCAAGACATCACATCAAGAAAAGAAAACTACAGACCAACATCACTGATGAATATTGATGCAAAAATCCTTAACAAAATATTAACAAACCAAATTCAAAAACACATTAAAAAGATAACTCATCATGACCAAGTGGGGTTTATCCCAGGGAAGCAAGGATGGTTCAACATATGCCAGTCAATCAATGTGATAGATCATATCAACAGAATGAAGAACAAATACCATTTCAATTGATGCTGAAAAAACATTTAATAAAATTTCACATCCCTTCATGGTAAAAAACCCTCAAAAAACTATGTATAGAAGGAACATACCTCAACACAATAAAGCCATATACAAAAGACGTTTACCTAGTATCACACTAAAGGATGAAACACTGAAAGCCTTTTCTCTAAGACCAGGAACATGATAAGGATGCCCATTTTCACCACTGTTACTCAGCATGGTACTGAAAGTCCTAGCTAGATCAGTAAGACAAGAGAAAAAAAAACACGTTGTTTCCAAATTAGAAAGAAAGGAGTCAAATTACCCTTGTTTGCAGATGATATGATCTTATATTGGGGAAAACCTGAAGACTGTCAAAAAAAATATTAGAACTGGTAGGCAAATCCAGTAAATGTACAGGATACAAAATCAATATACAAAAATTAGTAGCATTTATAAATACCAAGAGTGAACAATCTGAAAAAGAAATCAAGAAAGCAGTACCATTTATGATAGCTACAAACTAAATAAAATACCTAGAAATTAACCAAAAAAGTGAAAGATTTTTACAATGAAAACTATAAAACGCTGATGCAAGAAATTGAAGGACACAAAAAGATGGAAAGATATCCCATGTTCATGTACTGGAAGAATCAATATTGTTAAAATGTCCATACTACCCAAACCAATCTACAGATACAATGCACTCCCTATCAAAATATCAATGACATTCTTCACAGAAATAGAAAAAAAAAAATCCTAAAATGTATATAGAACCACAAAACACCCTGAATAGCCAAATCTAACCTAAGCAAAAGGAACAAAACTCAAGGAATCACATTACCTGACTTCCAAATTATACTACAGAGCTATAATAACAAAAACAGCATGGTATTGGCATTAAAGGTGGACACATAGACTAGTGGAATAGAATACAGAACCCAGAAATAAATCCATACCTCTACAGGGAACTTATTTTCAACAACAATGCCAAGAACATACATTAGGGAAAGGATGATTTCTTCTATAAATAATGCTGGGAAAACTAGATATGCATATGCAAAAGAGTGAAACTAGATCCCTATCTCTCACCGTATCCAAAACCAAAATGGATTAAAGACTTAAATCTAAGACCTCAAACTATGAAACTACAAAAATAAAACTTTGGGGAAAACTCTCCAGGACACTAGACTGGGCAAAAATTTCTTGAGTAATGCTACACAAGCACAGGGAACCAAAATAAAAGTGGACAAATGGGATCACATCAAGTTAAAAAGCTTCTGCACAGTAAAGGAAACAGTCAACAAAACAAAGAGAAAATCCACAGAATGGGAGAAAATATTTGCAAACTACCCATCTGATAAGGGATTAATAACCAGAATATATAAGGAGCACAAACAACTATATTAAAAAAATCTAATAATCTAATTTTAAAATGTGTAAAAGAGTTGAGTAAAAAATTTTCAAAAGAAGACATACAAATGGAAAACATATATGAAAAGGTGCTCAATATCATTGATTGATAAATGTAAATCAAAACTACAGTGACGCATTATCTCACTCTCATTAAAATGGCTTTTATCCAAAAGAGAGGTAACAACAAATGCTGGTGAGGATGTGAAGAAAACGGAACTCTTGTACACAGTTGGTAAAAATAGCGCTACTGTACGATCCAGCAATCCCACTCCTAGGTATATAACCAAAAGAAAGGAAATCAATATATCGAAGAGATATCTGTACTCCCATGTTTATTGTAGCACTAGTCAAAATAGCCAGGAATTGGTAGCAATCCATTAGCGGATGAATGGATAAAGAAAATGGGATACATATACACAATGGAGTACTATTAAACCATTAAAAAGAATGGGATTCTGTTATTTACAACAGTGTGGACAGAACTAGAGGTCATTGTATTAAGTTAAATAAGCCAGGCACAGAAAGACAAATTTTGCATGTTTTCACTTATGTGTGGGAGCTAATTTCAATTAAAACAATTGAACTCATGGAGATAGATGGTAAAAGGATGGTTACCACAGGCTGGTAAGTGTAGTGGAGGAAGAAGGAAGTGGGGATGGTTAATGAGGTACAAAAAAATAGAAAGAATGAGTAAGACCTAGGATTTGCTAGCCCAACAGAGTGACTATAGTCAAAAATAATTTAACTGTACAGTTTTAAACAACTAAAAGAGTATAACTGGATTGTTTGTAATGTAGAAAATAAATGCTTGAGGTGATAAGACACCCCATTTACCCTGATGTGATTATACATTCATGCCTGTATCAAAATATGTACCCCATAAATATATACATCATGTACCCCATAAATATATACATCTACTATATGTAGCCACAAAAATTAGAAGTTAATTTTTTAAATTTATATCTTTTTTCCTTTTCTGATATAGGCATTTAAAGCTATAACTTTCTAACTATAACTTTTGTTGCTTCTCATACAATATTTAATGTATTAATTTAATTAACATTCAGTTTTAAATATTTTCTAATTTTCATTATTTTTTTGCTTGACTCATGAGTTGTTTGTAAGTGTGTTTATTTAATTTCAAATCCATGTGGGATTCTTTTTGTTGTCTTTTAATTTAAATTATTAATTTAATTGCATTATAGTCAGATATTGCCTCTTCCCAATTCTTCCTGTGCTCTCTTTCTAGAAGGCCTATGAAACATGTATTGAATCTTAGGCTCTCCAACATGTCTCTTCTTTTTCTTATCTTCTATCATTTTCTTTCCAGTGCCTTCTGGTTGATTTATTCCAATTACATTACAGTCCACTAATTTTCTCTCCAGCTATATCTAATTTGTTAAACCTGTGATAAATTATTAATTTCAATTACTTTAGTTTTCACTTTTATGTCTGTTCTTTTTTTCAAACCTCATTTTTTCTTATATTTATAATTCATTTATGTCTCTATCATTTTCAATATTCTTTCTTCATAGTCTATGTGATAGTTCCATCATTTTTAGGTCTTATTCTAATTCTGCTCTTTGTGTTTGCTAATTCTCACTCATGGGGGATTTTGTTCTTATGTTTTATAGTCTGAGGTTGAGAGTTAATCTTTAGAAGATATTTATCTATAGGGGAATCATGTTAAACGCGGTTGAATGGTATCTTTCTCCTAAGAAATTTGCAACACATTCTGCCAGGTGCTTTAGAAGGATCAGTAATTTGGGCTCTCTGTAGTTAATTTTTCAAGTTGTAATTTTTCCATACTACACAAGTAGTACAAATTCTATTCCCAAACCTAAATGAGGTACAAACCCATAGAGATGTGTCTTTGAAGGAGACATTCTTTTTCTAAGACACAGCTTCCTTGTCTCTTCTGTGCTGATGATTAATTTTTTTTCAGTCCTTTCCATTCCAAGGTCACAACTTTGTGCTGAAGATCTCTTTTCTAACCCATAGAACCTCAATTTTCCATTTCATATCTCAAGCCCTTGGTTAGTGAGACTAATACTACTCTCCCAAAGGCAGCCGCAGCATCAATTCAAATGTTTATCCCTGGGGTTTTCAATTCAACCTTTCCACTTCTGACCCATAGTGATGATTTTACTTCCTTTCAAGATTAGACATGCATGGAAGAGTTTACTTATTTTAACTAGTATTTCTAAGCATTGTAGCAGGGATGATAATAAGGTTATTAGCCATGTTTCTAGAACGGTTAGTAAAAAGTAACTTATTTTCTCTAGTAAAAATCAACTTACAGCACAATTGGCAAGATGAATGAAACTTTTTCTGTTTGCAATTATATTATCCAAAGCTTGTTTGATCCCACTTGGTCCCAGTTTCAGAAAACCACATGGAAAAAATATATAATAATTATAGGTGCATACACAGCCCCTAGCTACAACTAGAAACATTACACTGAACTTTACATGGATCCAAATAAATCCTTTAATTTTCTGGACTCCCTCTGAAGCCCATCCCATCACCTTTTTCTAGAGTCCTGTAGTGCTTCCTCTCTCCTTTCTCTCACACACACTCAAGACAGAGACAGAGAAAGGGAGAGAGACCATTTTTCATATAAGTGTTCACTGCTTACTGTCAACAAGTTGTATGACTTTTCTTCTTCCTTTCCATTAATTCAATACAACTTGTCTAAGTTCCTGCTGTGCTTTAGACATTGGAGATGTTGCCAAAAACAAAACAAAACCTTTGACCCACAGGGTTTCAATCATAGGGTAGAAGAAATACAAATAATAAAATAAATACATTTTAGTTTGAACCAAATGAAATGGCCAATATTCAGCTGTTCTTGATCCACCCAAAGGCAATTTCATATGGTTCAACTTGATAGAATATGACAGGTGGTGCTACGTGCTGTGAAGATAGGGTAAGTGAAGAGAAACTCATGGGTGCATGTGAGTGTGCTATTTTAGATAGCATGGCCACAGAATCTCTCTTTTAAGTGCTGTTTGAACAGATGAGAATGAAGTGAGAAAATGTGTAATATGAATATCTGGGGGAAGAACATTCTAATCAGAAATGAAGGTGGAAAGGCCCTGAGGAGGGAAGGCATATAAAAGAGCAGCAAGGAAACAGAGGGACCTGGAGGGAGCGAGTGACAGTAAGAGTGGTGCAAGATAAGGACAGAGAAGGGCAGCACCAGGCCCAGGAATGCCATGTCAGTCATGGCAAGACACTTGATCTCACTCCTCATGGGTTAGGAAGCTGTAGGCAGGTTTGGGCAGAGGAGAGGCAAAATCAGACTTGTATTTTCAAGGATGTGGAGGCCAGCCTCCAAGGAGCAAGATGAACATAAGGGGCTTAGGTAGGAGATGACTGCGTTCATGCAAGAGTGAGACCATGGTAACAGACTCAGGTGGTAGCAGAGGAAACAGGACAGGCTGGACTTTCACAATTATTTCATGACCTTTCTTATCTTTCTTTTTAAAAAGTATGTTTGTCTTATTAATTTCTTATTCCCAAAGAAGTATATTTCCAAGCTTCCACTTCTTGCCTTTGATTGGTATTGGTGTCAAAATCATTTTGCCTGCCTGCTTCAATAGCCTGCTTTCCAACAGGAAACTTCTAAATCTCTCTACATTCAGTGCCCCCAGAATATGCATTTGCACTTCCCATAGCCTGACACATCTGCATTATCCCTTTTGTTCCTAATCACTCTCATAACAACAGCAGCATACCTGATTGAGGAGCAGCTGGCATTCACTGCGCAAAGAGCACCATCAAAAACAGAGCATGTGGCTCCAAGAGCCACCACTGTTTCCTTCTGTTTCTTGCCAAAGACTGTAACTTATGGGTAGGCCTGAGTGATAGCAGGAAATGGCCCACTGCCATGCAAAGTGGCTCCTCTGAAAAAAACTTTTAACCCTATCCCTGCAGCTGGACCTCTTCCTCTGAAGTTTCTAGATATTGCAACTCCCTAAAGAGGAAGTTGTCTAAGGGAGGTACAATGCTTTCGGGAGAAACTGACCACAGCTTAATGGCTTGTGAATGCAACCTCTGCAACTTCTGGGCCCATTTCCCTCTCATGCCCACACAGGGCTAGGTGTGTTCTATTAACCATTTAGGTAAAAGGAATAAGTAACTAGCTCAGCAAGGTCAGCATCATGTCACCATGGCATGACAGAAACTCAGTTTTCTGACTCTTAGTGAAATGGATCATTCAAGAGTAAAGCATTAAAATGTTTATAAAATACAGTTGGTCCAAGAGGACAAGTTGTGTCAAAATCATTTGCCAACACACCTCATATTTTAAAAAATCCTGACGTGTAGCCTGCATGCAATATGCAAACAGGCTGCTAAGGAGAGGACATGACATTAAAATGTCACTAAAATTACTGCTCAACTGTAAGAACTCACACACTTTAGATTTAACAGCACAGAGTTTACATTGGGTCACAAGAAATAGGATTTAAATGAATATTCCAAACCTATTTTCTGAAAATGCATTTTGCAAAGATACAAGTAGGTATACCTTATTCTGAAAAAAAATCATTTGCAACAGAAAATGGGATGAGAAAGCAGAAATAAAATGTATTCAATCACCCTTGCCACTCCTCTATTTTAAATAAAGCAGAAACCACACATAACACTCCAAGATATTAAGCTAGGTCTGAAATGATGTTCAGACTACTAAGGCTAAAAATTACAGCCATAATTCAATCTGATATTAAAAGCATTTATGATGCCATATAATGTGGAAGACATTTAAAAGGACTACCAAAATTTCCTACTAATATGACCTTTTCTTCAATTTTATTGTTAAAAATCCTTTTCTGCCAAAATGTCAAGGTTTCTCACAGTGCTTCTAAATACACTCTAACCCCAATAATAGAAAGTGTATATTTTCTGTAGACACTGGGGCTATCATCAGACAAATTTATTCTGCTGAAACTGGAGTCAACATTGAAAGAGTTTTTTGCAGCATAGGTATTTTTTCACTTATAAGTTATTACTCATTTTTCCTAATACTATGCAGATAATATAACAATATTGAAGGTAATTTTTTAATATTTGAAAATTCATTGTACATAAAAGCATGCTATGCTATTGCTCCTGTTTTAGGTCCCCAGTCCCTGATCAAAGATGATATACATCTCTAGAGGCAGCTAGGAGGCATCTCTAAGCTAGTAAGAGTCGGAGATGCATTCATCTCAAAGAAGCAAAAACTTATAAAGAAGTGATTCTGCATCTCTAAGCCTTCTCTATCTGATAACTTTGATTATTTTCAAATATAATCCTGTGCCATATAATGACATTTAGGTCAACAATGGACCACATACTACAGTGGTCCCATTAGATTATAATAAAACTGAAAAATTCCTATAGCCTAGTTACTAATGGACCATAGCCATCATAATGTCATAATGGAAAGCATCACTCATATGTTTATAGCAATGTTGGTGTAAAAAAACCTGCTGTGCTGTCATTCCTATAAATTAGAGCACACACAATTATGTATAGTACATAATACATGATAATGATAACAATGGTTACTAACTTATGTGTTTACTATACTTTTTATCATTATTTTAGAGTGTGGTCCTTCTACTTATTAAAAAATATAGTTGACTGTAAAACAGCCTCAGGTAGGCCCATCAAGAAGTATTCCATAAGAAGGCATTGTCATCAGAGACGATGGCTGCTCTATGCATGTTATTGCCCCTGAAAATCTTCATTAAGACAGAGTATGAAGGTGAAAGACAGTGATATTGTTGATACGGACTCTATGTAGCCCTAGACTAATATGTGTATTTGTATCTTAGTTATTAAGAAAAAAGTTCAAAAAATAAGAGGTAACTAGAAATTTTTTAATAAGAAGCTTACATAATAAGGATATAGAGAAAGGAAATATTTTTTGCACAGTAATACAATGCTTTATGTTTTAAGTAGTGTTATTACAAAAGAGTCAAAATTTTTAAAAATAAAAATTAGTTGTTAATTTTTTATTGAAGAAAGAAATTTTCTTAACTTTTAAGTTCAGGGGTGCATGTGCGGGTTTGTTATATAAGTAGACTCATGTCATGGGGGTTTCGTGTACAGATTATTTCATCACCAGGCATTAAGCCTGGTACCTGTTAGTTATTTTTCCTGATCCTCTCCCTCTTCCCACTGCCCATCTTCTAGTAGGCCCCAGTGTTTGTTGTTCTCCTTTATGTGTCCATGTGTTCTCATCATTTAGCTCCCACTTGTAAGTGAAAACATGCAGTATTAGGTTTTCTGTTTCTGCATTAGTTTGCTAAGGATAATGGCTTCCAACTCCATGTATATTCCTGCAGAGGACATGATTTCATTATTTTGTATGGCTGAATAGTATTCCATGGTGTATATGTACCACATTCTATTTATCCAATCCACTACTATTGATGGGCATTTAGGTTGATTCCGTATCTTTACTATTATGAATAGTGCAACATGAACATATGACTACATGTGTCTTTATGATATAATAGAATGATTTATATTCCTTTGGGTATATACCCAGTAATAGGATTGCTGGGTCGAATGGTAAAAAAGATATTTTTATAAATTTAGTGCACCCTAAGAGTACACTGTTTACAAAGTCTATGGTAGTGTACAGTAATGTTCTGGGCCTTTATATTCCTTTACCACTCACTCAGAGCAGCTTCTACTCCTGCAAGCTTCATTCATGGTAAGTGTCCTATACAGAGGTCACTTTTTTCCTCTTTTGTATTTTTACTGTACTTTTTCTGTATTCACATATGCTTAGAAACAAAAATACTTGCCATTGTGTTACAACTGCCCACAGAATTCAGTACAGTAGCAAGCTGTACAGGTTTGTAGTCTAGGAGCAGTAGGATACACCATATAACCTAGGTGTATACTAAGCTATACCATCCACGTTTATCTAAGTACAGTCTACAATGTTTGCACAATGACAAAATCACCTAATGATGCATTTCTCAGAATGTATGCCTGTCACTAAGTGATGCATGACTGTATAAAGGTTAGATGGACATGTAAGCTAAAAATACATGGGGGTGAAGAATTTTGCATTAATGTACTTTTTAAACAAAGAAATATATATTTATCATTTATGGATGAAATAGTTTCTTTTTAAAAATGCCACTCCAATTGGCACAGTCAATATTCAAAATTTTACAGCACACTTTTTTACTTTTTTTTTGGTCAAACATTAGCTATAGACTCACTCCAGTTTATTTAGAGTCTTTCTAAATATGTTTTAAAATACCTGAAGTTCTACAAAAAGTGGGGAGCCTTTCAAATGCATGATAAACTAGGGTCAGTAGGTTTTGGAGAGTTGAAAGACATTTGAAAATATGGTAGTGGCAATGGCAGGGTTTTGGGCTGATAATGAGATGTATAGACATGAAGGATGCTACACCATTCAGGAATTAAAATTCAACTTTAATTCAAGTTTTAAGATTTTTACTTCTATGGAAAGAGTGGGGAATTGGAGTAAAAGCCAAGAGAGCAGGAACCAACCAGAAGAAAATTAGCCTGCCAAATCTTTTTGGCTTGCTTCCTCCTCCTCATGGATCCCTCTCTATTGATAAATTTTAAGTAGTGCTTATACCACACGTAGGCTCCATTTTCCATCCCATGCCATATCTCAAGGGAAGAGCTATAGGAATAATATACATAAACTAAAGTGGAATTTTGATTCCTACCACTTGGAACCTGACTGGAATGTTGAACAAACCAGATCCCATCTGGTGACTCTATATATTGGTGGATGAGGTCAGTGCTTTGAAAGGCCAATAAGCACAGGACCGAAGAAACAATTTACCAGCAATGGTCACTATTAGTTATGAACAGCACATAAAAAGACCAAAGAACATCAGTACCCAAAGCCAATTTATGGAAACTAACTGAGTGGCACAGAGTTAACCAGAAGGAGCCCACGGTTCTGCTGATGGCAGTTGCTCTGCAGGTTTCAGCCATTTAATTTTTAATCTGAGCTCCTACAGCATAGGCTCTTTGCACCTTGCCCTAGAGGATCTGAGTAAATGCATTTTTATTTTTAGATGTTTTCTCTCTTGACACAGGGTTCCACAAATATGAAAGAGCAAGTCATCCCCCAGGCATGCTAGAAGTTGTTGCTGTCTCTTTTCTCTCCCTCTGTGGTCTCCTGTAAGCACTTAAAATAATAATGTGCCAAGAAATGTTTTCCTACAGAACAGGCCACTTCTCTTGACTGGTCCTCAAATGCATGCATGTTAAAAGGACTGAGTCTGCTTTGGAATATTAGGTTGTCCCTTTTTGATGAATTGGAAGATGTTCCAGACTTGAGAGTCTATCTCAATTTTACAGTAAACAGTTATTTTATGGGAAAAGAAAAGAAATTCCATGAGGTGTTTTTAGCAAAAACACGATTATTACCAGCCTAGCAAAAGAATCCATTGTGAGGAGAAAAAGCACAGCCATCTTAATTAAAATTATTTACAATCTTTACAGATGCTCACACAATACCACATACTTCTCATGCCCAGAATGAGTACTAAAGTCAAGGGTATGAAATCAAAAGGAGCTAAATGTCTTCACAGTTTATAAAATAATAATTCAAAATGAGTTCGTCAATATTTCAGAAACTACATGCCCCAGATTAACCTATAATATTGGGACAAAGTAAAGGGAGCCTGATTCAATGATAAATTATCCACAGAACTATGTGGTGTGATAAATTGCTAACTCAACAAAGCCACCAACATATCATACTTTTAAGAAAGCTTCTTGTTCCTGAAAAGAATCATCAATCATCCTTGGTACTTAGAAGAGAGTATCTTAGATATACCTCTTCTTTCTACGCCCTTCTAAAATTAGTTTTAGCTAGGAATGATAACCAAAAGATAATGTAGCACTGTCAAAGTGAAGACACTCATGTTTCTCAAAGGAGAGGCATTGCTATGTGGGAGACTACCTACGATCCCTTTGTTCTTGGGCTGTAGTCCCTTGTTGGCTGCAGAGTCTAGGGTTCAATCAGAGATGTTAACATTATACCAAGAGACAAGAAATTTCTTTCCTTCATGCTTTCATGACACCTTTTAAGATGCTCAATTCATGCTCACTGGGATATATGCCAGTAACCCTGGCCCCTAAAGAACACAATGAGAAACACGTTGTTCTGTGGATATTCAGTCAAAGATGCTATCTTATCCAGCCCCTGCCTTTAAGCAAGTGAAGCATTATTCATTCCACTTAACAGCTGAAAGAAGTGGTTCCAAGAGCATATCTTTGGCCAGAACTCATTTGCCCTGACGCCCAATCCAATGTGTCTTCTGCTAAAGCGAAACCAACTGCAATTAATACACAGGGTTTTTATGGTGTCCCTTCATATAATCCGGTAGCCATAACTTGATTGAGTTTCAAAATCATCTAGGTAAACCATGAGCAAAATCATGTGTAAAAATCATGTAGAATGCTTAAAGTGCAAAAAGCAGAAGAGACTTGTTAATAGCATAGACTGTCATCATGATACTTACACATCATTTGATTAAGGCAGTAATAAAATGTGTAATCTTAGAAAGTGATTTACCCTTTCTATGCCTCAGGTTGCTAATCTATGGCATGAGAATATTAATGGTATATACATCATAAGGTCATTGTAAAAAATAAAATGAGAAAGCATGCAGTTAGCCCTAAGTGCTGTACCTGGCATATAATAAACACTCAATTAGTACAGGTATTAATATACAATGAGAGTGTTCATTAGCAAGTACCTCATTCTCATAGCAAATATACTGAAAAGTAGCATCATGGCTTAAATACTTCCTAAAGAAGAATACTGCTGCCTCAGTTTACACTTTGCTTCCCCGGCTCAGAAGTGTCATATTCACACTTTCTCCTTTCTTTGAGTTTAGTGGTCATTTCTTCATATCAAGGGATGAAAATGACGATCATTGTTCAACCAATTCAGCCGAGATTAGAAAAAGATAGGGATGAGGCGCAAAAGATAAGATGAGTACCATTGTCAAAGTGAAGACACTGATGTTTGTCAAAGGACAGACATCGCTATAATCCCTTTGTTCTTGGGGTATAATCTCTTGATGGCTGCAGAGTTCAGGGTTTAACTAGAAATGTTAACATTACACCAAGAGGTGACTTGACCAACACTAACTCACTGGAACTTCTCAGAATACACAAGGAATCCCTCTTTTATATGTCATAGTAACTATTCATGACTCGTTTTCTATATCCTAAAAAACTTTTCAGTATCTCAAAATATTGGTCTTTGGACTCAGTGAGAAGTGTGTTCAAATCGTAACTGCAGCTTACTAGTTATATAACCTAGGGCAACTCACATCTTCTCTATGAGCCTCAATTTTCTCATTTATAAATCAACATAATTATAACATAGTATATTGTTATAAGAAGTAAATAACTCAAATTCATACTTAATTGTTCTTTATCAACATCATCATTGTCAACAACTACTCAAAAGTAAGCATGGCCAGGTGCAGTGGCTCACACCTTTAATCCAAGGCGGGAAGATCACTTAGCCCCAGGAGTTTGAGACCAGCCTGGCAAATATAGTGAGACCCTATCTCCAAAACAACAACAACAACAAAGGAAAACACTAAGCTTAAGAAAACACTATGCAACATATTTTCCAATGTAACGCTGGCAAATTATTCCTCAAACATTGCGTCTGTATGTATTTTTACATTTCTTCAACTTGATGGTGTCATTTGAATTATAATCTTGATGTTTAACAAGCTCATCACCTCCCCGGACACATTTATTGTCAAAGAGCGAGCTCACAATTTCAGTATTGCATTGGGAATCTCAGAATTTAATTTTAGTGAATAAAAATCAGATGCATAGTTCCTCCATGCATCTTTACTAAGCCTTACATGGACTCTCTTGAGAGTTATCACCATCAGATTTTGCTGTTGCTCCAGCTGGCCAAAGTTGTCCTCTCTATTCCAAACTGTTGCCAGAACTTGGTCTACATGCAGAGTTCCAAAATCACATAATTCCCACTCTCAAAGATATTTCTTCAAACATCACCATCAGTACCACTACTTTATAATGGGTTTAAGTATTTTTAAGCATGGCCTTATCAGAGATTTGAAAATATCTTTAAAAGAAAATTTTGTGAAACAGCTTAAAGATTAAGGGACAAACAAAAAATATAATCACAATCTATTTTATTTTATAAATGCTTAATTTGTGATTTTGTTTAAAATATGAAATCAATAACCCTAAACTCATGTGTCCTTCAATTACCTGGTAATATGATCACAATTTGAATCTCATGAATGTTTTAGAATGAAAGAGAATCAAACAACTGCATTTGTTAGATACACAGTGCACACAAAAATTTCTAGTCAACACACTGGAAAACATAAAGAATGTAAAATTAGTTTTACCTTAAGGAAATAATACATAGACATACCCAAGAGGATCTGTAAGGCAATATGTTTTGAATATGTGAGCTGACATAATGTGGAGGAGACAGAACTGAAGAAGAAAATTGAGGAGGCAAATGTCAAAAGAAGTAAAGCGCCCACTGAAAAACAAGAATGGGTTTGCTTCTTGGGGAGAATGTATGTGCAAACATACTGAGGTAGAAATAAGAAAGTTGATTTTTAAAGTATTTAACAATATTATATAATCCAAAATTCATATTGAATTTTACACACATACATCTACACACACATATACACACACACCCACACGGTAACTATGTAGAAGTGATAGATATGTTAATTAGCTGGAATGTAATCATTTCACAATAAATACATAGAATAAAACATCAAGTTGTACACTTCAAATATATACAATTTGTATATGTCAAGAATATCTCCATAAAGCTATTTTTTTAAAAAATAAAATTCACACAGAAAAGATGGCCAAAAAGAATTAAGATTTACTTCTGCATGTAATAAGAAGGCATTATAGAGTCTAAGAAAGAAAGAAATTAATAAAACACAACAAAATCATATTTGGAAAAACCTCTTCTATCCTCAAATCATTTCAACATATTCCTAACTGTTCTACACAAAACTTTTGCTATTAAGGTAAAAGAGCTCTTATTTTCTTCGTTGTAGGACAATTTTTGTCACACCAGTAATACCTGAAGTATTTTCAAGTATTTCACGCAAGACAAAAAGAAAGAATTAAAAAAAAAATATCTGCATGCTTTGATGTAGTTTGCAAAGTGTCTGTCCTGTTTTCAAAGGAGCCCTTAGCTTATGATGTATCTGAAGACATTTAGCATTTAGTTATCTGATAAAATGACAGAGGACTGAAATAGACTGCAGAGATCTTATATTGACTTTTGTCACATCCCAGGGATTTGAGGGGTGAAGTCAAGTTAGAGAAAGCACTTGTGCCAGCAGATGCTGACAGATTCACCAGCTCCTCAGACAAAATGGACATTTCTCTGTCAATATGAATCCTCAACTCTGTGAAGTGTCTCAAGCAATCCCAGCTGCAGAAGGATGTCTGCAGAAGGATGCCAAGTACAGACACAATCTGTCACCTCTCCTAAAATGAGGTTGATTCTCATTATTCTTAAGGAGTCACAAACAAGCTGTTGGCAATTTGCTCAAGTGAAGAGCAAACCATAGCGAGTCATTGCGACACTTAATATCTCAGAAAACAACATAAACCAAATGTGCCCACAGCCCCAACACAGCAGCAATTTCTGGACCTATCTAATAATAGTCGAGACAAAGGGAAGAATGAAGGCTGCCACACATACCTCACTCACCAGGCCTTGCTTTTGCAATACTGAAATAACAGAAAGAGGGGACTGTTTAGTAACTCAGCTCCCTCCTGATTATTGCATTGCAAAACAGTCCACAGAACAACCTGCTTCAGCTGCCTGCTGATGGTGATTTTACCCTGTTTCATATACTATCCTTGGGCATCAGCAATGCAGTGGTGTGTGAATACAGAGCCCCTGCAGGAAATAGCATGTTTTATGGAATGAAGCATTCATACAATTCAATAAGAAAAATAAATGGAAAGACATCAATGGACAATTCACAAAAGAACAAAAATGACAAGTATGAGAAAAGATTTGACCTCAGTAACAAGGGCAAAAAATACCCTCAGAAATTAAACAAAATAATAAAGCATTTTCCCATTAAAATCAATCAATATTTTAAAAAGTAAAAAAAAAAATGTTCTTTGCTGGTGAACTTGCAATGAATTTGGAATGTTCATACATTGTCTGAAATAGCAAATATTGGCACATACTTTTGAAAAGCAGTTTGCCAATAAGTGTTGGATGCTTTGAAAATATTCAAAAGGAAAAACATAAAAATATTCATGTCTAAAAATGTTTACTCCAGCTCTTGTATATCAATAAATAAATAATGAAGGCAAAACCTCGTAAGAAACGTAATAATAAAATAACAAATGTTTAAGGAAACCATGTAGGAACAATTAAAAATTCTGTTTGTGAAAACCATATTACTTAAGACTGCTATGATTTTAAAAATTTTATTGTAAAAATACTTCCTATATACAAAAGAGCAAATATAATTATTATAAATACTTTGTTATTACACAGTTTCAAATGAAAAAAATCAGGACACAAAATTATATATACAATATGATTACAACTATACATAAAAATTCTCTTTGCAGAAAATATGTCTAGAGAGAAATAATCTGAAGTCTTAACAATGGCTATTCTTCGGAAGTAATGATAGGGTTTTTTCCCCCTACTTTCAAAACTTTAACTTCTGCTACATATAAGCTCATCATATTTACTCTCTCTATCTTCAGATGCTAAATTCGAAAAAATGTCTGAGCCACTATAGTCATCTTTTTATTTTTCAACAAATATTTATTGAGTTCTTCCTATAATCACAAAACACTAGGTATCAATGGAGAAATAAATGCATATAAGACATATTTTATGCTTTCCAGAAGCTTATAAGGAATACAACAGGTAATGGAACAGCAAAGTAGGAAAACAAACTCATCATAAATTTAATGAATTGAATTCATTAGTACACAGTGACATTGTACAAGGTGAATGATGAAGAAAATTTCATGGCATTCTGTCCATTCCTCATATATTGGTAATCTGGACAAACTTCTCCAATTAATAATTTCACATTATCAGACAGAATCAAGGTAATAGGCAAATTTATCCAGACCAAGGAAAGAAGCCAATAAGAACCACCTGCAAAGCTGTACTCTGCCCTTCTTTAACCTACCTGTGGTTATCTATGAGTAATTTTGTTCTTATGTTAGCTTTATAACCTTAGGAAACTCACAGATTCCTGATCATAGATATCATCTTGACTACAATTTTCACTCATTTAAAAAATTCACTCTATAATATTTTCTGTGACAGGAAGCTCAAAACTTTCAAGGCAGTGCCTTCCACTTATGGACAGTTTGACTCATTCAACACCTCTTCCAGGTATAAGCACAGGACTAGACCCTCTTTACACAAGGCTAATAAGGAAAGGCTCCTGCCCTCAAAGAGTTCACGATGCAGAAAGGTACGTGTGGAACGCATAAACTCATCCATAGTCAGGAGCCCTGGATGCTCTCCTGGGTGTTTTACTGTATTTCTGGGATGGGCACCAAGGAAAGAGTGGCTACTTCTGCTTTGCAGATGAGCCTGGTCAAGAGTTAGTGGCATTAAAGCATTAAAAATAGAAAAAAAAAAGAACTATAGTTGGATACTTTCAGGAAACGCCTGTTAAAGATCTGAAGATTTACAATGTATTTTCTTTTTTTAAGCCAAAACATGTGAAAGCTTCAGCAAAGAAATCTGTTTAGGTTCATTTAATCTTTGCCATCCCCTCCCAACCACCACCACCTATTTTTAAATGGGACCCTTTTTCATGTTATATCTGTTAACATCTCATGGAAAACCCATTGAAAAAAGCTCCTCTGAATCTGGCCACATATCTAATAGTGATAAACTGAGATTCAGAGGCCTCTGAGCTCAGAAAATTACCTACCCAAAGTCATACCAGTAGCTGTGACAGAACCATGGTTGGAGCCTAGGATGCTGAGTCATATCCAGGCTAATCCTATGTCTTACACATCATAGACCCTGTCACACTTTTTATTTTTTAAAAAATCACATATTTTGGATATTGACTGACAGAACCAGCATATTTTAGCACAGAGCAGGGGAATACTAGCAATGCAAAGAGTAGGCAAAAAATATGAAGGTCTAAAGTGAATATAAGTCAACAACACAACATGAATTTATAATTTAAAAAACTTTGTGATATCAATTTGGAAGAGAGAAGACAAACCAGTCACAATGAAGGGACTGAACTAATTGTTCCCTAAGGTGGTCATGTTCTCTAAATATCTGTCAATCTGCTCAAGTGCCATGCAAAATGACTTTACATGGATGCAGCACTGTTTATATAAAGTTGATCATCCCTGTGGAGAAGATGAACAATAAAAATAAACAACAGAATCCTTCTCTGAAAACCCTCTAACTTCACAATGAGTTCCTAAGGGACCATGTGTCTTCTGTACTAGAAGGTTCATTAAAAAACAGGATAGATTAACATCTACTAGGAAAGGCATAAGAATAGTCTTGCCAAAAGGAAAAGAGATAGACTTGATAAAATTTCAAAGTCATTGCCAACCTTACAAGACAGACTGTGAGTCAGAGGATGGCCATCCTGTTTATAGAGACTGTCTCTCATTCTCCTTATTTGCCTCATATTTTGATCATTTTATTGTTTACTGGAATTTTGTCTACCCTATGGGAAGACATAAAAATGAAGGAAGACTGGAAACATTATTATATTGAATTCCTTGCTAGAGATATTTATTTTATTGAACATAGGATACAATAGGAGAAGACAAAAATTACAGCTAAAATATGGTTTAGATTATATGTGCATTTTTCCACACCATTTATTGATCAAATTAGAAACAACTGTGAATGTTTGGATGGTAATCACTGACCAGGTTATGTGTGAGAAGAGTTGCTTTAGTTAATCTTCCAAACTTAGATTTTCAGAATCAATTTTCCTACTCCAAATCAGACCCCAAAACAATTTGAACTGATTCTCCTTCTCCCTTGTATCTTCCCCCTACATCTCTTTTTATAATCTACAACTAAAGGAAATACTTCTGAGAAGGCTTTAGAGGCGTTTCAACATGTAATTAAATTGGTGCCTTTCTATTCCATTTAACTTTAAATTAAAATAATATAAAAACGATCACAACACTAAAATTTCTTTCATTTAAAATAAGAATATGTATGTTTTTAACTTATCTGAATTAATTAGCACTGATGGCCTCTGATTACTTTTGCTCATAATGAAAGAAGGAGGTGGGCTGAGTTTAGCACTTACAACCTAAAGATAATGCCCAAGGTTTAAATTTTAATGATTTTTTAAAAAATCAATTTGCATTGATCGGGCTTAAATTCTCCTGTAAGTACTGGTCAAAAAAAAAGTCTCTTCAATTAAGTATGATCAGAACAAAGAAATTACCAATTTCCTGGGCCACAAGTGTGCATGAAACAGATAAAAATGATGTTTCTACAGTTTGTTATTTCCCTGAACTCCCCCCAACCCTGTATCCTACATCATATTGACCAGAGGAAGTGAAATCCCCCCATGACCTCTTGGCACTAATCACGTCCCATTACCAGGCAGTTGACAGAACCAAAGTTCAGTCTGTGTAATACTTGGGAACTTACCCCCAAGTCTTTCTAGTCTCTTCACCAACCTTCTACCTCAGTGTAAGAAATTACAGGGGAGATTATAAACAAGCTAAAGTCCTTCTAATCTACCCTCATCACCCACAAAGCCTACTATTACCTGGATTTGGCAATAACTGTGACTGATTTATGGCCCAGAAATTGACCTCATGAAATAACACCATTGTAGAATGGCTAGTCAACGACACCTGAGTTGCTCCCATCCCTCAAGCACTGGAAAGAATGCCTGGTCTGATAACTAATTTAAATTATTTTGGTAAGTTGAACCAAAAGACCTTGGGCAAACATAAATCAAAACGTCCGCAAAACACAACCTTTAAGAACAGAGACTTTTGGAATCAGGCAAACCTAAGTTGAAATCCTGACACTTACATTTGTTCTGGGACCTTGGACAAGTGTACTTCCAAGCCTGGGCTTTTTCCTGTATAGCAGGGATCCTGGTAGTTCCTCACATGTCAGTGCTTATTCAATGGTAACTATTATCATCACTGTCTTCTTAGCAGAACATTCCCAGGACAGAGAAAGTCTCTCTTTATTTTACACCCAATATCCTGCAGACAGAGAAGGAGTTTCCTGCCCTGTGACTTAACCTTAAAATACAATGATTTAACAAAAGTGTGTGATGAGACTAAGATCTCCATTTTCAGTATAATTGAAGTCACATTACGGAAACTAGAAATCACTTCATAAAATGCACTGATGATGGACATTTATTTTTCAACACAACTTTCTAGCTTTGTCAGCACAACCTCAGCGAGAGTTCCTCCCATATGACAGGGTATTGTTTCACACTAAGGTAAAATAGGGGAAGGGTTAGGGAGAATAGAGAGTGGAGAAAAATGCAGTTGGAATCAAAGTAAGGTGTGCCTCAACTTTCTAATTATCTGTACTTTGGGAACCACCATCTGTTTGTGCAAGAAGGAGAGGCAGTTTGGATAGTGGAGGAAAAAGAGCAGCAGAGGAGAAATCACTACGTATTATAAACAAAAACTCAGTCTTCACGATTGACAGCTTCTCATGGGACTTCCCTGGGGAGCCAATTAGCGCTCCTTGCTGAAGTGGGTTTGGTCCTATAAACCTCTGTGCTAACGCCCACCTGTGCTACACCAACCTCCAATGGAGCCACAAAGCCTCTGTTAATGAGGCTTAGGACCAATCATCCCACAGAGAGAGTTCTGCTAAGGGCTCCAAAGCAGATGTCTTAGGGTAACCAGCAGGGAATCTCCCTTAAATTCCATTGTCTGGTTGGAAACTAAGACATTTTAAAATAATGATTTGATTTATTCTTTCTGCACCTCTTTTTCTTTGTTCCTTATCACCTGAGACAACAGTGACCACAGCCTCCATGTAAATTCTAATCCATTGTCCGTCTAGCTGCTGGGTGATGCCACAAGGAGCAGAAGAGAAATCTAGGCAAAGAGCAAGTGACAATTAGTAACATCTCTAGAATCATTGTCTCCAGTAGCAGTGGGAGATACAGTTAACACTAGCTCTACACAACAGTTAAAGCAGAGTTTAGCAACATCTGGGAAGTTGCCTAATTGCTCTTGCAATAAAATTCTTCATGTTTCTGTTACTTCAATACACAGAGCTCAGGAGGCCTTGTGAACCCATTTAATGTAACCTCAAACAAACTGACACCAGTTTTGTTATTTTGTCTCCTATGAACAATACTCACCCTTAGAGAGGCATACCTACCTGGTTCCTGCTATCAAAAAATCAAGCAATGAAAACCTATTATGAAAAAAATAAACACCTATTATGAGCAGAGCACTGTACAAACAAGGCACCCTGAAAAGAAAAGAAAATTCCTCAAAGTGCTTGGCTTTGAGAAGCAAAAATGATTAAAATTAATACCAGCGATACTACATGTGAAAAAATAATAAACTAAAAATAAAATTAAGGATTTCTGAAAAGTAAACAAGAAGGTAAATTGAGGGAACAATTCCCCACAAACCAGATGTGAACTTAACTTTTTAAATGGCGAGACTTAGATTGGAGGAATGGGCAAATATATGAAAACAAAGCTTTAGAAGTGGGAATGCACAAAATATGAAGCCTGAAACTATAAGACCCAATGATCTGAAAAATGCTCACATTCTCCTAAAGCTCAAATTTTCATGAAAATAAAGGGAAATAAAAGATAGTTTCCTAAATCTCATGTAGGCCAAATTTTTCCTGACACAATTCCACCTTCATGGCTGAGAAAAATATGCCTGTTGATTAATTTGACTGCAATACAAACAGAATAGGATGGTACCTTGGCCTAGCTATAGCCAAAGCAATCACAAAAACACTAGAATGGAAGCTCCCTGCCTCCCCAGGCCCCACGCTCTCATTGTTGCTGGTAACAGCCATCTCCGTGAACAAATCAGAATTGGAGAAGACAGCCCAGAGAAAAAAAGAGGGAGGCACTGAAGTCCTTTCACATTTACTGGGTAAATGAACTAGAATGTCTCAGAAGATGTGAAGTACAGTTGGTTGCCAAATTCAGTGACATCTGTCAATGTTTATCTCAAGAAAAGTGCATCAATCTAACACTGAGATGGCACTGAACTGGGGATGTGGGATACATCTTAAGGATCCATTATTCTCTTTGGCTTGCTTGGGACACCTCTGAGGTTGGAAAAACCTGGAGAAGTTAGAGGGGAAGTGCACACCCTGCTCACCGCCCTCATTCCATCCCTGATTACGGAGTGACAACATTTTGCAAGTAAGAGGAGAAACTATTCAGTGGAATCTTTACTCAGAAAGGACCCTTGGAATTCACTCATTCATTTGTCCAACAGATATTTATCAAGTGCCAAGGAACACTGTGCTGGACACCAAGGACATCATGATGAAAATTACAGGCATGTTTTCTTCTCTTTGCAGTGTGTTACGAGAGAGCGCAAGTGGTTGAAAAGTGGAAATACAGTTACACATGCTAGGAGGGTAGAAAAGCTGAATGCAGTGTGTCTTGATGGCCTCTTCTTTACCCCACTGGTAAGGGAGGAATTCCCTCCCACCCTAGAGATATGGGGATGGCCAACCACATGACATTCAACCTAAACAGAGGAGATTAATAGCAGTTCACTAGTCATATCTACTCACCGCCCAGGGGAGGACAATGCACCCCTCACAGGCCACACAGGGGCACACTCAGGAAAGGTGACAGGCAGGGCCTGTGTGAGGCTGGTTTTGAAGTAACAAAAGGGTGAGGTGGCCCTGGTCCCCACAAGAGGATGTGACTGGCTTGTCTGAATAATTCTACAGGCTGTCAGGGAAGCAAAATCCACTCCTCAGGGATAAACAGATACTGGGCCTGGTCCCTAAGATAGGGAAGGTCATTTGGCTGGGAGATCCCACCCACAAGAGCACAATGGGGAGGGAAATTTGTGGTCAGGCCATTTGATGCGCTCTTGGTTTTACCTTTTACCTCTCTTGGAACCTTAATTCCAAGCCTTACCTGACACAGTGGCAGAGCAGAGAATGATTCATGGCTGCCTCAAGGTCCACCTTGGGATTATAGATGGCTCAATCACAAGGCCTTAGCTGGTGGGACCCTAGACTAGAAAAAAACCTTTTCTGCTCCACTCTCACTCTGTACGTGGCAAAACAGCTCAGGCACACAAAAGGGGCCAAGTGTCACCTGCCATTAACACCCTGCTCCTCCAAAAAAATGCTGTACTTGCTCTGAGATGTGCACCTCCTCCCAAGCTGAGCCCTGAGGCAGGGCAGAGGAGAGCAAGGTGCGTCTTTGAAGCAGCCTCTCTGACAATTGTATCCACTACAAAGTCAATAAAGACATAAAGCTCCATTTACATTAGTGAACATTACCTGTTCACAAGAACAGGACAGAAGCTACAAAACTGCAAAGACTGTTGGTCCCTCCTGAGATGGCAGACAGCTTGGGAGAAGCAGCTGTCCACGGTAAAAGGAAGAAGGTGCTTTGCCTCACAGGGCTTGCTGAGACCTGGAAGAAGGCAGGAAGCCAGATGCAGCAGGAAGAAGGGGCAGACATTTACAAGGGCTGGGTCTGCTGTTGTCACTCAAACAGGAGGCCAAATTTCTACCCTGAACACAATCTTATCATCAGTAAATGCGAGGGAGAAAGAGAGAGAGGGAAACTGATTAGAGAAATCTCCTGCAAGAAGTGCAAACAGTTTGCTTCCCCACAGCAGGATATTGGAAAGCCCCATGAAAGCAGGCTCTAGAGAGACATACATAGTGGAATGACAGTACTTTTTTAATAGAATTTTTATAAAGAAGGAAACCTTGAAGTTCAAGAGTCTGGCAATCTAAAAGTTTTGTAGAGAAAGAAAAGATTGGGTTCCAAATAGATAAGTGCTGGTGGGCATCTTTCTAATTTGCTCACTTTTCTTTCTTGGCATCCTATTATCATTGGCAGCTTCTCCAGGCTGCTGCTGCTTCACTCTTGAGCAGAGTGTGCCTGAGAGGAAGATTGCCAATAATCTGGAAGGGGCAGGAGACGAGGCAATCTCCAGGCTTCTGTTTCCTGAGCTCTGACAGCACCCAAACATGGGTGTACATACCGTAGGCATTAGTCTTCACTCTGGCCCAAATCTAGGTGGATATACAATCTAGTCAATAAGCTTTAAGAGTTTATTTCTAAGAGAGCAAGGGAACACATCTGAGTTATACCCATTTTTCTGTTTTCTTAGGGCTATCAGCGAGGTGGAAATAGAATGTCAGTAGACACATTTTCTCTGGCATTCCAGGCTCAGCCAAATGACTTAACTATGTTCTCCTGTGCTACGGACCAAATGATAATGTCCCAATCATTTTCATCTTAAGCAGATGTAGAGGAGTGAAGAAAAGTACACGTGTATTATCCCAAACCCATGTGTTTCTGCCCAGGTTGCTCAGGAACTATGGCGCTCTTTGTGCTTTCCTCTCAACAGGCAGATCTTATGAAGATGACAGTGGGAGGGCACTAGACTGTGCGCAGAATGAAGCGCTATGCAAAAAGTTATCGCAAATATATATATAATAAGGATTTAAAACTGTCTGTGTGTTTCCATTACATTGGAAATATAGTTGGGGGGAAAGGATTGGAAAAAATACAACAGCATATAAGCAAAGAGAAGAGACAGGAGAGGAAATCTTCATCAGGGCCAGTTATTATCTATCAGGGTCTACAAGCGACTGTGGTTGGAGTAGAACTGTTTCATGTGAGGGTTGTGTGTGTGCTTATATCTTTCTGTATTTTCTAATTTTATTAATGAGATCATAGTATATAAATAAAAATATTTGAAACACATACATATAAAAGGTAATTAGAGCACTTCAAAACCATGTGCTGTCATACAACCTATTTGTTATAGATGAGACAGAGCTTGACTGGAAGCAGACATACTCAGTTTTGTCTCTAACGGTATACTTGAACAAAATATGCTTTGGGCTTCCATTTCCTCACCTATAAAAATAAGAACACCACCACCTACTTCACAGGGTTCTCCTAGGATTAAATATTACATCTGTGAAAGCACCTTGGCCAGTGCTGGTACTTGGAGGCATCAAAAAAGTTCATTTCCTTACCTTTCCCACAATTCCTCTGCTCAATCGAGGGATTCAATCCTCTGTTTTGATACAGGGCCCTCCACAGAGATTAGATTGTAGAGGGCTTGACAACTTGCAAAAAAATATCAGACAGCTGTTTCTAGATCTGTGTTTGCCATCTTTATTACACCAAAGAAAACACTTCTCCTTTATTTGTAAAATCTGCTGTCTGTGGCAAGATTCATCAAGGCCCTGTAGGACTTTCTGACAAAGAAAGGGCACTCTTCCACATTCATTCCCAGTCAAAGGCTGGCTCTAGGGTGTTGGTAGTGGGACTTTTCCCTCACTTACTAGCTAACTTAAGGCTATGAAATAACAAAATCACCTAAAACCAGAGGAAAGGAGACCTTTCCAAACCCTAATCATGAAGGCTGTGCAGGCACAAGGTAGAGAACTGCTACAGCACCAAGCACAATGAAAAATTCTAGAGCAGACAGATGCCTCATTCCGGTTACCATCATAGTCAAGGTCATATAAGGAAAACTGCCAGATAATGGAAGAAAACAAACATTCTCAAGATAAAAAAGTCTTTATCATGCCTCTTTACACCAAATCATCAAATCTGAGAGGAAATGTTTAAGAAAGTAATAGATACAAAATTCAGTAATGTGAGAAACACATTATATTTGCTTACTTCTAGGACCCACCACTGACTTAGAAGCCACTCCCCTAGGTCTCTCCAGTAAAAGCTTATCTTTACAGAAAGGAAAAGCTTTGGCACTACTACAAAGAGTAACAGTAGTAACCACCATAGGGTGGAACCTCTTCAGGTGTGGACGGGTAACTCACAGGCTTAGCAAATTACAGAACGTACCTCAGTAGCACATAATGAAGGGCATTGCAAAGTGATCTCAAGTCTACTGGACAGCCTAGTTTCAAGGCAAAAGCTTAAAGTAGTAAGAGCTAGTTTTGCCTCTGCTCCCAGCTTCCTGTAGGAAAACAGGCAGATCCTCCATCATCTCTTAAATGAGAGCATTGTGCTTACTATCAAAAAGCTCTTGATCTGAGGCCCAAAATCCTGCTGAAGTTCTATTGCACATTTTGTGTTTATGGGCAGATGTTCATTTTTCTGAGAGAAATTTCATGTCATTTGTCAGGTCCTCAAAGATGCCCATGATCCAAAAATATATTAAGAACAACTAAACTAAACTAACTTATAAGCTCTCTTACATATCCCAATCATTAGAGCAAATTTTTCTGATTATTAAAACAATGCATTGTAGAAAAATTGAAAAGTGTAGGCAAAAAGAAAAATCTCCTGTTATTGAGTCACTCAGAAATAACCACTGCTAACATTTATATATACATAAATATTTCTTGGCCGGGCACAGTGGCTCATGCCTGTAATTCCAACACTTTGGGAGGCCAAGGCGGGCGGATCACCTGAAGTCAGGAGTTCGAGCCAGCCTGGCCACCATGGTGAAACCCATCTCTACTAAAAAAAAAAAAAAAAACATTAGCTGGGCGTGGTGGCACATGTCTGTAGCCCCAGCTACTTGGGAGGCTGAGGCAGGAGAATCTCTTGAACCTGGGAGGCAGAGCTTGCAGTGAGCTGAAATCACACCACTGCACTCCATCCTAGGCAACAGAGCAAGACTCTGTCTCATGAAAACAAAAAACAACAACATAAATGTTTCTTGTATTTTGAATTTATATGGTATTAGGCTCTGCTACATTCCACATTGTCACACATTAAAAATTCTTCAAAAACAGCAACTTTAATGGTCACATTTTATCATAAGGATTTAATTACATTTTATCTAACTGTTTTCCTATAGTCGGACATCTGTGTTGATACTAATGTTTTGCCATTATAAACAATACTGCTGTAAACATTCTTAAAAGTCAAATTTGGTTATATTTTTGTAGGTAATAGCTACTAACAATTTTTGAGCAAGAAAATAGCAAAATCTCCAGAACTAGGGATCTATTGTACACCATGGTGACGGCAATTAATAAAATGTATTGGACACTTAAAAACTGCTAAAAGAGTAGACCTCAAATGTTCTTACCACCAAAAAGTTATACATATGTAAGATGATGAATATATTGATTTGCTTGATTTAATCATTTCACAATGTATACATGTATCACAACATCACATTTATACCATCAATATATAGAATTTTTGTCATTTATATCTTAATAAAGCTGGAAGGGGAAACGAAAAGAGCAAAATCAATAATTGTCTTATGATAGTACAGGGGATGAATTGAAATGGGGAAGACTAAAGGCTTGGGAAGACTGAAGGCAAAAGGTTATTATCTGAGAACTTGAACCAGGGGAGAGACAATGAGACTGAACATGAAGGTCCAGATACGGAACACATGCTAAAGGGAAATTGCCATGAGTCAGTGGTTCAGAGGGAGACAGAAGAAAAAAGAGTAAGCTGACTTTCTACTTTCACAATTGGAAGAAAGAGTACACCATTAACCAAGACAGGGAAAATATAAGCCAATTTAGAGATAGAAAGATGAAGAGTCATTTCTAGAAGGTTACTGCAAGAAAGATAACTGCAAATGTCATGACTGAACTGCTTCTTTTTATCATTATCATCACAAAACATACCCCCAAAAAGCAACCGATAATCTAGGATACTCAATTACAATTACATAAACTAGAAAGTAGGAGACAAGGGAACTCATTGGTGTATCATCTCTTTGCTCTTGAATGTTCAAATCCAATAAATTAGGTACTAGTAATGATATCTTCTAAAGCATAAAAGCTGAGCAGTTTTCATCATTCAGATGAGAATAATTTTTCATAATTATGACTATATACCTAGTATGGTAATTTTTAAAAATTATACCACATTTTTCATCTTTATCTCTATTGTTTTATTTTGCTGTTTTAATCAATTCCATTTCCAATAAATGAGGTAAGACCTATGGGAAAAATAAAAGTCCAGAAATCAATGTCACTAACATGTAAAACACCACCAGGAGGAAGTCAGCTAGAAAACTAACTCAGTGATGATATTTTGAGCTCTCCATGACATAGTAAAGCCAATAGGAATGAAAAATAGAGATTTTCTCAATGAAATCTCTGCATATCATTCAGATGTCTGTATTCAGCTCTGAAACAGTAACTCTGGACTTAAATTTAAAATGTCATATTTTATTTTAATATTCACCATGTAAAAATTTCTATGTCATTCTTTATTATTGAAATATGTTCTTTCCAAAAACTTCAGATTACCAAGCAAAGATGCAGTTGAATTTCTGATAAGATTATTTGAAAACACCATTTTTACTGATTCCAGAATACTCAAGAGAATACAAAATGTAGAAAGAGGCCATCTAGCAAAGAGGATGTTGATGTTCTCTTCATTTTAGTAAGAGGTTACTATTTTTTTTATAGCCATCTTTCCTAGTATGATAAATCTATTACATATGTATTTATTGAAAGCTGTTTTCACATACCAGGTACTGGTACTAGGTGCTGATGGTATAAGTGAGATCAAGCTCATAGAAATGTAATTGATCTAATTCTTTTCTTGTAACTGGAAATTAAAGGAACAAAGAAGCTAATTAATTCCTTTTAACATTAATCCTATAATTCCACCCTGTAATTCTTTCTTTCACAGTCCCATAATGAGTGAGAGGAAAATTGGTTACATGAGAGCCAGTGAGGTATAATCCCCACCAAAGAAAAGGCCCTATATAGTAATTCTGAAAGCCAGAGAAAATATGAGAAGGTTTGAAAAGCTCCAAGCCTTCCCTGTGCTAATCTGGTTTTCAGATAAGACAGTGAGAAATCTGGTAACAACAGTTCCATGTGTCATTTCAAATGAAACACAGCATTTAAATGGCCTCAGTCTGAGTTATAAGCTGCACGAAGCCATACTTTTCCATATAAAGTAAAAGATACAACCTCTGCTCCAAAGGAACATGAAATAATTCGAAAGAATGGCACACAGTATTGAGAATGACAAAGCACCTAGAGATCACGATGTATTCCCTGATTGCAGGAAATGAAACTTGAACTTTACAAAATAAGATTTAAAGAAACAGAGGAGATGAGGAAGAAGAAATGGATTCTAGAGCAATTCCTTTGTGGCAGTGCATAAGGAAAGGGACAGAAACAAGAATAAGCATACCTAGCTCCCAAGATAAGCCTAGAGAGCGAGACTCCACTGGTATTCAGTGTGCCAGGCTCCTCCTACAGGAGAAACAGTGACATTAATTTGTGCTAGAATGTGGTCTATAAAGGGATCATTAACCCTCCACCTGGAAGACAGCATTAAAATTATGATCTGCAAAATGCTAAAGAGGATGACCCCATACAACAGAAATCAGGAGAACATGGTAAAACTCAGATGGCCTTGAGGGTCCAAAATTCCAGAGAAACATTGGCAAAGGCCCTGGAGATGCTGGACTGGACTGTTTGTCATCAACCCGTACACTTATTCATTTGCTGCTCATTTAGTAAACTTCGCTTGATGTTACAAAATTTCCCTAGGTAAATATGCATGTAGGAAATGAACTGCAATCTTTTAAAACTGGCATTTCCATCAAAGTTAGTAATTACAGCTCCCTGGAAGAAGAGTTCACACAGGTCTGCAGATCTTTTAGAATGGCATGCGTTTATCACTCACCAGAGAAGGCTGCCAGCTCCACAACATGAAGGCAATTTATTCTTCTCTGACCTAGTGCTGATTAGGTATAGACTGGGCAATCTACCACATACAACCCAGAAATTGAAACAGAGAGAAGGTGAGGACTTAGAACATGGAATTGTATCAGTTACACAAAAATCCTCATCTGGTTCTGAAAGGAAATGAAACCTAGAAAAAAAGAACTGCTGCAAGGATATAAAGAATTTAATTGCTAACCAAGGCCCTTTAAAAATTACATTATAACACCTCAGCAGAAGAAAATACGTCATTCAACCTAATGACTTCTCCACTTCTTTTAGGTATACTTTTTCTAAATATCCTGGAATAAGAAACTGAGCACTGTGATAAACAGAGAAGTCACTACTGTAATGTGATTTGTGTATTTCTAACAGTTACATGACTGCCTCAAAACCTCTCTCACACTGATTTACCATGGCAGGTTGCTTTCCTTACACTAACTGGGTATTTTGTTTATTAATAACTATTTAGCACAGACTATAATAGAGACATTGGGCTTGATGCTAAGGGCAGAAGTGAAGAAGATGATCCCTTCTTAAGGCTATTGAGGAAGATAAACAAGAGGGAACTGAAGTTCAGTGTGATAATTTTAATACCAAGGATAAGAGGGTATGAAACTCACCTTTGAGAGAGGCAGGGTCAAGGAAGGCATCTGTTCAGAGGTAATATCTTAGCAAATGAAAAAAGAATAAAAACTAGGCTAATGGGAGAATGGAAAGACACTCCAAGCAGAGGCATCACCTCTTCAAAGGCTTAGAATCTACAGAGAAAGGGGATATGGAAAGTACATATGGAAAAGGCATCCAGTTTAAGGTGAAAAGAAGATCCTTGGAAGGTGAGCAAGCACCAGACAATTAATGATTTTTAAGCCATAATAAGGAGTCTCAATTCTGAGAGCAATGGAGAGCTACTAAAGAGTTTTAGATATAAGAAGTGGCAAGAATAAACACTCTCATTGCCACATGGAAAGTGGACTAGAAATTGACAGACAGACTAAAGGCAGGGAAATTAGTCAGGACACTGTAGCAGCAATTTAAGCAAGAGATGATGAAGACCTGCACCAGAGAAGTAGAGGCAAAGTGGTGAAAAGTAGGTGGAATCAAGCGTGATAGAATCCACAGATCCTAATGATAAGTCCCATTTGGGATGGAAAAAGGGGAAGGAGAATCAAAAATGCTCCCCAAGTTATTTATCACTGAAACAGAGAATGCAGGAGGAGAAGCAGACATGGTGGGGAAGATGAGTTCTAGTCTGGGCAAACCGAATTTCAGGTGACTTTGAGAAATCACAGGAAAGATGTCCACTCGGTGACACGCCAGAGAGAGATCTGGCCTGGCCAGGGCGTGATCAGTACATGAGTGTTTCTCAGGCACATTGGAATAGATGAGCATGCCCAGTCAGAATGCATGAAACAAGATGTGATGCTCTCAAGACACTGGTCTCAGGGCATCAGGAGACAGTAAAAGGGAGAGGTGACAATGTGCTAGCAGCCCTGGCTCTCCGCGCCCCCTCGGCCTCAGCGTCCACTCTGGCGGTGCTTGAGGAGCCCTTCAGCCCGCCACGGTACTATGGGAGCCCCTCTCCCGGCTGGCCAAGGCCAGAGCCGGCTCCCTCTGCTTGCCGGGAGGTGTGGAGGGAGAGGCGCGAGCGGGAACCGGGGCTGCGCGCGGCGAGGCGCTGACAGTCCGGCGGGCGCGGGTGGGGGCTCGGCGGCCCCGCACTGGGAGCGGTGGCCGGCGCCGGCCCAGGGCAGTGAGGGGCCTAGTACCCGGGCCAGCAGCTGCGGAAGTTGTGCCGGGTCCCCTAGCACTGCTGGCCCACACGCACCAGGCTCGAATTCTCACCGGGCCTCAGCAGTCTCCCCGCGGGGCAGACCGCCATGTCCGAACCCCCCCCCCCCCGCACCCCGCACCTCCCCCGCACCCCGCACCTCCCCCGCACCCCGCACCTCCCCCGCACCCCGCACCCTCCCCCACCCCCCGCACCTCCCCCGCACCCCCCCGCACCTCCCCCGCACCCCGCACCCCCCCGCATCCCCCCCCGCATCCCCCGCAACCCCCCCCCCCCCGCGGTGGGCTCCCGCGAGGCCCAAGCCTCACCGACAGACGCCGGGTCCCACCAACCGCCCAAGGGCTGAGAAGTGCGAGCCCACGGCATGTGACTGGCAGGCAGCTCTGCCTGCAGCCCCGCTGAGGGATCCACTAGGTGAAGCCAGCTGGGCTCCTGAGTCTAGTGGGCACTTGGAGAACCTTTATGTCTAGCAAAGGGATTATAAATACACCAATCAGCACCCTGTGTCTAACTCAAGGTTTGTAAATGCACCAATCAGTGCTCTGTGTCTAGCTAACCTAGTAGGGACTTGGAGAACTTTTATGTCTAGCTAGAGGATTGTAAATGCACCAATCAGCACTCTGTGTCTAGCTCAGGGATTGTAAATGCACCAATCAGCACCTTGTCAAAATGGTCCAATCAGCTCTCTGTAAAACAGACCAATTAGCTTTCTGTAAAATGGACCAATCAGCTCTCTGTAAAATGGACCAATCAGCAGTATGTGGGAGGGGCCAGATAAGGGACTAAAGGCAGGCTGCCTGAGTCAACCAATGGCCACCTGCTCAAGTTATTTTCTGCAGGGTGGAAGTTTTGTTTTTTTGCTCTTTGCAATAAATCTTGCTGCTGCTTATTTTTTGGGTCCACACTGCCTTTAAGAGCTGTAACATTCACCATAAAGGTCTGCAGTATGAGTCCTGAAACCAGTGAGACCGCGAAGCAGCAGGGAAGAGCAAGCAACTCCAGAGGCGCTGCTTTTAGGAACTGTAACGCTCACCACCAGGGTTTGGGGCTTTGTTCTTGAAGTCAGAGAGACCAAGAACCCACCAATTCCATACACAGAAGGATCCATGTTACTTTAAAAGGGAGGAAGCTGATTCTCTTTTGATACACTAGAATTTGTGCATCCCACATCAGCCAATGTTTAGCTGAGAATGAAGAGAATCTTGAAAGATGGTGAATCAGGCAAATATTGATGATGGGGGTAGAAAAAAACAAGATGAAGTTAAAAAGCAGGGTGTTCAACGTTAGTTCTAGACAATAAGGGATAAAACCATCACAACTGGGATTCTTGGGCAACCAAGGAGCCACTTAGTCAGTGATCATCACTTTAGGTTTTATTTTGTTGTTTCCTTGTTGTTTTGAGACAGAGTCTTGCTCTGTCACCCAGGCTGGAGTGCAGAGTGCAGTTGTGCAATGTTGGCTCACTGCAGCCTCCATCTCTTGGGTTGAAGTGATTCTCCTGCCTTAGCCTCCCGAGCAGCTGGGATTACTGGCACGTGCTGCCACGCTCAGCTAATTTTAGTATTTTCAGTAGAGATAGGTTTTCACCATGTTGGCCAGGCTGGTGATGAACTCCTGACCTCAAGTGATCTGCCTGCCTCAGCCTCCCAAAGTGCTAGGATTGCAGGCATGAGCCACCATGTCCAACCAGATCATCACTTTAAAGAGAACAAGAAGTATGTGCTCTTCAGTGATTCTACAACCTCAGGTACAGAAAACCAAGCAGAGAGAGTTCAGATTGCATGGGCTATTGGCAGTGTCCCATAGAGCTATCTAGACTAGTTGTTTTCACCTTGGCTGCATTCCCATTTGAGACTCTTGTAATTCAAATTATATTTTTGCTACCAGCAGGATTAGCATCTGTGAGAGTGTATAATATCCAGACCACAAATTAAAATCTGCGTTTTCCTAAGATTCCCTGGGAGATGTACATGCACATTAAAGCTTGAGACCTGCTGCTTCAGAATCACTTGAAGTTGTTGTTAAAACAAGAGATTGCTAGATCAGGGATGGGGCTTATGAATTTGCATTTCTAACAAGTTTCCAAGTGCTGCTGCTGCTGCAAGGTTAATACTGTATTTTGAGAATTTTTGCCATAGAACAATTCAGAATCTCCCTGGATGGGACCCACAGGCATCAGTATATTTTTAAGCTCGCTAAGTGATTCTGATTTCCAGCCAAGGTTGAGAAACACTGGTAAAAATATTTTTCTGCTTTTCATTACATAAATAAGGAAATGAATATGAGAAGCAACTTAGCTATCCTCTAACACCAGCTTAAATTTATGACTAAATTGTTCTTTAATATAAAATAGAATATATTTAATATAATTTTGATTAATCAAAAGAGAAAGATGCTGCGCCATCCTTAGTGACTCATTTCCAGAGATATGTTTGGTTGTGATTGGAAAAAAAGGTCACCATAAGTAACGATTATCTTAATCATTACAGTAACCATCAACTCAATTTATTAATTTTAATTTCTGATAATTTAACATGGTATTGGCATTTTGAAGGCCACAATGTGTTTTTTGAACTCATATTTTTTTTTAACAGAAGCAAGGTTGTATAAATTATTTTTCCCCAATCAGCCTACAAAACCAATTCTTTTCTTTCTTCTGTGTGCTTTGGGTTTAACTTTACCTTTTTTCTAGGTTCTTGAAGTAAAAGTTTAGGTTATTGATTGAACTTTTTTCTCTTTTCTAATGTAGGTATTTGGTACTATACATTTTCTCTTGGCATGGCTTTAGTTGGGTCCCACAAATTTTATAGTGCATTTGTACTTTTGTTAAGCTTAACTTTTTTTATTTCCCTTGAGATTTTCTCTTTAATCCATGGATTTTCAGAAGTCTGTTGTTGTTCAGTTTCTAAATGTTTACAGATTTTTGTATTATCTTCCTCTTAATTGATTTCTAGTTTGATTCCATTGTGGTCAGAGAACAAACACTCTGTGTCATTTAATTGTTTTGAAATTGGTTGAGGTTCTTTACATGGCCTAATGGTCTGTATTGTTATAAATTCTATAGACACTTGGGGAAAAAATGTGTATTTTGCTGTTATCGGAAGGAATGTCCTCTAAGTGTTGATTAGATCCAGTTGGTTGATGGTGTTGAGTTTTTCTATATCCTGGAGGACTAATAGCCTAGTTGTTCTATCAATTGTTGAGAAAGAAGGGCTAGAGTCTTCAATCGTAATTATAGATTTGTCTGTTTCTCCTTTCAGTTCCATCAGGTTTTGCCTGCATATTTTCAGCTCTGTTGTTGTCTGCATATGCATTTAAGATGCTATGTTTTCTTGGTGAAGTGACTCTTTTACCTTGGCTAAATTAAACTTGCCTAAAGCTGACTCCTTACACATTTTAAGTTAGGCCTGGTGGTTTATAGGTATACAGTGAACTGTAACCTAACAGGGTGTGTAAATAGACAGCAACCTACTATTATAAGTAGCAGAGTCTCAGCCAATCACAGTAGCCATACTTTAGCATCCACAGACAGCCAACTGTTCAAACCTTGTTCAAATAAGACAAACACCCAGCTGTAATCAATCCAGGTGTTTCAGTATCCCATTTCTATTTTCTGTACATCACTTTCTTTTTTCTTTCCATAAATTCTGACCACACAGCAGTGCTGGAGTTGCTCTTAATCTACTCTGGTTCTGGGGGTTGTTTAATTTGCGAATCATTCTTAGCTCGATTAAACTTGTTAAATTTAATTTGTCTAAAGTTTTTCTTTTAACACCATTTTATAATGTACCTCTTTGTCACTAGTAATTTTTTTTTTGCTATGATGTCTACCTTATCAGATAGTAGTATAACTATTTATGCTTTTCTGTGATTAATATTTATATGATATACATTTTTCTTTTTTATTTCAAACTTGCCTATATCATTATATTTGAATTGAGTTGCTTGTAGACAGGGGATAGTTAGGTCATATTTTTTATTCCATAATGCCAATTTTTGTTTTTTGTTTTGCTTTAAATTTCTTTTGTTTGTTTTTCTCCTTTATATCATGTGTCTTTATTTTAATTTTTTAATTGTAAACATTTAAGGTATATAAAACAATGTTTTATATACATATACATAACAAAATGATTACTACAGTCAAACAAAAGAAAATTAGCACACCTAATGGGGAAAAGTGGCTTTTCCTCTGAGAGCCAGTACAAGACAAGGATCCTCACTCTTGCCACTTCTATTCAACATAATACTGAAAGCTCTAGCAAGAGCATCTAGAGAGGAAACAGATATAAAAATACATCTATATCAGAAAAGAAGTAAGATTATTCCTAGTTGCAGATTACATGATACAAAATTCCACAAAAATCTGTTAGAATTAATAAATGAATTCAGTAAGGTTGCAGAATACAAAACCAACATACCAGCATTTGTATTTCTTTACACCAATAATGATCTATCCAAACAAGAAATCAAGGAAACAATCCTATGTACCATAGCATAATGCAGTTATATAGGATAAATAATTCTAGAGATGTAATGTACTGGCATGAGGGCTGTAGTTCATAATATTACATCATATACTGAAATTTGCCAAGAGAATAGATTTTATGTGTTCTTATCACAAAAAAGGTAACAATCTGTTTTTTAATTGGTGTATTTGAACTATTTACAGCTAGTGCAATAATTGGTATGCTAGGGCTTAACTCTACCATTTTACTTTTTGTTTGTACAGCTTTTTTAGTAGTTGCTCTAGCTATTACATCATATTTGTATAACATATCAAAGTCAATTGGTTTTGTCATTTTATCACTTAAAGTGAAGTATAGAAACCTTACCTCTTTGAACATCCCTTTAACACTCCACATTTATAATTGCCTTCAATATTTTCTCTACATACACTTAGAACCACATCAGAAAGTGTTATAATTTTTTTTCAACCATCAAACATAATTTAGAAAACTCAGGAGAAGGAAAGTCTATGATATTTATACATATTTTTGCTTACCATGTTCTTTTGTCCTCCCTGATGTTCCAGGGTTCCTTTATATGTTACTTCCTTTCTGCTTAGCTAACTTCCTTTACCATTCTTTTAGAGTAGATCTGCTGGTGATAACCTGTTTTTATCTAAGTATGTCTTGATTTCCTCTTCATTCCTGAAGAGAGTGTTTTCACTGAGTACAGGATTCAAGATTCACAATTCTTATCTTTGAGCGCATAAAAAAAAAATGTGGGTCACTTCCTTCTGGTCTCCGTGGTTTCTGATGAGAAACCTACTGCCATTTCATTGATTTTCTTATATATGTAAGGAATAATTTTTCTCTGGCTGCTTTCAAGATTTTCTTTGTGTCTTTCGTTTTTGAAAGTTTAATTATGAAATGTCTTGTCATGAATTTATTTGGGTGTATCCTGTTTATGGTTCACTCAGGTTTATGTGTTTTACCAAATTTGGGAAGTTTGGGACCATTACTTCTTCAAGTACTCTTTCAGCCCATCCCTCTTTCTCATTTCTTTCTGTACTCTGATGACATGAATGCTAGATCTTTTGTTATAATTACATGGGCCCATGAGGCTCTTGTTTTGTTTTGTTTTTCCCATTTTTTTCTGTTGTTGAGGCTAGGTAATTTCTATCTTCCATTTTATTTATTATTTTTTATCTCCTGTATTCTGCCCATCCACTAAGCTTTTTCTTTTAGTTATTGTATTTTTCATTTCTAAAACTCCATGTGGCTCATCTTTTTCTCTTTCATTTCTTTGTTGAAAGCTTCTCTTTCCTTGTTCAGGTTCTCTATTTTTTCATTCATTCTAAAGGTGTTCAGATTTACTCATTGAAGCGTTTTTATCATGACCATTTTAAAACTGTTGTCAAATAACTCTAACATCTCTGTCATCTTAGCATTGGTGTCTATTAATTGCAATTTTCTTTCATTTTGAGATCTAGTTCTTGGTTTAAGAATAATTTATTAAAACCCGTTCATTTTTAAATTATGTTAAGAAACCATGTCTTATTTAAATCTTCTGTTTTAATTGGCTTTCTCTGACACTTCTCTGGCAGGTAAAGGGGCAGGTGATGCTGCCTCATTATTACTACATGGATGCAAAAACCCAGATTCCCCATTCAGCATCTTAGGAAGAGGTTCCTTATTACTGCTGGGTGAATGTGAGAATTCTAGGAGTTCCAACTCCCAACGTGGTCTCCACTGACACGCAAGGAGGGTAGGGTGACCTTGGTATCACAGGGCAGTGGTGAAGGTCCTGAATATTCTCTAGGTCTCCACTGACACCAGCCCAGTCAGGAGAAGAAAGAGCACCCGATTACTTCCAGATGGCTTTGGAAGTCCAGAATTCCCATGTGGTCTCGACTGACACTGAGAATAGAAATGGAGCTCAGTGATGATAAAACTCCTGGTTCCCTCCTTGCCCTTTTCTGACACTATCCCAGTGTGGACATTGGGGTACTTCATTAGAATCTCAAAAAGGTAAAATCCTAAACTCCTGACATGGTTTTTGCAGGTATAGATGTGACTGGGTCCACAATGCCTTCTCTGTTATTTACCTGGAATATGGTGGCTATTGTCTAAAAGTTTTGCCTTGTTAGGTTGACCCTCTCTGGTCCTTTAGTTACAGAAAGCATGCTTTTGTTAAGAATGTTTTTGTTTACCGTGTAATGCATTGGTATTTTTGTGTTGTTGATTTCTTTTTTTTTTTTTTTCCTTGAGACAGAGTCTCACACTATCACCTGGGCTGGAGTGTAATGACATGATCTCGGCTCACTGCAACCTCCACCTCCCAGGTTCACATGGTTCTCCTGCCTCAGCCTTCCGAGTAGCTGGGATTACAGATGCCCACCACCATGTCTGGCTAATTTTTTGTGTTTTTAGTAGAGACGGGGTTTCACTATGTTGGTCAGGCTATTCTCGAACTCCTGACTTAATGATCTGCCCACCTCGGCCTCCCAAAGTGCTGGGATTACAGGTGTGAGCCACCACGCCCAGCCCATGTTGATTTCTTAAACTCCAAGTCTGGTATATATGAGGAAAAAAGAAAACCCAGGGCACTCTAGGCTGGGCAACAGAACAAGGCCCTGTCTCAAGGAAAAGTAAAAAGGAGAGATACTCTATTTCAATACAAATAACATTGTTTTAAACAGCATTACTCAACATATGAAACAAGTAAGTCATTATCATTCCTAGAGTAAGGAATCTAAATTGATTGAAACTCATGTGACACAGCAATTAATGTTTTTCTTTTGGCCCCAAGGCCCCAAGTCAATCTGCCTTCTGCCTTCTCTCCATATTTCAGAGTATTCCTCTCTCTCTCTCTCTCTCTCTCTCTATACACACACACACACACATCCAAAATTTTTAATTGTATTTAGCAGGAGGAATAGGGAAAGCTATGTATATTCCATCTTCCTGGAAGTCTCAATTCTTTAATAGGATGAACTATTAATGAATATAATTAAATTTAACTTTTGCAGAATAGAAATTATCTGAAAACATTACTAAGTCACTAATGGTAGCTTAAATAAAATGAGAGAGTAAGAAACAAACCAGGAAGAAGTACAAGCCAAAGTTATAGATATAATCTGAGGCAGGGAGAGCTATACCTCGTGGACTCAGCTTCATATAACCAGATGTCAGAGGCTGCTGGAACAAACCCTTAGCACCTGATGCCTGAAAACAGGATGCACCATGGGCCTTGAGAAGTTCCTTAACTCTTCATCAGTAAATAGCATCGTCGTGAGAGCTATGCAAGTTGGTAAACATAAATAATATATAGAACGGCCAGGCTCACATTAGGGCTCTATAAATGTTAATTATTAACTTACTAATTAAAAATATGTTTATTATCTAAAATAAGGGCTATCTGAGATAAAAATCTATCTGGTGTAATTCTTAGGCCACAAATCTCTAAGGCTTTGGAGGTCAATGTAGCAGAGGACTTTGTGGTCATCATTACTGAACTTAACATGTGAAATACACTCTGCCTGTTGACAAGGACGTTTCAATCATTTCAGGCACCTGCTTAAGTTGATAGGCAGCATTGTCAACCTAATTTAGAAATAAATATTGAAAAAGAGATACATACAAGGTCGGGGGAGCTAAGTCTACCCCTCCCTCTCACTCTACTTTGTTTCAGTAGCAGACTTCCCTGTCTATTAGACACTTTCTCCAAACATACAAGAAAGTACCTCAAAACCACACAAATCCAAAATCAAACTTCTTGTCTTTCCTGTGGAAATTTGCTCTTCCTTCCGGTTTCCCTATTTCAGTAAGGTATCAGTAAAGTAAGTGTATCTTAAAGTGTATCTTCAGTAAAGTAAATGTATCTTAACCTCCAAGGAAACCAAAACAGAAATTACAATAATCCTTTATTCACCATTCCTAAAAAGTCACTAAATGTACTGATTCTATATCCACACTACTTTAACTTTATTCCTGCCTCTCCCCACTGTCATTTCTGTAGTATACCAACTATGATGGCTGAAATCTATGAAATCTTTACCAAGAATTATTCTAAATGATAAGAAATTTATGAAAGGAACAAGAGTTTATTTCAATAGATAATAGATATCATTCAGGATAGTTTCAACATGACCAAACCTTTTTTAAAAATTAAGCAAAAGAAATGAAAAATAATAGAAAAATTAAGAATAAGAAAAGAAGAGGCCGAGCATGGTGGCTCAATCTTGTAATCCCAACACTTTGGGAGGCCGAGGCAGGCAGAAGGCTTGAGCCCAGGAATTTGAGACCAGCCTGGACAACAGCAAAACCCTGTCTCTACAAAACATACAAAATTAGCCAGTCCTGTGGGTGCACGCCTGTAGTCCCAGCTACCCAGGAGGCTGAGGTGGGAGGATCGCTTGAGCCTGGGAGGTTGAGTCTACAGTGAGCCGTGATTATACCACTGCACTCCAGGCTGGCCAACAGGAAAAAAGGAAAAAAAAAAAAAAGAGAGACTCTATTTCAATTACAATAACATTGTTTTAAACAACATTACTCAACATATGAAACAAGTAAATCATTACCATTCCCAGTGTACAGAATCTAAATGAATTGAAATTCATGTGATATAGCAATTAATCTTTAAAGAACAAGAGAGAAATAAACCTATATATATATATATATTCCTCAAAATGAGCTCTATTTGTCAGGCAAGACTATTCAGGGGAAAAAAGGATTATATAGTAAAAAAAAAAAAATCTGGAATATGCTACATTTGATCAATGAGGATTGAAGAGTACATCAGCATATTGTAGGTTGGAAGTCCTATGGTAACTTGTTTAATTTGGTCTAATATGAAGATTCCAAGGTTTCAGTGACAGTGAAAACATTCTTTTTCCTCTAAGTGCCTTTCATAGAAATAATGAGAAGCTGTAGCTTAGAAACCACATGGAGTCCATCATCATTAAAAATTTGATTTCAAATAAAACAAATAAAATTTCTTATTACTATGTTCTCTGTGTCTACGTCCTCTTGTCTTCTTTCTTTTGTAAAGACACATTTTGTTGGATTTGGGGCCCAGCTGGATAATCCAGGATTATTCCATTTGGAGATCCTCAACTTAATTACATCTTCAAAGATCAGTTTCCCAACGAAATTCACATTCACAGGTTCCAAGGGTTAAGAGATAGGCATATGCTTTTGGAGGCTGCAGTTCAATCCACTACATATGAGTTATTTGGAAGTATGATATTTAGTGTCCAGATATCTGAGGACTTTCTAGGCATCTTTCTGCTACTGATTTATAACTTAATTCCACTGTGGTTTGAGTACATATTCTGAAATCCTTTTAAATGTCATGAGATATATTTTATGGCCTAAAATATACTTTATATTGGTAAATGTTTCATGCACATTTGAAAAGAATGTATATTCTGCTGTTGTTGGGTGGAATGTTCTAAAATGTGGATGCAGTTATTTCATTGTTTTTCAAGTCTCTATATCTTTACTGATTTTCTGTCTACTTATTCTACCAATTACTGAGAGAGGTGGTAAAATTTCTGACTATAATTATGAGCAGTATGTACTATATTACCATGTTTTCTAATATGATCTCCATCTTATACCCCAAGGTTCATTAATATCTACACAGATACATGCTTCCTAATGCATTATCTCCCTCTTCTATTAGAAGTCTTGCCCATCTTTTGTCTTATTTTGTCATAGATATTTTTTCATAAATTTTGGTTAATATATAGGAGATAGTTGACTACAAAAAACTCAATTTCAGGTTTCACTCATACTTTGAAACTCAAAATATACTTTTTTTGTTATAAATGTTTTAAATTATGTTCTTAGTTTCATGAACTGTCTGCTCCTGATCATTTGATGTAATTCTGCACACAATCAAAGCCACTTAGAAATTTTGTGAGAGGTACTAAATGCTCTACTGCAAAGTTTTGGGCATTAAGTATTTTAAAAGAAAAAATGGTAACATTTTTCCCAAATATGTTAGCAAATTCAAGAAGCAGATTATACTAATTACAATTACTGTGAAGTTACATACACATCATGAACTCAAATTTCTTCTTAGGAGACTTAATGCAGCTTAACACTTTACCTCATGGGAGTTACAATATAGAAAGAACACATTAAAAAATTGAGTTGATTGCTCTATATCACAGCAGGGCCTGTAAAATGTGCGAGGTCTCCCAAGGTGGCCACATTCTTTGATAAATTCACCTGTGGGCTGCTGTTACATTTGAGGGAGGCTCAAGAACTACCATCTGCAGAAAAGAGAAAGGAACATGAGGACTGCGTGTTATTTCCTACACACTGAGTCAAGCTCACTACTGGGGAAAAAAAAAAAAACTGTCCCATATTCAGCCAGTTCTGAGAAACCAGCTGAATGAATACAGTGTGGTCACGTCTCAACATTAAAATACACAGAATCATCCACTCTAGGAAGCACAGTGAATGGAAAGATGAGACAAGATCCAACTAATTAATATGGTGAAACTGCAATTTGTCATAGGAGACAAATTTCTGTTAAAATTGTCATGCAAAATAACTAGATAGTACACTTTGGGAACCTGATCATTATTTCTACATCTATTTAGCACTCACCTTGTTTTAGGTAACTATGCCTGGTAGTATAAAGAGCTAGTAATGTTTTACCTGATCTCAAGGAAATTAAAAATTAATGTTAAAAATGCATAATCATTAAAATAAGGTAGCCTATATTTCTGCTATTATTATGTCTACCAATAATAGAGTTATCTTCTGGGTAAAAAGTCCCTGAGACAATCTCCTACCTAGGTGTGGAAACTCCCAGGAAGTTGCACTTTTTAGGAACACATTCTTTGGTCACCAGACTTCTTCCCAAAGTAGTCAATGCCTGTAAGTCTTAACTGTAACACTAAAGTCCTAATTCAGATACAAATGCAGTGTATGAAAAAGAAGGGTGTTGCCTGCTTTTAGCTAAAAGTTTAGGATGACAGTGGTGTACTCTGCCATGAGCTGCATCACAGAAAAAAAGCCCCCGATGATATTTCTCCAGGACAACTAAGGCAACAGAACATTGTCCCATCACTGTCATTGTTTTTGCACCTACAGAGACCCACTGATGAAAGAGCTGTTTCTTCTGGGTCCAGACCAGACAGATTTACCTGATGATCCTTTTCCACTATTAGATACTCAAATAGTGAGAATCTGTAACAGTTTGTTCACCTTTCATCCCCACTTTAAAATAGAGAACAGCTAGAGGCTTGTGACTTATTCTCATGTTAGAAGCCCTCTTATCTGACATAATGAGGATAGGTAGTTGGCCAGTTTGTTAAATGAATATATTAGAGTCAAGAATCTTCAGAAATAATACCTCAAGCATTCTTTATAAATGTAAACATTTAAATGCACATAGTTGGCTACTCTTTTGATGTAGAGCCAAGGCCTTTGCTTTGAGTTTGAATCTCTTAGATTTCTAGGCTGTCTTACATCAAAAACATCCATTATGCATCATCTATGACTTACAGTATTTCTTTGTAATTGAGAAGTTAAGGCACTCGAGCAGCAATCTGAGTTAAGAATCATTCACATTTCCTCCCAATCTTTTATGATTGGCTCACCTACACCTAATTCTACAGTAATTTTTTTTAGCATATTTACTAGCATTCTATTTAGTTTTCATATAAACACTTCACTTACATGTTACATCACTCTACATAATAATTATATGATATAATATAATAGCAAGTACAACAGTCGTTAACAGATTTGGGACTCTTGGCAAACATGCACCGTCACAAAGGGGACCTGAAGTACAAAGGTGTATTAAACAGTAGCTGTCTAGAATGTCATAGACATTGGTGTGCAGACTTTAGAGAGGACATAATGTCTGCTAAGGCACTCTGCTGAAAAATATATAGAATAAGGATTCTGCTGTTGCTTCTTGAGTGTGTAACTTTGTATAAAGTCCTGATTATTTAGAAAAGAACAAACAAAAAAATAACCTGCCTAATGCTCTGCATTACAACTAGAAAATAACCTTAATCAAAATACACAGATATGAATAAAAAATTACAGAGAAGAAAAATAACAAATCTGTTTGGGAGTTGAAGAATTTTTAAAAAATGAAATTTCAGAAAAATCAAGACAGCAAAAGAAGGTTAGCAGAGGAAGACTTCTACCCTAAGAAGAAAAGCTATGTATGAATATAAAACTACTAAAGTGAAAACAAAGAGATACTACCTTGCCAGCCTCAGCTCCCTGCTACAAGTTCATAGAGTGATGTGGTGCCCACAAGTTCCCAAATTCATCAAAGATGGATTGCAATAAAATGACCTTGAGAATTCCTTTCAGGTCTATTTGTACAAACCTTGGCATGTGAGTGGCAGTTTCAACGAAAAACCAGCAGATCACGTGACTGGGTTTGCATGTTTATAAAACTGTTTCAAATGCAATCACCAGATTTCAAGATTTGAAAAGCATTCTAAAATGTTTCATAGTGCACAAGTAAAAGGGACAGGAACATTTCAGTGTTTCTGAGCAAATACAGAGCTTTAAGAAAATAGCTGGTATCAGTGAAGACATTTTGATTGGACAACTTCAGGCAAACAGGACGCCCATTTAACACTACACGTTCTCATATCCTTCACCATGAATTCAGGCATAGCTATCTTCAATCTGTCACAACAACCTGGGAAACATGATAATTCTTATAAGTGCCACAGAAAAACTATTTAAGAAATAGCAGAATTTGTCTGTTTCCTTAGTGAGAAAGGAGATTGATACATAACCTGGAAGAAGCTGTAAAGTAATACCGTTCCCATGAAATACAACAAGCCATTGTAGATACTTAAGTAGTATTGTCTAAAGAAAAACAACATTCTTAAAGATCGTTTTTGACAACAATGAAACCAAGTCATGGCCACTTTTTTCTTACATTTGATCTCCATAGATATTTGTACTCCAAAGATAGACAGACATTTGTTTACATAAAATAAAACATCATAAATTACCAACTAGAGTAAGATGTGTGTCAGAATAGCTGCAAATGACACTTTTGCAAAAACCACAGATAATATGATGTGGCCGCTAAGAGATTCGTCACTGGCTATTTTTGAAACTCCAGCCCTTTACACCGACTACCATTATAGCTATTTAAGCATGAAATGTTTGTCCTCATTTTTATTCATATGTTTTATGTACCATTTACTGTTAGCTAGAAAAATCGTTTAAAAGGTAATTCAGTTTACAGCTGAGGAAAAATAAGCCTCCAAAACAATCTCAGAATATTGACTTAGTGTCAGATAGGTAGGAATGAATTTAAATTCAATGTGAAATTGGGGTAAAAGGTGACTTTTTAACAATTAACTTTAAAAGAAATAAATGAGAAGAGTAGCTTGTTAATGTTTCTCTCTTTGTTTCCCCCTTAATAGGAAACACCTTAGCCACAAAGGGATGCGAACTTTCCGCAAAGTTTTCATTGTTCAAAAATAACTTCAAGTGTGAAAGGTATGGCTTCAACACAGGATTAACTACTGTTGGCCTCTGCCACACAATACACTGTAAAGACTATGAAAGACTAGATTAGGGAAGAATAGGACAACCATGCCTTCTATAAGACATATTTTATTTCCCAGTAAAAACAAAACTTAATTATAATCGAAAAGTCTTTAATGCTTACTGTGTGTCCAAGGCACTACTCTAGACAGCACAGAGGGATACAAAAATGGTAAAACCTAGCTTGTGGCCTCCATGAACTTAAGGTCTAGAGGGAAGAGAAATGCCTGAATAACTTCAGCACAAAGCAGTGAATAAAACAGGATACAAATATACAAAATGCACCTTCTGCTGGTAAATGCAGTTCCCTTAGCTGTCAGTTGGGTTGAGGTGCCATGAGAATAAACTCCACCCTCCTATTGCTGTGTAGGAGAGGCGCCCCCTTCAGGCCTTAGAGCACCATAGATTGCCTCTTGCAAGTATGTGTTTCCTCTACTGCGGGGAGGCTCTTCAAAGAATTAAAATTCTTATTTACCCTGTGTTCCTAGCACTTAGTTTAGTTTCTTGTACATAGGAAGTAATCAGTAAATCAGTAAAATGAAGAATTAATAAATTCCCTCCATCCAGAATCCTCTGCCTCCTTTTCTCTACACGTGCCTATTTACATTTCTGAATGTAAAAATCCTACCCAGCTCAAATGCTACTTCTTCCTTATGGCAATATCCAGTCGTGCCTCACAATTCCCATCCTTGGCAGAAATATTGTTTATACTTTCTCTGGACTCTATAGTTTATATCCCTAAAATTTCTAAAACTTTGAAATGGCTGAATCTTTAAATCAACAGTTGTCACTAGCTCTCCTTTGATACAATCCTCTAATATTTTATTTGATTATTGCTATTTGTGTACATTTGTTTTTATGTGTAAGCTCCTAGAGGGAGGTATCTGATGCTAACATGCCATTTATGATGCCACCAGCATTTTAAAGGAGCATCCATTTGTTGGTTCAACAAGAACTTCTTTAGCATCAGTATTGTACCTAGAGCTAAATAAAATATTGATTTAATTAAATCGTATTTCTGGAAGTGATTGAAAGATTCCAATGGAACAGGGGTCTTCTTAACCTCCGCAGATTTTTGTCTGTTCTAACAGTGTGCTGTGTTTGTGCGAGGATTATCATCACCTAGGGCTATTTTGAGACTAACTACTGCAAGCATTTTTCCCCATCAAATCTGCAAGCATTGTTTCCCTCAGGTTCATCTTCTTCTTGGATAATGTCACAGATGAAATATACTGATGATCTTACATCAAATACTTAGAGGAAGAGGTTAAATGATTATTTGCCCCATCGTGATGGTCAGCTTCTAGCTTTGACCACCAAACCTCTGCTATACATTTATGAGTCTTCCTAAACCTCTAATTTAGGTTTCTAAATTCGAAATGCAAATGTCCTCTTCACCCCCAGAAAAGTTTGACATCTTTTTGTTTGATCTTTCCATCTCTACAAATAACAAAATAAAACAAAACAAAAATAAAATGAAGAATGCATTAAATGCACAGCTTTTAGCTCACTGCTGGGCACATAGGAAAGATGGGGTTAAAAATAGTTAACTAGTGATATGTGTACAAGAAGGTTTTTTAACTATAAATAATATTTTTTGTAACTGGATATTTTATTTCATAGACAACTGTCATGTAGTCAGAGACTACAAAATGCAACACTCATAGCTGGTATTTTATGTGCTTTCAGTTTGAGGTTTCTCATTTACAATGAATCATTTATATTTTCTCTAAAAAACATAAAGCATTTTTGTTATTTTCAATCACATCAAATTGATTCTATTCTTGACATGATGACCATAATTGCAACAAGAACATCAATGATCATAATGGGATATGAGTATTTCACTTCAGCACTTCATATTCACCAAATCATGTCATGTGTGTACCTTAAATTTCTGAGAATTCATTTTTCAGAATCATCTTATAGATTGCTATTTTTCATAATAAACTAAACTGCTGATTCACCTACAAGAAAACACAGAAGGAACATGTATAACTATATTTGAGTTAACAGCTGCTGTGCCTACTAAAATCTTCCCCGTCTCACATTGAGAACACCATCACTACGTTTTTGCAGCTAAAAGAAGGTTGTTCTAAATGCAGATAATCTAAGAATCAGTCATCTTACATTCATGTCTTTCCCCAGAGTGGTTTAAAGGAAAATGCTTTAGAAAAAATGTTTATAACATTTAAATTTGTTAGTTGCTGGAAACACTAAGTCTAAAGTAGGCTGTTTCTAGAATTCCTTAAATATCACCCCCCTCAAAAAAATAACAGAATGCAAAGTCCAGTATGTCTGATTTAAATGTACCTACAGGAGTTCAAAATAAGCATGATATTTTGCCCTAACTGGTAAAAAGTTCTGGTGTAAATTTTAGACAATTTGGGTGATCCTATAAATCATGATAATCTCTCACCATCTGTCTCTTCTAATTTCACCATTCTTAACTTCTGTTCTGTTTCTCTCATCACAGTCCCAAAGTAAAGAGTCTGTTTTGAAGGTTATCAACTCTTTCCCCACCCCTGTAGAGGAGACTTCCCAACTGCTAAAATAGCAATAAAAAATAACTTGCCTACCAATTACTGAGATGGTTATAGAATCTCCGATTGGATCATCCTCTGGTTAAATGTTTAAAGCTCAGTTAAAATGCAAATTAACAGTAGACAATGTAGCAATTATGGCAAGAGTGGGACAAGAGAAAAAGTTTCATCCAAGAATGTAAATTTTTGAAACTATAATTAAATGTGCAATTTGTTCCGTTTCATAGAAATTTTTATGGCATGGAAATGTACCAGGAAACCCCAACTAAAATAGTGTCAGATTAGTATTTCTAGTCTGGTCAAAAAGAATCACCTTAGAGACACTGCAATTTTGACAGCCCATCTTTTATCTCATGTCACTGAATGGATTTTTCCTAAATTGTTAAATTGGGTGGGTTAATGTGAAATTCCCTGAGTTTTTTGGGGAAAGATGAAGTAATTTATTGATGAGGATGAAACTTTCTAGATATGTCAAGATATGAGTGCTGCATCACAGAGAGGCTGGTACTCATATGTGTGAGTAGGAATAGTGTCTCCACTAGTGGCTTGAGTAAAATCTATACATGCATATGGAACATATGTGGATTCCATCTGACCAGCCATTCATATAACAGTTGCCAGTGTGGGGATGGGTTGAGAAGAGGTGAAATTAGAACAATAAAAGATCAAAGGTAATAGGAATATAACAGAAAGCACAAAGCACTAAAGGAGGAATCATCTGAGAAGTAAATGATTATAAATCATAACAGAATGGAGATTGATTTACATTCTGAAGATCTCAAGGAAACAAAATGTATAAGGAACAAAAAAATAATGTTTGGTAAAATTAAGAACTGACACATCTAATAAGAAATGACTATAGAAGAGCAGAGAATTAGTGGTTTGGTCATATGGAATAACCCATACTTGAAAAAAATTATACATTAATATGAAAAAATACATATAGAATAACAAAGAGGAGGCTGGGAGTGGTGGCTCACACCTGTAATCCAAGCACTTTAGGAGGCCAAAGTGGGTGGATTGCTTGAGCTCAGGAGTTTGAGACCAGCCTGGGCAACATAGTGAAACCCCATTTCTACTAAAAATACAAAAAGTTAGCTGTGCATGGTGGTGCACACCTGTGGTCCCAGCTACTCAGGAGGCTGAGGTGGGAGAATCACCTGAACCTGGGGAAATGGAGGCTGCAGTGAGCGGTGATTGCACCACTGCACTGCAGCCTGGGCAATTGGAGTGAGACCCTGTCTCAAAAATAAAAAAAAAATAAATAGGAGAGTATATAGACATAGATAAAGCAAAGGCATAATGATTTTTAAAAATATTATTTCCCCTAATGTATTTGTAACTCCCCAAAAAAGGGTCACAAGCCAATAATACAAATAGACAAATAGTAAGTGCTATAACACTAAGAAGGAGACCTGAATATTTTCTAAAGAACAAAATGTTCTGCACTGTCTCGAAGGAATGTGAGGTAGCATCAAAAATTGTTAGAATCTTTTTTCTGGGTTTCCTGTTTATCCAAAGAGCAACATCTTTAATGAGCAATGACCTGGACACTGATTCAACATCTTGACATGGACACAAACCATCTTGACATTACCAACCTCCATTACAGACTGATAATATTGGTTCCAATCTTGGACATTTTCAGGAAATGAGAAAACAAGCTAACCATCTGCCTTCCTTTAGTTGTAGTTTTAAAGCAAGGATATTCCGAAAATAAAAGTCAACTCTATGCCACAGATTAAATATCAAACTATGAATGATATTTGCTATTCAGGTAATAAAAGTGTAAGATTCCACTTGCCCATAGGGTTCTTTGAACAAAATAATAAAAATGCCAAAGAATTCAATTTAAAAAAGATCTCCATTGAAGAAAATTTTACTTTTCTAAATTAAAAATCAAATATATAATTAAAAGCTTAATAGCTAAATGCAAAAAAAAACCTATTATAATATAATGAACAAATATAACATTTTTAGAGAAAAGAGGATACTGATCATTAAGAAAATCCTAAAAACCCTAAAAGACAAAGGCCTGAAAAGACAGGTTTTTAAATTTCAAACTCACTAGTAATCCAAGAGATGCAAGCTAACACAATGAGATTCTATTTATAAAAAACAAAATTAAAAAAAAAAAAAAACATGTAAGGCTAGCAAGTGGGCAGTGAGACAAGCATACTTGAATAGAATACAGTGGGAATTTCTTTTTGAAACATAAATTGAGAAAAGCCTTTGACCTGGCAGTTTCACTTCTGGGAATCTATTCTAAGCAAACAATCCAAAGTATAAATAAAAATGTATGCACACAGGTGTTCCTAATAATTTGTATATAATATGGGAAAATGACTAACAATAAAAGAATGGTTAAGTAAATCAGGATATATAATTCGTATAATACACATAATACAGACACATTATACAGACTTTTTCGTTACATAGGGAAACATTCCTGTTAAGTAGAAAAGTAGGGTTCAACATTTTAGATATGATGTCAAACTCTGTGTGTGTGCACGTGTTTGTTTATGTTCATACCCACAAGTGCATATTGAAAACTATATTTTGAAATAACTCTCTCTATAAAGATAGACATTATTTTTCTTAATAGAAAAACACATTATTTAAAGAATAAAATTTTTACTGTTTTCCAATAATACCATGCAGGCAAAACAAAGTATCCTTTTGGATTTACTAAATTTGGTTTACAATAACTGAGGATTATGAGAGAATCCAGAGGGTCTAGGCATGGCTAACGCCTATCTTCACTGTATACACACTATTCATTTAAACGAAGTTGAAAGCCAAACATTTCAAGACATCAAATAACACTTAAGACTTAGATCCATTTGGTATGCTAAATACAAATTGTTCTTTTGTACTTAGCTCTGCCAAGAATCTTTATTGATTAACTTGTAAACCTTAAGAGAAAATGGTATACATCTGAAACGACATAAAACACACTTCTTGCCAAAGATCCTACAGTCCTTCCAAACAAGTCTAATTCTACTGAATGTTTAAATTAATTCTATCAAACATTCATAACTTTTGCTGTGAAGAGTTATGAAAGCTATTTCTTCCAATTCTAGAGTTTGCAGATTTAATAACAAAAAGTATATGTAAAATATTTTATTCCTAAAATGTAGATGTGTTTTTAATTAGATGAACAGGCCCTCTCCCCATTCCCCAACAAAAGATACTGCAAAGACTAGTACTGTCAATGAATTGAGTAATACCATTTATTGATACCAGTAAAAACAAAAAAGCTTTACTCTCAATTCTGAGACTAGTTTCCATAATCATGGTGTTGTTGGAACATATGACTTAATTTTGAACTATCTCCTCTCTATTATGACATGGTCCAAAATGATAATAGGTCCTTGTTTGATCATATATATTGGAAAACTCTAAAGTTTCCTTATGAAATATTTATTTTCAAGAGTGTAAATTCCTTTTTTTTTTTTTTTTTTTTTTTTTTGAGACGGCGTTTCACTCTTTCACCCAGGTTGGAGTGAAGTGTCATGATCTCGGCTCACTGAAACCTCTGCCCCAAGGTTCAAGCAATTCTCCTGCCTCAGCCTCCCCTTATGAGAAAAAAAAAAAAAAAAAAACTGATGAACTGTTTCATAAGCCATCCCTGTTGAAGAGTGATTAGAAGGATTCCTGAACACTGACTACCAATTTACTTAAAATACTTAAAAAGATGTAACCTGGCCGGGCGCAGTGGCTCACGCCTGTAATCCCAACACTTTGGGAGGCGGATCACGAGGTCAGGAGATCAAGACCATCCTGGCTAACACGGTGAAACCCCGTCTCTACTAAAAATACAAAAAATTAGCCGAGCGTAGTAGCAGGTGCCTGTAGTCCGAGCTACCCGGGAGGCTGAGGGAGAAGAATCGCTTGAACCTGGGAGGCGGAGCTTGCAGTGAGCCGAAATGGTGCCGTTGCACTCCAGCCTGGGCAACAGACCCAGACTCCGTCTCAAAAAAAAAAAAAAAAAAAAAAAGATGTAACCCACATCCTTAAGATACAGAACATTTCCATCTCCCTAGAAAGTTCTTTCATCTCTCTTTCTGGTCAGTCTTCCATCTCAGAGGCAATCACCTTTCTCTAACCTTAGTTTTGTTCTACAACTTTCTAGAAATGGAATCATACCAGATACCAGATGTATTCCTTTTTTGTCTCGATTCCTTCACTCAGCGTTTCATCTTTGAGAGTCACTCATTTAGTTGCAGGTATCAGTAGTTCATTCATTTTTGTTGCTGAGTAATATTCCATTGTATAACTGTGACAAAATTTGTTTACTGATTCTCCTTTTGATTAATATGTGGGTTTATGAATATATGGGTTTATGAATATTTCAGCAAGTATTTATGTATAATACAATTTGTTATGTGTAACATAAAATTTGCTTCTGGGTAAATTATACAAGTGGAATTCCTGGGTCAAAGTGTAGGTGAAAGTAACATTTTATTATCTGCAAAACATTTTTTCAAAGTAGTTACAACATTTAATTTTCCTATCAACAAGTGTAAGAATTCAGTGGTTCTAACTCCTCACCAGTATTTGGTGTTTTCAACCTTTTTAATTTTGTCCATTCCAGTGGGTATGTGGTGGTATCACTTTGTGGTTGTAAATGCATTTCTCTGAAGCCTAAAGATGTGGAGCACTCTTTACTGTGTTCATTGGCCATTTGTATATTTACTTTTATAAAGTGTCCCTTGAAATGCTTTGCTCATTTTTATTGAGCTATTTTCTTTGGTCTTTATCTTATTAATGTAGATGTGCTTTATGTGATATTGATTAAAGTCCTTTGTCAGATATGTTTTACAAATATCTTTCTCCTGTTAGTTGCTTCCTTACTCATTTACTTAATTATGTCTTTTGATGAGCAGTCTAATTTACCAATTTTGAGGGTTATTATTATCTGAATCCTGTCATGTTCGGTTCTTGAAGTATCAGAGTTTTACCCTTTGCTTTTAGGTCTCCAATCCATCTTGAATTAATTTTTGTCTGAGGTGTGAATTTAGAGAATGAAAATTTATTTTTTCCAATATGGATATCAATTTATTCCAATTTCATTTGTAAATAAGACTCTCCATTCCTTTATTTAATTGCTTTGGTGTCTTGAAAAACATCAATTTACTGTATAAATGTGTGTCTATTTCCGGACTCTTTTATTTCCGTCATTTATTTGTGTATCCTTATGTCAAAACCTCATAATCTTTAATACAACTGTATTTTTATAGGAAATGTAGAGTGAGGTACAATTGCTGTACTTTTTCAAGATTATTCTGACTATTCTACCTTCTTTACTCTCCCATATAAATTTTAGAATAAGCTTGTCAATTCTTATAAAATAAAAGCCACCGTGATGAAGATTAAGATAAATTTGAACATATAGATTAGTTCAGGGAAAATTAATATCCTAAATTGTTATTGAGTCTTCTGATCAATGAGCAAAGTGTATCTCTCCATTTATTTAAGTCTTAAATTTCTCTTGGTAAATTGTAGTTTTCAGTGTAAGAATTGTGCACATATTTCATTAAATTTACTACCAAGTATTTTCTATTTTCTGGCATTATAATAAATGAAATTTTTAAATATTTAGTTTTAATTGTCCATTGTATTTATAAACATGATTAAATTTGTATTGACTGAGATACTGAGACCTTTCTAAACTCATTTATTAGTTTAAGTCCCTTTTTTGGAAGCTATTCCTTATGGTTATTTAAGTACCTATTTATGTCATCCATGAATAAAATCTGCTTTACTTCTTGCTCTGCAAACTGTATGCATTTTAATTATTCTTCTTGCACTGTTGCTAAGACCTTCAGTAAAATGTTGAATAGAGATGTGAGAACAGACATTACTACCTTGTTCCCAATCTTATAGGAAAAGCAGTCTTTCATCTTTAATTATGATGTGAGCTGTTGGGCTTTTATGTAGATGGCTTTTATCAAATATTCCTACAGATGACTCTTTGCTGGGATGGGAGTAGGTGCTGTCCTGTGCACTGTAGGATGTTTAGCAGCAACCCTGGCTTCTACCAACTAGATGGCAGTAGCACCCTTCTTCTAGCTATGACAATGTCTCCAGACGTTGCCTAATGTCCCTATGGTCAAAGTTGCCCCCATTTGAGAACCACTACGCTAAACTGAGGCAGTAAGTCAGGCACAAGCACAGGAGATTACAGCTAACGTCATCAGGCAGCTGCCTGAATGGGGACTTGCATTTTCTGAGCTGCAGACTGACTTGCTTGGTTCACCTATTTCTTTAGATCTCCTTGCCTATTAAAAGGCTGTCTTAGTCCACCTGGGCTGCTATAAACAAAATGCCACAAACACAATGGCTTATAAACAGTAGTAATTTATTTCTCACAATTCTGGAGACTGGGAAGTCCAAGATCAAGGAACTAGCAAATTTGATGTCTAATAAGGGCCAGCTTCCTCATAGATGGCACCTTCTCATGGTGTCGTCACATGGTGGAAGAGTTAACTGAGATCCCTAGGGCCTCTTTTATAAGAGCACCAGTCCTATTCATGAGAATCACCTAAACACTCCCTAGAGCCCTCAACTCCTAGTACAATCACCTTGGAGGTGAGGACTTAAACACATGAATTTTGGAGGGACACAAACATTCAGACCATAGGAGAGGCTCTGACCCATTCTTCTGGGTGCAATGCTCACATAAAATAGGAACATTCAGACTCAGGACCCTGAAGATACTGCAATAGCACCATGGAGAGGAAGTATTCTTGGGCCTCTAGGCTTTCGATAGATGTCAGAGATGGCACAGAATGACAGCAGCCTAGTCTTCATCTCCTTTATTTGTTTTGTTTTTCCTGTACAATTAGAGACAATGTTTTGAGGTACTTTCTTACCCCAAATGCAGCTATTATTCAAAAAAAATGACTGGGTAAGCCTGCTTCTTAAAAGAGCCATGTTTTCACACACATACGCATGCACACACACTTTCTTTCTAATAAATACCATAAGTGCTTTCCAATTGTAATAAAATTTGACAAAGTTGGCATATTTGAATTGTACAATGAGTCAATGTTTTCCAGTCTCCTTCCCTCATGCTATTGCAAAAGACACATGCACGCATTATGTTTATTGCAGCACTTTTCACAACTTGCAAAGATTTGGAACCATCCCAAATGCCCATCAGTATTAGACTGGATAAAGAAAATGTGGCATATATACCATGGAATACTACGCCACCATAAAAAAGAATTTCATGTCCTTTGCAGGGACATGTATGAAACTGGAAACCATCATTCTCAGCAAACTAACACAGCAACAGAAAACCAAACACCACATGTTCTCGGTCATAAGTGGGAGTTGAAAAGTGAGAACATATGGGCACAGGGAGGGGAACATCACACACCAGGGACTGTCGGGAGGTGGGGGGCAAGGGGAGGGATGGCATTAAGAGAAATACCTAATGTAAATGATGGGTTGATGGGTGCAGCAAACCACCATGGCACATGTATACCTATGTAACAAGCCTGCACGTTCTGCGTACGTATCCCAGAACTTAAAGTACAATTTTAAAAAAGGTTTATTTGTATATTGAATGAATTTTGAATATCGGAAAAATGTACGTGCTCCTCTTTTTCAAATATTTTTGGTATTAATAAAATTCAAAATAATTTAAAAGCAACTTCTCTCATCAAGTATTTTCAAAATTCATAGATACTAAACTTTACCCTTCTTGGGTAAGGTTTGCCAAGTTTTGTAACATTAGAACAGGCTTGTAACAAGGAGCCTAGGCAAAAACAGAAATATAAAGTAATGAAAGCTACAAATATGGAGAAATATTAATCACTGGATAATTTTCTAAGATCTACTATGAATAGAACTGCTTAATAACAGAAGGGAGAAAATACTATGAAATTTAAAGTGTTTGAAGAAATAAGCATTTATATGGAAATCAATATATCAAGAAGTATGTTATGGTTACCAAATATACTATAAATCTGGACATCATCTCAATTTCATCACCAAAACCTTTTTAACTCAATCTTCTGATGAAATTTCTTTCATTTCATTTTATTATACATTCTATCCAATTGTATAATAAAAACACAGTTCCAATTACTGAAATACACTTTATAATAAAATTGCTGGTATTATTCTATAATCAAAGGTTAGTAGGTTCACCTCCAAATAAAAAGGCAAAGTGTTTTTATTCATAAATGAGAATTTCTATTCCCAGCCACTTACACAGGAAGTGCCAATAAGATTTCATTGTGGAAATTTTAACACAATATAACTTCTATGCATGCTTAATTTAGCACAGCCAAAGAAGAAACATCTTCAAGATGTTCCAAGTGTGAGGCCCACTCCAATTGTAGATGACTCATGTTTATGGATGTGATTAATAAACTGCCAGTGCAGTCAGCTGTAGAGTAGAATTTTTAGCTAGTTCAAATGTACATTCAAATTAATGTACTTCCAAATTATCAAATTCTTTTTGTACTTTCATTCCAGATAATCCCTCTACTTGAGCAAAAACTATGAATTCATCATCATTTTGCTGTGATTTATATATAGTTTGACAATTCTTTTTTATCTTACTTTAAGTCAACAAGCATCTACCAGAAAAAAATTTTAAAAAATATTACAGGAAAAAATTCCAATTCACTTATCAGGTACAGAAAATTTATTTGCATTAAGCATGTTATTTTTCCTCAGTCTCTCCTGTTTATGACTAACTGCATACCATTCAACTAATATAAAAATGTTTACTAAAAGATCAGAGAAGTTATCCACCTTCACAACCATTTGGAAGAGAAAAAAATCTTTCCACTCTTTCCAAAATGGGTTATAAACACATCCCTAGAGCAATTTCAAACAAATATATTCCTCTGCAATTTGATTCTGAAAAAATTGTATACAAATGAAAATTACACACAGAGAATACTTAAATCATGACTATGGAACAACAATTACTACATCTGGATACACAATTAGGCAACTAATTATTTCAAAAATGCAATCATGCACACAAATAGGTACTCACTAATTTCCCTCCCACTCTAATCCCTTAACTTCCTCCTGTGTTTTTCACATCAATTTTAGCTCTCCTATCACTTTTTTCTCTATTAAGAACAATTTGTTAAATGGTTTGTTATCTTCCACTAATATATGCAATTCAATTATGTTTTCCTGTCAATGTATCCATCAATGAGGATGATTAGCATCCATTATCTGACCCTTCATTTTCTATATGACCTTTGTAAATCAGTGGCATAAAAGAAATTCTTGTTTCTTTGGTTTGTGTCAGCAGTAACAACAAGAGAAACATACCAAATATAAGACATTAGGAATATATCACAGTAAATTCAAACACAGTGCAATTTCTGTTATATTTCAACAGTCACCATGGAACTTTTAAGTCTCTGTTTCACTTATTCTTTTGAGGCATTCTTACCTCAAAAAAAAAAAAGGAAGAAAGAAAACAATTGAAAATTCATACTTCGATATTAACTACAGGATTGTGTCTTCATTCCAAGTAGAGTCAGATTTAAATTAAATCATTTAATTTAAAAATTAAATGATTAGCACATAAGCTCTAAATAAAAGTAAAATTGGGTTTTCTTCAACCTTCTGATAGGAATTTCAGGTTCAAAATAGCTTCTGGCTAACATCATGTAATGTTGCTGTTACCAACTTATCACTAAAGCCATTGAAGACAGCCTTTAAAACCAAAACTAACGGATAATGAATTCCATAATCTATAAGAGAAAGATAGGCTCTAACTTTGAAATCCTAAAGGGAATTTAGTTATTCAATGGCATACCCAGCTTTCATTTCCAATTGACTGGCTTGTAGACATAGAAAACTAAGAACATACCCTTCTTTAGTTTTTTCCTTCAACTTTTAAGTTCAAGGGTACATGTGCAGGATGTGCAGGTTTGTTACGTAGGTAAACATGTGCCATGGTGGTTGCTGCACAGATCATCTCACCACCTAGGTATTAAGCCTACTACATATTACCTATTCTTCCTGATACCATCCCTCCCTACAAACCATTCCACCCCCACAGGTCCCAGTGTGTGGTGTTCCCCCATGTGTCCATGTGTTCTCATCATACAGTCCCCACTTATAAGTAAGAACATGTGGTGTTTGGTTTTCCATTCCTGCGTTAGTTTGCTGAGGATAGTGGCTTCCAACTCCAACCGTGTCGCTGCAAAGGACATGAACTTGACCTTTTTAATGGCTGCATAGTATTCCATGGTGTATATGTACCACATTTTCTTTATCCAGTCTATCATTGGTGGGCATTTAAGTTGATTCCATGTCTTTACTTTTGTAAATAGTGCTGCAGTGAACATACACATGCATGTATCTTTATAATATAATGATTTATATTCCTTTAGGTGTATACCCAGTAATGGGATTGCTGGGTCAAATAGTATTTCTGCCTCGAGGTCTTCAAGGAATTGCCACACTGTCTTCCAAAATGGTTGAACTAATTTACACTCCAACAGTGTAAAAGCATTCCTTTTTCTCTACAACCTTACCAGTATCTGTTGCTTTCTGATTTTTAATCACAGCCGTCCTGACTGGTGTGAGATAGTATCTCATCGTGGTTTTGATTTGCATTTCTCTAATGATGTGATGAGCTGTTTTTCAGACACTTGTTTGCTGCATGAATGTTTTCTTTTGCCAAGTGTCTGTTCATGTCCTTTGCCCACTTTTTAATTGGGTCATTGGTTTATTTCTTGTAAATCTGTTTAAGTTCTTTGTACACTCTGGATATTAGACTTTTGTCAGACGGCCAGATTACAAAAATTTTCTCCTATTCTGTAGGTTGTCTGTTCACTCTGATAGTTTTTTTTTTTTCTTTTTCTGTGCAGGGGCTCTTTAGTTTAATTAGATCCCATATGCCAATTTTTACTGTTGTTGCAATTGTTTTTGGCATTTTCATCATGAAATCTATGCCTGTACCTATATCCTGAATGGTAATGCCTAGATTTTCTTCTAGGGTTTTTATGGTCTTAGGTTTTACATTTAAGTCTTTAATTCAACCTGAGTTAATTTTTGTATATGGTGTAAGGAAGGGGTCAAATTTCAATTTTCTGCATATGACTAGCCCATTCTCCCAGCACCATTTAATTTAGTAGGGAATCCTTTTTCTCATTGCTTGTTTCTGTCAGATTTGTCAAGGATCAGATGTTGTAGGTGTGTGGTATTATTTCTGAGTTCTCTATTCTCTTCCATTGGTCTATGTGTCTGTTCTTTTTTTTTTTTTCTTTCTTTCTTGTTTTTTTGTGAGATGGAGTCTCACTCTGTTGCCCAGGCTGGAGTGCAGTGGCATGATCTCAGCTCTGCAACCTCTGCTTCCTAGGTTCAAGCAATTCTTCTGGCTCAGCCTCCTGAGTAGCAGAGATTACAGGTGCATGCCACCATGCCTGGCTAATTTTTGTATTTTTAGTAGAGACGGGGTTTCACCATGTTGGTCAGGCTGGTCTCAAGCTCCTGACCTCGTGATCTGCCTGCCTTGGCCTCACAAAGTGCTGAGATTACAGGCATGAGCTACTGTGCCTGGCCCTCTGTGTCTGTTCTTATACCAATGCCATGCTGTTTTGGCTACTGTAGCCTTGTAGTATATTTTGAAGTCAGGTAGCATGATGCCTCCAGCTTTGTTCTTTTTGCTTAGGCTTGTCTTGGCAATTTGGGCTCTTTTTTGGTTGCAAACGAATTTTAAAATAGTTTCTTCTAATTCTGTGAAGAACGTCAATGGTAGTTTCGTGGGAATAGCATTGAATATATAAATTACTTTATTCAGTATGACCATTTTCACAATATTGATTCTTCCCATCCATGAGCATGAAATGTTGTTCCATTTGTGTTATCTCTGATTTCTTTGAGCACTGGTTTGTAGTTCTCCTTGAAGAGGTCCTTCACTTACCTTGTTAGCTGTATTCCTATTTTATTATTTCTGTAGTAATTGTGCATGAGAGTTCATTCATGATTTGGCTCTCTGCTTACCTGTTGTTGGTGTATAGGAATACCAGCAATTTTTGCACATTGATTTTGTATCCTGACTGCTGAAGTTGCATATCTGATTAAGAAGCTTTTGGGCTGAAACTATCGGTTTTCTAGATATAGGATCATGTCATCTGCAAACAAAGATAATTGGACTTCCTCTCTTCCTATTTATTTCTGTCTCTTGCCTGATTGTCCTGGCCAGAACATCCAATACTATGTTGAATAGGAGTGGTGACAGAGCGCATCCTTGTTTTGTGCCCATTCAGTATGATATTGGCTGTGGGTTTGTCATATATGGCTCTTATCATTTTGAGGTATGTTCATTCAATATCTAGTTTATTGAGAGTCTTTAACATGAATGGATGTTGAACTTTATCAAAGGCCTTTTCTGCATCTATTGAGATAATCATGTGGTTTTGTCTTTAGTTTTTTATATGATAAATAACATTTATTAATTTGCATATGTTGATACAACCTTGCATCCCAGAGATGAAGCCAACTTGATCATAGTTGATAAGCTTTTTGATGTGCTGCTGGATTTGTTTTGTCAGTATTTTATTGAGGACTTTTGCATCAATGTTCATCAAGAATATTGGCCTGAAGTTTTCTTTTTTTGTTATATATCTGCCAGGTTTTGGTATCAGGATGATGCCGGCCTCATAGAATGAGTTAGGGAGGAGTCCTTCCTATTCAATTTTTTGGAATAGTTTCAGCAGAAATAGTACTAGCTCTTCTTTGTACCTCTGGTAGAATTCAGCTGTGAATCCTTCTAGTCCTGGGCTTTTTTTGGTCAGTAGGTTACTTACTACTGTCTCAATTTCAGAACTTGTTATTGATCTGTTCAGGGATTCAATTTCTTCCTGGTTCAGTCTTGGGAAGATGTATGTGTCCAGGAATTTACCCATTTCTTCTAGGTTTTCTAATATATGTACATAGAGGTGTTTAAAGTATTCTCTGACGGTTATTTGAATTTCTGTGGAGTCAGTGGTGATATCCTCCTTATCATTCCTAATTGTGTTTATTTGATCCTTCTCTCTTTTATTCTTTTTTAGTCTTGCTAGCAGTCTATTTATTATTTTTTTTCAAAACAACAGCTCCTGGATTTGTTGACATTTTGAAGGATTTTTTGTGTCTCTATCTCCTTCAATTCAACACTGATCTTGGTTATTCTTGTCTTCTGCTAGCTTAGGATTTTGTTTGCTCTTGATTCTCTAGTTCCTTTAGTTGTGATGTTAGATTGTTAATTTGAAATGTTTCCAGCTTTTTGATGTGGGAATTTAGTGCTATAAATTTCTACTTATTATTATTATTTTTTTTTTAAATGGGTCTCACTCTGTCACCCAGGCTGGAGTGCAGTGGCGCAATCTTGCTCACTCCAACCTCCGCCTCCCAGGTTCAAGAGATTGTCCTGCCTCAGGCTCCCAAGAGGCTGGGACTACAGATGCATGCCACACACCCAGCTGCTTTTTGTATTTTTAGTAGAGACAGGGTTTAACTATGTTGGCCAGGCTGGCCTCGAACTCCTGACCTCAAATGATCCCCTCCCTTTGGCCTCCCAAAGTGCTGGGATTACATGCATGAACCACTGTGCCCAGCCTAAATTTCCTTCTTAACACCACTTTAGCTACAGCCCAGAGATTCTGGTATGTTGTCTCTGTATTCTCATTAGTTTCAAAGAACTTCTTGATTTCTACCTTAATTTCATTATTTACCCAAGAGTCATTCAAGAGCAGGTTGTTCAATTGCCATGTAATTATGTGGTTATGTTTGGATTTCTTAATCTTGAGTTCTAATTTGATTGTGGTGTGATCTGACAGACTGTTATGATTTCAGTTCTTTTGCATTTGCTGAGGCATGTTTTACTTCTGGTTGTGATTAATTTTAGAGTCAGTGCTGTATGGCAATGAAAGAATGTATATTCTGTTGTTTTTAGTGGAGAATTTTTAGTGGAGATACTATAGATATGTATCAGGTCTGCTTGATCCAGAGCTGAGTTCAGGTTCTGAATATCTTTGTTAATTTTCTGTCTCAATGATCTGTCTAATATTGTCAGTGAGGTGTTAAAGTTTTCTACTATTATTGTGTGGGAGTCTGTCTCTTTGTAGATCTCTAAGAACTTGCTTTATGAATCTGGGTGCTCCTGCATGGGGTACATATATATTTGGGATAGTTATCTCTTCTTGTTGATTCGAACCCTTTACTGTTATGTAAAAAAATATGGAACGCTTCAGGAACTTGCATGTAATCCTGGTGTGGGGCCATGCTAATGTTGTTTGTATTGTTCCAATTTTAGTATATGTGCTGCCAAAGCAAGCACTCCTTCTTTTCTTTACTGGATAAAAGGGACCCAGAGTTCTTGGTTTGGGGAATTTTACTTAGAGGCAAATGCTCTTTCTCCCACCATTCCAGCATTTTTAAGAAAAAAAGTGACCAGAAAGTAGGGGAGAGAGGCCCGTAATGCCACATGTTCCAAAAGGCTTAGTCTGCAGAAATAGAGCCTTTGGTTGATGAAATGGGGAGAAAAGGTGAACAGAGCACAGAGAAGCAATCCTGATAGGTTGGGAATTAGAGATGCCATGTATAACTTCTTATGGTATCAAAGAATCAGGCTGCAGGAGCTGAAAGATCAAAAGCTAACTGAGAGGAGATACTTTAAATAAAAATTACCAGAAAATGGTCATTGAAATGGCAACTAAACCCAACAATGTTCATTTATTTATTTATTTATTTTTTTTTTTTTTTTTTTTTTTTTTTTTTTTTTGGAGACGGAGTCTCGCTCTGTCGCCCAGGCTGGAGTGCAGTGGCCGGATCTCAGCTCACTGCAAGCTCCGCCTCCCGGGTTTACGCCATTCTCCTGCCTCAGCTGGGACTACAGGCGCCCGCCACCTCGCCCGGCTAGTTTTTTGTATTTTTTTTAGTAGAGACGAGGTTTCACCGTGTTAACCAGGATGGTCTCGATCTTCTGACCTCGTGATCCGCCCGTCTCGGCCTCCCAAAGTGCTGGGATTACAGGCTTGAGCCACCGCGCCCGGCCAACAATGTTCATTTAACTGTAAACTGGATGTTGAAGTTTTCACCACCATTGTAATAGAAAAAGAGCTGGACCAAAAAAACCTCAATTTGGGTATCTTTGTGGCTTTACTTAAAATTGTGTAAAATATATATATATTATAAAACACATATATTATATATTTAATATATATATTTATTATATATTATATATTTAATATATATTTATTATATATTATATATTTAATATATATAATATTTATTATATATTATAAAACATATATATTTGATTCTCTAGTTATTTTAGTTGGGAGAGATATAGATATAGATACACACACACAAAAAAAAAATAACACAGAACAGGGGAAAGAGAACAGTGCTCTAAAAATTCAGAACAAACCTCTGAAAAATATTTACTGCAGAATTCAAAAGAAAAACTTAGAAGACTACTTGGTATCCTTAATAAAGAACCAAGAGATTGGCCTCTATGAAAAGAAAACAGGATGAAATGAAGAGGATTCCAGGCAGGTTAAACAAGGCAGTGGACAATGGGTAAAATGAAAAGGGAGAGAGAATTTTTTTTAAAGGATGATTACATAGAAACTAAAAGCAAAGTAGAATAATTAATTGATACTGAAGACAGTGGGTTGAAGCACTATTTAACAGTTCTATAAGCCTTCACAGGGAGACAGGAAAAGAAAAGTATGACAGAGAAGAAGAAAGAATTGAAAAAGAAAGACTAGGGAGCTAACATATAGCTCATCAGCATTCCCAGAGGAGAGTCCAGAGAAATAAAACAGAAACAATAACCAAATACACATCCCAAGAAAACTTTCCTAACCTCAGGAAAATGGGTGACATGGCTCCAGGAAAAAAATACATCAGTAAAAGACCTAAACCTTAACATATCTGGCACTTTTTAAACTACTAAGTAAACAGAAAAAAAAAAAAAAGAAATCCTGCAAGATTCCAGGAAGAAATAAAACTTCTTACTTAAAAAAAAAATAAAAATATGCTGGCTTCAAATAAAATATAGATTCTAAGGAAATGTTGCAGCCCATAAGACATTATATACTACAATGTGTGTGCATCAATATATATAATGTGTGTATATACACGCACACACACATAGTTAAAACTGTAAGAAGAAACTAATAGAAATACAGTACTAAAGTCTAACAAAAGTCTCTTGAAGAGAAAAAGTAGCTGGAAAATTAAAAGGACCATAAAGCATATGAGTAAATTCAATTAATGAAGTTCATCTAACAGTTACATTTAAAAGTTTGGATTCTTCAAACAAAGAAACTACTTTTGTAAAAAGTTGATCAAAAATTATTCATATATTAGACAGAGGCAGATGAAAGCTATAAAACATAGAAATTATATAAACCATAAGTATGTATAAGTATGTGAAAGACATATACATAACCCAGGGAATTAATATCAGAAGATAACCTTTAAAAATAAAAACGCAAAGGCAAACCTTAAAATAAAACATTTCTAAATGGCACAGGCTAAAGAACAAATCCAAATTGCAATTGCAAACAATTTTAAAGTTAAGAACAATTGAAAAATCTATATAAAAATCTAATGATGTGTGGTAAAGGATGGACTCAAAAGGAAGAAAAGCCCATGGCATTCAGGGTTCTCATCATTTTAAAAATTGAATAAAATAAAATAACAAAATATTCAACTCAATAAACTGGAGAAGTTCAATAAAGGTCAACAAAATAACCTGAAGAAAAGTCACAGGAACGAATCAATAAAAATCAAAACAGAATGACATATTCATTTAATAACCTAGAAAAAGATCAGAACTCCAAGGAAGGTTGGGAAAAATGAGTTAATAAAAATAAAAGCAGAAAAGGGGCAATTAAATAAGTAGAACTCTGCAAGAGTAAGACAAGAAAATTTCGACAAAGTAGATGTGACCAAATATAGAAACAAGATTAAAAATATGCAAAAGAATAGCATGTACAATACTATTCTGATTAATATGATAGACTAATGCAGTGGCAATAATGTAAGAAAATATGAAGTGATGAAACTGATCCAAAAAGAAATCAAAAACAGAACATAGTAAAACAAATATACAGCAGAAACAAAAGAAAAAGGCTTTTAGAAAAATCGACCTAAACCAAAAAAGCAAAACAAAAATGGTATAAGAAGTAAGTTATTTCAGAATTACACTATATTCCACAACGTAGATAAACAACGGAAGCCTACTGAATTCATTATATTAGGTTGTTGCAAAAGTATTTGTGGTTTTTGCCATTAAAAGTAATGTAATAGCTAATAGCTATTACAAACTTAACACCATACCTGACAACGATTATTTTTTAAAAGATACACCTATCTCACTTTTTAAAAATGCAAACATAACTAATTAAATATATAAATAAAACTAAGGAATATATTAAAAGAAAAAATTCACAACAAAATAAGAGTTGTAAATACTTTAAACAATGACACAAAAACAGAAGTATTATTTTCCATGGTAATTCTTTTTCTCAAAAGATCAAAAGAGAAAGATACAATAGGAGTTATGTCATTCTAGATTTTAAAGTGTATTAGAAACCTATAACAAGGAAAATATTATAACACTATCTCTAGACAAGAAAGACAAATGATTAAAAGAGGTTTGACACCCAAATATGTCTAGTATAAGATTTTAGTATAAGTAAATGTGACATTTCAACTCACTGGAGAAGCTATAGACTAATCAAGAAAAGCTATTAAGAAAATTGACTTGTACATGCCAGCAAGTTCTCAGGTCACAAGAAGAAAGGCAAAGCTCCAGAGGTTAGCCTTTAAATTCAGCCAGACAAACCATCTGAAAGTGAAATGGCCCATGGAACATGCCAATGGGACTGTGAAAGTACATCAACTCTGTCTGCATTTACTAGTCAGCCCTTTTCTTTCTTCTCCAACCTTTATTTATCACTGTCCCTAAATCACGCTAGATTAGCAAAGAAAATATTAGGTTGGTGCAAAAGTAATTGCGGTTTTTGCTATGAAAAGTAATGGCAAATAATAACAATGTTCCCACAGATTATGCCCCTCAAAATTAACCAAAATAGTAAAGCACGAAGGGTGAAAGCCTATAGTTTGCGACCAGCCTGGTCAACATGGTGAAACTCCGTCTCTACTAAAACTACAAAAATTAGCTGGGCATGGTGGTGAACACCTGTAATCCAAGCTACTCAGGAGGCTGAGGCAGGAGAATCACTTGAACCCAGGAGGCTGAGGTTGCAGTGAGCCGAGATAGTACTCCAGCCTGGGCGACAAGAGCAAAACTCCATCAAAAAAAACAAAAAAACAAAAAAAAAAAACAAAAAAAGTCGTTTTGCTCACAGGCCATTACTTATTTCCATGACAATTTAAAAATAGAGATGTTTCTATTCTATTTATATAGAAGAGCAGGAGTATATAGTCTCATAAAATGCCATTGAGAAAAGAGAAAATACAAATTCTGTCTCAACATATGGGAAATATTTTCATACCCTAAAGCCTAGTAATTTTCAAATTCTATCATGCTTGACTTTTCAGCTAACCTTCTCTTTTTCAATGTGTTCTACAGTATAACCTTTTGCAAAACTGCATTTAAATTAATTTTATTTTGAAAAATTTCCAACATCCCTTGTTGAATTCTGAGGTACCAAATAGCCAGGATTGGAGGTTTCTAAACTAGTCTGACCCACCACCTTCTGGGTCTGTTTCTTATGTTGCTGTAGACATTTAAGGATTGTCCAACTTTAAAAACCAATAATAACAAATCTTTGGTAATTGGTGGCAAAACTAATGCTATTATAAGATTATCAGTCCATCAGTAAAAAGAAGAGCCAGAAACCCCACAAAGACTTGTGTTTCTAAATGTTGCTACATAAGGCAAAATTTGATCAAAGTGCACTTTAGGATGCTCTCCAAAGAATGTTACACCCTAACACAGCATGGTTTATAATTACGGTATTATGGGAACAGCCAAAGAAAATTGAATCTGTAGTTTTCACAACCAGTTTTCTTCTGGGTTCCAGGATAATTCAGATGGCAAAACAAATGCCCCAAGACTGAGCTGAGGGATTCAAATTTGAAAACCCTCCCTGGCTCCCAATCTTTTTTCTGGATAACGAACCTGCCCCCGCCCCACCACCACCACCATTTTCCTCAGATATCCTACTCTGCCTCTCAGTGATTTAGTGAGAAACTCTTCTCCGAAAAATATAAATTGGCAGATAACGACCAGGTAGAATAGGTATTTATGTTGCCTCTATGTTTGCCTTCATATATATTATAAACATACTGAGCTCTAAAAGTACATGGCTTTCTGCCTAGATACTCACTGTTTAGTTTATTCTGAGTGCTTGGTGGGAAACTCTTAATATTACTTAAATATTGTTATGGGTGAATCTGTCAAGAAAAGTCACTAATACTCAAATCAATAAATGTCATTTATGGGCATAGCATCTGCCTCTGAAAGACAGTCTGGGGACAGGGAGAAACGTGAGGGAGGATGGGGAGGGGAGGAGCTGCAACAGGAAGCTAAATTTAAATTCAGATTACAATGAATTCTGTTTCCTACAACTTCCACTCTCAAAAGCAGCCACATTTATAGAAAAAGAGAAGTATAATGGTCCCTGTTCACAATGAGTCTAACCATAAACAACTGGACAAACTAAAACTATGGAAACCAGTGGATCCTGAAACTTTGACATTAAAAACTCAATTTAGAAAAAAAAAATATATTGAAATAGGTAATCTCATTAGTAGACTAGATAGAGAGATGGACACTTAGGCTTTTTCCCTTCTTCCAGGAATTTGGAAACTAAATCGTTTTCAATCAGTTTGCTTCTCTGATAAGAAAGTCCACTCCCTCAGGGTTATAATATTTCTTAAGAGAGAACACTGAAAGCACAACTGTTGAAAGAAAAGGAAAGGAAAAAAGACTCATTTTTTGTCTCTTCATGGGATCTACAGATGAAAACATCAGGAATGGGGGCCACAGGGATATGCTGAAATGGCACAACAACAGTGCCATATTAGCAGCAGGTGATACATTTTAGTTCCTTAGAGCAATGCTAATTTGCTTATATATCATGTAATCATTTGGACTACTGGCCAAATTATTGAGAATAAGACCTAGACACTGTGTAAGGCATGTGGACTAGTTAATGTCACAATAAAAAGATTTTAATACAGAAATCTTTGGCGTTTTATTTAAATTCATAATCTAATATATAAGTAACATCATTTGAGTGCACTTGTTCTCCTTGACTTCAGTTTGGAGTTTTGATGGAAATGAATTGATTTGTGAATGTGAATGTCTTTTTTCCTCTTTGAGAAGTAGGAAAGAATAGCACCTTACCACTAGAGCTTCCCATGGCTGCCGTACTGAAGTGGCATCCTGGAGACCCCTTTCCTTCTTCAAATTCTTTTCTTTTTTTTTTTAAATGCAAAGTCCCCAGTCTTGGCCCTCTCTTTGACCTTACCGTTATGAAATCAATGAAAACAATAATCCCATTTTACCAGCATTTAAAAAATCACATACAGTGAGCACTTCATTTTGAGAAGAACGATAAAAATCAAGAATGTTTGCTTTATGATGACCATGATAGTAGAGGGTTTGGGAACAAAAATGTATGAGTAATAGCTGATAGAACTAACAGTGTCTCACTTGGAGAAGGGAAGGTTTAAAAAATTAATGAGGGGGAGAGGAACTGAAGTTTTTCTTCAAAGTTCCAGTGGGCATGTAGCAAAGACTGGTTAAATGCTCAAAAAGGCCATACCTTCCTTCCAGGAACACAGGTAAACTATTTTCCAGCCACCCTAGCAGAAAAGTGGGGATGTGTGATTGACTTCTGGCCAACAGAGTAGGGTTCTAACAGACCCAGACATTATAACCTCCCAAGTGCGTCTGCACATGCTCCTGAGAAACGGATTAGTAGTAGCCAGCAAATCCAACCTTTGCTCTTGCTCTACTTCTGACACACTTCTTCCTGAATCTTCCTTTATGGAATCTTTCTGTAGTGTCTCCTTTCTCTTACTCTTTGAGCCTTTGCTCACCTCTTTCAATGTCTTTTTACACCTTTTGTACAAGTATGTTCCCTCCCTAGCCAAACAAGAAATTCTGCAAGTGGGGGATAATCATTCTATGTGCTCTCCTGTGTTCCCACCAGCATACCTCGTAACATTCCCCATACACAGGAAATATGAAGTTTCACACGTAGGCAATTTCTATTAGCTAAGCAGAGTCCAAATTGTTGTTGTTTTTTTGTTTGTTTTTGTTTGTTTGTTTGTTTGTTTTTGAGAGTTTTGCTCTTGTTGCCCAGGCTGGTGTGCAATGGCGCGATCTCAGCTGACCACAACCTCCACCTCCCAGGTTCAAGCAATTCTCCTGCCTCAGCCTCCCCAGAGCTGGGATTACAGGCACGTGCTGCCACACCTGGCTAATTTTGTATTTTTAGTAGAAACGGGGTTTCTCCGTGTTGGTCAGGCTGGTCTCGAACTCCCAACCTCAGGTAATCTGCCCGCCTCAGCCTCCCAAAGTGCTGGGATTACAGGTATGAGCCACTGCAACTGGCCTAAAATACGCATGTATTTCTATAAGTGATTACTGATACATTTCTCATCTCCAGGTATCTGTATCTTGTGTTCCACAGCCGAAACACCACTTAGAAAGTGAGGCTACATGTGCTGAGTTAGTTTCAGATTCACAGAAACATCTGTTTGTCTTCTGGAGTGGATAGAAACATTGTATAGACCTAATACCAGTGGATCAAGGGCAAAAATAAAAATTTCACGACTTAAGTTTAAATTTCTAGGTAAACACTGATATTATCCTTTAAAATAATCTCTAATGTTTAATCCAACCCAGGTCTTAATGTTTAAACAACATAAATTGGTCAGGTTCCTCATATAAAAAGGAAAATGGAATATAGGATTGCTAGCCAGATGGTCAAATAGGAACAGCTCCGGTCTGCAGCTCCCAGCGAGATCAACACAGAAGGCAGGTGATTTCTGCATTTCCAACTGAGGTACCTGGTTCAGCTCATTGGGACTGGTTGGACAGTGGGTGCAGCCCACATAGGGTGAGCTGAAGCAGAGCGGGGCATCGCCTCACCCAGGAAGTGCAAGGGATTGGGGAATTTTCTCTCCTACCCAAGGGAAGCAGTGAGGGACTGAGCCTGAGGAACCATGCACACTCCGGCCCAGATACTGCGCTTTTCCCACGGTCTTTGCAACCTGCAGTCCAGGAGATTCCCTCCTGTGCCTACCCCACCAGGGCTCTGGGTTTCAAGCACAAAACTAGGCGGCCATTTGAGCAGACATGAAACTAGCTGCAGGAGTTTGTTTGTTTGTTTTTTCCATACCCCAGTGGTGCCTGGAACACAAGTGAGACAGAACCATTAACTCCCCTGGAAAGGGGGCTAAAGCGAGGGAGCCAAGTAATCTTGCTCAGCAGGTTGCACCCCCACAGAGCACAGCAAACTAAAATCCATTGGCTTGAAATTCTCACTGCCAGCACAGAAGCAGTCTGAGATTGACCTGGGACACTGGAGCTTGATGGGAGGAGGGGCATCCACCATTGTTGAGGCTTGAGTAGGCGGTTTTCCCCCTCGTAGTGTAAACAAAGCCACTGGGAAGTTCGAACTTGGTGGAGCCCACTGAAACTCAGCAAGGCCACTGTGGCCAGATAGCCAGATTTCTCCTCTCTGGGAAGAGCATCTCTGAAAAAAAGGCAGCAACCCCAGTCAGGCACTTATAGATAAAACCCCCATCTCCATGGGACACAGCACCTGGGGGAAGGGGTGGCTGTGGGTGCAGCTTCAGCAGACTTAAACGTCCCTGCTTGACAGCTGTGAAAAGAGCAGTGGACCTCCCAGTACAGCGTTCAAGCTCTGCTAAGGGTCAGACTGCCTCTTCAAGAGGGTCCCTGACCCCCGCGAATCCTGACTGGGAGACACCTCCCAGCAAGGGCTGACAGACACCTCATACAGGAGAGTTCTGACTGGCATCTGGCAGGTGCCCCTCTGGGAAGAAGCTTCCAGAGGAAAGAACAGGTGGCAATCTTTGCTGTTCTGCAGCCTCCTCTGGTGATACCCAGGCAAACAGGGTCTGAATGGACCTCCAGCAAACTCCAGCAGAACTGGGGCAGAGAGGCCTGACTGTTAGAAGGAAAAGTAACAGAAAGGAAGAACACTCAGAGACCCCATCAGAAAGCCACCAATATCAAAGATCTAAGGTATATAAACCCACAAAGATTGGGAAAAACCAGCGCAAAAAGGCTGAAAATTCCAAAAAACAGAACACCTCTTCTCCTCCAAAGGATCACAGCTCTTCACCAGCAAGGGAACAAAACTGGATGGAGAATGACTTTAATGAATTGACAGAAGTAGCCTTCAGAAGGTGGGTAATAACAAACTCCTACAAGCTAAAGGAGCATGTTCTAACCCAATACAAGGAAGCTAAGAACTGTGAAAAAAGATTAGACAAATTGCTAACTAGAATAACCCGTTTTTAGAGAAGAACATAAATGACCTGATGGACTAGAAAAACACAGCACAAAAACTTCGTGAAACATATGCAAATATCAATAGCTGAATTGATAAGCAGAAGAAAGGATAGCAGATATTGAAGAGCAACTCAATGAAATCAAGCAAAAGACAAGATTAGAGAAAAAAGAATAAAAAGAAACAAACAAAGCCTCCAAGAAATATGGGACTATGTGAAAAGACCAAATCTATGTTTGATTGGTGTACCTGAAAGTGATAGGGAGAATGGAATCAAGTTGGAAAACACTCTTCAGGATATTATCTAGGAGAATTTCCCAACCTAGTAAGGCAGGCCAACATTCAAATTCAGGAAATACAGAGAACACCACAAAGATACTTCTCAAGAAGAGCAACCCTAAGACACATAATTGTCAGTTTCACCAAGGTTGAAATGAAGGAAAAAATGTTAGCTGCAGTCAGAGAGAAAGATTGGGTTACCCACAAAGGAAAGTCCATCAGACTACCATTGGATCTCTATGCAGAAAGTCTACAAGCCAGAAGAAAGTGGGGGCTAATATTCAACATTCTTAAAGAAAAGAATTTCAAATGAGAATTTCATATCCAGCCAAACTAACCTTCATAAGTGAAGTAGAATAAAATCCTTTACAGACAAGCAAATATTGAGAGATTTTGTCATCACCAGGTCTGCCTTAAAATAGCTCCTGAAGGAAGCACTAAACATGGAAAGGAACAACCAGTACCAGCCACTGCAAAAACATACCAAAGTATAAAGACTATTGACACTATGAAGAAACTGCATCAACTAATGGGCAAAATAACCAGCTAGCATCATAATGACAGGGTCAAATTCACACATAACGATATTAACTTTAAATGTAAATGGCCTAAATGCCCCAATTAAAAGACACAGACTGGCAAATTGGATAAAGAGTCAAGACCCATCAGTGTGCTGTATGCAGGAGACCCATCTCACAAACGAAGACACACATAGGCTCAAAATAAAGGGATAGTGGAATATTTACCAAGCAAATGGAAAGCAAAACAAAAGCAGGAGTTGCAATCCTAATCTCTGATAAGACAGACTTTAAACCAACAAAGATCAAAAGAGACAAAGAAAGGCATCACATAATGGTAAAGGGATCAATGCAACAAGAAGAGCTAACTATCCTAAATATAGATGCACCCAATACAGGAGCATCCAGATTCACAAAGCAAGTTCTTAGAGACCTACAAAGAGACTTAGACTCCCACACAATAATAGTGGAATACTTTAACACTCCACTGTCAATATTAGACAGATCAACGAGACAGAAAATTAACAAGGATATTCTGGACTTGAACTCAGCTTTGGAACAAGCAGAACTAATAGACATCTACAGAACTTTCTAGCCCAAATCAACAGAACATACATTCTTCTCAGTGCCTCATTGCACTTATTCTAAAATTGACCACATTATTGGAAGTAAAACACTCCTCAGCAAATGCAAACAAATGGAAATCATAACAAACAGTCTCTCAGACCACAGTGCAATCAAATTAGAACTCAGGATTAAGAAACTCACACAAAATTGCACAACTGCACAGAAACTGAACAACCTGCTCCTGACTTACTACTGGGTAAATAATGAAATGAAGGCAGAAATAAAGATGTTCTTTGAAACCAATGAGAACAAAGACACAACATATCAGAATCTCTGGGACTCATTTAAAGCAGTGTGTATAGGGAAATTTATAGCACTAGATGCCCACAAGAGAAAGCAGGAAAGATCTAAAATCAACACCTTAACATCACAATTAAAAGAACTAGAGAAACAAGAGCAAACAAATTCAAAAGCTAGCAGAAGACAAGAAATAACAAAGATTAGAGCTGAACTGAAGGAGATAGAAACATGGAAAATCCTTCAAAAAAATCAATGAATCCAGGACCTGGTTTTTTGAAAAGATTAAAAAAATAGACTGCTAGACAGACTAATAAAGAAGAAAAGAGAGAATAATCAAATAGATGCAATAAAAAAATGATATGGGGGATATCACAGCTGATCCATAGAAACACAAACTACCATCAGAAAAGACAATAAACACCTCTACATAAGTAAACTAGAAAATCTAGAAGAAATGGATAAATTCCTGGACACATACACCCTCCCAAGTCTACCCCAGGAAGAAGTTGAATCCTTGAATAGACCAATAATAGGTTCTGAAATTGAGGAAGTAATAAATAGCCTACCACCCAAAAAAAGCCCAGGACTAGATGGATTCATAGTTGAATTCTACCAGAGGTACAAAGAAGAGCTGGTACTATTTCTGCTAAAACTATTGAAAAGGAGGGACTCCTCCCTAACTCATTCTATGAGACCAGCATCATCCTGATACCAAAACCTGGCAGAGATATAACAAAAAAGAAAACTTCAGGCTGATATCCCTGATGAACATCAATGCAAAAGTCCTCAATAAAATTCTTCAAACTGAATCCAGCAGCACATCAAAAAGCTTATCCACCATGATCAAGTCGGCTTCATCCCTGGGATGCAAGTCTGGTTCAACATACACAAATCAATAAATGTAATCCATCACATAAACAGAAGCAATGACAAAAACCACATAATTATTTCAATAGATGCAGAAAAGGACTTCGACAAAATTCAACACACCTTCATGCTAAAAACTCTCAATAAACTAGGTATTGATGGAATGTATCGCAAAATATTAAGAGCTATTTATGACAAACCCACAGCCAATATCATACTGAGTGGGCAAAAACTGGAAGCATTCCCTTTGAAAACTGGCACAAGACAAGGATGCCCTCTCTTACCACTCCTATTCAACACAGTATTGGAAGTTCTGGCCAGGGCAATCAGGCAAGAGAAAGAAATAAAGGGTATTCAAATAGGAAAAAAGGAGGCCAAACTGTCTCTGTTTGCAGATTACATGATCATATATTGAGAAAGCCCCACTATCTCAACCCAAAATCTCCTTAAGCTGATAAGCAACTTCAGCAAAGTCTCAGGATACAAAATCAATTGGCAAAAATCACAAGGATTCCTGTACAACAGTAACACATAGATCATGCATGAACTCCCATTCACAATTGCTACTAAGAGAATAAAACACCTAGGAATACAACTTACAAGGGATGTGAAGGACCTCTTCAAGGAGAATTACAAACCACTGCTCAATGAAATAAAAGAGGACACAAACAAATGGGAAAACTTTCTATGCTCATGGATAGGAAGAATCAATATCATGAAAATGGCCATATTGCCCAAAGTAATTTATAGAAATGCTATCCCCATCAAACTACCATTGATTTTCTTCACAGAATTAGAAGAAACTGCTTTAAACTTTATATGGGACCAAAAAAGAACCTTCATAGCCAAGACAATCGTAAGTGAAAAGAACAAAGCTAGAGGCATCACACTACTTGACTTCAAACTATACTACAAGGCTACAGTAATCAAAACAGCATGGTACTGGTACTAAAACAGATATACGGACCAAGGGAACAGACCAGAGGCCTCAGACATAATGCCACACATCTATAGCCATCTGACCTTTGACAAATCTGACACAAAAAAGCAATGGGGAAAGGATTCCCTATTTAATAAGTGATGTTGGGAAATTATACCAAATTTATACCAAAATTAACTCAAGGTGGATTAAAGACTTAAACATAAAACCTAAAACCATAAAAATCCTAGAAGAAAACCTAGGCAATACCATTCAAGGCACAGGCATGGGCAAAGACTTCATGTCTGAAACACCAAAAGCAATGGCAATAAAAGCCAAAGTTGACAAATGGGATCTAATTAAACTAAAGAGTTTCTGCACAGCAAAATAAACTATCATCAGAGTGAACAGCAACCTACAAAATGGGAGAAAATATTTGCAGTCTATCCATCTGACAAAGGGCTAATATCCAGACTCTACAAGAAACTTAAACAAGTTTGTAAGAAAAAAACAACCCCATCAAAAAGTGGGCAAAGGATATGAACAGACACTTCTTGAAAGGAGACATTTATGCCCCCAACAAACATAAGAAAAAATGTTCGTCATCACTGGTCATTAGAGAAATGCAAATCAAAACCACAGTGAGATACCATCTCATGCCAGTTGGAATGGTGATCATTAAAAAGTCAGGAAATGACAGAGGCTAGAGAAGATGTGGAGAAATAGGAACACTTTTATATTGTGGGTGGGAGTGTAAATGAGTTCAACCATTGTGGAAGACAGTGTGTCAGTTCCTCAAGGATCTAGAACTAGAAATACCACTTGACCCAGCAATCCCATTACCGGGTATATACCCAAAGGATTATAAATCATTCTACTATAAAGACACATCCACATGTATGTTTATTGCAGCTCTATTCACAATAGCAAAGATTTGGAATCAACCCGAATGTCCATCAATGATAGACTGGATTAAGGAAATGTGGCACATATACACCATGGAATACTATGCAGCCATAAAAAAGGATGAGTTCTTGTTTTTTGCAGGGACATGGATGAAGCTAGAAACCATCATTCTCAGCAAACTAACATGAGAGCAGAAAACCAAACACTGCATGTTCTCACTCATAAGTGGGAGTTGAACAATGAGAACACATGGACACAGGGAGGGGAACATCACACACTGGGGCCTGTTGGGGGTTGGGAGCTAGGGAAGGGATAGCATTAGGAGAAATACCTAATGTAGGTGATGGGTTGATGGGTGGCACAAACCACCATGGCACATGTATACCTATGTAACAAAACTATATGTTCTGCACGTGTACCCCAGAACTTAAAGTATAATAAATAAGCAAACAGATAAATAAATAAAATCAACAAAATAATAAAAGGAAAAATTTTTCCCTCAGCTAGTTCACATAATAAATACATAAACCTCAGAGATATCTAAATATTCACATATTTTCAAATGAATACCTTTCTTCTAGCCTCCTCAAACAGTCTAAAAACAAAAAAAAATCACCGATTTTTTATCCCTCTCACTTCTTTCAAAACCTTTCATCTTATTTATACAGATGTTGTTAACTCAGGCTTTTCACAAAATACGGATATATCATGGATTTCTTAATTAGCAAAAGAAAATGTATATTACCAAGTATATGGGAATAGGCCCTAAATCTTGGCTAGTAATTCCATGACTCTTCTCAAGCTAACTCACTCCCCCGTAGTCACAACTACCATGTTTCAGGCAATCTCACCTCCACCAGCAACAGGCCCCCACTACACCACTGCCTGAGCATGCAAAGGAATACCACTGCCCCATTACCACTAGTGCCCCCACCACAGCAAAGATGCGTGCAACTCATTGTGCTGCTGTGGCTGTTGACATGCACAAGCAAGCATGGATCCTGCTGCCATCACTCCAGTGAAGTGCTTTGGCCAGTACACCCCATTGAAATGTTATGACCAGCAGATCAGGAACTTCTTTACCCCTCAACCACAGCAGGTTGCTAACCTTGAGGAACCAGAAAACAAGGCCAGAGGCCTGGTACTATCCCCCAGAGTTAGAGCATGCAGCCAAAAGTGCTAAGCTGAGCCTTGGCCCCCTAAAATCTTCCAAAAATGAAGCAAGTGGACTGAACCCACCAGTCCAAACACTGCATGTTCTCACTCATAAGTGGGAGTTGAACAATGAGAACACATGGACACAGGGAGGGGAACATCCCACCATCAATTGGACTATACCACAATTGAACCCCCAAGGTCATCAAAGATCAAACCAAAAAGTTCCATCTAAAGGACAGCAACTTCAAAGACAGAAGAAAAATCACCTCACACAGATGAGAAAGAACCATCACAAGAACTCTGACAACTCAAAAACCCAGAATGTCTTCTTACCTCCAAATGATTGCACTAGTTCCCCAGCAATGGTTCTTAACCAGGCTGAGATGGCTGAAATGACAGATATAGAATTCAGAATACGAATAGGAACAAAGATCACAGAGATTCAGGAGAAAGCTGAAAACCAATCCAAGAAATTTAAGAATAAAATAAAACAATATAGGGGCTGAAAGATGAAATGGCCATTTTAAGAAAGAAATAAACTAATGTGATAGAGAAAAAAAAAACTCCTTTCAGGAATTTCATAATATATGACCACATGTATTAACAGCAGAATAGACCAAGCTGGGGAAAGAATCTGAGTTCAAATACCAGTTCTCTGAATTAATTCAGTCAGACAAAAAGGAAGAAAAAAAGACTAAAAAAAAAGAACACCACCTTCAAGAAATATGGGATTATATAAAGAGATCAAATCTACAACTCATTGATATCCCTGAATGACAGGGAGTGAAAGCAGACAACTTGGAAAACACATTTGAGAATATTGCTCATGGAAATTTCCCCACCCTCACTAGAGAGGCTAACATTCAAATTCAAAAAATACAGAGAACCCCCGTGAGAAACTATTCAACACAATAATCCCCTAGACACACAGTCATCACATTCTCCAAGGCTGAAATGGAGGAAAAAATGTTGAAGGTAGCCAGAGAGAAAGGGCAAGTCACCTTTCAAGGAAATTCCATCAGGTTAACAGCAGGCCTTTCAGCAGAAACCCTATAAGCCAGATGAGGCCAGAAGCCTATATTCAGCATTCTAAAAAAAAAGAAATTCCAACCAAGAATTTCATATCTGGTCAAATTAAGTTTCATAGACAAAGGAGAAGTATCATCTTTTGCAGAGAAGCAAATGCTAAGGGAATTCATTACCACCAGACCTGTGTTACAAGAAGTCCATAAGGAAGTACCAAATATGGAAAGAAAAGAACATTACCCACCACCACGAAAACACACTTAAGTACATAGATCACTGATACTATAAAGCAACTCCACAATCAAGTCTGTATAATAACCAGCTAACAACATGGTGATAGAATCAACTCCACACGTATCGATGTTAACTTTGAGTTTAAATGGGCTAAATGTCCCAATTAAAAGACACAGAGTGGCAAATTGAATAAAGAAACAAGACCTAACTGTATGCTGTCTTCAAGAGACCCATCTCACATTCAGTGACACTCATAGGCTCAAAGTAAAGGAATAAAGAAAATTCTACCAAGCAAGGCATGGGTTTGTATTATAATTTCAGACAAAATTGACTGTAAACTGACAATGATCAAAAAGACAAATAAGGGCATTACGTAATGGTAAAGCATTCAATTCAACATGAAGACGTAACTATCCTAAATATATATGCATCCAACAGAGGAGCACCCAGATTCATAAAACAAGTTCTTAGAGACCTACAAAGAGATTTAGATAACCACATAATAATAGTGGGAGACTTCAACACCCCATTCACAGTATCAGACAGATCACTGAGGCAGAAAACTAACAAACATATATTCGAGACCTGAACATGACACTTGACCTAATTGGCCTAACAGACATCTACAGAACTCTCCAACCAAAAACAACAGAATATACATTATTCTCACCTGCACATGGCACATACTCTAGAATCTACCACACAATGTGCCATAAAACAATTCTCAGCAAATTCAAAAAAATGGCAAGCATACCAACCACACTATCAGACTACAGCTTAATAAAAATAGAAATCAGTTGTATTAGTTTATTCTCACACAGCTATGAAGAACTATCTAAGACTGGGTAATTTATAAAGGAAGAAAGTTTCATTGACTCACAGTTCTGCACTCCTAGGAGACCTCAAGAAACTTACAATCATGGCAGAAAGCAAAGGAAGGTAGTCACCTTCTTCACAAGGTGGCAGGATGGAGTGAGTGCAAGCAGGAGAAATGCCTGATGCTTATAAAACCATCAGATCTCATGAGAACTCACTATCACAAGAACTACATGGGGTAAACCACCTCCATGATCCAATTACCTTCACCTGGTCCTGCCCTCGACCTGTGGAGATTATGAGGATTACAACTCAAGGTGAGATTTGGGTGGGAACACAGAGCCAAACCATATCATCGGTACTAAGGAAATCACTCAAAACCATACAATTACACGGAAAATAAGCAACCTGATCCTGAATGACTTTTGGGTAAACATTGAAATTAAGGCAGAAATCAAGAAATTATTTGAAACTAATGAGAACAAAGATACAATATACCAGAATCTCTCTCTTGTCAATGTTAAAGCAGTGTTAAGAGGAAAGTTTACAGATCTAAATGCTCACATCAAAAAGTTAGGAAGGTTTTAATTTAACAACATAACATCACACCTAGAGGAAACAGAGAAAGAGCAAACCAACTCAAAAGCTAGCAGAGGAAAGGAAATAACCAAAATCAGAACAGAATTGGGTGAAATTGAAATGCAAAAAAAAAAATATGAAAGATCAATGAATCCAGGAGTTGGTTTTTTGAAAGAATAAATAAAATTGATATACCACTAGCTAGACTAACAAAAAAAAAGAGAGATGATCCAAATAAACAACATCAGAAATGGTAAAGTGGACATTACCATCGACCCAACAGAAACACAAAAAACCCTCAGAGACTATAACAAACACCTTTATGCACACAAACCAGAAAATCTAGAATTTTTCAGGGTAAATTCCTGGAAACACACAACCTCCCAAGATTGAACTAGGAAGAAATTCAAATCCTGAACAGACCAATGACAAGTTCTGAAGCTGAATCATTAATAAAACTCCTACCAACCAGAAAAAGCCCAGGACCAGAAAGATTCACAGGCACATTCTACCAGACATATAAAGAGCCGGCTTGTACAATTCTATCTGAAACTACTCAAAAAAACTGAAGAGGAGGGACTACTCCCTAACTCATTCTACAAGGCCAGCATCATTCTGATACCAAAGCCTGGAAGAAACAGAAGAAGGAAAGAAAACATCAGGCCAATATTCTTGATGAACATAGGTGCAAAAATCCTCAACAAAATACTAGCAAATTATGTCCTGGATCCATCAGGACATTAAAAAGTTAATTCAGCATAATTAAGTAGACTTTATCCCTGGGATACAAAGTTAGTTCAAAATACATAAATCAACAAATGTGATTCATCACATAAACAGAACTAAAAACAGAAACTACATAATCACCTTGATAGATGAGGAAAAAGCTTTCAATAAAATTAAGCATCACTTCATTTTAAAAATCCTCAACAAACTATGCATTAAAAGAACAAACTTCAAAATAATAAGAACCATCTATAACAAACCCACAGCCAACATCATACTGAATGGGTAAAAGCTAGAAGTATTCCCCTTGAGAGCCAGCACAAGACAAGGATGCCAAATATCACTATTCTATTCAACACAGTACTGGAACTCCTAGCCAGAGCAATAGGCAAGAGAAAAAAATAAAAGGCATCCAAATAAGAAGAGAGGAAGTCAAACTATTTGTATGCAGACAGTATGATTTTTTTTTTTTTTTTTTTTTTTTTTTTTGAGATGGAGTCTTGCTGTGTCACCCAGGCTGGAGTACAGCGGCACGATCTCGGCTCACTGTAATCTCCACCTCCTGAGTTCAAGTGATTCTCCTGTCTCAGCCTCCCGAGTAGCTGGGATTACAGGCACATGCTGCCAAGTCCAGCTAATTTTTTGTATTTTAGTAGAGACAGTGTTTCACCACGTTGCCCAGGCTGGTCTTGAACTCCTGAGCTCAGGCAATCCACCCGCCTCAGCATCCCAAAGTTCTGGGATTATAGGCGTGAGCCACTGCGCCCAGCCGACAGTATGATTTTATTCCTAGAAAACCCCATAGTCTCTGCCAAAAACCTTCTAGATCTGATAACTTCGGCAAAGTTTCAGTATACAAAATCAATATTCAAAAATCAGTAGCATTTCTATGCACTAATTACATCCAAGCTGAGAACCAAATCAAGAACACAATCCTACAACAGCCAAAAATAAATAAAATACTTAGGAATACAGCTAGCCAGAGAGGTGAAAAATCTCTACAATGAGAATTACAAAACAATGCTCAAAGAAATCAGAGATAACACAAACCAATAAAAAAAAAATTCCACAATCATGCATAGGAAGAATCAACATTGTTAAAATGGTCATACTTCCCAAAGCAATTTACAGATTCAATGCCATTCCTGTCAAACTACCAATGACATTTTTCAAAAAATTTGAAAAACCCACTTAAAAATTCATATGGAACCAAAAAAGAGCCTGAATAGCTAAGGCAATTCTTAGCAAATGAATAAAGCTAGAGGCATCATATTATCTGACTTTAAATTATACAAGTCAACAGTAACCAAAACAGCATGATACAGGTACAAAAACAGACATATAGACCAAAGGAACAGACTAGAGAACCCAGAAATAATACCACACACATAAAATCATCTGATCTTTGACAAAGTCAACAAGGACAAGCAATGGGGAAGGGATTCCCTATTCAATAAATGGTGCTAGGATAACTGACTAGCCATATGCAGATTGATGCTGGACCTCTTTTTTATATCATATACAACAATTAACCCAAGATGAATTAATGACTTAAATGTAAAACCTAAAACTATAAAAATGCTGGAAGATAACCAACAAAATACCATTTTGGACTTTGGTCTTGGCAAAGATTTCATGACAAAGATGCCAAAAGCAATTGCAACAAAAATTAAAAATTGACAAATGGTATCTAATTAAACTAAAGAGCTTTTGCATAGCAAAAGACACTATCAATATACTAAAGAGACAACCTGCAGAATGGGAGAAAATATTTGCAAACTATGCATCTGACAAAGGTCTAATATACAACATCTATAAGGAACTTAAACAAATTAACAAGCGAAAAACAGCCCCATCACAAAGTGGGCAAAGGACATGAACAGACATTTTTCAGAAGAAGACATACACACAGCCAACAAATATGTAAAAATGTTCAACATCACAAATCATTAGACCAATGCAAATCAAAACCACAATAAGATGCTATCTCACACCGATCAGAATGGCTGTGATTAAAAGGTCAAAAAAGTAACAGACGCTGGCAAGGTTGCAGATAAAAGGGAACACTTACATACTGCTGGTGAGAATGCAATTTAGTTCAGCCATTGTGGAAAGCAGTTTGGCAATTTCTGCAAGAACTTAAGTCAGAACTACCATTTAACCCAGCAACCCCATTATTGGGTTTATACCCAAAGGAATATAAATAATTCCTCCATAAAGACACATGCATGCATGTGTTCATCACAGCACTATTCATATGAATATTCACTATTCAAAGACATGGAATCAAACTAAATGTCCATCAGTGGTGGACTGCATAAAGAAAATGTGCTATATATACATCATAGAATACTATGCAGCCTAAAAAATAAGATCATGTCCTTTGCAGCAACATGGTTGAAGCTGGAGGCCATTGTCCTAAGCGAATGAATGTAGGAACAGAAAACCAAATGCTGCATGTTCTCACTTACAAGTGGGAGCTAAACATTGAATACATATGGACACACATACACACACACACATACACATGCAAAAAAAAAAAAAAACCCTAACATATTTCAAACTTTGTCAGCTCTTTTCACACCTTTACATCTCTTTCCTGTCCCCTCACCTTCAGCCAATAATACTGTCTCCAACTTTACAGGGAGATAGAATTCCTAGGAGGGGAACTCTCATCTTCCCCATACCAACCAAGCAATTAAGGGCACTTCTGCAAATCCCTTTCTGCCTACTCCCCCCCTTCTCATGAGCTAACACTACCCATTACCTATTTTCTCTCTCAAATAGCTGTCAGATCCCTGTCAATTAAGTCTTTACCAATGGCTTTTAAGCATACTCAAGTCTCTTCCATCTCATCTAGAAAATCTTCCCCAAATCCTACATGTCCTGTTCTCTTCTTATAAGTCTCGTGTCTCTATTCTCATTGCATCCAGTTTCCCAGCCCTCACTCACTCTTCATCCTAGTCTACTTTTTCCTCATAAAATAGCTTTTGCTAAAGTTGCCAGTGACTTCCATGTCAATAACTCCAAAGAACTGGTTCAAACCTGTTATTTGAGCAGCACTTTATATTGCTGACCATCCCATCTTTATCAAATTATATCTTCCTTATATTTTTGTAACTCTTCCTAACTTTTGTGATATTCTTCCATCTCCTCTGGAGGTTGATCTTCCTTCACACAGCTGTGAGATTAAGTTCCTTGAAGCTTGGTTCCAGGCTCTCCTTTCTTGTCACTCTATTGTATTTCTCTAGGCAGTGGCATCCATGGCCATGATGTCATGTACCACCTGAACACTTATGATACACACAGGTGTATCTCCAGTGTGGACCTCCACTCTAGGATCCAGACATAGATTTAAGTGTCTACTTGATGTTTCTTTTGTCCCTCTCAAAGTCACCCCAAACCAAACATATCCAAAATTGAATTCAAAATCTGCCTTCCAAATCTGATCTGCTTCCAATGTCCCTAACCCAGTAAATGGTACCACCGACTGTCAGATAAACTTAGTATCATCCTTACACTTTTGTTCTCCTGACTTTTGTTCAATCTGTCACTGATTTCTTCCCATTTACCTCCTAACTACATCTGATACCCCTCCACTTCTCTCTATCTTCACACCACAGCTCTAGTCCAAGCTGTATCATATCTGGCCTTGTAACTTCAGCAATTCTCTGCTGGTCTTTCCCCAGCATACCTTGGCTTCTCACCAATGCTTATGTGCTGAACTAAAAAGAGCTGTCTAAATAACAAATATGACTTTGTCACTCAATTATTTTCAGTGACTTTCCTTTGTTCTTGGGATTAAACATCCTTACTACCACTCCAAAGCCTTGCTTTGTCTGGCTTCTGGATGTCTCTTGGCTTCAATTAGCATGATTACCACACCCTCAACCCCACAGCCTGTCTCCTGAGGTCTCTCTGCATTCTTTCAGTCCTCAGAATTTCAGTGCCCTGACTTGATACAGGGATTTTGTCTCCTCTGCCCTCTGCTCTCATTCTTTACCTAGTTAATGCCTATTTAGTTCCCAGCTATTCCCTCTGAGGTAATATGGCCCTGACAAGAACTGACTCTCTGATTAATTTCCTCTGGTAGCACCATGTGCCTGTCTTTGACGGTGTTTGTCAGCTCCAATTTTCTGTTTATTTCTATGAACACTTGATTAAGTGTATGCCTCACTAAAAGGTAAATAAGCTTTATAAGGACAGGACCTCATCTGTTTCCTATAACAACCTATCTCCAAGGCCTAGCTTAGCACCCAACATATTGCAAACACTCAAAAGCATTTTTGTTGAGTGAATGAACAAATGAATAAATTGACTATTTACTATTTTGTTCTCAGGGATGTGCTGTCTCTAGAACAGTCTGAATTTGAATATTTTTGAGACTGTAAGAGACTGTTTGTCTAACATTTTATTTTTCACAATGCACCTAACATCTGTCCTTGTAATAAACTAGGAGCACCTCTGCATCATGTTCAGTAGTTTATTATCCATAGGACCCAGCACAGTGCCTAAAAGATGGCAGGTCTCAAAAAGTGTCTCTTGAAAGAACAGAATTGTCAATCCTAACTCAAAGATGCTGTATTGTACAAAGAGAGGCTAACTCCAGATGTGGTAGTGTGCACCTGTAGTCCCAGCTACTAGGGAGGCTGAGTCAGGAGAATGACTTGAACCCAGGAAACAGAGGTTGCAGTGAGCAAAGATGGTGCCACTGCACTCCAGCCTGGATGACAGAGTGAGACTCCGTCTCAAAACAAAGACAAAAACAAAAATAAAGAGAGGCGAACTGTGTAGACTGTGAAGTTAGCTTCCTGAACTCAAATTCTGGTCCTGTCGCATACATGTCTAGGGACAAATTATTTAGCTTCCTTAAGTCTATAAAATGGAGGTGATAATACCTCTGCCTCATATGGTTACTCTGAACCTCATATGGTTTCACAGTAGGATTTGTGAGATAATCCTATGAAACAACAGAAAACAAAGTATAGTCAAATATAGGTCTCGGAAAAAATGATTTTTAAAGAGATTTTATCCAGACTAGAAAACTCAAAGACATGGTAACCCAAAAGCTGGAAGATCCTGTGCACAATGACATAGAAGGGAAAAAAAACTAAAAGAACATGGTGAGGCTCCCCAGGATATGAGTTACAGCATTTCAAAAAGAATTGCACTGGGGGAGTCATGCAACTAGAGAATGGATATTATATTCCAAGCCTTAAAAACAAACCAAAGGTCTCAGTCACTTTATTCCCACTAAGATTCATTACATTGCCTCTATTATTCCCTAAGCTGATCCCTGAACCACCTAAGTCAAATGAGAACTAAACAATAGGTAAACTTCATAGAACTTAATGACTGGTCTGATAGGTTCTTCTGGGACAGAAGAAAAGCAATTATAAGGGGAAAATAATCTCAACCAACCTCCCACTTATTTAGCAGCAGTTCAAATATACTGCTTCTTAAAGATCTAAGATTTGTGCCTGATTGCACATATCCCTACAGGTAAAATAATATGAACTAATGGTACCCTGAAAGTCTGCATGAAGAATTTCAGAAACTTTGTAGATGTCTTTGATGACTGATATCATCCTTAATGGAAAGCAGGGACAGTGGCCTTCCTTGATAACAATCTATAAGATTTAAGAAATGGATAGGTAACTGTGTTAAGAAAAAAAAAAAAGAATTTATCTAAGAGAAACTACATAGAACTTTACCTCTCTTGTACTTTATTTTTTATTTTTTTATTTTGAGATAATTGTAGATTCACATGCAGTTATAAAAAAAAATACAAAATCAGTGTATCTTTTACCCATTTTTCTCCAATGGTAACAATATCACAACCAATATATTGACATTGATATGGTCAAGATATAAAAGAGTTCCAGGCTGGGCGCGGTGGCTCAAGCCTGTAATCCCAGCACTTTGGGAGGCCGAGACGGGTGGATCACGAGGTCAGGAGATCGAGACCATCCTGGCTAACATGGTGAAACCCCGTCTCTACTAAAAAAAAATACAAAAAACTAGCCAGGTGAGGTGGCGGGCGCCTGTAGTCCCAGCTACTAGGGAGGCTGAGGCAGGAGAATGGCGTGAACCCGGGAGGCGGAGCTTGCAGTGAGCTGAGATCCGGCCACTGCACTCCAGCCTGGGCGACAGAGCGAGACTCCGTCCCAAAAAAAAAAAAAAAAAAAAGAGTTCCATTATCAGCAGGCTCTCCCATGTTGCCTCTCTAATAGCCACACCCAGTTTCCTCCTATTCCTTCCCTTCTTAATCCCTAGCAACTACTAATGTATACTAATCTGTTTCCCATTTCATAATTTTGTCATTTGACAATGTCATATAATTTGAATCATATAGTATGCGATCCTTGGGGATTGGCTTTTTCCATTCAGCATAATTCTCTCAAGATTCATCTAGATCAGGGAGTGTATCAGTAGTTTTTTTCTTTTATTGCTAAGTAGTATTCCATGGTATAGATGTACCACATTTAATTATTCACCACTGAAGGACATCTGTGTTGCTTCCAGTTTTAGGCGATTATAAATAAGACTGTTATAAACACTTACATACAGGTTTTTCTGTGAACACAGAAGTCTTTATTTCTCTGGGATAAATGCCCAGGAGTGCATTTACTAGATAGTAGAGTATTTACATGTTTAGTTTTTTAAGAAACTGCCAAACTGTTTTCCAGAGTGGCTGTACCATTTTACATTCCCATTATCCATGTATGAGTGGCCTAGTTTCTCCACATCCTTGCGAGCATTTGCTGTTGTCATTATTTTTTATTTAACCATTCTGATAGGTATCTCTGACTCTCCTTTAAAGGTAAAAGTGAAGATAAGTATAAGGACTTGCCTAAAATCAGGGATAACACTAGACACTTTAATTGAGCAACTTAAATTTTACCCTATGTTTTTCCTAAAATATGATCAGCTAAATTCAGAAGATTGCACTCTTAGGCCATCAGAAAATTTTAAGAATTAAGTAAGGATGAACAACCAGTCAAGTGACCCAATTCACCTAAAACATTCCATCATGTATATGTTTCTTATGACTTTTTAATCTCATTTAGACTACTATTTGTTACTGCGATTCTCATAAGCCAATGGTTTTGCCCACACAGAGCTGTTGGCTCACTGACACAGGCTTAACTGGTTGAAGAACTCACAGATTGTTTCTCACCGTTAACAGATATTATATTGTTTTACCATCAGTTATACCTTACTTCTGCTTCTATCTTTACAACTGCAGACTTCAGTCATTTTTAAAGTCATTCAAGTTTAGATTGCATTGACATTAAATCAAATTATATAGGACAAAAAACTATGTATTTTCACTGAAGTGGACACAGTAAAAAGTTCCCAGGCTTTCTCTCCTACTTTTAGATAGGTCTTTTTCAGAAGCTTCCTATCTCTCTAAGAAGTCTGAGAGTTCTTACAATTTCTTCATCCCCTCTTACATATCCCACACCATAGAAAACCGTTTAATAGAACCTACTGTAGCAGAGGCAAAACTTTATCTCTGCTCTCTTGGAGTCCCAGGTAGACCTGATAATGAAATTGACATACGATAGATTAATAGGAGAAAAGTACATAACTTTTACATGACACAGGAGCCCTCATAAGGAAATGAAGACCCAAACAAGTGGCCAAACCTAAATGCTGTTACACTTGGTTGAACAAAGAGAGGCAATTGTGGAAAAGTAACTACATTATGTGGGAAGACTAAAGGAAGATCAATAAGAATTATTTTAACAAAGTCCGTGTGTACAGGATTCTTCTGGCTATGACTCCTTGTCAAAGAATGTTTCTTTTCTCTTGGCAGAAGGAGAGCAACTTTCACATGTGAGTTTTTATCTCCTGTTTTCAGGGGGAAAAAAAAGAAAATGATTAGACTGCCCTTTTTGCATCTGCTGTTATTCAAGTGCCTTTTGCTCAAACTAATCCTTGTAACAAAAATGGCACATTCTGGGTTGCATATTCTGCCATCCTTTACTACTAAATAACAGAACATATGCTTACCTATGTACTAGCTATTTCATTTCTGGTATATGCCAAACAGAAACGTATATGTGTGGGCCAAAACAAATCTACAAAAATCTTTATACCAGCATCATTTGTAATAGTCCAAATGGAAAACAATCCAAGTTTCCATCAACAGAAGAATGCATAGCTAAACTGCCATATAGCAAATATATAGTGGAATACTATACAGCAATGAAAATGAAACAGTAGTTTTACTGTTATAGGCAACAATATAGATGAATATCATAAACATTTACATGGAAGTTACATGGATATATTCAGTATATGAAAATGCATCACACTGAGCAAATGATTTTTATGTTTTTTCTACATTTCTATTAAACCTAACATAATAGCTTATACAAATATAATTTTTAAAGACATGAGTAAAGAAATCAAAATAATAATTATGATCATGACAATGATGATGATAGAATCTTTCCTCTGACCTCAGACAATTGTCACCAGGCTTTTTTCACAAAAGTTCAACCCTCCTTATTGAGCTTTAGAATTCAGAGTCTTGGTTTTAACAAACTGTTCATATGGCTGGATATCTAGCTCTAGTCACTGGGAGACTAAGGCAATTTGACTTCCTTCCATACAATGACTAAAGGGACACAATGGGGTGTGGTTGGCAGCACCTAGATAAGTAAATAATAATGTTTTGGGGAAAGGAGACTTTTCTGCAGTTTTGTGAAGTTTTGGTCACTGTTTCTGAGAAGAGTCCATTCTTCTGGCTCTCCAAGGGAAAAAGACAGGATCCCAGTTCTTATCCCCCAAATGGCAATATTATCTGACCAATTTTTGAACTTTATACAAATGGAATCAAATCAATCAGTACGTACTCTTTTTTAATTGATTTAGTCAACATTGTGTTTGTGATATGCATCTATATTGTTGCCTATAGCAGTAAAACTACTGTTTCATTTTCATTGCTGTATAATATTCCACTATATATTTGCTATATGGCAGTTTAGGTATGCATTCTTCTGTTGATGGAAACTTAGATTGTTTTCCATTTGGACTATTACAATAATGCTGGTATAAAGATTTTGTAAATTTTTTTTTTTTTTGGTTCACACATATACTTTTCTGTTTGGCATATACCAGAAATGAAATAGCTAGTACATAGGTAAGCATATGTTCTGTTATTTAGTAGTGAAGAATGGCAGAATATGCACCCCAGAATATGCCAATTTGGTATAAGGATTAGTTTGAGCTAAGGACACTTGAATAACAGCAGATGCAAAAACGGCAGTCTAATCTTTTCCCTTTTTTCCCTGAAAACAGGAGATAAAAACTCACATGTGAAAGTTGCTGTCTTTCTGCCAGGAGAAAAGAAACATTCTTTGATGGGGCGTCACAACTAAGAGAATCCTGTACACACAGACCTTGTCAAAATAACTCTTACTGATCTTCCTTTAGTCTTCCCACATAATTTAGTTACTTTTTGACAATTGTCTTTTCTTTGTTCAACCTAGTATAAAAGCATTTAGGTTTGGCCACTTGTTTGGGTCTTCATTTCCTTATGAGGGCTCCTGTGTTATGTAAAACGTATGTGCTTTTATCCTACTAATATGGTTTAGCTGTGTCCCCACCCAAATCTCATCTTAAACTGTAGTTCCCATAATCCCCATGTGTCATGAGAGGAACCCAGTAGGAGGTAATTGAATCATGGGCGGGGGGGTTACTTCCATGCAGTTCTTGCACTAGTGAGTGAGTTCTCATGAGATCTGATGGTTTTATAAAGGGCACTTCCCCTGCTTCACTCAGCACTTCTCCTTGCTGCCACCATGTGAAGAAGGACATATTTGCTTCCTATTCCACCATGAATGTAGGTTTCCTGAATCCTCCTCAGACCTTTAGAACTGTGAGTCAATTGAACCTCTTTCCTTTATACATTATGCAGTCTCAGGTATGTCTTTCTTAGCAGCATGAGAATGGACTAATATACCTATTAATCTACCTTATGTCAATTTCATTATCAGGTCTACTTGGGACTCTAAGAGAGCAGAGGTAAAGTTTTGCCTCTGCTACAATAGATTCTATTAAATGGTTTTCTATGGGACGGGATATGTAAGCAGAGGGTAAAGAAATTGTAATAACTCTCAGACTTCTTAGGGAGATAGGAAGCTTCTGAAAAAGACCTATCTAAAAGTAGGAGAGAAAGCCTGGGAACTTTTTACTGTGCCCACTCTCAGTGAAAATACATAGTTGTTTGTCCTCTATGATTTGATTTAATGTCAATGCAATCTAAATTTGAATGACTTTTAAAATGACCAAAGCCTGCAGTTGTAAAGATAGAAGTAGAAATGAGGTATAACTGATGGTAAAATAACATAATAGCCATTAATGGTGAGAAACAACCTGTGAGTTCTTTAACCAGTTAAGCCTGTGTCAGTGAGCAAACAGCTCCGCGTGGGCAAAACCATTTGCTTAAGAGAATCACAGTAACAAATAGTTCTAAATGAGATAAAAAAGTCACTCTGGGAGGGTACACAGTGATCACACTCTTGGTGAGTCTCCAAGCAGGTAGATACAATTACAACATAGTGGGAAATGCAAGGTTTCTGTGAAAGGAAACTTTGATCTGATTACCTTAATGCTAGAACTTTTTTGAAAAAGTAGTTAGACTCAATTATGATGGTAGTCTATTGTCATTCTGTAAATATTCATTAAGTATTCTACGTACCAGGCATTGTGTTAGATGTGATGATACAATGGTAAACAAGAGAGACACAAAGCCTGTCCACAAATGAGCCTACAGTTTAGCAAGGAAGACAGACAAATAAGCCCAAACAATTAAAGGTACTAATGGGAACCCGTGGAGAAAAGACCAAAATGAGCCTATAGCAGGAATTAGGGAAGTATGTTCCATGACTTTCTGCCAACAGCAGAGAATGGTCTTGGCATCCATGATAAGTGGGAGTGAGCACAGGGAAAGACCAAGCTCCAGGACAGCACACCGACCATTCCAGGAGTGACCAGCATGGGCGGCCCACACACGTGGAAGAACTACAGCCCAGACAAGCCGAGAACGGGGCCACACAAAGAGAGGGACCCTGCCAATCAACTCCTGCGAAACTGGCATTCTCACAACTCCTTGAATCACCTTAATACTCAGAGTTAGTGCCATTTTAAAATAAGAAAAAAAACGTTTTGGACTATAGCAGCATATATGGTGTTTATTAATATTTTCTTTGAATAAAAGTTTGTTCTGGGACATTTGAGTCCTTGCTAGCCAGAACATTTGCAGCAATTTACTAAACTGACAAATGGAGAGATGAGCCCATAAGCTACATGGCCATAAGGAGATCAACACATCCATCCAGTACATATGGATCAGGAGTGAAATGTCCCTTTCAGTGTATTTGACATGAAATTCCTCACCACTGTTATATTGTATATACCATTAACAGTAAAGGTGAATAAATAAATAAATAAATAATAAATAACTAGTAACGGTGAATAAATGGTCTGTTTTGTTAGTTACTCAGCAAATATTTATTGCATGTCAGCATGTGTCAAGCACCAGGTTAGGTTCTGGAAAGAACTGGGAAAGTATAAAAGCAAAGATACTGATCACAGGCAGCATAACAAGGTAGAAAAACACACACACTTTAGAGCTCAATCACCTGAGGTTTAATCTCAGCTCAACTTCTTACTAAATCAGTTGCCTTGGGTCTGTCACTTAACTCCCCTGAGCCTCATTTCCCTGTCCCATAATGTGATAGTAGAACACTACCCTGAAGTATTCTGCAGAATTAAATGAGATAATATATGCAAAGCACCTAAGAAAAGCCCTGCACGAGAATTTACTGGTTCAGAAGAAGCTGAGCCCCAGGCTGTAGCCTACCCCTCCTTCTCTTCATGCCAACTTATTCTTTCACTGAGATTTGCCAACTTATGTATGGACACCACGGTTTGTCATCCATTCACATTCCCTGCCCCTTGCCTCCCTTTGTGTGGAATGCAAACTTCCCTCTGAAGGCTAGACCTGTGTCTTGGTTATGGACTATCCTGGCAGGAAATTCCAGAGTCCAGATACCCAGACCATGGGAGGGTTAGGGGATATGATTACTTGGACTTACAGAATCCTCACCCTGTGGGGAAGGGGAAGGCAAGAGGAGGGTTTAATTAGGATCCTCTAAAATGCTGGGCTGGGCAGGGAGTATCCTTGCTCAAGTCTAAGGGCAGTATGGTTTAGAAGTAAATCCTATGGGAGTATAAGAATTTTAAGGAATAGTCTTTCTACCAGATTATTTCACTGATTGTGTTTCTACAACAATCATCTTTCCTAAGCTACCCTGCTTCAATAGCTATTTTATAGGAATGCTACCCATGTTCCTGCCTTTTCTTGCTTTGAAACTCACTCTGAATCTCTAACAAGTCCAAGGTCTTGAGGTGCTTGCTCATTGTTCTGCGCATGTCACTCTAGCTGTTGGATAAAATATTACCTAAACTGCATTCATGGTGGTTGCTGTTAGTGTGTGGATTTAAATAAATATTCCAGCTACTATTAAACATACTTTGTATAATGACAATTTAGAGGTGGGAAAAGTTCTAAAAATTTAAGCCTAAGTCCAAAAATGGAATTTTTTAAAATTTAAATTTAAATTTTAGATTCAGGGAGTACATAAGCAGGTTTGTTACAGGGATACACTGCATGATGCTGAAGTTTGGGCTTCTATTGATCCTGTCCAGATAGTGAACATAGTACCCAACAGGAAGTTGTTTAGCCCTTGCTCCCCTCCTTCTCTCTCTCTGGAGTCCCCAGTATCTATTGTTTCCATCGTTACGTCTGTGTGTGTCCAGCTACTTATAAGTAGCTCCCACTTATAAATGAGAAGATGGGATATTTGGTTTTCTGTTTTTCACATTAATTCATTTAGGATAATGGGTTCCAGCTGCATCCATGCTGCTGCAAAGGACATGATTTTATTATTTTTATGGCTGCGTAGTATTCCATACTGCATATGTACCACAGGGAAATAGAAGTTATAAAATTACAAGAAAAAAATCAACAGTATCCAAATGCTAATAAAGATTATTAGCTATCTTTATAGTCACAATCACATAATTGGCCAAAATATATTCACTCAAATTTATAACAACACAATTATTAAGCACTCAATTCAGTGGCCACATGTAGCTATGGCTATGAGTTATTTATTACTCAGTGGTTATATACAGATACGGCTATGAGTCATTTAAAGTAAAGAGCCTTCACTCTGTCAAGGAGACATGATTCATCAAAAAGTCAGAAACAGAAGAGTCAAAATCCCTAACAGAAAAGTCAAAGGGTAGAATACGCTGAGCTCAGGAATTATAATTCACGCTCTGTGCCAGGATAATCCAGGTATAGCATCCTGACATCCAAGGGGCATATGCAAAGCTTGGTGCAAGCTACCCAGGCCACAGTTGGCTCTAAGGCAGATGCAGGAAGGTCAAACAGCTGGCTGGTCAAAAGGAAAGGACAGCCTTCCCTAGGTCTCTTCATTACCCTGATATATTCTCCTTGTTCAGGGATGACTAGATCCACTTATCTCTTCTCCTACAAAGATCCACTCATCTCTTCTCCTAGTTCAGGTATGACTCGCTTCCCTCACTGATTCACTCCAGGGCTCATCTTTAAAATACAGATGCAAACAGGCTGAAATATCCCCAAGGCTAACAGCTTAAAATATACAAAAGACGAATAAGTGCACCTGGGGCTTCAAGGACTAATGCCATAAAACTGTCATCATTTCCCACCAAACGTTATTTCACCCACTCACTTGATGTACATCTGTGGCCTGTTCACACTGCATATGGCTGTGGACAGAAAATGCCTCAGTTCAGAACTGACACAGTGGGTCTGGAAGAGGCTTCTGCTGCAGCGTTCTCTCTCTGGTTTTAGCTCCGAACCTTGTCACCCTAACATAAGGACGATGAACAAGCCTACATGGAGGCTCAGAAGGTTCCAAATATGGTTCCAACTCTGTGTCTGACTAACTAATGCGTGGCCTGAGCGAAGTATTATTTAAAAATCTAAAATGCCAAAAGCGACTACTCTATTTCTGCTACCTTTAAACCTGTCAATCACACCCCAAACTTCTACCAGCTTCCTCAATTCACCACATGTGTTATGTGTGAGCTACATCCATCCACACCTGTTGTTACTACTTTCCATTTGATTGCAAATAATTCCAATTCATCATAACTCACAAATCTCACTCATTTCTGCAAGCAAACTTCAGGTTTTTTTCAACACGAGGTTGAAAGAGAAAAGGAAAAGAGAGGAGGAAAAAGAGAGAAAAGAGAGAAAAAAATATGGAAATACACAACGGGTCGATATCAAGTCCAGATAAGATTTCTTCATGGCTGTTGCACACAAGAGCATTACGGCTCTCCGGGTCACCCTTTCTGTCCTAGCCACAGTGCCCAATCACTGATTCATTCTCACATACCTTTGCTGCCATAACTGGATGTAGTCATTCCTTCCTAATGTGAATGTCTATGTGTTTTTTCTTTCTCAATCATAATATGATATCAAGGTCTCTCCAAATTTCTGTTATCTGGATGTCTTCCTAATTTTATCTTCTTGAAGACTTTGTTATGTAAACATGTCCTGTATATATCATGAAAAGGCAAATTCTGATAGCTCACATTCAATCCTAATTGATTAATAGTGCCCTATTGATAACTCCTTCTGATTTGATAACAACTCACCCCAGCCTGACTCCCAATGGACCCACCTAATAATTATCATCTTCCAATTTGAGGAGCTAATAACATTAACTTGTTCATCTTGTCAAGTTAGGGGGTAAGGGAATAGAATAATTATTGTAAATCACATTACAGACCTCAGGCAAAGTTCATCGCAGTGATGCCAGTAGCCACAGGGTAATGTCTGTAAGCATCAGGATTTCTGAGTCATCTCCTGCTCTGACTTCATGCCTAGCCCTTCTGCCAGAATTACACAAGATGTGTCCTCTAATTCCCCACTCGTACAGTCCCTGTGGGTCCTTTATCCCATTGTGGGTACTATTTCTTATTTAGGAGATAAGCCCAACACACTCAAGCCACTGCCCGCGAGAGCTGCTGAATCCATTGAGCTGCCAGAATGGAAAGAACTCTGAAAGGGAAGAAACTAGTTCTCTTGCAAACTTGTGTTTTACCCTCCCAGTTGTTCTTAATGATTCTGAGACTCCCCAAATAAGTGTAAAGAGAAAAAAAGGAGTAAATACGATTCTAGATTTCCTACCCCTGTTTCCATAAGAGCAATTCTGCCTTCACTTGCTTTATTTTGTGCATTCCATATAATCTTTTAATGGATTCCATTTACAACCTAATGATAATCTGAAAACAGCTGAACAGGGTGACCTTCTAGTCCCAGTCTCCTACATATAGCAAGATACATCAAAGGTCTGTTCTAGGAGTATGAGCAGAACAGACAGCCACCTCTATGCAATGTGATTTTAAAAATAAAAGATGCCTACCCCAAGTCATCTCCTTCCCATGCTCCTTGCAATTTCCAACTTCTTCACACTGTCAGAGATAAAGGAAGCCAGATGCTAGTTAAAGAGGGGAGGACAGATTTGAACCACTAACACACTATTGCAATAAGGAAGGGAGTGCAGTGTGCACTGAACTCAACCTTGATTTGTACAGAGAAGACTGGGTATTTTAGAAGAGGAATGAGAGTAGAAAGGGGAGGGGGTGACAGCAGGCTCAGTGAAGTCAGAGAAATGAAAAATTACAAAGGGTTGGTCAACATAAATGTTGATTAGGCAATTATAGGGGTTAGGATTCTATCTGCCCGGACACTGAAAGGCAGAGGCCCTATCTCCCCTGATGGTTACTTTTTAGAAGAATGGCTCTCAGGTCCTTGAGAAAGACACTCTTGAGTTGTAGGAAGTGCATATATTTATCAAAGGTTACAGGGCAAGGATTCACAATTGTAAGCTTTTAGTAAATCTCTAAGAAAGGGTGGTTGGGCCTAGCTCCAGGGTAATGGCTAGAAGAAATAGTAAACCCTCCTGGCAGCCTTGAGCCTCCTCAGGCAGGCATCCTAAGGGGGGTAGGGTAGTCCTAGGGACGTGGCCTTGAGCTGTTAGAAATTATTCTAGTGTTTGTGTAAGTCCTTTAATGTGGGGCATGAGTGGATGAAATCATTGGTGTTGAGAATCTGTAGTTCTGATAGGAAGTCAAGTCCTCATCAAGAAGGGGGTACAGAGGAGCATGGCTAGAGTTTGGTAAGTTAGAGAATCTTTGTCAACACCTAGAAACCAAAGATGCTATTTGTAAGTCATTAACTGATAGCATTAATATGTCAAATAATTTTAAACTTGTAACCCTTTACTGATATTAAACTATTATCAAGCAGCTTAGCAGCATGGTCACTTGGTCAGGACTCTGAGGTTGGAGACAGCCTCACAGGGTAGGTTAGCCTTGGGGAGCGAGGAAAAGAATGAAGAATTCCAGACACAAGTGCTACCACTCGGACCAAACACTGACAACTTATTTCCAAGTAACTGTCCTGCTAAGCTTGTTTTAAAACAGAAAGGTAAGACTTATGGTAGTATAAACACTGGACTTGCCAAAAGTCTTTTAAAATAGTTTATTCTTTTATGTAGAGTAAGAAGAACCCACTTGGAAGTTTCTTTCCTTGGCATTGCTTAGTAAGCCCTATTGTTCCAGTAAGATAAAGATAAACTAGAGGTCAGTCATTTAGTCAAGTTGGTCAGTTACCAACTTGAATTTTACTGTAAGTATGTGTTTGTGGCATGGCTATCCTGAGAAATAGCAAGTACTCACTCTGATAACTCAGCAAAAGTTCATTTTCTTAAGGGTGGAACCCTAGTGTGTGCTTCCCCCTTTTCCACAGACCACATCCACCTCTTTCAGGGTGCCCGTGCTTCCTGAGTCCCACTCCTCCACAGCACAATTTGGTTGCAAGCTACCCAGATAGAACTGGTTTACAAACTGGAAGGCCAAGAACTTCAGTCTTCAAAGCAGGCTCGCATATGTTGTTCATGTACAAACGAGTGAATTTCTTACTTCATACAAAAATCTCACTCCCTCCTCTCCTTTTACGTTGTCACAAAGTGTCTGAATGGCTAAGTGATGCTGCTGATAGGATCCAAGACCTCTTTTTGCAGTTTCCTTCTCTGTCTGCCAATTTCACACTTACCCTCAAGTCTAACAGTTCCCATGCTGGCAATACCCATACAGTGGGCTTGGGTTGGGTTGCCAGATAAACTACAGGATGCCCAATTAAACTGAATTTCATATAAGTAATGGATAATTTTTAGTATAAGCATGTGTTATTTTAATTTCCTAATTTCAGCAACTCTATTCCTAGACAAAAATCCACTATCCAATTATTTTATCTTTCCAGGTGTATAAAACATTATTCTGGAAAGTTGAAGAACTATGATAACTGCTTAAAATATAAATTCATAGGCTGGATGTGGTGGCTCACACTTGTAATCTCAGCACTTTGGGAGGCCAAGGTAGGTGGATCACCTGAGATCAGGAGTTTGAGACCAGCCTGGCCAACATGGTGAACCACGTCTCTACTAAAAATACAAAAAAAAAAAATTTTTCGCTGGGCTTGGTGGCAGGCACCTATAATCTAAGCTACTTGGGAGGTTGAGGCAGGAGAATCGCTTGAACCCGGGAGGCAGAGGTTGCAGTAAGCCAAGATTGTGCTGCTGTACTCAAGACTGGGCAACAGAGAGAGACTTTGTCTCAAAAAAAAAATATATATATATATATATATATACACACACACACACACACACATAAATATATATATACACACATACACACACACACACACATACACACACACATATATCAATTCATAGATGAATTGTTTCCAGGAGCTGAAGATGTGGGGAGAGACTGGCTATAACAAGGAGGAAGAGCTTTTGAGGGAAGATGATCAAATTGTTCTATACCTTGATTCTGGTGGTATACAAATGACTATATGCATCTGTCAAAACTTCTAGAACTCTACAACAAAAGGGATGAATTGTACTGTAAATAAATAATACCTAAATAAACCAGACTTTTTAAAGTTGAAAATAACCCAATATCAGATGGCCCTCACACATTTCAGATACCATTTTATTCCTCCCTTGGTATCACCAGAGTAAATGCCTCACAACAGCTATTCTATTTTTTTCATTCTCCCTAGGTTCACAACTCCAACACTACATCCCTCCCTGCAAACAGATTTGATCAGTCACACAACCAGTGTGTAATATTAGCTGGATCTGGAAATATAAAGATGAAAATAGAGTTCCTACCAAAAAATATTCCTCCTGGGCTAGTAGGCAAACAGAAATGAATAATAAAAAAAGACAATGTAAAAAAATTGTATAATGGGTAATTATAAGATGTTGTACTGTACAGACGAATAGTAAACAGTGAAGCTCTTCAATAACTCAGGAGAAGTTAAAAATGCTGGAGTTCAGCCTTCAAAGCAGGCAGTTATACAAGTAGATAAAGGAAGGCGAGTACCCAGAGAAAAAAGGCAGAAGATCAGCTGCACAGGTGGGTCAGCACAAACGATGAAAGCCCTTGACACTCAGGTGCTGTGGGAATTCTTGCTTGCCATAACAGAAACCAGCCTTGGCTAGCTGGAGGAGAAAAAAAGTAGACTCATTGGAAGGACATGCTCGTTCAGACTCAGTAGAAGTTTCCATCACCAAGCACAGAAAATGAGCAAAAACCCAGGCACGCAGGATGCCAAGGAACAAGAATCATAACCACTATTCTGTAGCAGGAATTACACCCAGGACACTGCTGCCGCCGCCGCCGCCACTGAAAACCAATGGGCACCACCACTGATACCAGCAGTAAGTTCTAACAGCCTCTTGACCTTTAACCCACTCGCTCTAGAGTCAGAGTCCCAGCCTGAGTCACATGGCTATCTATGAGCAGTGCCAGCGGCTGCCAGAATGCACAGGGAGGTAGGACAGCCTCTTTCAAAGGTTCCATACACACGGCAGGGACCTTCCCAAAATAGGAGAGGGGCCTGACTCCCTAGCATCATTAGTATCCAGGGGCTCTATAGAGTAGTCCCCCATTATCTGCAGGGCATATGTTCCAGGACCCCCAGTGTAGGCCTGAAACTGCACTGACAGTACCAAACCTAATTGCCATCAATCGGAACACATTTCTGTTTATGTCTTCCACCCACAAATTCAATGCCTTTTTTTTTTTTTTTTTTTTTTTTTTTTTTTTTTGAGACGGAGTCTTGCTCTGTTGCCCAGGCTGGAGTGCAGTGGCCGGATCTCAGTTCACTGCAAGCTCCGCCTCCCAGGTTTACGCCATTCTCCTGCCTCAGCCTCCCAAGTAGCTGGGACTACAGGCGCTCGCCACCTTGCCCGGCTAGTTTTTTGTATTTTTTTTAGTAGAGACGGGGTTTCACCGTGTTAGCCAGGATGGTCTTGATCTCCTGACCTCGTGATCCGCCCGTCTCGGCCTCCCAGAGTGCTGGGATTACAGGCTTGAGCCACCGCGCCCGGCTTAATGCCTTTTTTTATCTTAGCTAAGCACTTATCACACACTGTGGCCATAACCTTTGCAGATCAAGGTGCAACAGCAAAAGTAGCGCGAATTTCTTTTTCCCTCTTCACAACTTCATGAATAGAAGATTCATTTTTAGCATAAACCTTGGCAACCTCAGCATATAATTTTTGTAATTTCCTTATTAGGTTCAAACTTTCACCTTTTAGCTTAAAGGAAGCACTTTAGGGATATTCAAATTGCCAGCATCCCCACTCCTGCACTTTGGGCCATTATTAAGCAAACTAAGAGTTCCTTGAACACAAGCACTGCCATACCTCGTAGGTGGATCTGCTAACGAGATGGCTACTAAGGGAACTCCGGGCAAGTCACAGGGACAGCATGGACATGCTGGAAAAAGGGATGCTACACACCGTAGGCAGGAGAGCAAGAAACTTCATCACACTAGTCAGAACAGAGTGCGAATTAAAACTTATGAATTTTGTATTTCTTAAATGTTCCATTCAATATTGTTGGACATGGTTGACTGCAGGTAACTGAAACCACAAAAAGTGAAACTTGAAATAAAGGGTGCCACCGGTAACATGGCCTGTCTGGTCTTTCTAACGTGGATTCTCCCCACTGGAAAGGAAATCTATTCTCCAGCTCTGTGGGTCTCATACTAGAACGCCTTTGGGATATCACATTTTAGGCTGAGTGATATTCTCTGTGTGTCTGTGGCTCGTCCTTCCAACTCGACATGTGCTTTCTGGAAGCAGTTATTTCACAGCAGCCATGTGTCTTTCTATTCCGCCTTGTGCTCAGCACACTGCCTTCCACAAACTAGCTGCCTAATGCATGTCTGTGTTCTGCACGGATGTGTTCTGAAGCAACTCAGCATGTGCAGTTGGAAATGTGCCACTTTCATTTGGCAGAGTCAAATCTCCAAACCAGACCCTTTTATTTCAGCTCACAGAAGATCCCTGCCCTAAAGGCCTCTGCCTTGAACCAAACCTCAGTAAGCTAGATTATAAACCAGCCAAAACCACCAGAGATTATGTCAATGTGCATGTGGCTTTGGAGCGACTAAGAACTGGCACAAAGCATCAGGGAGGCTGCCAGTGAGCTCTCCGAAGAAAGCAAAACAGGGATCCGGGCCCACGGTGCGATGTTCAGGGAATCCCTGCTTACAGCGCCTTTTCAGACGTTGCATAAGCTACACAAAAGCAAAATCTGTGAATTAGCTGTCTTTTGACAAACTGAAAGAACCTGTATAGCATCCTATTATTATTTTTTTTTTATCTAGGGAAAAGAAACAATAAATTTCACTAGGCTGAGGAAGAAAAGGGATTACATTTGAAGTGGATAATCTCCTCACCCCATTTAAACACAGAAATATTTAAAGAGGTTGTAATGGGAATTTTATCTCAGGCCTCAGATGTTACCCTGGTATAATAGTTTCTCCTTTCATCCATGACTAGCACATGTTGATGCCACAGTCCTCCTACCTCTCCAAGAAATCATAATAGCCTTCTTTCCTGACAAAGTTGTTGAAGAGGAATAGAACAGAACACAGACTCATTATGTCCCTTCACAAAGCAATCACATCATTTAAAAAAAAAACAAAACAAAACACAAGTACTCTCGTTTGCAGCCAAGTTCAGGCCTTAAGCAAATACAATTTACAGATTAAAGTGGCTATTTAAGTGGAGTTTTATGAATATTCCAGGTAACAGATATAATGAAAAAGCTACAAAATTCAGAGAAGAGTTTAAACAATCCAATTACATACAAAGACAAATAATAATAATATGGATTTTCAAGGACACTGTCCTCAGAAAGGGGCATAAACACAAATAACAGCCTTTGTTCCTCTGTATGTAATAGAAAAGAGAAAAAATAAGTTCCCAGTCTTCCATTTCTATGAGTTTTTATTCTGAACTTCTGTTATCCCTCAGTAAGTAAATGTAAGAGTATTCTCTAGAGAGTTGTTTTATTATACAACAAGTACACCATAAAGAGCCATGCTGGCCAAAAGAAATGCAAAATGGAAGTCGAGTGAGACGCCCCTTTCACTATGATTTGCCATCCAGTGAGTCAGAGCAGTATCTTGAAACTGTTGTGAATGAAAAATGTTTTTTTTTTCTTCTGTTGAATTCATGTTCATGCTTCAAAGAACAGTAGAAACTACAAAACTCTAGAGCCACAGAGATCATTAAACCCCTATTGCATTTACAGGAAAGTCAACTTGGTTTAAAGTAGTCAAGTGACCTACCCAAGGCATGGCACAGAGCCCAGGCAGGCATCCAGGCCTCCTCTCTCTATCCCTGGGCTCCTCCTGCTGCTCTCTGATTTTCCATCCATGCCACGGTGACTGTGACCATGCCCTTTCACAGAAATGGTCACAGGCAGATTCTGAAGAGCCTTTGTGTAGAGTCTGAGAGCAGGTTACAGTGGTCAGTTCATGCTAACCCAGAAGTGGAGCTGGAGGGGTAAGGAAGAGCTATGGTCACCACTCCCCAGGTGTGTGACTCAAATCTGAATATCACGTTTAAATTCCTGAAAGATTGTAGACAAGTCAAATGCCAAGTCCATTTAAAGACTCCAAACACAGCACCTTTCATCCTTGCTACCTTGTTAATACTTAAAGCCAAGAGAAGAAGCCCATACACAGAGTATTTTCCAAGCAAAAACACTGTGTTGCTATCACCTTGCCTTTAAAAGGGCACCATCCAAGGCCAAAATTAACCTCAAAGAGTATAGAGCCAGACAAGGATGTCTAAAACTCAAAACAGAACTATGCACTAGATTGAAAATGTAGTAATTATAGTACGCTGGAGTTAGCTCACCAACCAAACACAGACCCATCAGCCCTCCACCCCACCACTGTCTAATCAACATGAATTTACAGGCAAGGAAGAGCAACAAGAAGTCCACCCACTTAAGTTAAGAAGAGAAGACTCCATGAGGCTTAACTTCTGCAAACCCCTTGTAATGCAAATGCAAGAGAAATAATTTCAAACCATAAAATTGTTTGCTTCCTTGGAACAAACAAAGGACCAATGTCATTTTCAATTTCTGCTTGAGAATGACACGGGACGTGGTCAGAACTCTGTGATCATGGAAGGCAGAGAAGAATAAGTGAGACAACTTGATACTTGTTAGGTAGTCTACTTTATAATCAAAAGGCTCATTTCTTTTTTCTAGTGATTGGTTTTCTCAGCTGTAAAAGGGGAGGCTGAACCAGATGCTCTTTAAAATCATCTCCTGCTTTGACCATTTTTTGCATTTACTTCTTTCCCTTTATGCTTTCCATTTATGCCTTATTGTTTAACATTTACAATAAGATGTCAACATTACCATGTATTAATAGTAGTTGAAGGTTTGAGCTGAGTCCAGCAGCATGATTTTGTGACCGTGGGGGAGATTTATAACTTCTGTGCCTCAGTTTCTTAGTGTTTAAAATGAAGCTCCTGTCTCATAGGGTTGTTATAAGTTCCTACATCACATCAAATGAGAGAATGAAACCAAAGTGCTGGGTGCAATAACTGACATGGAGGAAAACTCAAAAACTCTTAGTCATTATTATCTTTTTTTATTACTTAGTTGAGATCTGGTCTTAAATGTGAAGAATACAGAACCAGAGAAAACAAGACAATGCTTAACTCCTTGAGATCAATAAATGTTATTTCTGAGAATAGGATAATTGGAAAACCAATGAAAAAAAAGACTGACAATCTTCTAAAACTTAGAAAAGCCTCTATTTTTCATACTGTTAAAAATCTCTGAGGGAGAGAAATTCCCAAGAGCTTAGCAAAATGCTACAATACATAGTATGTTCTCAAAAGGGGAGCAATTTAAAAGGGTACTTTGGCAAAGCCTTGTGACTTATCTGGATGGGATTTTTTATTTTATATCTATGCTTCAAAATAGGCAACTATATGATTATTCCTGGTGGGCCTATTAAGGCATCTTGTCAAACTTCTATTCTTTTAAATTTATTAATTTTAATTTCAAGCTACAGAAAATACCAAAAAAAATTAAATATGTATTCTTTTAGTTTTGCAGGACACAGCTAAGCTCAAGTCTAAAGGGACTAGGATATGTAAGGAAATCCTAATTATAAAATCATTAATTTTAAAGTTAACTTCCAAGGGTCATTTCCCATAGGGTTGTGAATTTTCATCATGCTCCAAAAACTGCCTGGATTCTTTAGAACACTGAGTGGTTCAGTTCTAGCCATCAATGAACCAGGTCTGGTCACTCTAAATGTAATCAACGCAGGGTAGATGAGAATGGGAGGTGGAACACCCTTGCCTCACCAAACACTAAAAATGCTGAAATGATTAGCAACCTGACCATGGCAGGGCCCGGGAAAGGACTGTAATTAAAAACAATCTCCTAGCACCCAACCTGTAAAGTATATTCACAAAGAGGTGTTACTGCTCTGCAAATGGCACCAATGATGATGATGACGATGATAATGGTAGTGTCTATTAAGCACATATCTTCCAGGCACTGTTCTAAATGCCTTAGACATAATACCTCTGAGGCAGGGATTGTTGCCTGTCACACATCCACTCTTCACCCTTCTCCTTCTCTGCTCTGTATTAAAGAGAGGCAATGCAGGGTCCCCTGTCAGCTGACTTCTGGCTGTGTTTGGCTACAAGACTGCAGCGTCGAAAGATGGGAACATCAAGATATTTCCTCTCTCGGCGCCTTGAGCAGAATCTCTACTATCAAAAAGGTCTCTCCCACGCCTCCTCCAGTTCCACCATAATTCCAGTGACCTCAGTCCCTGGACCACAATAACATTGTCTCCAACAAATTAGAATTAGTAGATTGTCCCTTCAAATTAGAATTAGTAGATGCTTCCTGCTATTGCTAATATTCGGGTTGTTTAGTGACCCCATTTGGCTTTTCAGCTCCTCCCTCAGCTGCATAGTCAATTAAATTCTCTCTGGTTCAAATACTTAAGATGATTCATCTCTTTTTTTGGACCATTATTATCTACATTTTCCAAATTAGAAAACTGAGAGTAGTTTGTCCAGAATTACAGAGTCATAAAGTGGCAAATTTGAGTCCAGTGATTCTTAAGTCATACCTCTTGGCCACTACATTATATTGTCTCTTCTTAATGATACAATATAACAATTGGTTAGACAATAAAAAAGGTTAGAAGTATATGAAGAGGCTCCTATCTACCCCTGCTTCATGAACAATGATCCCCCACATACCTGCTATCTTGCTGTCAATCCTTCTCCAATGGACATAGCAAGGGGTTTGGTCTGGACTGTGAGTTTTGCTTTGCTAAGGGATCTAAGTTTATACTTCAGTCAATAACAATAGAGCTCTCTATTTGTTAGTTTTGGTTCTTGATTTTTTTTCTGAGCACCTTAAATTTACCGTTACAAAGTGAATATATCATGACCTTCCTTAACTAGGTATCAATCTCTTATAGAGTAGAAAGTTATATCAATGGTCTATTAGACAGAGGTATAACAGTGACCACAATGAGGGACCCATAAAACCCTTCTGATTCTCTACCAAGTACTCTTTCTACGAAACATTTCTCTTGCACTGTATCCTATAACCTATGCAATAAAATCTTTATGCAAGAATTGTTCAAATTTTCACCAACTACCTCAGTCTTATTATGAAAGCCATACAGGAGCTAAAAACACACACACCCCGACAGATTAATTTACTCAATTTTAATTGATCTTATTATCTATCAAAAGATTTTTAAGGGGACCTATTTATGCAAGTAAAAAAAGAAAAACACACATCTATATAGTCTTCTGTAAAGAAGTTCAGTAAAATTCCAACTGCATTTTGACATAGTTCATTCACTATGTTCATCTGCCAAGATTTAAAATAAATTATATTGATTTTCTGATTATTAAAGTAATAGATATATTGTAGAAAAAGAGAAAATACAAAGAGTGTAAAGGAGAAAATAGCAGTAATTATTCAAACCCTAGAGATAATATTTATTAACACTTTGACTTGTTGTTTTGCAATCTTTTATTTTTTGTCTTATTTTTACATAGCTGAGATTATACTATATACATATTACATACATGTATATATAGTTTTAGGTCTTACTCTCTAAAAAGTTAACATTATATTGAAAGAACTTTCCTTCATCATTTAAATAATCTTATTTGCATTTGTTAAATAGTTGCATAAAACTATAGCAAATGAACCTGCCACAAATTATCTTATACCTCTACTTGAATATTAGGTACTATTCAACTTTTTATTATTAATAGTATTTCTGCAACCATCCTTATGCCAAAATGACTGAATTTCAGATTTTTCCCTAGGCTAGATCCCTAAAATAGGATAAATTTCTCAAAGTGCAATTACTGGGCCAGGAGAGTAAATATGTTCAAATGCCTGAAACATATTATCAAACTGTTTTCCAGAATAATCCAAATTTCTATTTAAACGATAAAATCACTGAAGTACTCTAAAATGTATTCATAGCCTCTTAACAAATCTGTTTTCTTTTTTATAAAAAAGAAAACAAAGTTTATATCCACTGAGTAAAATTCAAAGCTACTCATTCAATTAAGAACTTTAAATTTATCACTATTGTTTCCTTCTACTTATTTTATTTGGGTTTGTAAAATCTTTAAAAATACATATGCAACATGCATGATTTTGTAATCGATTTTGAATTTGCCAGGATTAATTTTTCCACTTTCACGAAGATTATAGTAATGATGGATAAGTTTTTCACTTATCTTATTCCTACTGACCTTCCTAAGCGAAATTCAACTGGAAAGTTCTCCTAGTGCTGAGTGGCTCTGACAGTCCAGAGCATGTCAGATGTGGGTCCTGCTGGTGACATTCTAACACAAGCTGAAGAAAGTAATCTGTTGACATTCAGAAAGCAATAGGCAGAAAGGAAAGCTACAATTTTCTCTCTATATTCACCTTGTAGAATTTCAGGAAAAAGTATTCAGATGCTGTTCTCTAATACTCAAATTACCATTATTTACTGCCTCTTATAAAAATGACAGGAAAATGTGTTCAATCCATTTCCCACGGTTTTGCAAAATCTCTAGCAAATTGCCAGTCTAATATTCATGGCTGTGTCCAATCTACTGGGCAGTAGCCATGACTCATGGTGAGATATTAAGCAACAGCCATGATGCAGGAATCAGAATGTGCATCCCCTGGCCTCAGCTCTGCCACTAATTGTGGGGTCTGAGCCACTCACAGCCTCCCAGAGTCTCAGTTTTTATATCTATAAAATAGAATCTGGAATAAAGGAGACAAACACTCCTATTTGCTCTTACATTTCATGATTTTGAGTCCTTAGTAAAGCATTGTTTTTTAATGCTAATGAAGTATTCTTCCCACATTTCTATAACCCAGTTCCCCTTATGAATAAAATTCCAATGATGATATTCTGCCAACTTTGGAAATGACATTATATAGGCTAATTATTTAAATCATTAATTCATTCCACAAACAATGCATTGTTCTGAGTACTGGGCTTGAAGTGATGCACTAGAGAGAAGAGTTTCCTGCTCCCACAGAGCTTAGATTCTGAATTGTAAACACATGAACAAATAGACAAACAAAACAATTTAAGGCAGACAATTAAACAGGGTGATGGGCTAGAATGACTGGGTGATGGCAAACTTGCTATTTTCAGTAGGGTGGACAGGGAAGGTCCTTCTGAGGAGGACACTTAAGCTGTGAACTGAATGATGCATAAGAGCCAGTTTGTCCGGGACACTGGCAGAAAGAATGTTGAGTGCAAAAGCCCCAAGCAGGAATGAGCTCTGTTAGTTCAAGAAACAGAGAGGGCCAGTGTGGCTGGAAGTTAAGGAGCAGGAGAAAGAGTGGGTAAGAAAGAAGATTATTAGGAGCCAGATCATGCAGACATTTGTAGAAAACATAAGGGGTTTTGCTTTTAATTTAAGAGCAATGAAAAACTGTGAAAGGTCTTAAGTAGGGGACTGACATGAATTATACTTTTAAAGATCACCCTGACTGTTGTGTAGAGAATAGATTGCATGTTTTATTTCCAGCAATACACTAGAAAGGACTCCCTGTTCTCTCACAGAAATATTGAAAATACTAGTTTTGGTGAAAAACAACAAAAAAAGCTGGATAAAATATTCTAAAATATTTAAATGCAGACACGATTTAGAAAGGAAGGGACATGCCCAGACAACAAAATCAGTGAGAAAGCACAAGTCTAGACAGCTAAAAGCACTACTGAAGCCAGCTGCTATCCTGATAGCTTCAGCCCACCTTTCATGCCCTGGAAGAGTCAGTTACATATAATTCCTTGCACACTGAGAAGTTCACCTGCCATGATGGGAAAAAGGTAGAACAGAGAAAAGAAAATACAAAAGCTATCATGGTGCCAGGTTGCAAAGCGAAAACTCAGGATTATACAAAACCTCCATAGAACTGTAATCTGGACCTGGTATTCCCTTCTCAGTTGCTTTCTGCTGTTTTTGGAGTAATCATGATCAGCCCAAAAGATTAAAGCTGGCCTTTGAAATTAAGTGGGCATGACCTAAACTATTGCCTGCCTACTTTGCTGAGGTATATGCCCATAAGCCCTACAAAGGACACAACAGTCAAGTGTTTCTTAATTTGACTTGTCTCAGTGAAACAACAGATGTCTTGGTATTGTCCCTTGGCCATCGGGAGTGAATTCAGGGTGAATATAGGGTGAATAAAAGTGTTCAACATGTTTCCCTTCAGCCAGCAAATTCCTTTCAGTTAGCAAACAAGAAACTGGGGAGCAAAACTCAGTAATGATTCTATGATTCCTTCTTCTTTTTACATCGTTTCTCCTCACAACTTCTCATCTGATGCTCCAAACACAGAAAAACAAATCCAGGCAGAGTATTAGGAAACATGGATTTATGGATTGCTCCCTGCAAACTAATATTAAGTTTAAAAAATGTCTCTTGAACCAGTAGATCTACCTCTGATAACTCAAATTTTTAAAAAAACTCAAGTATGGAAATGGTCTATATATAAAAGCATTCCACACAGTATTAATTAGTCTTGGTAGAAAAAAATATTTGAAACAGTTAAGTGAACTATGACATACTTGGTAGAATCATTATATATACATTAGAGTTGAAAATTCTTATGAAATAATGTTAAGTCCAACTGCTTAAAATTTCATTTTTAATATGATGACTTTCATGGAAGTCTAGAATATTTGTTCTTTTTTTGCAGCTTGCCTGTATATTAAAAAAAATTCTTTAAGGAGTTGATACTACTTTTATAACTGAACATATATTTTAAAGACAAAATATATAAAAATAGAAAATGCATACCTTAACTTCAGTATCCTAACATTAGATAAGGAATGGAAAGAAATCCCATACACAAATTTTCTTTGAAAACAGAATCTATAATTTTGCTAGGAATGAAATTGGGGACTACTAGGAAAAAGAGGTTAATACTTTTAGTATTAATACAAATAGTGTCAATTATCATGTAGATACAAAGCAATACCTTCAAGGAATCACTTTTCCAAGCTGTATGTAAATTACTAAATTAAAACAATACCACAAAGTAAATTTGGAATCAAATAGGTAAAGTGTGACATAGAGTGGAGCATAGCACTATAGGAAAAAGTTGAATTCATTAGGATAGAGCAACAACAAATACTAGTAAAAAGCCAATTGCTATTTTTTTCACATGCAGACTATTTTTAATGCATTGTCCCAGCCACTGAACACATCTGACTTAAGCCAAAGGAACTCTTGCATGGATATTTTCAGATCGATTCAACACATGAAAGAAAAAAAACTCTAACTGAAATAAAACTGATGTAATTTATATTACTATTGTTAATTAAAATGTTGAGCCTTTCCCAGTTACAATGAATAAAAACAGATCTTACAATTACAGACCCCCACATCTAAGGAAAATCAAATAGAGACTGAATGTATTTCTCAAGGTAGCAAATACTTTTTATTTTCCTTTTTTCCTATTTGCACCATTCATCAGTAGGGCAAATTTAAAGATCAGAATCATGCCACTTTAAACTGTTGGCATTTACTATCTAAGGCAGAATTAAAAGATTTCATTTCAAGCCAAAGTCCATGAATACAAATGCCAATCCAATCACTTACTTGGGCTGGAAGAAGGTAAGAGGACTCTTTCTGAAATTTATAAACACAATCCCAAAATAAAAGCCTCAAATGATGAAAGCAGAGTTTCCTCAAGCCATTCTTTCCAACAGAGCTGATAAACCCTGATTTTTTTTTTATATAACAGGTAAGTAAATCCTAAATCCTAAATCTTTTTGAGGTTTTATTTTCTCTTTTCTACATTAACATGAAGTACGAAGTGAATTTTTAAGGGTGGCAAAAATATACATGCACGTATCAGTACATGTTTTGAGAGGAGAGTGGATTGGGAAGCAATTGTGTATACTTCTTGTTTAAAAAACCGTAATGCCCACTTCATGAATTCAGATAACAACGTCAATGAACAGATTGCCAAGCAGTTGGAATGCAGGCCTAGGTTCTGAACCACTTGAATAAGCCTCCTAAGTAGGTTACAGAGTCATTCATGGAGATTATAGAGAAGGATTTCAAATAGCACCATCTGTTAGAACCAGCACCCTGAAAATATTACTCTAGCCAATTATCACTTCAAAATACCACAGTTCACTCCACCTGTGTTGGAACAACTTGGCTACAACCCATAGTTACATCCTGGTGCTAGCTTTGTAAACCATGGCTTAGGTTCGAGCCTATCAGTCAGAGTCTTGAGACACCAGCTGCTCCTGCGTGCACTTATGTGTCTTCCCACAGATGACTCCTGGCAACCTCATACTGGACAAGCCTTCAGGCTTTCCTTGTCAAGATATTTTCTTCTAGGGCCTCAACTTTCACCTACATCCTTTCTCATCTCTCCAGGCTAGGAGTTCTCCACAAATACTCTGCCCACCCAGATAGCCATTGATGTAGGCCAGAAACTTCTCATGCACTGGTTACCTCCTGAGCCATCCATGGAAAGGGTCACAGCCTAGATGCTTACAGGTATCCAGCAGGTTACATTCAATGAGTGAAACTTAGGCCAAACACAAGATATCAGAAATGTGTCACTAGTTGGGGGCAGCAAATACACGCCCCATCTAAGGATGACAACTATTGCTGAGTCCCAGGACGTTGTCAACAAGCAGGATGCAGGACAGGTGTGGCCAAATTGCCTAACTATTCAATATATATGAAATAAACTAATTTTCAGATTTGGCTCACTTTTTCTTTAAACTGTTTGGGCCAAACAAAACATCTTATTTTAGATTTTTTTATGGTAGTCAAAGGGTCTTGATTTGAGTTTGATTGGCTCTAAAAACACCTAGACTGTGACCCCCAAAAGATCCCTACTCTGTTTCCTCCTCTTAAATTTTTTTCAAGAGCTTCAGCTGCTATAGGCATTTATCTGAGAACATTAGCCAAGTTTCAGAGGCTGTATGCCAAAGAATTCCAGCTTACACCTGCTATTGTTTCAGTGGATTAAAAACTACAACAAGCAGATAAAAAGGTCTCAGGTGCCGTTGCTGATCTCACAGAGCTGAGTATGTGCTCAGCTGTTTTTGGCAGTATTTTCTGAAAACCAGTTTACTTTCCTGGATCATCCAGAAGTAAATGTGAGAAACTCCATTTGTGGCCCTAGAAAAGAAAGCCTCAGCACAGAGTCAAAAGGCCACAGTCAACAGCATGGTATAATCCCTGTCTAGCTCAGCCTTATGGCAGAGATCACCTACTTCATGGCAGAGGTTAGAGTTACCCACTAAATATCCACTCCTCTTCTTCTCCTTTAGTAGCAGATTCTCATGTTTTTGCTAGGTATATTTCTGCTTGGCCAAATAGACTAAATTTCCAGGCTCCCTTGCAGCTTAGTGAGGCCATGTGACAAAATTCTGGCCAAAGAGATGTAAGAGGAAATATTGCATGGGCCTCTGGGGAAGGAGAGTCCTTCTCCCCTTTCTGCTGGTGGAAATCAGAGGTGATATCTAGTTCTTTAGCAGCTCTCTGGGATCATGAGTTGATCTTGAGAATGGAAGCCATGTGCTTAGAAAATGGATAATAGAACAGAACAAGAAGGAAACTGGGTCCATGATGACCTTGCAGAATTGCCATGCCAGCCCCGGACTGCCTGCTTTCAGACTTCTTTTAACAGAATAAACATGTATGTTTGTATTTAATTCACTATTCGGAAAGGAATCAGTATTATTATAGCTGAACATAATTATGAAGCAACGTATAGTCTCTCACCTTGCTGGGTCATCTTTTTTCCACCTAACTATTTAATTTATTTATTTATGTATTTATTTTTAGAGACAGGGTCTCACTCTGTCACCCAGGCTAGAGTGCAGTGGCATGATCACAGCTCACTACGGCCTCGAACTCTTGGGGTCAAGCACTCCTCCCACCTCAGCCTCCTGAGTAGCTGGGACTACAGGTGTGCACCACCACACCCAACTAACTTTTTTTTTTTTTTTTTTTTTTGTAGACATGTGGTCTCACTATGTTGTCCAGGTTGGTTTCAAACTCCTGGTCTCAAGTCAGCCTTCCACTTTGGCCTTCCAAAGTGCTGGGATTACAGGTATGAGCCACAGCACTTGGCCTTTTTCATCTTTTTAAACTCCTATTGTGAACTAAATTCTCCTATATACTCAAAATGTTTCTATCATGCCTCCACCTTAATCAATATATACCATTCTCCCTGATAATACAAATTTGCTCCCAAGGCACAGTGGTGAGCCTCCTTTTTGCCTGTCTATTCAGCTTAGCATAGCTCACAGTTACTTGACAGGTTGCATTTCTCTCTTCTCTCTGAAGAGACTGACTAGGACCCACAGTCACTCTAGAAAATGATGCTCCTGATCCATCATCACTAAAGAATTTTGAGAAAGTATTTTCTGCCACCTTTCTACACGCTCTGTCTGCTCAAAGGCAGGTAGTATGACTAGGCAAGACCAAGAGAGAAAGCTGAGGCCACAAAAGAGAGTAAAACTAAATGGCTTACCTGGTGATAGGACCCACTGCTTTGGCCTCTAATTAGACCTGTGCCTTCAGCCATAGAAATAAGCAGCCTTAGACATTAGCTAGAATATTGGTATTTTCAATCTCTAGTTTGAATGACAGGACCCTGAAGGCAAAACATTTCCTGTGGAGATTCTGCATTTCTGCCTGCTCTTGCTTTTATAGCTCAAACAACTCAATTTTGCTGGAGTTCAAAGTACAGTTCAAGGGATATTTTATAAGGAAAATTAATGGGCCTGGGGATATCACCAGTGTAACTCATCGATTAGAGGGAAAATATGGAATATGTGGAAACATTTCATGATGGATTTGAAAAAGACATAATTATATTTGTGATTATTTCTAGTGGTACTCCCACAAATTTCCACGAAATAACATAATGCTCAATGACTTGACATTGAAACAATTTGTAGGAAGCATATGGTCCAATGGGATATTGATTATGGTTCAACTAAAGATAACAGAATCTACTCTAGCTATTTTAAGAAGAAAAACGTTTAATACATATAACTAAATGGCTTAGAGAATCACTGGGGAGGGCTGAATACACCCAAGTTGAGCCTTCAGAAATAGTTCCCAAGCCACACCACAGAAATGGGCTGCTCTGCTGCCTCTTCTGGTATCAGGAAGCTATCTGCCACCTTGGGTCGCTGCCAGTTCCATAACCACAGTGCCTTGCCACAGTTAGAAAGCAAACACCAACAAGGAAGCCAGCTGATCACTAACCACTTTGATCCTAGGACCACCCAATCAGGAAGCTGCTGATACCACTGATCACTAACACTTTGATCCTAGGACCACCCAATCAGGAAGCTGCTGACACCACTGCTACCGCTCTCAGCTCCCAAATCATACTGTCCTCGCTTTGTTGCTCAACAGCACAGGTGATACCTTACATCCTGCCTCTTAACACCCACACTGCTAGCAAATGGGTCCTGGACTTGTGCCAATGCTGAGAGCAAAGCAACAAGATATCCCCATAACCCTGCATGGTAGATGAAATAGCAGAAGTTAGTCTCTGCTTTCCTTCCACCTACTAAATCTCATAAATCAGTACCTCGGAACTCATGCCAACTAAGGGATGCTTCACAAGGGTTCTGGTGAGCAGAATCCCCCCAACAGACTAGCACCTTCATGGATTTAGTACTTTATCTCCAGGGAAGACTAAGAGACAGTTCCAGCTTTCACAGGATCAGGGGTACACTAGTAAGAAATTGGAATGGATGTTGAGAGATAATCCATGACATACACCACAGAATAGTTTACTTTTAATGTGTCATATTAATATATTAATAAGTATGTGCCAAATACTTTATATGTATACAACACTATATATTGGCCAGGTGGCCAATAACATTTGCTGAGAAATTCATTGGGCCAGGGTCTTCAATTTCCATCTCCTAGAGCACATAGTGTCTAATCCATTACATTTTTTATGCCACCATTCACGGGATCATATTTAAGCAGCCACTGCATGAAAGCTTACTTATAAAAATGAAGATCATGGTAACTATTCTGGAAAACTTTATAAAAAGATATATGCTCTCCCAAGAATCTTAATAACTGATAAGAGAATACAGTACAAATATGAACATCTATGAACTAAGTGACAGAAATATGAAAAATGTTCCAAATCAAACCTTGAAACTTAGTTATAATTACTTTAGAGTTAAATAATTTAGAAAGAAAATGGGGGAAAGTAGGTACATTTGAATCATCACTCTCATTTGACTATTTAAGAAACATTATTTAAGTTATACTGACCACTTTTATTCCAAAGTAGCAAACACAGAAATAGTGCAAAGTAAACAGAAGTTCATATAGGGAACAAAGTGTGTAACAGAAAACGGCAAGGCACACCATCAAATACTGTGAATTGGTTTTCAGACCAATGCTGAGATGTGTTAAAGTTAAGTTTGGCACACAGCAGATTCTTTACTTGGTAGTAAAGTTTGGCTCAAAGCAGCCTCCATGCATAGTAAGCTGTAGTCTAGGAGTATACCCTTGTTACCAAGCAACTGATTCTCAGCCAATCATAGCAGCCAAATCCTCAGTCAATCCCAGGCTGAAAGCTGCCAAATTATGCCCACATAAGGCAAACATTGAATTGCACCAACAAGGTAATCTCTATATGTTATTTCCTGTTTTCTGGTTATAAATCTAAGTCACCGCACTTGGAGGTTGGGGCATTCTGAACCATCTTTAGTCTGGGATGCTGCCCAGTACTAGGACCTTTTTATTGTTCAAATGAATTTTCTTCAGTGTAATTGGTCTCTGCGTTTTCATTTTCTAACGTCATTGAAAAAATAGTCCAGGACATTTATTTCATTCAGTTGGACACTGAAATTAATATGCTTGATAGTAAATCACTAGAGAAAACAACAATTTGACCACTAATTAGGCTACCCATTTGGCAGAATCCGCTCTCCAATATAACCAATTTGCAATAAATCATGTGAGAAGGCAGTGCTGGTGGTAAGGGCTATATACTATGATTGCCATTCCCACAGCAAACTTAATACAGATGAGAATTATGGAAATGCCATGTAACACAGGAGGAATAACTAATAAGTTTCCTGGAAGCTGTTTGCTTGTTACTGTTTATACTTGTTTTTATTTTTACCATAACAGAAACACACAAGATCAAGAAATTATGTGCCACTACTGCACTGGGAAAATCCTATAAAAAGTAAAAACAAGTTCAAGGTGTAATAGTCAGGAGACTAAATCTAAGGAAGGTCACTGTGACCTTTGGTCTCCTTACTATTGTATTTTCCCTGCACTTTGCAAATGTATCTTGTTGCACATTAGACTAGTACACTCTAGTGTTCATAGGTAAATATTTACATTGTCAGCAAGAATATCTGGCTGCACAACTGGACAAGTTGGATGATGATAATCTACTTTCCCCACAGTCTCCTGGCAGAGGGCCATGACCACCTAGATATCAAACCATTAGTACCTTCACTCCTTGGAATTCAGATTGACCTCTAAGCTTCTTGAACCAGTCCAGAGATAGAGAATTTTTCCAGACATGAAAAACCTTGTAATCTACTACAGTTGACCCTTGAACAAGGTGGGGCTTGGGGGCACGTGTAGTCAAAAATTTGAGTATAACTTTTGACTCCCCAAAAACTTAACTACTAATAGGCTACTGTTGACCAAAACTATAAACAGCCAATTAACATGTATTTTGTATATTTTATATATATATATATATATTATATACTGTATTCTTACAATAAAGTAAGCTAGAGGAAAGAAAATGTGACTAAGAAAATCATAAAGAAAAGAAAATATATTTACTATATATTAAGTGGAACTACATCATTTAAAAGGTCTTCATCCTCATCATCTTCCCATTGAGTAGGCTCAGGAGGAAGAGGAAGAGAAGGGGTTGGTCTTGCTGTCTCAGGGGTGGCAGAGACAGAAGAAAATCCAAGTATAAGCAGATGCACACATTCCAGACTTGTGCTGTTTGAAGATCAACAGTGCTTCGCTTTATCCCTACATCTAGTCTGGTTCTCAATTCAGAGGAATTTGAAAATAAGTTCTCTCTCACATTTACTAAGAAATGCCTCAGGAGGGGTCCTGGGAATGCTCCCAAGAGAGTGAAAAAAACTGCAGGGGGTCCATAATTAACCGGTCAGGAACCCCCAGAGCCGCGCGTCAGTCTCACAGATCTAGAGCTGCCCTTTTATCAATCCCCAGGATCTTCAGCATTACATTCCCATTAATATTAACAGTGTTCTCACTGACAAAACAGAGTGATTATTATGTTCTCACTGGCTCTGCTTATTGAATAGCCCTAATAATTACCTTGAACATTTTATTATAAAGATGAAAATGTAGCATTTTACCTAACCAAGTTGTCAATGCTTTTCTTCAAATACTATTTACCTTACTTCTCACGTATTTAAATAGACTGCCTTGGACTGCAGTTCTTACTCTTATATAATTTATAAATTTTGAGAAATCCAAATAGTCATATGAGTATCAGCATATTCACATCTGAATGATAATTTTTATGAATAATGTGTTTTTCTCTGGCTACACCAATATCTACCTATGATTAAAAATGTCTGAATTGAAGCCATCTGACATGGCTTCCACCTTCTTCTAATTTATTTCTTTTGAGAAATTTACTAGTTTTCCCTCTTTTCCTCCACTTTAAAAAGTTATTTTCCCATCATTTACTATTGGAAAAATAGTACTGAATATTCAAGTGAACCAAAATGAGTAAATAAATGATGTTGATACTGATGCTGCACACTAAATTTGTTTCATTTAGCTTTCATCACACTTGTTTGATTAACAGTATATATCACCAGGGACCCCATGGCTTGGAAGCACCAGAAGCAAGGAAATTGGCATGTTAGTGCATCATGTCTGGCTGTGCTGGCAGGGCCTCTGTAGCTCTATTACTGCTATTCATCTGGCATCCAGCTATGGAACTGGACATTCACGTCCATCAACACAGCTACTAGCTCCAAGGTCATAAATTCACTGGTAATGTTTTTACAGGTTAGGGAAAAAATGAGCTTGATAAAGAAAAATACTGCAACTAGAAACAGAAGTGGAGGAAAGAAAAGCATTTCAATCCCAGTGGAAAGCAGACAGAAAGGGCAAGGAGAGGGTACCAGAAGACAGATACGTTGCAGCAATACCAAAAAAAAAACAGGGAATAATTGAAATCAGAGGCCAGGGAGCTGTCCCACAGGTTAGGTGAGGCCCCAAAAATCTGACTTTATCATGTTGCTGCTCCACAGAACCAAGCTCTTCTCATAAGCCTCTGCTACTATATAATTTTTTGAGCTTCATTGTATTTATGAATGCAGAACCAAGCTGTGCAGTGAATTCATTTTTAAACTGTCTGGCTTATTTTCTGAGTTGTCTTTGTAAAAAAAAAAAATCACTCTTGCTCTTTTAACACCTATTATGAATAATCCATGCCATGCCTTCTTTTCAATTCATTTATCTATATATTCAACTTTCTATTAGTTACCATTTCAGCTCATTAAAAAATTATCTTATCCTGGGACTAGAGCATGATTTTTATTTTTTATGCCAGACCAATTGCATTTCAAAGACTAAAGTTTTATATGACTTTCTACTTGGAATTTTTACTAGATTTCTGTCTTTTGACTTTTGCTACCTCTCAGTAAAGTTGAGAACAAAAACCTTTGAAAAACTGAAACAATGAGAATTAAAAGCTTTGGGTTATATTATTCCCCTCCTGTGTGAAGTAGGATCCATAGTGCATATAGAAATATTTATTTATTTATTTATTTTGAGACGGAGTCTTGCTCTGTCGCCCAGGCTGGAGTGCAGTGGCCGGATCTCAGCTCACTGCAAGCTCCGCCTCCCGGGTTTACGCCATTCTCCTGCCTCAGCCTCCCAAGTAGCTGGGACTACAGACGCCCGCCACCTTGCCCGGCTAGTTTTTTGTATTTTTTAGTAGAGACGGGGTTTCACCATGTTAGCCAGAATGGTCTCCATCTCCTGACCTCGTGACCCGCCCATCTCGGCCTCCCAAAGTGCTGGGATTACAGGCTTGAGCCACCGCGCCCGGCCTCATATAGAAATATTTTTAACATCTCCTTGGTAATAACATCAATAGTTATGGTAACAACAGAAGTAATAATAACAATATGTTTTTATTCAACTAGTGTTTCTCATACATCCTCAAATACTGAACTTAGGTGGCCAATTATACATGTTTCACATCTCCATTTACCACATATATGCAGTTGTCCTGACCCTGCCTTTATTAATAAAAGCCATACAATACATAGTAAGTACATAGTATCTCATTTAATCTTCACTACACCCCCATGAGATAATATTTTCATTACTTTCTCTATTTTATAGATTAAAACCCTGTGGCACTGAGGGTTTAGTTAACTAGGTAATAAGTGGTAGAAAAGGAAGGGGAACCCAGGCAGTCTGGCAACAGAGCCTGCAGATTTGACCACTCTGCTATACTGTGGTGTTCCCTTGTCTGCTTCCCAGTGACTGATGTGGTTGAGAATGTGAAGACTCAGGTGTGGTAAGGGAGTAGCCCTTCTGCCCGCGGAGAAGACAGATTACACAGAGATAGGCGCTCCTACACTGCTGATTCCCAGGGAGTGAGATAGAGAAGCAAAACGTGGGTTTCTCGGCTGGTTTTTCTTCATCCTTTTGCCTTTTACTTCTTCATCAGTTTTTGATCACTGCATTTGGCTTTTGGTTCTCTTAACAATCATGGGTAGCTGGCAGAGGCATTGATAAATAATCTTGTTTTGGCTGACTATATCAGACATGTTATGGTATGGTATGTTAAGCCAATAAAATATCTCATTCTGATAGATACTCCCTGGGTGGTACCAAGCACTGCCTTTGGCTTCACACTCATAAGGCACTTTACAGGACAGCCATCCATCTTTCCCAGCCCATGTCACCCATGGTGACATAGGCCTGTCATCCCAAGGCCTGAGTCTTCCAGACCAGCTACATAATTTACCAAAGCAAAATGCCAAAGCCCCTTGGCAGAAAAATATAATAGCTAATTTTGCACATTATTTAATAAGGTTTCATTCAAGTTCAGTGTTGAGATATTACAAGAAAAAACTACCTATGTTTTCCCCTGAATTTAAATAACAGAAATAAATGAAATCAAATCACTAGCAAACAAGATACGTGCACTGGTGTTATATGTGATATTTAGGTAATCTTTTTACTGTAGAAGGACAAAGAGACATAGATTTTTATTCTCTTTCTATTAGGAGTCTTAGGTCTGTCTTCATTCATTAATTCATTCATTTAATTAATCAAAAGACATCAATTGGGCACATATTATGTGGGGGCGACAAGGGTGAAGATATAACTTCTGTCTTCAGGTGGCTTCCATTCTAAGTGTTTAAGTAAGAATATATGTGGTCTTCCACAGCCTAAACAGAATATTGTCATAGGCAGAGCACAGTGGCTCACGTCTGTAATCCCAGCATTTTGGGAAGCCGAGGGCAGATCGCTAGAGCTCAGGAGTTCGAGCCCAGCCTGGGCAACATGGCAAAACCTCATCTCCACCAAAAACAAAAACAAAAAAGTTGGCTGGGCATGGTGGCACATGCCTGTGATCCCAGCTACTCAGGAAGCTGAGGTGGGAGGATGACTTGAGCTCCAGAGGTGGAGGCTACGGTGAGCCGAGATCGCATCACTGCATTCCAGCCTAAGTGATAGAGTGAGACTCCATCTCAATAAAATAAATAAATAAATAAACAAACAAACATAGAAAAAATATTGTTATAAGAACAAGGCACCTTGGAAAAATAATGAGTTTCGAAGGTGGGTCTTATAAAGAAGTAGTAGCTGATTTTCCCCTATAAATATTTGAATAGAACAAATAAAAGGATGGAACTTCCTATTTATGTCTTATTCTTAGAAAGGGCAACAAAAAGGAAAATTTGCTTGTTCCCTAAAGACTTCTTAAAATATTTGCCCAAAACCTTTTCACAAGGACAACACTTTCAGTAAAATACATCTTATAAAATGTCTTCTGGCCTTTATAGACGGTCAGTTTGCCTTTCCCAAAGCTGTTGTTGTACACTGTGCATTATTTGTGCACTAGTATTATGGAATCATTTGGTAAATTGGTGTCTTATTCACCTGTTCTCTTTCTCACCCATCTACCCCCTCCCAACACACACCTTCTCCCATGTTTCTAGTGTCATGTTTTCTTACCCAATATGATATGCTCCTTCCTCACATTCAACCTTTCATGCTTTTGTAAATACCTTTTGTTAAGGTATTTCATAATTATGTTGCAAGTTGTAGCCCTGTGCCAGTGCTAAGCACTTTGAAAACACAATCTCGAAAGTCACCAGTACCCTACAAAGTGGGTAAGCCTCAACAAGAACCTTCTTGTTGAAATGTCCCCATGGGGCTAAAGTGGATGTGATTTGTTGCTAGGGCACAAGGTCTCCTCTATCTGTGACCTGGGAGCAGGCATGAGATCAGACAGGTGGGATTGCTCACACAAAAATCAAGCAAAGCAGACTTGGCTTTTTGAAGCCATGTGCCAAAAACATACTCATATTACACACTTTCTCAGACAAAGCTGTAAAACACTGACCAGAAGCCCTAAATTCCAAGATCTTTGCAGAAGGAAGCCTTACCCCATTAACATTATAATGACAACATTAATCTGAGAAAATCATCAAGAGTAAATTTTCACATTCAACTAAAATGCAGTTGCTTTTGGAAATGGCTAAGGGAGAACGTGTAAGACAAAAATAACTTACAATCCTCATTCAGGATATCTGCCTTTTCACACAGCAATGGCACAAAACTGACTTACCACCATACACATCTGCTATTTACTGAAGGGAAAACATGTGGGGAACCGTGGTCAGCGGAAGAAAATCCTTTCTGTGGGTGGAGAACGAAGAGGCCAACTTCAAAGCACCAGAGAGTAGAATATAGGAGTTAAGGATTTACACCTAATTAAGCTTAAATTTAAGTACCTTCATCCATACCTAACGCTATATGTGGGGCTTCTTTAGTCATTTTATAGGGACAGTGCTGAATCATCAAGTCTTCTCCCAGAAACTATCACATGCATGGTTGTCATCTGTGCTCTTGTTATCATCAGAAATAAATCCTATGTAAGTGTCCCAACTCAGGAGGCTACTGTTAGAGAATGAATGGTGAGCTTCACAAGGCAGTCTTCACTCCATGATGAACCATCAAGTGAGCACTGTTTACTTGAATTATTAGTTGAATAAAAATTATTTTAGGAAATGAACTATCAAATCCTAGTCAACTTGCAACATCATTATGAGCATCACTATTGCCAGTGCTAAGCACTTTGAAAACACAATCTCAAACGCCACCAATACCCTACAAAGTGAGTAAGCCTCAATAAGAACCTTCTCTGCATGCATTGAGATGTATTCATTTCTGAGCTTAGCTAAGTGAGTGAAGACTTAACAATAATTCAGTAAAGCCATACAAGGTAGTATCTAGCATAGTGATCAAGCACATAGTAGATGACCAAGCACATGAGACCCACCTTCCCTATGTCTGATCTGTTCCCATGAACTGTTTCCCAATAAATGTTGGCTACAATCAAGGATTGAATTTACTTTGTAATATTATTTAATTTATAGAATTTAATAATTGATTAGTAAATCAATATTTAGTTACTTGATGTAGCTGTGAAAATTAATCATTGATGCAAAATATATTAAAGAATGAAATCATGATTCAATAAATCAATAGTAAGTACATGAGGAAAATAGGACATTCTTTGATAATCAGCTTACCTTCTCCACTCTAATAAATCAGTCTGTGCCAAAAATCAAGCAGACAAATACTAAGTAAATATCATTAGTTCTGTTCACAATTAGACTTTCTGCCCTCCCTTGTGGATGGTTTTGGTGGGGCCAGGCACACTGAGTTCTGTTCAATGAGTTTTGAGTTGAAGTGTCACGTTCCATTTCTACATGAGCTTATTTAATCACCTGGAGTAACATCCTTTAGAGTTTCCTTTCTTCCCAAGCACGGTAATTGACAATGTTTGAGATGGTGGATGCTCCATCAACCCATGCCTGAGTGACAAGGATGAACAGAGCACTCAGCTGACCCACAATAGACAGATAGCATAAGCAAGAAATAAATTGTTATTGTGTAATCCACATCACAGCAGCACATCTTAGCCCACACTAATTGATAAAGCAAATAAAACTCCAAGATTCTAAAATCTGTAAAAAATAATAGTGAGCCAGGACCATGTCACAGTCCAGATTCATAGTTTCTGATTTTACTCACCTAAATTATAGGCTATGTCCTTGTCTCCCCCTAAATACCTTTACTCTCATCTATTTATTAATTCCACAAGAATTTAAAACTCTGCTTTCTGCTGAAGATTGTAATCAGTACTGGGAATGGAGAGGAGAGAAGGCAATTTATGTCCCACAGAAATGCAATACACATTCTTGTTGAGGAGATTATACTGAGAGCTCTGCTCAAGAGATGTGAAATAAACCAAAAAGTGTCATGAGACCCACCTTCCCTATGTCTGATCTGTTCCCATGGACTGGTGTTGATGAAATTCTTTTGGCCACAGACACCCATTTTGCTTTCCTTTGTTTCATGTCTTAAAAAGATGAGTAGAAGGTCAGATGAGTCATCTTTTGGGAACCTGAGAATTTCAAGCTTTATTTACAAGGATTTCTTATTTTTCCATCAAGATATAACATTTAACAGAATTTCACATTTTTCTGCCACATGGTAACAATAAGGAAGATGATTGATGAGGGTTAAATCTCAATGGATTATTTATTGCATTAAGTTAAAATTTCATCAGCTTCATGGGACGTCTCCCTGTCCAACATGTCTTAGGGTACAGATAAGAAATATTGTTTTATTTCTGGCTAGGCGCAGTGGCTCACGCCTGTAATCCCAGCACTTTGGGAGGCTGAAGTGAGTGGATCACCTGAGGTCAGGAATTTGAGACTAGCCTGGGCCAACATGTCAAAACTCTGTCTCTACTAAAAATACAAAAATTAGCCAAATATGGTGGCAGGCATCTGTAGTCCCAGCTACTCGGAAGGCTGAGGCAGGAGAATCGCTTGAACCTGGGAGGTGGAGGTTGCAGTGAGCTGAGATCATGCCACTGCACTCCAGACTGGGTGACAGAATGAGATTCCATCTCAAGAAAAAAAAAAAGAAAGAAAGAAAGAAAAATATTATTTTATTTTCGTTTGATGTTTAAAAGATTAATTATGTTGACCTTGGTTCCCAGTGAGCCATTTATAAACAATTATATGAATGATCATAGAATTTCAGGGTGGTGGGGGAAAAATTCCTTTTAAAAACTGACTCTAGCTGTGCTTATCAATGTTTTCCCTTCTTTCTATTGGAAAAGCATTTATCAGCCATGCAGATAGGCTCAAAGCAAACTAGAAGTTCACTACATTTATTTAATGGTCTGCAAAAATGTCATCAGCCTTCCCATTCTTATCAGAATTATAGAGGTAAAGCTTTGAGTGTGCATGATTTATATAACTATATCTACCATAAGATAATCATACAGTCTGACTTTCGAGTAGTTCATATTTGCTTCTTTTTCTGTTTTAAGGCCGTACTTGGAATTTGCTGCTCAAATCATGTAGCTAATTCCAACAGTACCATTTTTTTAACTATTTCCTCACTACCCTCTAACCCTATTCTTTCCATCCTTTCCAAATAATAAAATTATATTCCAATCAAGAGTAAAACAGATTGTAAGTAAAGCCACCGAATGTGGGCAAATTATAATTCGTCCATCTAACAAATACTTTTCAGCACCCACTTCATGCCAGATACTGTCCTTGATTCTGAAAATACAGCAGTAAAGTACAAAAGAGAAGGTACTACTTTCACAAGGCTTATATTTTAAATGAGAGGCAAATAATAAGTAAGATTAGTTCAAATAAGGGCTATGAAGAAAATAAAACAGAGTGATGGGATACTGTGATGGGAGAAGTTGCATCACCAGAGGAGACCTCTCTAAGAAGGTCATATTTAACTTGAGACCCAAATGAAAAGAAGCCAATGATCTGGGGAAAGAGCCATCTAGAAACAGCGACTAGCAGGTTCAACAAAGAGCTTGAAGTGAGAAAGAGCTTAGTCTATTTGAAGAAGAGAAAGAAGGCCAGTGTCACTGGAGATGACGTTGGAGAGAAAGGCAGAGGCCAGCCCATGTAATTGAAGATCTTCAGTAGTTCAAGATCTTGTAGTTCGAGATCTTTACCTTATGTGGAATAAAATCCAAGATCTTTATCTTGAACTACATGGGCTGGCCCATGTAGGTGGAAGTTACTGGTGAGTGTTAAGTAGAAAAGTAACATTAATTGTAGATATGCAAATATCACTCCAGAAGCCTGATAAAATTGGTCAAACTTCTCAATATTCATAATAGAAAGCTAGTGCTACCAGCTCTACCAGGAATTCACCCAGGCCTTCCTGAGTTTGAAACAGAGAATACCTGAGTTCCAGGTTCTCTTCAGGCTGCTCACACTTGTCTTTTCAGAAAGGCCAGCCAAACTGAGGGATTTTGTTGAGCTATTTTCTGAATTCTTACTCTGCCAGTGTAGTGTATTACCCAAGACAGGATCTATCAGAAGATCATTGTCAACTACTGTGGAGGGTGGACAGGAAGGAAAAATTGAAGATAGGGGAAATTACATGCTTTATCACTGGACTAGCAATAATGTGGATCTTTACAGAATTTCTTTAGGAAAGCATTAGAAAAATAATCAGCTCTATTGTAAAATATTATTTGTATTAAAATACATTATAAAATATAAAATATTAAATACTATCATAAAATATTGAATTCTGTGATATTTCATTCTGATCTTAATAGTCTTTCATAAAAAAACATAAAAGTTTTCTTACACAGAATCAGTAAAATGTTGTTTTTCCTCAAGCAAAAAAAAAATAAACTTTATGAACCATGCTTGCACCAGTTCTGTGAAATGCCAGCCCAATTTAAATTTGCCTAGATTGTTTTCAACTTGGCAGAGTGCCATTGGTGCTCAGTCATTAAAACAGGTGGCATTTCTATCAAGAAGCTTCCTATTTCTTCTTAGAAATGTAGATTAAAGTGCCTAAAAGATTAAATATCTGTTTTTGAAACCAAGATATACAGAACACCTCTATCCCAAGAAGCAGAAATGTAAGTGTCCTTCCCATTCCTTTCTTTTCACTGCCAATCCTAAACCTCCTTGGAAGCCCATGAAGAACCATATTTTAAAAACCTTGATAGACTTGCTGTAGAAAATAAATTTTGTTTAAATAACCAACAACAATGTTTATTTGTATAATCCAAGTGACATAACTAGCCTATCCTCCAAATGATAGAGGGATAAATAGATGACATCTCTCTTTTAAAACTCATTAAAAGTAGAGAAGCTTTCCACTCAACTTTAAAATAATACAGGAACATATTTCTAAGGGCAAATTCATATACCAGAGCAGAGGTTACAAACTGACATATAAATACCTAATGTGCCCAACACATTTTCTCCACTTTGCCATACAACAACACGAGGAGAAGTCTTGCAATGTTAGCACAAACATTTGAATTAATTGTCAATATTTAATAATCTGAATTCACATCTTGATTTCCAGCTCCTTTTGAAACGTCAGAAGAGATGGACTCCCCTAAAGCTGCATGTTTGCCTTTCTGCAAGACAAGAATCCCAAGATTGACAGTGGCCACTCCCTATAGATAGGGAAATACTCTATTTGCCAAGTCCCTCCCACTACTTACGATTTTTTAAATCTTTCTCTGCATCATTCATTTACAACACCTGCCCAATCTGTGCAAGCAAGCCTTCTTTGGTAATAAAGAAATAGCATAGATAAATAGTTGGATGGATGAATCAATAGATAGACAAATATATCATACCTAAATTACCAAGTTTCCCTGAACAGTGAAGGCTTAGAGCAGGCACTCTTGTACCAAGGGCACTGAGATTACAACACTTCTTGAACTGTGTATTCCTCAGATTAACCAAATCAAACAACAGACTTACATAGTTCAGTCCATCTAAGAATCTGGTCATTTCGGCCAAGCATGGTGGCTCACCCCCATAATCTCAGCACTTTGGGAGGCTGAGGCAGGCAGATCACCTGAGGTCAGGAGTTCGAGATCAGCCTGGCCAACATGGTGAAACCCCGTCTCTACTACAAATAAAAAAATTAGCTGTGTATCATGGCACATGCCTGTTCCCAGCTACTCGGGAGGCTGAGGAAGGAGAATTGCTTGAACCCAGGAGGCAGAGGTTGCAGTGAGCCGAGATCACGCATCTGTGCTCCAGCCTGGGTGACAGAGTGAGACTCCATCTCAAAAAAAAAAAAAAAAAAAAAAAAAGGCCGAGCATGGTGGCTCAAGCCTGAAATCCCAGCACTTTGGGAGGCCGAGGTGGGCAGATCACAAGGTCAGGAGATGGAGACCATCCTGGGTAACACGGTGAAACCCCGTCAAAAATACAAAAAACTAGTGGGGCGAGGTGGCGGGCGCCTGTAGTCCCAGCTACTTGGGAGGCTGAGGCAGGAGAATGGCGTAAACCCGGGAGGCGGAGCTTGCAGTGAGCTGAGATCTGGCCACTGCACTCCAGCCTGGGCAACAGAGCGAGACTCCGTCTCAAAAAAAAAAAAAAAAAAAAGGAATCTGGCCATTTCCAGACCTCTAACTCCCACTATTTCTGCTTGTTCTTCAACAAAACAAGAACCAGGACTTGAGGAGCTGAGCAGGAAAGGAGTCACAGCATCTTCCACGGACTTCCATTCTGTTCCTGCCTACTGCCTTTCTCCTTGTTTGTGCAGATAGCAGGCTTTTTTCCCCCATTTCTCAGGGTTTTTATATCTAAGCTAAGTTCTTTATGTTTATTTGTAGGACACCAAGCAATTTGAGGCCTCTTTACTCTCAAGTATAACTGCCCCAAAGATCAAGAGAAGCAAAAGGTCAGATCATACACCAAGTGTCTTCAAAGGCTAAAACACCACTATTGTTTCAAGCACAAGGCACTTGGGGTGAAGTTCTCCCTAAGTAAAACACATATAATGTTCCCACTGAATTGAAATATATGTAGGACCATCATCAAAAGCATTTACCAGACAACAATGTGCATGAAGCAGGCACATCTCAGGGTGGCCATGATGTCAATGAACCTTAGTGGCAATCAAGGCCACTAACTAGCCCTTTGTGTGAAATAGAAAAAGATGCCCCTCCCTCTGGGCTGGCACAGGCTCACATCACACTGCATGGCCTGGCTAAGCAAAGTGTGGCTGCCTTTCTGCACTTACTCACCCTCCGCAGCCCAGCCAACGTGTGCAGTGAAGAATCTGCATAAATAGATGCAGCAGCATAGCCCTGGAAGAATTTAAACTTAATGCAAATGAAATAAACATGCACATGAAATTCAATCAGGAGATATACCTGGCACGTCAAGAGATTAAAAGGTCATGAATATCTGAATTTTTTTTATCAGTTACTCATTTTTTAACCTCTTAAATGAAACAGATTCTAGAACTTTTGAAAAAGGGTAATAAGTGAGTGTCACACCAGACCAAGAGAGGCGAAAATTAAATCCAAGCTCCAACCACTCATCCTAATCTTTGAGATCACTCTGTCCTGGTGAACACGCCTTCCGGGTGGGTAGATACGCAGTCTCCTTGGAGAACTGTTGTTGTTTTGGGAGATAAAAAGTAATTGACAAGAAGAATTTTTTGTCAATAAAATTTCTATAACGGCTGGGTATGGTGGCTCATGCCTGTAATCCCAGCACTTTGGGAGGCCGAGGTGGGCAGATCACCTGAGGTCAGGAGTTCGAGGCCAGCCTGACCAACATGTAGAAACCCCCTCTCTACTAAAAATACAAAATTAGCCAGGCGTGATGGTGCATGCCTGTAATCCCAGCTACTCAGGAGGCTGAGGCAGGAGAATCACCTGAACCTGGGAGGCAGTGGTTGCAGTGAGCCAAGATCACTCCATTGCACTCTAGTCTGGGCAACAAGGGCGAAACTCCATCTCAAAAAAAAAAAAAAAAAAATTCTATACCAAATGGAAACTTTGAAAAAACATTTTCTTTTTTTCATCCTAATAGCCCAAACTAGGTCATCTTTCCCACTCCTTAATAGAATATGAGTTTCCACAAGCTGTCCAGTCGTACTAATCTGAAATTCCTCCTGTCCTATCTCACAGTTCAATTTCATGTTTCTCCCTCCTGCTGGGACCTGGCTACTCTGGGCTTTCCAGTGGGAGTCCTGATGCCCTGGCTCAGTATGCTTGTCATTACAGTCTTCTGTGCTATTTGAACCTGAAGAATAAGCGCTGAATACTAAATTGATTTTTTTCTGAGACTATCAGAAGGACACGGCTCAAGTGTTCCTATGACTCTTTTGGAGGAATCACCAGGGCTAAGTCCCCAGACTCTAACATGAGCCCCTGCTTCCCCTTGGACTGAAATAGCTGCCTGTCCTGTCCTGCCCTGACCTGTCCTGTTCTGCCCTGCCCTCTCCAGAGAAAGCACATTCTGTACGTCATTACTGAGCATTCTTTTTCAGATCTTATAGACAGTGAATATGAAAGAAACATTACGGAGAAAGAGATTTATTTTGATTCATTGAAATGTTTCTGATGCTCTACAATTCCCTGGTTTTATCCAAGCTGCAAATATTTCAAAGAACAGATCTCCATTATGCTCATAAACTTCCCATTTTATAAAATAACAACAACAATAATAACAAGTTTTCTTTATTTAAAATAGGAAGGGTCGTACCCTCCTCCTGCAGGCAGAAGGCTCCTGTTCTGCAGTTTACTGGTGACAAAGATGTGGCTTCACATTCCTCAGCAACAATGTTGGAAAGGCATTGCAGTTGTCTAGGAATGCCATTGCAACCCCTAGGGCACTGTGCATGAAATGGCTGAATAGTAACATTCTGGCAGTCACAGGCTCCAGATGTACTTAAGTTTCACTGGGAATATCATGACCTGTGTTCCGGGGTAGGGAGGTTGGCAGGATGTGGGGGTTAGGGGGACCCTTTTCTCCCTCTGGCCACATCTTGCTTTAACGCATGAAACAGGAATTACCATCAACACCTGTTGGTATTGAGAAAGCAGTGCTTTCCTTTGCTCTAGCATTCATTCATTTTCTGTGAGGGCCAGAAGAGGGAATTATTTGATCCTTGGGAAAGATTCTGATATGGTTTGGCTCTATGTCCCCACCCAAATCTCATGTTGAATTGTAATCCCCAGTGTTAGAGGAGGGGTCTGGTGGAATATGATTGAATCATGGGGGCGGGACATCCCCTTTGCAGTTCTCATGATAGACTTCTCAGAAGACCTGGTTGTTGAAAGTGTGTAGCACCTCCCCCTTCTCTCTCTGTTCCTCCTGCTCCATCCAGGTGAAGATGTGCCTGCTTTCCCTGGCCTTCCACTATGATTGTAAGTTTCCTGAGGCCTCCCCAAAAGCAGAAGCCTGGACAGTCCACAGAACCATGAGCCGACTAAACCTCTTTTCTTAATAAAATACCCCATCTCAGATATGTCTTTATAGCAGTGTGAGAATGGACTAATACAGATTCATTACACACCCATCACCCAGCCATGGTGCTGGCAGCCTGTCTCAGTTTCTTGCCCTCCCGCTCCTTCTCTCCTCTGTGTTCTGCTTGTTTGAACCCCACTCTCCCTCACCCTGTCTGTCTTCATCTCTCCTCCCCCGCTTTCTATGCCGTTTTCTTTCTCCTCTTACCTGTCTTCCTCCCTTTTTCCACTCTCCCTCCGCACTGGCCACCAGCCTGACAGCACAGATGTTTTTCTGTCCTCCTTGTTTGAAGCCACCAGGGCAGGTGCTGCTGCTTTGTTTGTGACTGAAGAGGTGAGTTCAGCACAGAGATGAATGGTGGGCAGGCCAGGGAACCCGCCACCAGAACAAGGGGTACCATTAGCAGAGAGGACATTTTGATCCTCCTCTGATTCCATGTCTTTATTTCCCCATGGGTTCAGAACCCACAGAAAGATGAGGCAGGCATTAAGCCTCTTGAATACCCAATAACTCCCACAGCTAGGAACAGAGTGCACAGGACAGAACAGTGAGTCAATTGACCAGAGCACCAAGGCGGAGAGAGGCAGGACACAGACAGGGGTTGAGTGGGAGCGAAACATCATGAGCCAGGCCCAGGGACAAGCCACGAGGAGCATGAGCACCACGGTCCATGCCATAGGGACTTCCTTACCTGGCCTTTAGAAAACCCAATGAAAACCTTGTGTTTAATGAGACTGAGATTTGTCTGCTTCTATTCATAAGATCCTAACATATGAAAGCCATGCCCCAGAACAAAGCAGAGTAGGATGAAGACCATATAAGACTAAGTAAGTGTGGGGTCTTCAGGAAAAGAGCTCACATGAGAAGTCAACATGCACAAAAAAAATCAGACCAGACGTGAATCAAGGCCATTCTGTGAGAGATATTCATTCATGAGTTTTTAACCAGACTCTTAGTAAGGAAGAACTGGTAAATAATATCCAAAACCTTTCATGTAGTATCCACAGATGTTATTTGTAATTAGGCCTTATGATGCTCATTCCTAGCATTAGTTTCATTTTTTTTTTTCAATTAATGCCTCTGTAAAGTCCTAAATTAGAGAACTCCTGCAGGATTTATTATAGAGAGAAAACCCAGCTGAGTGAACACCTGTGAATTCTCAGTCCAGAGTGGCTAGGCCAGAAAGCAGCTGCTCTCACAGGACAGAGCCTTCACAAGGCTAGCTCCTGCCCCGGAGGCCTCTGGGTAGAGTACCCATACATCCCAGTTTGTCCAAGATAGTGCTGGTTCACAGACATTGCCCTGGTGTAATTATTCATAGCACCCCCTTCCATTCTTAAAAGGCCCCAATTTGCATATTCAATCAGAAGGTCTCTTTGGTATGTGCTATACAATGGACTATTTATAATCCATTAGAGGTGTCATAACACCATATCATCAACTACATTCAACAGAATCTCTAGAACTAAAGGAAAATTAAAAATGAAACTTACTTAAAAATTATGTTCATGAAATTTGTGGGAAGATAAGCAATATATAAGGAAAGGCAAGAATACAAATCAACCTAGAAGAGAGGGAAGTAATAAGAAGAAAGAAAATGCAAACCTGACCGTAATTTTCCACCATTCTCATTAATAATGACTGCTAAGTGAGCTGAGATCCGGCCACTGCACTCCAGCCTGGGTGACAGAGCGAGACCCCGTCTCAAAAAAAAAAAAAAAAAAAAAAATAATGACTGCTAAAAGCTGGTCAGCCATGCTATTTGAAAGCAATTTTGGAAATTAATCCTTTAAGAACATTTTTTAACCTTTGATTCATAAGACAAGTGACCTTTCTATTTTAACCAAGATACCCAGATAGTGATTAGACATTTCTAAAACAAGGATCCCAAATCCAGTTTTGTGCATATGTGTGTGTGTGTGCGTGCATGTGTGTGCGCGTGTGTGTGTGAGAGAGAGAGAGGGAGGGAGAGAGAAAGTGAGAGAGAGAAGGCAATTTTAGTAAATACATAAAATGAGTGAATTGTCCCTTTCCCTTTAAAACCACCCAGGGAACTTAGCTGTTTACATTATCATCAACCTGCTGCATTTCTCTCCCTAGGAGACCACAAACCAGGAGAAACCATATGTGAGCTCACAACTCTAGCAAAAGCTTTGTTTTCATTGCATATAATTTGCTTAATATGATATTGCAGCCTTAAATTTTTTGCACAGAGTTCTAGTGCTGAACTAACAGACAAAAATTAACAAGGTCAAGAAGTGAGCTGTCAGGATCTATTCTGTATCCACCTTAAACAACCAACTCCTTCACAGGTTGCACTACGCTAATGGCCTTTGCTGACATCTTATGAAACAGGATTAGATATAGCCATGCAGCTGCTGTAATATTTTGTCCTCAGTCCCATGACAGGTACATGGTGGACTTCATCATAGCAAGATGCTGTTCCCCTTTCAGTCCCCCATGTGGTGATTCTCTCTCTCCTGTCACCATTGTTGTGTCCCTAATTTCCCCCAGCTCGCTTTACCCAGTATAATCGGGAATGCATTAAACAACTCAGCCTTTTTTTCTAGTTGCACTTGTCAACAATTTCAACACTGCCCTGTCACGATCCTAGACTCCCATTATATTTTTTTATCTTAATTCTCTATTGAAACATAATGTATGCACAGAAAGTACACAAATCATAAAGGCAGTGGATTTTCACAAAGTGAACACAGTCAGGTAATAAAATTTTAAAAATTAGAATATTGAAGCACCCTAGAAGTCCACTTATGTTCTAGCTCAGGCACCTTCTTCCCTGAAATATAACCACCATTCTGACTTCTAACACCAGAGCTCTGACTGTAAGCTTTTTGTAAATGAAATCATGGCATGCACTCTTTTGTATCTGGATGCTTTGATCAACATTATATTTTTTAGATTCATCCATATTGTATGTATTGAAGCTCATTCTTCTTTATTGCTACTATGTATTTCATTTTGTCACTACACCAAACATTAGTGGGTTGTTTGCATTTTTCACCATTATAAATAATGCTACTATATGCATATGTCTTTCAGTACAGAAATGTACACATTTCCACTGGACATACACCTATAAAAACAGAATTGCTAGGCTATAGGATATTATATATGTTCAGCATTCATAGAGACTGAAAACGGTCATAGATACTGAATCTACCAGTTTACACTCTCACCAACAGTCTAGGAGCATTCCAGGTGCCCCACCATCTCACAACACACAGCATTGTCGGTCTTTTTTATTTTAGCCATCCTGATGGATATCAAATGGTATTGATGTGGTACTGTAGATTTCATTTGCATTTCCTGCTGGCTAATGAAGTTGAGCCACCCTGCTTTCTTAAGGTTTCAACTTTTACAAAGCCAATGGCCAGTCCTGGCACTCAGCTCCTCTCTGTTTACCACCTGCAAGGGATGCTGAGGAAAGAAGCAAGGGTCTGTACATTCTTTCCACTCAAAGCCTTCCTGTCTGTTGGCCTTTCTCAATGGTCCACCAATTGATTCCACATCATGTCTCCATCTCCTGTACAGGTCACCCTGGTGGCAGCCTCTTTTCTCCTGCAATATCCAGTCTGACACCTGCTTCCCCCTTATAAATGATTCTTAAGCTTACCAGATAGCCTCATCATCTCCCCCTGGCACCAAGAGAGACAAGCTCCTGCAGTGTGAATACCTGCATGTTCCCTTGCAGCCCTTATTTCATTCTGTTCTTCAGGCCCAGAGGAAGCATTGTTCCTCTTCTCTAAAACCTGTAATCACTGAGAAAATGTGTTCTTTTGAATTTCTTTTGACACTTACTCTCTGTGTGACCAAGTACAAGTTACTTGACCTCTCCTGGACTTAGGTTTCTTCCCTGGAAAATTAGAATATTTCTTACCTCTTAAAATTGTTGTGGGACTTAAAGGATAATGTGCTGAAAATCCCTGGGTCAATGCTTGGTAGACATTTTGTGCTTAGTAAATATTAAATGCTTTCCTTCCATGTCTCCTTTTATCTCTCCATTATTAATCTCCTCCTTTGCCTTAGAGGCAGTGAGATGGAAAAACTTGGCGTTGGCAATCAGACACACCGCAATTTGAAACCTTATGTTTACCATTGACTAGCTCAATTATTAACTCCCCTACGTCACTTTCTTTGACTCTAAAGTGGAACGGTGGGCGTTACACTCAGAACTGTGAAAATACAAGTCATTCCAGCTGACTGCAATTCTAGATTCACTGTCTCAGACCAGTGGCCCACAGGCCATAGCCATCCTGTGTTGAGGTTCGTTTGGTTGGTGGTTGGTTTTTACTTAAATTGTCTAGAGTTAAATATTAGGGTAATTTACATTACGTTTCAAAATGTGGGCTTCTTTTGAAAAAAACTAGATCTAGCAAAAGTGATCACATGTCCTCATGGCAACAATCACCATGAGGAGCTGGACAGGTACTCTCTGGTCAATGACACTCCCCCTGCCTCCCTATTCTCTTCCAACCAGGCTAGTCTCCCTCATTTACTCTACCTGTATAGACCTTCACGGGTTTTTTAATTATTTTTAGTTTCTACCTCTTCCTCTAGAGTCTTATTGAACTCAATGATGACTTGCCTGAGAGTTGCAAACCACTTCTGAAATGTTTAATATCATTTATTTTACAAATATAGACTACCTGATCTCCAGATTCTTACAGCTTACAACTGTCAGGCTCTTCAGAAAACTCCTGTATTGGTTTCCTGTTGCTATTATAACTACCTAAAGAAAAAACTAGTGAAAAAAGAATAGAAATTTATAATCTTACAGCTATGGATATCAGAGGCCCAGAAGGGATCGTCTTGGCCTAATCAACAGGGCTGCATTCCTTTCTGGGAGGCTCCAGAGCATAATCTATTTTCCTGCTTTTTCTGGCTTCCAAGGACTGTCCTTATTCCTTGGCTCATGGCCCCTTCCTCCGTCTTCAAGCCAGCAATGACTGGGTGATGCTTGACATTCTCATGCTGCGTCACTCTGACACTCTATTGCCTCACTCTTCCATCTTGAGGACCCTTGTGATTACATTGGGCCCACCCAGATAATCCAGGGTAATCTCCCCATCTCATGTTCAGTTGATTGATGAACTTATTCCCCTCTTGCCAAAACATATTCATAGGTTCCAGAGACATCTTTGAGTGGCTGTTATTGTGACTACCACAGTCCTAAACACTGTCACCAAGCCTTCCTTTCCTTGAAAGATACAGGTGAGCTAGGATTGCTGATTTATCTAATAGTGCTGCTACACATTTTCCTTCAGTCCAAAAACAATCCCCCAAAATAACAACTGAGTGTTAGCATCATAATGTTGTCTGGGAAAGCAGTTTTCCCGTGCATGCCTATAAATTGCAGTGGAAACTTTTTGCCATCTCTCTCCCCCCAAAAAAAACACAATCATCATTTTGAATTTTTAGAAAGAAGGGAGGAGAAAAAGGAGAGCCAAAAGGAATGGCACTAGCTACAGTTTCAGATGCAATTCCTCTTGGGGATTCTTTAAAAAGAAGAAATACTGAGGAGCATATCAAAGAAACGTTATATTGCCTTGGGTACCCTAAGCCCTCAGCAAAGCTCTGAAGAATAATTGGATCTGAGAGTAATCCTGAACTACTGAAGTCACCGATGAATATTCCACCATGTTCTGTTCTCTGTTCAACAGTGCTTTCATAAATCGCCCCAGGGAAGGTCGTCTCACTTATCCACAACACCATCAGAATTAAATAGGAAACAGCAAATAGAATAGAGCAAGCACAGTCACGTAGGATGCTATCATATCACTTCTTCAAATAGATCATCAGGGCATTGTTCCCAGTTCAAAAGGGAAAAAATATGATAAATTAAATCAAATCTTGAAATGTCTACAATGATCCGAGATCCAGACTTCATTTGCTACTTCATAATTTTAAGTAAGAAATCTTTCATGTTATATAATATGCTTAAAAATCAGTGAAATATACATATATATGTATACATATACACATATACGTGTGTGTGTGTGTGTGTGTGTGTGTATCTTCCTTTCTAACCTTTAGGGAATTTTGCAGTGCGACAAATAAATTCTAAATATATTATTGTGCATTTTAATTTCTATCCCAGTTCATTTCTTAAGTCATAGACAAAGTTAGCTATGTAATCTGGTTCTAACTCTGAGAATGGGCAACATGGCCAACCTTGCCCTCCTTCTTGAAACCATTCCAATATTTCTGGAATCAGCTTTTTAAATCAGAGTCTTGTTCTTTGTACTTCTAAACTTTCTCCAATCTTCCTCATTGTCTCCATTTCCTAGAATTCATTTTTATAACACATCACAGCTTTAATTCATTATCGGGGAAGTTTTTGTTTACCCTATGAGGACAGGGACATATCTGTCTGTCTTCCAAGCTACAGCCCTATGCTTCTGCATAGTTGACTCTCAAACATTGTTGAATGAATGAATGCTCCCTACCCCTATTTTTCTTTTTGGCATGCTTTATTTGTACCAGGCACTATTTTCAGTGTTTTGCATATATTAATATAATTCTTATAATCAATTTTATTATGTAGGGATCATTATTACCTTTTTACACATAAGAAAATGGGCATAGAAAGGTTCAATAATTTGCACAGTCATACAGCAGTTAATAACAGATATCGTTTATTGAGTACTTAATTTGTGCCAGGCAGGGCTGCCATTAGCTACCCAAAGTGACTATGTGTAAATTTGAAAAAGATGCCCTTTTTACAAGGATAAATTACAAAAGGCATCTCTTCCCTAGGCACAGGGCTTATCAGTGAAAGCCAATTCCTACCTGTACTGGCCTCTCAACCATTAGCCTTCTTGGAGGACACAGCCTACACAAAATACAGTATATATAATATCATTGATTTTATAATATACTACCAGCTGGGCACGGTGGCTTACGCCTATAACCCCAGCACTTTGGGAGGCTGAGGTGGGCGGATCACGAGGAAAAGAGATCGAGACCATCCTGGCCAACAGGGTAAAACCTTGTCTCTACTAAAAATACAAAAATTAGCTGAGTGTGGTGGCACATGCCTGTAGTCTCAGCTACTCGGGAGGCTAAGGCAGGAGAATCACTTGAACTCGGGAGGCAGAGGTTGCAGTGAGCCGAGATCGTGCCACTGCACTCCAGCCTGGTGACAAAGTGAGACTCCATCTTTAAAAAAAAATATATATATATATATATATATATATATTTATATATATATCTCTCTCCTGATTGATTCCCAGATTTTTATAGCTTACAACTGTCAGGCCTCTTCAGAAAACCCTCTATTAGTTTCTTGTTGTTGCTTAACAAATTGTCAGAAATTTAGTAACTCGAAGCAATACAAATTTATTATCTTATAGTTATGAATATCAGAGTCCCAGAATGGGCCACAAACTGCTCTAAGCACTAAATGGTGATAAACCCACAGCAACCCTGTGAGATAAGCATCATTGTTATCATCATCCTTATTTTACAGAAGCAAAAACCGAAGGCCAGAGAAGAAAAGTGATTGCTCAGAGGTTCCCAGCTATTGAGTGACACAAGTGAGACTAAGCCCAGACATTGTGGCCCCAGAGCTCACACTCCCAGCATTACTCTATAGTGAACTGTTTAGCCGAGGTTCCTGTAACAGCCTCCTACTTCCTAGTCTCCAGGCCTCCTAATTCATCCCACACTTCAATCTACTACAGAAGCCACAGCAAATTTCCAAAGATATCAATCTGCTCATATGTCCTTCATGTTTAAAACACTTCAGTAGCTCTTCCATTCCCCTCAAGGTAAAGTTAAGACACTTTCCTGTGGCTGAGTAGGCTCTGGTGATGTGATCCTGGTCACTCTTCATCCGCATCCCTGGTCCTTCCCTCTGCCTTTACCCCTCAGTGCACACAATGACATAACCATAGCAAACATTCTGCTCAATACATTCTCCTGTTCCCACTTGCCCCAGGCCTCAGCAAGTGATGTTCTTTCCACCTGGAACCTTTCTCTTCCCCCACTTTGGTGACTATCTCCAAACGATAAGTCTTAGCCTAAATGTCTTAACCTCTGATCCATGGTCCTTCAACACTCAGTCTAAATAAGAACCCTTGATAGAGCCTCTCATCACAACTTGTGTTTTCCTTTATAGCAACATCACATGTATGCATGTATGTAATTATTCAGTCAACACTGATCTTCACCAATAGTAAGTTTCACAATGGCAAGGACAGTGTCTATTTTGTTAGTTAACTGTAAATTCAGCTTTTAGCACACTTCCTGATACACACAGGCAACCAAATATTGTTCATGTGCCTCCTTTGAGCTCACTGTGCTTCCCTATAGCACTCCTCACAATACAGTTTATTTTGTCACCGCCTATTTCTGTATTCCCCATTAGATTTGACTATTTTACATACTATGAGGACAAAGACTGTATCTGACTTGGACCTCACTACTGAACCCCCAGTATCTAGCACAGAGCCAAGAGCCAGCACGTCATGGGCACTCAAACATTCCAGAATAAATGAATGAACAAGCATAAATAACTGGCCCCTTTGTAGTAATAATCCTCTTTATCACTACTGCCATAAATCAGATCAAGGGATTGAAGAATTGTTCTACTTTAACCACTTTAAAGAAACAGAATCTATTTAGAACATTGAAAGAAAGCTATCAGCTTCAAATTCTGACCAAATATTGTTTATTAGCCACAACAGACAACAGGGCCATCTCAGGCCTAGATAAGAAATGATCCATCAATTTAGTCAAAAATCTCATGAGTGACCACTCAGACATAAAACTTGGCATCTACCTGCCAACTCCTACAGAAACCAAGAGCCAAGAACTGTGAAGAATGATCCCAGAGGTGACTGACTGATTGACTGTACCTACCAGTAGTCATTATATTACTCCCTATTAAAGGCTTAAAGGGAGGTCTTGAAGACAAATATTTGTAATTAAATGACTTTTCACCATGCTGAAGGAGAAAAATATATATATATTCAAATAGAAAAAAAAGCAAGGGCAAAGTAAAATATATTAACAGCATCTGTTGAGACTACAGATGAAAAACAATCCCTGAAAAAGATGATCCATCTGCTCAATGGGAAACACATAGATCTTTTCTACACATAGTACTTAAATGAAGACAACATTAATGTTTCTTTCTGACCTGGCTCCAGAAAGTCTGCTCAGTCTCGGAAATGGTGACTAGATCCTTTGAGTGCTAGAATAGAACTATATTGTTTTGTCCAACGGGTGAGTCCTAATTGCCTAGTTGGGTATGAAGGAATTTTAGAGCAACCTTGGAGCCCATAAATATGAAGCATGAACAGTTCTGTTTTGGTAATGACAGTAATCCCAAAATGCCACAAATACATTGCTATTTCAATAAATTATTAAGAATATTTCATGTTGATATAAATGCCCTTGTGTTTCCCCACTAGTAAAGGGGACACATGTTGAGTTGATCAAACCTCATCTTCCCTATAATTTAAAACCCTTTCCAACCACAGTGCAATTAGCTCCATACTCTACTCCTAATACCAGGATTCTGAAAATACGGATCTAAGTTTACCTACTTAATTTATCTTCGTTCAATATCCTCTAATCATCTTTGCCATGTTTTTCAACATCTCATTAGTGTTGAAATTAATACCTTAATATGAGTGACACAAATTTTGCTTTGTTTGGCTTATTCCCTCAGTAATCTAGGAACCAACCCCCTTGACACAAAATAGAAACATAAGTAAAATACTCTTAAAAGAAAAAAAAAGGGCCAGGCATGGTGACTCACACCTGTAATCCTAGCACTTTGGGAGGCCGAGCTGGGCAGATCACAAGGTCAGGAGTTCAAGACCAGCCTGACCAACATGGTGAAACCCCATCTCTACTAAAAATATAAAAATCAGCCAGGGCATGGTGGTGCGCACCTGTAATCCCAGCTACCCAGGAGGCTGAGGCAGGACAATCACTTGAACCTGGAAGGCGAAGGTTGCATTGAGCCTAGAAAGCACCACAGCACTCCAGCCTGGCCGACAGAGCAACACTCTGTCAAAAAAAAAAAAAAAAAGAAAAGAAAGAAAGAAAAAAAGAAAAAAAGCAGTATGTTGCTGACAACATGCACAGTGGTTCCACTTGCTTTAAAGCTATTTGGCAAATTTGACTGAGCATTTACTCCCCATACTGAAGCACCTCTCAGGCAGCAATAAAGGTCCTCCATGCATAGTTACTCTGCCTTGGGCGATCAAAGCCCTATTGCATGCCTTTCTGCTCCTAACTATTGTGTGCCTGCTAATAGGCAATGCTCCCTATCGGCACTGAATTTGGAACACATTTCTTGTGGAGCAGTTTTTAAAACTGTAACCAGGAAAAGAAAAAAAACAAAATAAAACCAGTCAACCAAAGAAGTCGTTTTGGCTATTTGCTGCATTGCCAGGGACTAGTTTTTATCTTTAGAAACACGTTCATGAAACAGAGCTTTAGGTATTTTTACCAAGTATAGCTGATCCAGTTACTTTTCTTCATTCTTATTTCCAGTATATTTTTAGCCTCAAGAATTACTTTCTCTGGTAAAAGAGGTGCTGCCCCCAAAATAAATAAAACTTGGGTGAACAAAAAGGGCATGGTCCACAGCTCCATTCCTGGGAAGTGCAAAGCAGCTCTGAGGACCCAATCTCGTGAAGCTGTCCTCAGCCACAGACATCCAAAGGATGCAGAGGAGCTAGATTACTTGGTGGCCCAGCACTGGAAATTTTCTAGAAAGCAGAACCAAAATAGCATTTTTCTCCTGCTGCCCTACAATAACGTCCATACATATGGTCTCTGTGGGGCATACAGGTTCTTTGTAGGAAGTCTTTTAGTAAACAAAACCCCAGAAGAAAAGCCCCCACCACACTACTCAGTGCTTTAATGAGATTAGAAAAAGACACCTCTTTCTCCTCATCCCATCTCAGGACTTGGCTTGTGAGCAAAGCCTGGATTGGGTTTCAGCCTCCCTTCACCCTCTTGGCCTGACCTCTGTCACTGAATAGCACCTGGATTTCTTTGAAACACTGGGACAATACTTATTCTTACACCTATTGATTACATGTTTCAGCCATGACATGGGTAAGGTACCTGGGCTCTGGAGAATTCAAAGGTGAATGAAATGGTAACTTTCTTCAAAAAGGGGTCCTCAATCTCAGTGAATGTATGAGCAAAGGTATAAAAGGTGCTAAGATAAAATGTGCCCGATGCTGGTTAATTTTATGGTTTCATAAAACCATATGGCATATAGGAAAGTCATGAGTGATTGAGCTTAAAAATGAGCTTACATGACTAATCAAGAGAAGACCATGATACAGCAGTTATAGAGAAGAGAAATGGTTTGTCAACACTTAATTTTGAGGATATGAACTTAGTGATGGTCAGCAGGATAGATGAGCGTATCCTAGCTGGCCTCTCTGCTTCCAGCCTCCTTAGATACTCTAATAACCATTTAACACAGAGGCCAGCTAGGAAGTTGACAGATTATATTACCGTTCAAACATTCACCACCACCATTCCAAGGGAATCGTATACATCCCTAATCCAATAACGTCAGGCCTGGCTGTGTCAACTTACTTTAGACAATAAAATGGGAATAGACAGAATATGCACCACTTTAAAGCAAAATTTTAAGAGCCATTTTATGGTTCTATAATATGCTCTTTTCTTTCTGCCACAATGTCCCGATCAGGGCTGTTCCTTCAGTCAGGGTCCCAGAATGATTCTACTTTGGAGCAGAACCGCATTCAACTCATAATAGACAAACAGAAGCATCAAAAAATACTCTCTTGTTTTAGCAAGCGACACCAATTTGGGGATTGTTTGTTAGTGCAGCATAACATCCTAAGTTGACTGATATGGGGAGCTAGTGCACCTTGAAGGTGAACACAATCAGGTCTTAGGCTAAACATAAGAAGTGATATTGGATAGAAAAGGGCAGAGATAATAAAAATCACAACAACAACAAGAAATCAACATCACTTAATATTTATGTGTCCAGCATTATGTTAATCACATCTCATTTAATTGTCTCAAAGGCAGAACTCAAACACATACCTAACACCACACAGTATATGCTCTGAATTTTCCCAGCAACCAGCAAAGCTTGGTGATTTTACGTGCATGTGCAGTAAGATTAACTCAGCAAATCTAGATGGCTCAAACCCTGCACATGCCCAAGAAAAACCTCTCTTCAAGACTGAACTTAAGCCAGCTCCTGAGAGTAAGCCTTGAGCCATAGGTATATTCTGCCTGGTAAGAGTGTTGTATGCCTGAGGCCTTGGATCATGTGGTAACAGTTGGATCAGATAGCTTATGCTAACAATGTGATGCATGATGGGTGCCTGTTCCTTCTCTGAGGAGCTGACGTCTGAGGAGCTGAGGTAAGTCATACAGGTGCTGCATGACTATGTGACTAGCCTCCATTAAAAACATCAAAGCTCAAGTGTTTCCCTGGTTGACAACACTTTGCACATGTCACACATTATTGCTTGCAGAATTAAGTGCATCTGTGAAAATCTACCGAAAAAAAACTTTTAGAAGCTTGCACCTAATTTCTCCTCAACTTTTCCCCACATATCTTTTGCTTTTCAGATTTTAATCTGTATTTTTTCACTATAGGAAAACATAATTTGATTATAACAACTTTTCTGAGTCCCATGCATCCTTTTAGCAAGCCTGAGGGTGGCCTTGGGAACCCCTGAAACAGTAGTATACATGAGACAGGTTAATGTCAAAGATGACACCAAATTTCCAAGCCCAGGTGATTCAAAAAATGGTAGTTTAGTGAACAGATATGGGAAAGTCAGGAGGAACCGGTGAGCTGGGAATGTAGGTAAAGAAGGAAGCCGAAGAAGCAAGTGGAGGATGGAAGGTAAGTTTAGTAGCTGACATTCAATTTGACTTCCATACCCAGGTAGGAACATCCAATGGGCAATAGAAAATGTAAAACTGGAATCGGTGATGAAAGTACAGAATGGGAATATAGTTAATGGTTAAAACCATGAGAATAAATAAGGGCACTGAGGAACAGATTAGAGAAAAAAACAGCAAGGAGTTGAACACAAACCGTGGAGGATGAAACTTGGCTGCCTGCATATGAAGAAACAATAAGAAGGAAAACAAATTTTACCTATTCTCAATTCATCATGAAAGATTCTGTTTAATTTTATATACATTTCTATCAAGCTAGTTATACTATATACTTTTCAAGAAAATATTTGCTAAAGAGATTTTTCTTGAAACTAAATAACATTTTAAAATCAGCTGTATTTATTTTCTCATTGAATCCTCATTTTAAGGGCACTTAAAAGTTTGTCTTATGAGCAAAATATACAGATGTAATTATGATAGGCATTGAAAAATATATATATATATAATTTATATATGAAATAGTTTGGAGTTATTTCCAAATAAACTGGGGCAGAGAAAAGCCCCAATCATTCCTGATGCTACTTCATGTATCTGTGTGGCTGTCACCAGGTCTATTTTTATATATTTATTTATGGTTTTAGCTACCCAAAAATTGGGGTCAAAAGAAAGATAACAATAAAGTCAGCCAAGGTCCTATGGGGTTTCATTTCACTTAACACATTTCTATTTTGCTGCATTTTCTTTAAATGGCAAACAGAGCTAGACCAAGAGCGTCAGGCTTAACTCAAGCCGTTCACTTTTGTTTCTGATTCCTCCAGAGGTGATTTTTTAAATATTCTCATATGCTTTTAGACTTTTATTCTGCTATGGAAGAACATGTTTGATCATTTCAGAAACTCCTTTAAATAATGTTGCTGTCAAAATCAGAGTTTCTGACTGACTTCCCCCATTTCACCAGAAGAGGCGGTCTCCCAAGTTTATGACCTCATATACTTCTTATTGAAATTTTAGAAAACACTGGATCTGCCTTCACTTTTCATTTTCATTTTCTTAGCCCTACTCTTTTGTGTGAGAAAATACACATTTATGGCTGTCTTTCAAAGAGATTTACAAATTGGTTCTAGGGCTGTATATGAGACAGTGAGTACTAGGGAAGTCAGTTCTATAGCCAGTTGCACCCGGCTACACTTCCTTCAATGAAGAGTTCCAGTCCATCATCTTAGGGTCAAGTTGTTGAGAAAGTCATCAAAGTGTAACATTCAAACTAGTGTCTCAAAAGCTCCCCCATGTGTGCACATGAAAAATAACTCATCAAAGGAAAGATTCACTGGAGTACATGCAGAATAAGAACAGGGACCAATTTTCAGATCTAAAAAAAATGTAAGATACAAGAAAACACCACATTATATAATTATTATTTTATTTACATGTATCGTGTTTAAAATCTAAAAGAATAATTAAGTGGACTGTTTTGTACAGATTATAACGTTAGCAAATGAAATGAATGCCCTAAAAACAATTATTTTTCTGTAAAAGGTATGAAAAAAACAGGGCAAAAAAATGAAAAACACTTGGAATTTTTCCAACCGTGAGTATACTCAAAAAAGAAATGATAAGCCCTCTGAATATAAGTAAATGATTTATGTGTTTTAGCCCAAGAAATGAATTATATGAAAATAAACCAACCAAAACATTATTTGTACTTTCCAGAAAGCAATTGCCTAATAGAAATGCTTTCCATTTCCCCTTTTTGCCCATTTATCTTTCCCTTAGGGGAAAACATACTACAGCTGAGACTACTGTGTAAATCAGCTGCTTCCAAGCAAAAGGTATGCTTCCCAGAATATCAAAACCAAGGCTGGCTTGAAAGATGTTCTATTCTAACCTCCCTCTTTTATAGGTGAAGAATGTGAACTCAGAGAGGTGAATGGACTTGTTCCAGTTCAGAGAGTTGGCAGAAAATTTGAGAGCAGAACCCTATTCTGTTTTATAGCTTAATCATTATTAATTTATACTATTCTGCCACCCAGTTTTTAATAATAGTAACAGATTATAAATAGAAAAAATACTAACAAATATTTCTAATGCTAAAATGTACTGATCATTTACTCTGTGCCAGGCATGTCTTTAAATGCACTATATGAACTAACTCATTTGGTACTAAGCATTAACTTCTGAAAAAAAGTTGTATTCTCTCCATTTTACAGATGAGGAAATCAAGGCACAGAGAAGCAAAGTACCTACCCAGGGATCTTAAAGAGTAAGTGTTGGAGCTACTATAATAGCTAAGCCGTGTAACTCTACAGACCAGATTCTTAACCACAAATAACTAAATAGTATAAAGAAAATAGAACTGTTATTCAAAATTCAAAGGCGCATCAGCTATAGTATTAAACCTTATCTTTTGGCAACATAAAATTAAAACCTGTGATAATTCAAACAGGACTAGGGACCAACTTGAAACTAAAAAATAGCAACTAGCTTAAAAGAAAAACTGTTACCTAATTAGGTGTACAAACTTGAAGCTTTCCAAGCACCGAATTTCATACAAATCACATAAATAGAGGGGTAGCATTTTTCAGTATGGCCACTCAAATCATGCTTACCTATAATTAAAAATTATTCTTATCTATTCATTAAAGCAATCCCTGTTCTAGGTAATTATTGGTTAGCCTATTTTTCAAGTAATAAAACTAAATGTCTTAAGTGGAGGAAATTACTACTTTTCTAATTGATCCAAATTAGTATGAACTTCTTAAACACAACAATGACCACTCAACTTCCAAATCCAATGGGAGCATTAAGTCTGACCTTGCCAAGCCTCTCTGCAGTCTTTCACTCTGTGTGCTTCCTCCCTCCTCCTGACACTATTCCCCTTCTTGGCTTCTATGACATCACTCCCCTGGCCCTTGCCTGGTCCTACAGATCACTCCTTCACTGTAGCAAGTTCCTCCTCATATATTTGATTGTCAAAGGTTGGTACTCCCAGAAGTTTGTTTTTGTTGGGTTCTTCCTACTCCCCATTCCCACACTCAGCTTGAGCGACCACAGCCACACCCACATCTTCCTCTACTGCTTAGGGGTTGATGCTCAGCTTCCAAACTGGGGTCTCCCAACTAGTTCTCTTCTCTAATGCCTCCACTGTCCATGGAAATATCTCACATTCAACATAATCAAATCCAAATCCCATATATTTCACCAAAAATCCTATTCCCCTTCTTGTATTCTGTACTTTGCTTAATGGATCCCACCAGTCAATGAACCCAAACCTTGAATCATCAAAAAGTCCTTCCCTGTCTCCCGGAATACATCCAGCTTGGCCACAATTGCAATGAACTGTACTTTCTAAATTGAACCGGCGTCTTCCACTCTCACTTGCATTCTCATGAAAATCATCCAGACTCCACCTTCATTGACACTGTTCCTCCACAAGCCAAAAACCTGTCCCAGATTGGATTCCACCAGAAGTAGAGCCCGAGCAAAGAATTTAAGCACGAGTAGTTTTTTGAGAAGGGATCCCAGGAAGCAAAATGTAGGAGAGTATGCAAGAATGGCAAGTATGGGAAGGAAGAATACTGGTGTGTGAATGACCAGACAACTGCTGTGATCAGGCGAGACTCAATGTCACAGGGAACCTCTGAGATATTATTCAAAACCTGCTGCAGACTCATCCTCACCAGGGGTGAAGAATCTGAGCGATTTCTGCATCATTGTCTGAGTGATGCTCTCAAGGATGTTAACTCCTGGTGCTTTGGGCCTGCCTCATTACAGTCTTGCAAACTTGTAGTCTCTGAGACTGGTAGCTGTTGTCTTGTACAGTAACAGTGACTGCCAAGGAAATACGGGAGGGGCACTGGCAACACTTACCATAAAAACCTTCCAAGGCTCTCATAAAATCCAAGTGCCTCTGGTACAGCCCACAAATCATTCCATGGCCTGTGTCCTACTTTCTTCTCTAGCATCATTTCTCAGTCTTTCTGGTCTAACATTTGTGTGCTCGAATCCTATCAACCTACCAATGGTCCCCAAGTCCATAATGCTATTGCCACTTCTGTGTTTTGTACTTACTGCTCCCCCTTCTCAGAATGTCCACCTCTGTCTCCCAATCCTATTTCCATATACCTGGAATACACCAACTTTTTAGGAAGATACAGCTCTCAGATCTCTTTCTCTCTCAAGCCTTCCCTCAATTCCTTGTACCCTAGTTGGGCACTTCCACCTGTGCCATTGCCCTGCCTTCTGTCTCCCTCATCAAATTGCACAGTAGTTGTTTGTCCATGGCTACACCAGGCTGCCGGAGTGTGAATTCCCAACAGCAAGCGCTCTGCATAATTTGTCTCTGTTTCCCCAGCACCAAGCCAATGCAAGAAAAGAGGAAAATTCAATAATAATTCCTGAGTTATATATTATACAAAATAGATAATAAATCTGTAATTAAAATAGCAAACAACACCTAGACCAAAGAAACTTTGGAAAAAAATATGTAACAATTTTCCCTTTAGTACATGCTTTTAAAAAAAATGACTAATTAGGAATTCTGCTTTCTCTACCTATGAGCTATAAGTCAATTTTGTTCACCCTGCTTCAGCTTCTTACGCTGTGTGCCTCTTTATTAGCAGTGATTTCCTTAAAGGGAACCAAATGCTTAAGAAACCCTAATAAATCCTCATGGATTTAATGCACTCATGGATATTTTGTGACCACACTTCAACCATTCTAACTCAGAGTCTTTTCCATGTGCCTGACAGTGAGCTGCCTTCACACTGAACCCAATTAGATACTCCCAAAAGGAAGAAACACGTGTTGTAATTACCCTCCTAAGACTCTTCGCAGGCCCCTCTAGGTCACTTGCTTCTGTCCCTCTGCAGGGTGTTTCTGCCAGCTCCAGCACTGATGGGCAGAAAGCCAGTGCAACACTGGGCAGGGGCAGCCGTGCGCATGAACTTTCACTGAATCCATCACAAGCAATGTATTTATATGCAAATATAGCCAAATCTGAATAATGATTAAATTCAGATTCTGGGAACTTCTTGGAGAAAAAAGAGGAAGAAAAGGAGAAAGAGGTACTGAACTGTATATCTAAAGGCTTCTAGTTCAAAACTGACTTGACATACATTGATGTGAAAGCTAAACATATGGTAGATATCTTTGATCAGGGATCTGTGACACAGTTTGTGCTTGGCATCTGTTGTTTTAGATTTTGTGATGCATTGATCACTGTCACCATGTCTGATAGAAACTAAATTGCCTTCAGTCCATGCAGACGTGATTGCTGCTTTTACTCTCCTGCCCATTTTCATCCTTACAGTTTCACAACGCGAAGAAAAAATAACCCCAGTGGATCAGGTTTTAACATTGGGTGTTGCCCCTCATCACCTGTGTTTTGGATTTGCCCTGGCCAACACTAGGATTCTTTCATCTGAGATGATAAAAATCTACCGACACAGTAACAAGGACAAGGTGATCTGTTACAGAAGAAAGCAAAGAAGGAAACTTGGAACATCCTGTTCATAAGTCAGGTCTGCCGTTCATGTTTTATTTCACATTTGACGACCCACTGCAGGCAGCCAAGAAGCTGCTATTTGAAATGTTTTGCTGACCTCATAAGCAACAATGTAAATAGACTTTCTATCCCAGTGACGTCAATGTTAGAGCCAGTGTCCATGTTCTTTTCTATTTTGTGAGACTTTTGTGTATATTGTTTCCAATTCCTTGTGCTCATGGGCAGTGTTCTGTTTTGGTATAAATTGATACTAATCTTTGCATGCTACTGTTTCTCCTAGTTCCCCTACACTGACTATAAAACTAAGGATAACAGAGGGTAAAAAGTAATATGGGTGACAGGGACAGACATGTCTAACTGACCCCCTCTTTCCACTCCTATATCCTTTGGTGCTTGTTTCCTGGGGACCTTGTTCCAGGATTGTTTTATGGACAAAACCTTGCCCTTCAAGGTCTGGGCTTCTGTGTCAGGAAAAGTTCTCTCAAACCATGTTTTTCCTCTCCTCTCATGCCACCACCACAACAGTCATCAACACAGAAGAAGACTTCTGTTACCCAAAGTGTGGAGTTTTTCTCCCACACATCAAGCAGTGAACACTAACTGGGTGTCCTCTAATTCAATTCTGCCACTATCTACCTGGAGATAATATCAGATCCCATAGGTTGAGGGCTCAGTCCCAAAGATGCTTCCACCTGTAGACGCCAGTCAGAAGTCTGGTGTCTTTTGACCAACCAACTTCAAGTTGGGGTTTCCATGACCCCCTCTTTGGGTTCGGTTAATTGGAATTGGAAACAGCTCACAGAACTCAGGGGAATATTTTTACCCTTACCAGTTTATTATAAAGTATATTACAAAGGATATAGATGTGTAGGGTGAGGTATCAGGGAAGGGGCACGAGCTTCCGTGTCCTCCCTAGATGCACCACCCTCCAGGAACCTTCACATATTCAGCTATCTGGAAGCTCCCTAAACCCAATCCTCTTATGATTTTATGGAGGCTTCATTACATAGACATGATTGACAACCATGTAGAAATGTGATTGGACAAAAAGTGCATGATCTAAACCCATCAATGTCTATCTACTTAGACTTTTCTTGGCCTCTCTGTGTAGCATTCCTTCCTCTTAGGTATAGAGCAGGACTCTTTCTGGAATGGGGGTATTTTGATTTTTTGGGGGTTTTTTTCTTTATTTCTCCTTAAAAAAAGAAACAAATGGGATACATGTGCAAAACTTGCAGGTTTGTCACATAGGTATATATGTGTCATAGTGGTTTGCGGCACCTATTGACCCATCCTCTAAGTTCTCTCCCCTCACTGGTGTGTGATGTTCCCCTCTCCGTGTCCATGTATTCTCAAAGTTCATCTCCTACTTATGAGTAAGAACATGTGGTACTTGGTTTTCTCTTCCTGTGTTAGTTTGCTGAGGATGATGGCTTCCAGTTTCATCCATGTGCCTGCATAGGACATGATCTGGAATGAGGGTATTTTGACCAACAATCAGATTAGAGTCCTGCCTTGGGCAAGTGAAAGGAGGACAGGAGAAGCTTAGAGAGAAAGATTCCATTTCCTGAGGCGTAAAGTGCCCCAACAGTATAACAAGGACTATGGGAGCTAGAAGCCAGGAACCATGGATGAAAATAAGTATCTATGTCATAACACCACAGCGACCTAATCAAGTAGTCCCCTATCCATAACAACAGCTAAAAATTCAACAAATATTCATTGTATACTTCTTACGGGCAAGATATGACTTTTCCAAGCATATTCACTTCTTTTTTCTTTTTTTAAATTTCAACATTCCTTTGAGGAAAGAAAGGACAGAATTTTAATCCACATTTTACCATCCAAGAAATTATGATATAGAATATCATATAGATATAGAGTATGACATAGAGAGGTTTTACACTTTATCTCCAATCAAAGAGCAAATCTATGAAAGGATTGGAATAAAATACAAGTCTAACAACAGAAAGTCCAGTGTCCTCTCCCTCTTCCTTCCCTAAGCTTACACCAAATTGCACTTTATAACACAGTAGTGAAGAGAGATTCTGATCACAGAGGTTCATCCACTTGGAGTCTATGCCCACGGATGGATGTAGAAGGTATTCAGACTCTTGAAACTGTATTCAAAAGGTTGGTATATGTGCATTTTTCAAAGGAGAGAATAAAAAAACTCTAAGTGGTTAAAATATTTGAATCATATGATTTATATTTTATATACCTGAATAACAAAGCAACCTCAGTATTGCATGAAACCTGATATTTCTCCTTCCTGGTCACCTAAAATGCACCTCATTACAATTGTTCACATATAACAAGCTACCTTAAAACTTAGTAGCTGAAAGTAACAGCAGTGATTTCATTTTCTCACAAATCTACAATTTGGGGAAGACTCAACAGGCACAGCTCATCTCTGTGCCATGTAACGTCAGCTGGAATTGTTTGACCAGCTGAAGGATCTGCTTCCAAGATTGCTCTCACACATGGCTGACTGCAGGTTCCTCTCTATATGGGCCTTTCTGTGGGCTAGGTGAAGCTTCTTCACAGCATGGTGGCTGGGTTCTGGGAGCGAGCCTCTCAGGAAACAGAAAGTAGAAGTGACCCGTTTCCGAAGGTCTGCACCAGAAACAGATACCTCTACCCCATCCTATTGGTCAAGCAGTCACAAGAGGATACAAGGAGAAGAGACATAGACCCCATTTCTTGATGGAAGGAGTGTCAAAGGATTTTGAGGCCATGTTTTAAAGCTGCCATATCCCTCTGGAGGCATCTTATTTCTTCCTTCGGTTTACTCCATTACTATTCTCTCTCGCTGTCATAGATCTTTGCTGTGTGAAAAACCAAGCTCTGTCATCCCTCCTATTTCCCACTTCCCAGGGCAAGTGTATGGCTGCTGCAGCCTACTGCTGCCAATCGGCTGGTCCTTCTACCTACATCTCCCTCCTTCTTAGATCTGGGTGTCCAACCCTCACAACTTCCTCCCTTCCTCCCCTGCTGGAATCACATAAGGTGCTCTGTGCAGCCTGCTTGTTTAAAGAAATGCTAGCCAACAGTTTTAAGGGGATAGTGGTGGTGACTTCTGGCTAAAGGCAGACAGATCAAAGTTATTCTGCAGTATTATATTAAATATGCGCCATGTGAAGCAAGAAAAAGAGGCCAACCTTTGCCAACAGTACTCTGTGACCAGCTGGTTGAGTTTAGAGCAACCCCAATTCTGCCTGTTTCCAGTCACTAACCAAACTCCTTACCCTTTGAAAAGTAAAAGGTATTCAACATGCAAGGAAATGCCAACCGGGACTTATATTGTTTGCATCACTTTCCCCCATTCTCCTTATTAATTAAAATGACTGATCCATAAAATTGGTTATCAGCACTGAAACACTCTCGGATACTCTCTGCCTCCAGCTCCCTTAGGCTGCCCTTTGGAAATGGTCTGATTTTTCTCTGCAGTACAAATGATAATTTTTTTTTTTTTTTAAGGCAAGAACCACCAGCTGAGGAGGAAAGCTCTAAGGCTTGGCCTGAGGGTGAATATAAGCTACTATTTGAAAGAACCTGGCACTCTGGAAGTTTTACCTACATTCTCACCTATTCACCATCTCCCATCCCTCCAGTGCCAGGAACCCTCTGTCTTCAGAGCCTTTGCATTTCCTTTGCTTGGGCCAGAAAACCACTGGCTGTTTCTTCCTTCCTAAAAGAAGTGGTAGGATCTTTATTTACATATCAACTTCTCAGTGAACCTGCCCTGGAAGCCCCATCTAAAATTTACAAACCTAATATACATATGCACAGATATACACATACATATACACGTGTACACACACACACACACACAGACACACACACACTGCTTCCTGTCACTGTTATCTCCTTACAGTTTCCTCATCACTTATCGCTATCTAACATATGATGCATTTTACCTATTATCTTTCCCTTTCTACAATAATAGCTTCATGAAGGCAAGATTTTTTTATGTCTTGTTTACTGTTTGGTCTAGAACAGTGCCTTGTACCAAGGAGATGTGCAATAAATGTTTATTAATAAACAGTTGAATAAACTATTGATCTAACCTATAACATCCCCACCTGGTGATAACAGGGGGCTCCCAGTCACACTGTCTGCTCTGAAGGTAGAGAGCTGTAAATCAGGCTCTAACAGCACCACGCAGATAAGTTTCCTACTGCTACTTCAACAAATTACCATTAGTGGCATAAAACGACAAAAGTTTATCATCACACAGTTCCATAGGACAGAAGGCCTATGAGTCTCAGTGGGCTAAAACCAAGAGGTTCATAGGGCTGAGTTTCTTTCTGGAGGCTCTAGGGGAAAATCTCTTTGCTTGCCTTTTCCAGCTCTAGAGATCATCCACATTCTGTGGCTTGTGGCCCTTTTTTCCGTTTTTAAAGAACACAATGTCATATCCCTCTGACTACTGCCCCTTAGTTTCCTTAGTCACAACTCCCTCTCTTTTCCTGCCTACCTCTTAAATTATTGAATTGGGCCCACCAGGATAATCCAGGATAATCTCCCTATTTTAAGATCATCTGATTAGTAATCTTAATTCCATCCACAATCTTAACTCTCCTTTGTCCTATAACTAACGTAATCAAAGATTCCAGAGATGAGAACATAAACCTCTTTGGGGGCCATTATTCTGCTCACATCATCCTCTTGAGCAATCTAAGAAGTGATAAGGCCTATCTCATCAATTTGATAGCTGTGATGTTCCATGTGTAGCCCTTACATTTGGTCCTCGCATTAGTCCTTGTTGAGGTATAGTACAAACTTCCCTGGATCGAAAGGCAGAAGATATTTCATTCAAGACCCTTCTGAAACTGTTGTTTTTATAACCTGGGATGACCAACTCAGTCACAATTACTGAGACTCCATATTTTCAACAGAAAAGTAGAGTTAATAAAACCTACTGACAGTATGACTATAAAATGAATTGTGGAGAAATCTTTTTATAGAACTTTCATACTTCACACAGTGTAAGGAATCACTGTGTAATAGAGCTCTCTAGCACCAAGGATACCCTGAGTTTGTACTGATGGTTTTTATTGTTTTGCTCTTTGAAAGAAATTACAAAATTATCACTTGCGAGTATGAAGAAATTACAAACTGAAATTGGCAATGTCACACTCAGTCCAAGTCCTGTATTAGCATTACATGATTTACTGATGACAATATTGTGCAGACAATTCAACAGTGAATATGAATTTTGTTTTTTCTAGTTGAAGTTTCTTCATTTATGTGTCCTCAGAAAACAACATTGAGAAACAGGTAAGCCTCACTTCTTTTGCTTGGTAGTGTGAGAAACAATGACTGTAGTTAATTGTATATTTCCTTCTAGGCTCCCTAAGGAAGAAAAATGTACCTCATTCACTTTTGTAACTCTGGTACCCAGATTCTTGCCTAGCAGAGATACTCAATGAATAATTGTTGAATTAATTAATAAGCTAATACTCCAATGTTTAATTAGAGAGGCACATTAGGAAATTGTCCATGCTGCTGACATGTAGCTATAAATCCCTTTCCATCTTCATTTTCTAGCCTTTTGTTAATCCTACCCTGAAATACCCAATATCAAGGGGAAACTGGCCTTTGTCTGACCTCTGGAAGGTCATTTAAAAAAAAATATTTTTAAGCAAAATTTCTTTAAATGGGGAACACCATACTCCAGTTCATGCTTCCAGTTACCACTCTTATGATCAAACATTTCTTCCTAGAGTTCCCCTACGAAGGATACCATAGGGAAGATTGTAAACTTCTTATTCAAGTAAAAGAGGTGAACATGTGCAACACATTTAACTGGGTTCCTCCCCTAAGGAAGGTGTAACTATTGCTTCTACAGGCAGCGAGGGAACATTTCCTTGAGGCTGAAAAATATACCTAGTAAACAAAGCTTTGATTGTGAAACTTCAGGTCTCTGATGGACCTTGTTTGAAGGAAAGCTCATATCAGAGGGGTCAGTCGATGACACACCACCAGACATGTTCAAATAAATCAAATGCTTATACCAATTCCACAACCTACTTTTGTGAGCCTCAAGACACAACCAATTTAAACTTCCATAAGGTGGATGTGTCACACATCCAAACAACTTCATAGGAAAACAGTGAGAGCTGGGCCCTTGCTGATTCCACACTGCCTGATTTGCCAAGAGAGGAGAAAGGTTTTTCTAAGCCAAGCATTGCACATTGTGTCCAATACTTGAGGTGTGACAGTAAGAGTGTAAGAGGAAATAAGTTTCTTTTTTCCTTTTTTTCCACTTGAAGTTGCAAGATTTATGAAGAAGAACCTTCAAGTTTTATGAAAAAGAACTCTGTACGTACAAATAAAAAACACTACCAATTTAATCAAGAAGTTCAGGGAGTAAGATATGTTTGCATTGCTTTTTGCTTAAAATACTCTTCAATTTAAAATATTAAGGGAAGGAGGACTTGGCAATGTGAATTTTGCCAGCAACAAAAAAATCCAAATTCAACAACCAATTCCACAATAATCATTTTGCCACACTCACAGCAAATATCCCTGGATTCACTCAGACTTAAGACTGCAAAGGCAGCATTTAAAACTCTTTTCACTTTAGGTACCCACTGAACACTGAGGTGGCCAGAGCAAATAATAAACTCTTGGTGGTCATGAATGTCTAGTCCATTTTTCTTTGCCAACATACGATAGATTCTGGTGTGGAAGAAAATAGTTTCACAGTAAAATACTAATTTAACTCTCTTAGGGTACTAATTTATGTGTTGAAAAAGAGATTTCATTAAATGTTTTCTTGAGTTATATTTCAATTATCTATAGATTTACCTAAATTTTCTAAATCCATGAGTATTTTCTACTAATAAAACCTCTTATTTTTTGCAGCTTAAGTGCTTAATAAAGCTCTAATTATCAAAAGATGAAATACATTTTAGTCATCTGGATTTTTATTCAATCTTATTTACATGAATTCAAACCTATATTCTCCCCAAAATTTCAACAACATTCACCTTTGTTAAGTAGGTCTGTCCTATACTTTTAACATGAAGACTCCAAAATATGCACACAAACTAACACATACAAAGAATTTTTGGGCACAAATGCTAATTTTTCCTACACAAGGTCACCGTTAATGAACTGGTTTCAAGAATATGTAAAAAGACTGGAGAACAATATATTTTAAATTATAGTGGCAGCTCTTGCCTCCTCTTTTAAAATTTTCTCTCCATAACTTGGGTTTGTAGCCCTGAAATGGGGATAAGAATGCTCACTGTTAATTTATTATAAAGTTAATCTACGAATTGTGTTTTTATGAAGAACTTTAAACTCAAGGTTTTACATGTTGAAAATAAAATGTATACATTTCAATTTCCTATCGATTTGTCTATGTTTTCTGAATCCATGTGTGTTTTCCACTAATATAACCTTTTATTTACTGCAGTTTTAAGAGCTAAATAGAACTCTAATCAACAAAAGCTAAGTTTCATCATCTAGACCATCTAGACTTTTATCCTGTTTTATTGACCTCAACTCAAATCTGTGATCTCCAAAATTTTCCTTAGTAAATTTAGGTAATCACTTAGTACAAATGAAGTAACGACTTTCAGTTACCAGATACTAAATTACAATTTATAATTTGTCTTGTCTATTTTCATATGTTTAAGATCTTTCTTCAGGGATGGAGCAGCAGTAATGACATTACTTTGGCAGAGCTCATGATTCTACATTAATATCCTCTCATCTGGGGATTTCCACATCTTGCTCCAGTACAAATATCTTGATGGCAAGAACCAAAACTCAGTAACCCAAGGAATCCTTGCAGAGAAATATTAGCTGTCTCACATTTTCACCTTCAGGGTAGTTCCAAGAGCTAATGTCTAAGGTTATACTAATACTCCTAAAGTGACCCACCCGAGCCTAGATCTTCTTCAAATGGCTCAGTCCCAAGGCCTTCCTCACGCTCCATCTTAATGTACAGGTGCAGCAGGATTCTCTTAAACCAAATCCGATTGAACAAAGAGTGATGCTGAAGTTGCATAAAATCCCACCACTCCCCCCGGCACCATGAGTTACAAAAATAATTGTACCAGCAGAAATCTGACAGCCTCCATCTGCTGAATAACTTGTTGAAAACCAATCAACCAAAGACCACTAATTATTCTGAGGTCTTTTAAAAATGTAAGGTCTTTTTTTTAATTTCTGGAAACTTGACTGCTATTATTTAAGATGGCCCATTCAACAACAATGGTTCATAATTAGATCTATTTATTTTGACAGTCCATAGCTCCTGATAAAAGGCCATCTGCAACATTTTCAAATTAAGGATTTTTCCTACAAAGAACATTATTATTAACAATGTGAAATGTTGAGGCTTTGGAAGGGAAGTGTAATCAAAAACCACAACATAAAATTCCATTATCACAGTGTCTGGTTTTGCCTCTGCTTTTTCAATTTAAAGAGGAAGAACTAGAAGTAAATGTAATAAGTAGTGAGGCAGAAAGGATGAGGGAAAGGAATTGCTGAGTTAGACTGAAAACATCTCAACAGCAAAGATTATGCCATTTTTTCTCTTTCTTTTTCAAAATACAATGCATAATCTACACTGTGTTCTGTTAATAAAGGGTGCCAAGATAGAAAAAAAAAAAAAAAAAAAAAGGCAAACAAGCCAAACTCCCCTTCAGAACTCCTCTCTGCTCTGCATCTCTCTACCTTGCTTAGGTGCCCATTCCATGAGTTATTTGAGCTCCCTACCCAATATCACACCCCTTAAGCCTGCCCATTACCACCACCATGTAAAGTGGTCCAGGCTATTTACTGCACAAAGGTACTCAGCTTAAGCGGGCATGTGAGAGCTAAAACCTAGCCCACGGTTACCAAGAGAATCAGCTACTAGTGCCCAGCTGGAACAGCCTCCTTGGTTGTTTTGTGGGCTTCTTTGAGAATACCAAAGCTGTGTGCCCTGGCCCAGGGCTACATCCATCCAAAGGGGGCACTGCTCTTTTCTGTTTTGCATAAAATAACAACTTTATCCACTGCACATGTTCCCAAATTTTCACACTCACTCTTCCCACAAAGGAGCATATATGCTAAAATAGATGATCCTGAGAGCTTATTCTTAGACAACATTTTCCAGATGGTGGAGTCTAATGAGAGGAGTAAAAATAAGAAAAGTCTCCTGTGTCTTCCTTTATGAAGTCAGGAAGGTGAACTGGGTTGGGCTGCTGCCACCTAGGAAAGACCCTGCCACATATTTCTTTGGCTTCTTCCCTTATTTTCCTATGGGTCTTCCTCTCATGGGGCTAGAAGGCAAGTCAAACCAGGGATTACCCCATCTGAGAAGACCTGGTCTCTCTCTCTCTGGTTCTTTTTTAACTTTTAACTCTTTTTTTTTTTTTTTTTTTTTTTTTTGACAGGGTCTTGCTCTGTTGTCGAAGCTAGAGTTCAGTAATGATCATAGTTCACTATAGCCTCAAACTCCTGGGCTCAAGGGATCCTGCCTCAGCCTTGTGAGTAGGTGGGACTTCAGGCAAAAGCCACCATACCAGGTCTGACTCCTATTTAAGGTTGGAGATTTTGCTCCCAGACAGAGAAGACCCAGAGTGGTACCCATGGCAGCTTAGCCTTAGACAACAGGTAGATCTGTGATTCCTTGGTCTTAGGCTTGCTTTTGCTGATTTGCTGGCAGGCTCATCCTGGGCAGACCTTTCGTTTCCTTAAAAATTAAAGCCTTCAACCACCAAATTCAGACATGGACCTCAAGGTAGGTTGGGAATGGTATGGAAACAAAGAACACTAGGTTGTTCTGTCTCTTAGCCCATTTTCTGGCCTCACAAAAGAAATTCTTCACATGGTCCAGTATAAATTTTTAGGATCCCACATTTACTACTAGCACCCACAGTATTTTAAAATGTGCATTTCCCTTACAAATTAAAACTGCAATGAGCTATCACCTCACATCTGTTAAAACAGCTATCATCAAAAGACAAAAGTTAGCAAGTGTTAGCAACAGTATGGAAAAAAGGGAACATCTGCACACTGTTCGTGGAAATGTAAATTAGTGCCGCCATTATGGGAAGCAATATGGAGTTTCTCAAAAAATTGAAAATAGTACTATCATATGATCCAGGAATCCCATGACTAGGTAGATTTCTAAAGGACATGAAATCATTTTGAAGAGATAGCTGCACTCTCATGTTCATTGCAGCATTATTCACAATAGCCAAGATATGGAATCAACCTAAGTTTCCATCAATGGATGAATGGTAAATAACAGATGGTATATATACACAATGGAATCCTATTCAGCCTTAAAAGAAGGAAATCCTGTCACGTGCGACAACATGAATGAACCTGGAGGACATCATATTAAGTAAAATAAGCCAAGCACAGAAAGACAGACACTATATCACATGGTTTCACTTATATGTGAAAATTTTAAAAGGCAAACCTGCAAAAGCAGAGAGTAGAATGGTGTTTCCTGGGGGCTAGGGACAGAATGCTGTAGGTTGGAGAGATGTTGGTCAAAGGATAGGAAACTTCAGTTGGCTAGGAGAAATACGTTCAAGGGATCTATTATACAATGTGTTAACTGTAGTTAAGAACAGTGTACTATGTACTTGAAAATCATGAGTAGATCTATAATCTCATCCTTTGTACTATTCTGCCTGAGCCCTCATGTTGGAAAATCATCAGACAAAATAATTCTTTATAGTATAATTTAATCACATGATAGGCAATAACTTACCTTAATCAATATGTTCATAGAGTTTAGACCTTGAAATTCTTGCACTGCAGCAAAACTAGGTGAGCACTCTTATAGTTATTCACAGCACAGGCTCTACTGGAATGGATGAGACTTCTCAGGATTACCCCAGAAGATATAATTAGGATAGACCATGAATCTCAGAGGTTTTGCTTTGGGAGGAGAAAATGCCATTCTTTTTTATTTTTTTAATCTTCTGTGGTTGAATGCAATAAAATTTGCCCAAGAGAATTAGCTCTTAGTGCCCAACTAGGAAGGCCTCCTATGTTTGAACTGATTTGCAAATGATAGTGGTGCCTCACTATTGTTGAGGAAGGCCATAGCTGTATTAGCTTCTTCCATCCACCACTCACACAACACATTGGCCAAATCAAGTCAGGGAAAGTGGTCAGAGCTATAATGATGGTGGTGAAAGTGGCTGCCACTTTTATGGATCTGTTACTGGTTGGACAGACCAACTGGTTTCTACCTTGGCCTGGTCAGTTCATTTCCAGATTAGGGTGGACATTGATGGACACTGTCTGAGTGGCTGGTGTTTCATCATCAACATCAGGAATAGTCCAGCTGAGAGGACTAATCCTTGTCTGCCTTCTCAAGAGAGTTACCATACCATAGAGTTAGCTATCGAAGGGAACCTGGGACATCCCTCAGTCCACCACGCTTACTCCCCCAGGGCTAGATCTTCCTCTACAACACCCATCGCATTGTCAACTGATCTCCGCTTGACATTTCCTCCAAAAGCCACCCCTTTTTAATTTGAGAGAGCCAACTTTTACTCTATTCTCCTATAGCAGGGATTAAAATGATAATAGTTATTTATTAAATACTTAATATGGGATTTACATACATGAATTTGTTCAATTCCCATACCAACTCTGTGAGATAAAGGTCACCACTGCCCTTTTTCAAATGAGAAATAGACTCAGAGGGTGAAGAAACATGCCCCAAGTCACACAGTTCAACAAGGACTTGCACCCAGGTCTGTCCAACCCCAACACCCTGTTTGTAATCACTAAACTCTACTTCCTCATGTTAAGCACCCACCTATCTTTGAATTGCAATGAGGCATACATCTTAAAATTAAAATTTTAGGTCCCTGTTGATCTACAGTTTGACTATTTGTACTAATGAGGAGGAAAAGCCAAGTTTAAGCAACCTCTAAGCCCCATTTAAATAATTATTTTTTATTTCCTTCCATCTGATCCATTCTAGGCCTATTTTACAGTTGCACTCTCAAAAGGTGTGTTCACTTCACCAATCCAATTTCTTGGAGTGGGGGTGTGACAGAGTCTATATTACCTCTTAGTATTGCTTACAGAAACTTTAAGAAAGCTATAAGGAAAAGGAACTGAATGTTATCTCTTTATATTTTCTTCTCCTACTTGAAATACAGACTATTAATACAGAGCTTAAAAGAATAAAGATGTCAGTAAGAAGGAAAATCAAAGGTTCAAAAGAATGCGTTTGATGAAATGAGTTGATTATGTATTGTCAGACTGTGGCCTTCTGGTATCTGAAACCGTTCCTATATTTGATGAATTTCCTGCCATGTGAATCTTAGTGGGAAACAAAGCCCCTTGCATTACAGCAGTCAAGATAGCCAGATTCTTGCTTTTTCAGACTCTCTGGCAGTCACGGCACAGATCATGGTCATGGACGATGACACACATCCATCCTGGGGCTTCAAATCCGGGGCCAGTGGCTCAGAGAACAGAGAATCTTCATCCTGGCAACTGTGGTGGCAGCAGCCAGTTGCCAGGCCAGCAGGTCCAGCAGCACCAAGCAGTCATATCCAAGGCCAACACCAGCAGTGGCCATGCCAGCCCCATGCCCAGTGCTCAGCAGGAGCAGCAGTGATGGCTCCCCAAGCTGGCTCTCTGGTGTGACTTTTAATTTGGCTCTGGTTACCCTTTATCCCCACCCATATTCTAAGTCTGGTTCCTACAACTTTACAGTGAGTCCACCAGATAACCTGGTACCTCTCAAGAAGTTACTCTTATGCCTAAGCCAGTCAGAGTCGGTTTCAATTGCTTGCCTTGAAGATCTCAAAAGGATATATGACATAAAAGGACACATTTGTGCTCAGCCAGAGTAACAGCAAGGGCATCAGGCCATATAGGACCCCTCACTAAATTCATATCAGCATCTGAGGCTTATCCTACCTTTGGATCTGAAAAAAACACAAGTATGGCCAGATTCTCTCCTATTTATTTCATGACAGCATCACAAAGTGACCACTGCCTCAGAACCACACTCACTACACGAGAATGTAGAATGGGAGAACAGAAATGGATGGACTGGGGTTTGAAAGCTTTCATTAGTTTTCTGCTATATTGAAATATAACTTCTTATCAATCCCCAAGTATACGTAATGACATATAAATTTCTTGTCCTAACATCCTACTATAAAATACATTAATTTATAGAATTAAAAGTGAGGGGCCCAGTGCGGTGGCTCATGCCTATAATCCCAACACTTTGGGAGGCTGAGATGGGTGGATCACTTGAGGTCAGGAGTTCGAGACCAGGCTGGTCAACATAGGGAAACCCCATCTCTACCAAAAATACAAAAATTAGCCGGGCATGGTGGCAGGCACCTGTAATCCTAGCTACTCGGTAGGCTGAGACAGGAGAATTGCTTGAACCTGGGAGGCGCAGGTTGCAGCGAGCCGAGATCATGCCACTGCACTTCAGCCTGGGAGACAGAGTGAGACTCTGACTCAAAAAAAAAAAAAAAGTGAGGGTGGTGTGCTATTGGGGGATACAGAGGTGAAGTTTGCTTCGTGCACAAATTTCTTCATTTAATTCTGCATCAGAGAATAATCAAAACACAAGCACTTGGGATAAAGGCTGTCTAAGCTATTTTAAAATAGAACCAGTTTTTGCAAACAGGGGTACTGTTTACAAAACAGGGGTACTAGGGTAGTTTTGTAAACTTGGTACTGCTATGGAGTCCACAGGGCTTTATTACACAAAAGCCACATTTTAAATACAGGGAAGATGTTTAGCAAACTATCTTATGTGGTAAAACTGTCCAGAAAAGTCAGGACACAATAAGCACAAATTTCAAGGAGTGGTTCCAACAAGGAGACTGCACAAAAAGCCGGTTTCATGCTCCATACAGGACAGTGGGCACGCTTGAGACTTATTTTGTGGTTAGGCTTTTGATGACATGATATAAAGTCTTGAATATATTACACACTTCACAGTGAAACATCTAGAAAACAAAGGGCAAATAATGATAAAAAGAAAAGTCCACCTTTCACGAACGTCTTTCTTCAGTCTACTCAATTGTTGAAGCTGCAAAGAGTAAATGACACACATCTCTGGAGTATGCACAGCCTCCTGCCCTTCTGTTAAAAAAGAGGATGGAGTCTCCCTCTCATGGCAAGCCCACAGGGGCAGGGGGAGGCTCTGAACTGATAATGATGTACAGGTGAAAGTGATCACGCGACCGTGATCTGCACGAATGTTGATCAGCACTCTGCGGCATCTCCCTCCAGGTCCCATCTCAGGAGTCTACATGTTAAACGTGAGCACTGGCTAATTCTTCATCTTAATAGGCACTTGCCAGGAAACTCCAACCCTGCTGAGACCTCTCCAGTTTGCCCAGTCCTGATTAATGTGCTACTTATTATGGAACATTGAAATGGTTCCCAGAACATGTTTGCAGCATCTGTGTCAATCAACAGATATGTCTAGCCCAATAAACTGATACACTCTGTCTTCTTCCCTGCAGCATCTTAATAAGAAACCCAGAGAGCTTCAGGCTTCTTGTTAACCTTTTAAAGCACTACGAAATAAATCTCAATAAAATCTAAATGTGAGTACCCAAAAGTGGGGAAGAAAACAGATTATAACTCCAATCAACCAAGAGTAAAGAGAAAAAGATCCAACATAAAACTTAAATTGGAACCCTGACAGCTGGAAAATACCACTGATGACTTCAAACACTCTCAGAATAGATGGGGCCACTGGTGGTGATTGTTTCTTTGTTCCAACAATGCCTGAAATAGCAGTAATGTGAGAACAATAATTCCACCCTCAATGCCCATGGGCAGAGAACATTGAACTATAACAGCAAGTGATATCTGCAGAACATCCTGGAGGTTGCATGACATATATGGGAAGAGGTGTGAATTTTGGCATCCAAAAATCTCAAATCTCACCTCTACTTCTTTCCTCTCTGAGTTGCAGTTCCTCATTTGTGTTGTGAAGGCTATACTGTCTACTACATGCAACAGCTGTGAGGTTTACATGAGACAATGTGTGTGAAATGCCCACTATGGTGCCCGGCATGTGGGAGGTGTTCAGTAATTGGCTCTACCCTTGTTCCCTGGGACACCTACAGCCACGAAGAGCTGCTTCATTCCTGCTTTCTAAGGGCTAGGCCAGTTGCTCCAGGCCAGTAGCTTCTGGCAGTCCGTGGCTGCACCACTGAGTGGACAGTCACGCCTTGGAATGTCCTAGAGCAGTTTTCCACAATACACACAAGCCTTGCTGCATAAGGCACCCAGTTTTGAAGATCACATTTGGAGCAGTCAACTGGCTTCATTCCAGGTGATTTTATGTTGGTGCTTAATGTCCAGGAAGACTCCTAGAGGATGTTTATAAACCAGGTTGGTATCTAACAAAGCTGTGAAACAGTCCTAAAACTGTCATTGTTGATCCCCTGTTCCTTCATGGTATGTCCCTTATGGTCTCATTATCAGGCACCCTGTAACCACATTGGACAGAAGTTCCCTGTCCTTCCCGGGCTATAATCCCCACATTGCCATGTTCCAAAGCCATCCAACCCAGGCATTGCCCCATGCCTCAACATGAAAACTCACTTGCCTGGTAACCCACTTATAAAACCACAAACCAAACCATTTACAGACGATCTAGTCTAATCCTCCACTTAATTAATAGGAAATCTGAGGTCAAGGCCCAGGAAAGTCCAGATGCTAGCAGAGCCAGGTCTAGAGGCCAGAATATCCAGCTCCCAGATCAGAGGTGTTTCCACTCCACAGTGCTGTCTTAGGAGGTTTGGCAGCTGGACCAACACCATGGCACCCAATAGCTTAGTGTGTTCCTAAAGTAATATTTGCTTTTAACAGGGACATATGACTGAATAGAATGAAAAATACTTAAATTTCAAAACAGCAGCCAGGGCCAGTAGGATGATGTCTGGGGTTGAATAAGAGACTTTTAGCCTCCCCAGATCATTGTACTTAGGCGACCACCTACACTCCCAGAAAATGTTCTGCAGAGGAAGAACGTTTTGCAGATGTGACTTCCATCCTTGCATCCACCTATCTATTCAACAAATACTTGCCGACTGTCTAATATGTACAAGGTACAATGCCATAGGGACCGAAAAGATGACTTCCTCCCCTGTATTCATGTTCTGTGTGCCAGGTCTTGCACCAAGACTTGCACCACTTCCTTTGGCTTGTCTGACTTAATCGTCACAACAACCACATGAAGCAGATATCATGTCCCTCATTTTACAGACAGGGAAACTAGAGCTAATAGAAGTTAAGTAAATGCCCAAAGTCTTGAAGTTTAGTAAGTAACACAGCTGAAATTTAAGCCTGTCTGCTGTCCTCCAAAACCTCTGCTTTCCCTCCTTCCTGATGCTGTCTCTCCAGCAGGTAGGTGCACAGCTGAGCTTTGTCAAGAAAGTATTGTGAAACCCATGTTAGAAAACACATGTGAAGCAGGCAGCACAATGCTTGGCATATAGTAAATGCCTTCTCTTTTAAAGGTTGGACAGGACAAACTGTTTTATAAAACTTTTGTTTAGTTTGGAACTCAGTGACTCTTTGGTTTGCAATATTGCAACAAATGCCAATATTTTATATAAATGACTAGCATTTTAGTGTAAATTGGCCACTTTGTTAAAACTGAGCGATTCTCCACAGAAAGGAAGATCTAGAAAAAAGGAAGTTCCAGAAAAAAGATCTAGAGAGATTTTCCGATCCTACAGCCTAACCAAGTTACTTTGTGCACCCAACAGCCCCAGTCATCCAATTTTTTTTGTGTCTCTCTCTATTCATTTATCTGGAGACAGAGCCACATTCATTCCTCATTTAACTAGTACATAATGAGTACGTGGTGTTTAATAAAACTATGTTGACTGCTTGGATAAAAAAAATCATCAGAATGGAATGTTGAGCAACTATTATTTTGGTTGGAACAATGGGCTTATTAACCTGAGTGTAATTGAAACTGGAAGTCTTCCCCAGGGATTGCATTACCTCTGCTCAAGTGACTATAAAAATTCTCTGGTGTCAGGTCACTGAATACAACTTCAGTGGCCTAAAGCTTCTAGAGCAGCACTCTCCACGAGAGTAGAATTTCTGTGATGATGGACATGTTCTTTCTGTGCCTCCTTTGCCAAGTAGCTACTAGACATATGTGGCTATTGAGCCCTGGAAATGTGAGATTGTGTGACCCAGGAACAGGATTTTTTGTTTTATTTTATTTTCATTAATGTGGAAAGCCACATGTACCCTGTGGTCAGCATAGTACATAACATAGTTACAGAAGAATTAACAACAGGAAAGTTGTTTTATAGAGGAGGGAATAAGGGCTCCATAACAAGACATCATAATTTCTGGACAAACGCTTAACTTCCCTGAAGCAGATACCACCAAGAGGGACTGGGCCATGTTTGAAAGAGACCAGTTTGCCTGTAACATTCTTCCTCTCTCTAATCCTGGGCTCTCTTCAGGTAGAACCCAGACCACTATCAAGAACCAGAGAATGAGAGAAAGTAGAGAGACTGTGGAACCTCTAAGCCATCTTCTCACAGAGGAGGAAACTAGAGTTCAAAGATGCAGCCACCTGCCCCACCCCATATAATGAAAGAACAATAGAGCCTTCTGACATACAGACTACCCGCTTTCAACTAACCTTGGCTGACATCAGTCAGTTCTCTTCCCTAGTAAACTGTGGGTAAATAAGTTTTCAGGTGTTGCAAGAGCCAGGAAAACAGTGAAAATGTCTAAAGAATGCCAAGAGTAAGGTGAAAGGGACCAGTATCCTATCAGGAGTGGGCATCCCATCAAAACTGGGCAGCTGCCCCTTGCAGTCAATTGCAGCCAGGGAAGAATGTGTCACCTGACTGTCCAGTTTTCCCAAGAGGAGCAAGGAATGACTTTGCAACCTGTAGCTTAACCTATTTCGCCTCACTCTCATAACTCTCCTCCATTCTCAACTACCAAGAATACTTGTATTATAATAGAAGATCTGGCATTTTGGAAGTTCGTTCAAAACTCAGAGGAATGAATCTGTAACTGCTGCAATTTTTGGCTCTATGAAGGACAGTGAGGTCACTGGCCCTGTGAAGGACTCTTCAAACCATTCCACATAGGTAGGCATCCCTATGCTATATCCAGTCCAAAGCTAGTCAGGAGTTTCACTCCCCCAACTAAGAAAATTTAACAAAAGACAGGAAATAGGTCATTATGCAGAAACATTCAAATGCTTATGTTATTGCTTATTAATTATAACATAGTGGCCTACATCTATTTGAAAAGGAATATTTGCTGGGTATAAAGCAGATATTTCTACTGAGTATGAGCCAGATACTTTACTAAGGTTATTATAATATTTTAATCTCTAAAACACCATTGCTAGATAGTGATTATTATTCCCAAGGTATAGATCATACATTACTGAAGTTAAGTATCTTGCTCAAGAACACAAAGGAAAAAGGTAGAATGTGGACTCAAAAACAAGTTGGGCTTCAAAACTCAAGCACTTTCCACCATATCCTGCCCCTTCTTCCTGCCCCAATTACACCCACGGGGGTTCCTTATTCTGTCCAACAGATGGGCTCTGGGTGGCTCTCTGTGCAATAGATCATCCTGTACTTTTTTTTTCTTTCCTAAATCATAGTTTCAGACTTAACTAATTACAACAGTTCCATTCTCATAATTGGAAAAAAGTAATAAAGATATTTCTTGCTAAATCAAAACAACAACAAAACAAAATTTCGTATCTGCAGTGACATAGAATGGATAAGCATCTCCTATCCAAATTTACCCCATTCCTGATGCCTGTCAGCAGTGGATGAGAAGTATGTGCCCTACATATCTTCTTTTTAAAACTTGCCTTGTCTAAATATTTAAAGTACAGGATTCTGACATGGACAATTAATTTTTAAAACTAAAAGGAAAAAGAAGAGGAACTAGAGACAATACATCTGCTATCCCAAACTTTTTAAATTGTTTTCTCTAGGCCGGGCGCGGTGGCTCAAGCCTGTAATCCCAGCACTTTGGGAGGCCGAGACGGGCGGATCACAAGGTCGGGAGATCGAGACCATCCTGGTTAACACGGTGAAACCCCGTCTCTACTAAAAAAATACAAAAAACTAGCTGGGCGAGGTGGCGGGCGCCTGTAGTCCCAGCTACTCGGGAGGCTGAGGCAGGAGAATGGCGTGAACCCGGGAGGCGGAGCTTGCAGTGAGCTGAGATCCGGCCACTGCACTCCAGCCTGGGTGACAGAGTGAGACTCCGTCTCAAAAAAAAAAAAAAAAATTGTTTTCTCTATCTAAAGTAAAAAACAACTCTTAGTGCATGATTTATAACAGTCATAACTCTCTTCTGTTTGAGATGCCACATCTACAATGATTAATGGGAAGAGTCTACTACTGTCTACTCTGATGGCAAATTGATATATAGTCCTCAGCAAATTCCATTTGAGTCTATGATTTTCCTGTAAATGTGCCCCAGAATGGCTGCCACATTCCTAAATTCTAGTTAAAATTTATGATCACATTTCTATCTTTGATTATTGTGTAGGAGTTTAATGTAAAACTCCCAAAATAGCAATATTACAATTGTGTTTCTTTATTTTATTCCAGGCTGCCTGGTACTCTCAGTTTTACATTAGCAATCTTTTTGATGAAACTTTGTCTCATTTTCTATCAGTTGCTTTAATAAAAATAAGTATTGCTGAGAAAATAGGACCATGTGGCACAATTAGCTAATACGCATTCCTTCTATTTTTTGTAAATTATGTTGAAAAAAAATGGCAGTAAAAATGAGTGTGGGGATTTCAATGTCCTTCCCAGTGGCTGGTTGATAAAGTACTATAGGGGTGCAAGCAAGATGGCCGAACAGGAACAGCTCCAGCCTCCAGCTCCCAGCACCAGCGACACAGAAGATGGGTGATTTCTGCATTTTCAACTGAGGTACCGGGTTCATCTCACTGGGGAGTGCCAGACAATTGGTGCTGGTCAGTTGGTGCAGCCCGACCAGCTAGAGCTGAAGCAGGGTGAGGCATCGCCTCACCTGGGAAGCGCAAGGGGGAAGGTAATCCCTTTAGAAACTGAGACACACAACACCTGGATAATCAAGTAACTCCTACCCCAATACTGTGCTTTACCAAGGGTCTTAGCAAACGGCACACTGGGAGATTATATCCCGCACCTGGCTGGGAGGATCCCACGCCCTCGGAGCTACCCTCATTGCTAGCACAGCAGTCTGAGATCTAACTGCAAGGCAGCAGCGAGGCTGGGGGAGGGGCACCTGCCATTGCTGAGACTTAAGTAGGTAAACAAAGCCTCCTGGAAGCTCGAACTGGGTGGAGCCCATCGCAGCTCAAGGAGGCCTGCCTGTCACTGGAGACTCCACCTCTGGGGACAGGGCATAGAAAAAAAAAAAAAGCAGCAGAAACCTCTGCAGATGTTAATGACCCTGTCTGACAGCTTTGAAGAGAGCAGTGGATCTCCCAGCACACAGGTTGAGATCTGAGAACGGACAGTCTGCCTGCTCAAGTGGGTCCCTGACCCCTGAGTAGCCTAACTGGGGGATATCCCCCACTAGGTGCAGACCAACACCTCACACCTCATATGGCGGGGTACACCCTTGAGACGAAGCTTCCAGAGCAAGAATCAGACAGCAGCACTCACTGTACAACAATATTCTATCTTCTGCAGCCTCCGCTGCTGATACCCAGGCAAACAGGGTCTGGAATGGACCTCAAGCAATCTCCAACAGACCTACAGCTGAGGGTCCTGACTGTTAGAAGGAAAACTAACAAACAGAAAGGACACCCACACCAAAACCCCATCAGTATGTCACCATCATCAAAGACCAGAGGCAGATAAAACCACAAAGATGGGGAAAAAGCAGGGCAGAAAAGCTGGAAATTCAAAAAATTAAAAAAATCAGAGTGCATCTCCTCCTCCAAAGGAACGCAGCTCATCACCAGCAACAGATCAAAGCTGGATGGAGAATGACTTTGACGAATTGAAAGAAGAAGCCTTCAGTTGACCAAACTTCTCAGAGCTAAAGGAGGAACTACATACCCAGCGCAAAGAAACTAAAAATCTTGAAAAAAGAATGGAAGAATGGAAAACTAGAATAAGCAATGCAGAGATGGCCATAAACGAGCTGACAGAGATAAAAACAATGACACGAGAAATACGTGACAAATGCACAAGCTTCAGTAACCAACTCGATCAACTGGAAGAAAGACTATCAATGACTGAAGATCAAATGAATGAAATGAAGTGAGAAGAGAAGTCTAGAGAAAAAAAAGAAAAAAGAAATGAACAAAGCCTCCAAGAAATATGGGATTATGTGAAAAGACCAAATCTACGTCTGATTGGTATGCCTGAAAGTGACAGGGAAAATGGAACCAAGTTGGAAAACACTCTTCAGGATATCATCCAGGAGAACTGCCTCAGTCTAATAAGGCAGGCCAACATTCAAATTCAGGAAATACAGAGAATGCCGCAAAGATACTCCTCGAGAAGAGCAACTCCAAGACACATCATTGTCAGATTCACCAAAGTTGAAATGAAGGAAAAATGTTAAGGGCAGCCAGAGAGAAAGGTCAGGTTATCCACAAAGGGAAGCCCATCAGACTAACAGCAGATCTCTCAGCAGAAACTCTATAAGCCAGAAGAGATTGGGGGCCAATATACTACATTCTTAAAGAAAAGAATTTTCAACCCAGAATTTCATATCCAGCCAAACTAAGCTTCAAAGGTGAAGGAGAAATAAAATCCTTTACAGACAACCCAATCTTGAGAGATTTTGTCACCACCAGGCCTGCCTTACAAGAGATCCTGAAGGAAGCACTAAACAGGATGGAAAGGAACAACCAGTACCGGCCATTGCAAAAACATGCCAAAAGGTAAAGACCATTGATGCTAGGAAGAAAATGCATCAGCTAACAAGCAAAATAACTAGCTAATATCACAATGACAGGATCAAGTTCACACATAACAATATCAACCTTAAATGTAAATGGACTAAATGGTCCAATTAAAAGACACAGACTGGCAAATTGGATAAAGAGTCAAGACCCATTAGTTTGCTGTATTCAGGAGACCCATCTCACATGCAGAGATACACATAGGCTCAAAATAAAGGGATGGAGGAAGATCTACCAAGCAAATGGAGAACAAAAAAAAGCATGGGTTGCAATCCTAGTCTCTGATAAAACAGACTTTGAACCATCAAAGATCAAAAGAGAGAAAGAAGGCCATTACATAATGGTAAAGGGACCAATTCAACAGGAAGAGCTAACTATCCTAAATATATATGCACCCAATACAGGAGCACCCAGATTCATCAAGCAAGTCCTTAGAGACTTACAAAGAGACTTAGACTCCCATACAATAATAATGGGAGACTTCACACCCACTGTCAACATTAGACAGATCAACGAGACAGAAAGTTAGCAAGGATATCCAGGAATTGAACTCAACTCTGCACCAAGCAGACCTAATAGACATCTACAGAACTTTCCACCCCAAATCAACAGAATATACATTCTTCTCAGCACCATATCACACTTATTCCAAAATTGACCACATAGTTGGAAGTAAAGCACTCCTCAGCAAATGTAAAAGAAGAGAAATTATAACAAACTGTCTCCCAGAACACAATGCAATCAAATTAGAACTCAGGACTAAGAAAATCAATCAAAACCACTCAACTACATGGAAACTGAACAACCTGCTCCTGAATGACTACTGGGTACATAACAAAATGAAGGCAGAAATAAAGACGTTCTTTGAAACCAAGCAGAACAAAGATACAACATACCAGAATCTCTGGGACACATTTAAAGAAGTGTGTAGAGGGAAAATTATAGCACTAAATGCCCACAAGAGAAAGCAGGAAAGATCTAAAATTGACACCCTAACATCACAATTGAAAGAACTAGAGAAGCAAGAGCAAATACATTCAAAAGCTAGCAGAAGGCAAGAAATAACTAAGATCAGAGCAGAACTGAAGGAAATAGAGACACAAAAAACCCTCCAAAAAATCAGTGAATCCAGGAGCTTGTTTTTCGAAAAGATCAACAAAATTGATAGACTGCTAGCAAGACTAATAAAGAAGAAAAGAGAGAAGAATCAAACAGACACAATAAAAAATGATAAAGGGGATATCACCACCAACCCCATAGAAATACAAACTACCATCAGAGAATACTAGAAACATCTCTACGCAAATAAACTAGAAAACCTAGAAGAAATGGATAATTTCCTGGACACTTACACTCTCCCAAGACTAAACCAGGAAGAAGTTGAATCCCTGAATAGAGCAATAGCAGACTCTGACATTGAGGCAATAATTAATAGCCTACCAACCAAAAAAAGTCCAGGACCAGAGGGATTCACAGCCGAATTCTACCAGAGGTACAAGGAGGAGCTGGTACCATTCCTTCTGAAACTATTCCAGTGGATAGAAAAAGAGGGAATCCTCCCTAACTCATTTTATGAGGCCAGCATCATCCTGAAACCAAAGCCTGGCAGAGACACAACAAAAAAGAGAGAATTTTAGACCAATATCCCCGATGAACATCAATGTAAAAATCCTCAATAAAATACTGGCAAACCGAATACAGCAGCACATCAAAAAGCTTATCCACCATGATCAAGTGGGCTTCATCCCTGGGATGCAAGTCTGCTTCAACATATGCAAATCAATAAACGTAATCCAGCATATAAACAGAACCAAAGACAAAAACCACATGATTATCTTAATAGATGCAGAAAAGGCCTTTGACAAAATTCAACAGCCTTTCATGCTAAAAACTCTCAATAAATTCAGTATTGATGGAACGTATCTCAAAATAATAAGAGCTATTTTTGACAAACTCACAGCCAATATCATACTGAATGGGCAAAAACTGGAAGCATTCCCTTTGAAAACTGGCACAAGACAGGGATGTCCTCTCTCACCACTCCTATTCAACATAGTGTTGGAAGTTCTGGCTAGGGCAATCAGGCAAGAGAAAGAAATCAAGGTATTCAGTTAGGAAAAGAAGAAGTCAAATTGTCCCTGTTTGCAGACGACATGATTGTATATTTAGAAAATCCCATCATCTTAGCCCAAAATCTCCTTAAGTTGATAAGCAACTTCAGCAAACTCTCAGGATACAAAATCAATGTGCAAAAATCACAAGCATTCTTATACACCAGTAACAAACAAACAGAGAGCCAAATCATGAATGAACTTCCATTCACAATTGCTTCAAAGAGAATAAAATACCTAGGAATCCAACTTACAAGGGATACAAAGGACCTCTTCAAGGAGAACTACAAACCACTGCTCATGAAATAAAAGAGGACACAAACAAATGGAAGAACATTCCATGCTCATGGATAAGAAGAATCAATATCATGAAAATGGCCATACTGCCCAAGGTAATCTATAGATTCAATGCCATCCCCATTAAGCTACCAATGATTTTCTTCACAGAATTGGAAAAAACTGCTTTAAAGTTCATATGGAACCAAAAAAGAGCCACATTGCCAAGACAATCCTAAGTCAAAAGAACAAAGCTGGAGGCATCACGCTACCTAACTTCAAACTGTACTACAAGGCTACAGTAACCAAAACAGCATGGTACTGGTACCAAAACAGAGATATAGACCAATGGAACAGAACAGAGTCCTCAGAAATAATACCACACATCTACAGCCATCTGATCTTTGACAAACCTGACAAAAACAAGAAATGGGGAAAGGATTCCCTATTTAATAAATGGTGCTGGCAAAATTGGCTAGCCATAAGTAGAAAGCTGAAACTGGATCCTTTCCTTACTCCTTATACAAAAATTAATTCAAGATGGACTAGACACTTAAATATTGGACCTAAAACTATAAAAACCCTAGAAGAAAACCTAGGTAATACCATTCAGGACATAGGCATGGGCAAGGACTTCATGTCTAAAACACCAAAAGCAATGGCAACAAAAGCCATAATTGACAAATGGGATCTAATTAAACTAAAGAGCTTCTGCACAGCAAAAGAGACTACCACTGGAGTGAACAGGCAGCCTACAGAATGGGAGAAAATTTTTGCAATCTACTCATCTGACAAAGGGCTAATATCCAGAACCTACAAAGAACTCAAACAAATTTGCAAGAAAAAAACAAACAACCTTATCAAAAAGTGGGCAAAGGATATGAACAGACATTTCTCAAAAGAAGACATTTATACAGCCAACAGACACATGAAAAAATGCTCATCATCACTGGCCATCAGAGAAATGCAAATCAAAACCACAATGAGATACCATCTCACACCAGTTAGAATGGCGATCATTAAAAAGTCAGGAAGCAACAGGTGCTGGAGAGGATGTGGAGAAATAGGAAGACTTTTACACTGTTGGTGGGATTGTAAACTAGTTCAACCATTGTGGAAAACAGTATGGCGATTCCTCAAGGATCTAGAACTAGAAGTACCATATGACCCAGCCATCCCATTACTGGGGATATACCCAAAGGATTATAAATCATGCTGCTATAAAGACACATGCGCACGTGTGTTCATTGCGACACTATTCACAATAGCAAAGACTTGGAATCAACCCAAATGTCCATCAGTGACAGACTGGATTAAGAAAATGTGGCACATATACACCATGGAATACTATGCAGCCATAAAAAAGGATGAGTTTGTGTCCTTTGTAGGGACATGGATGCAGCTGGAAACCATCATTCTCAGCAAACTATCGCAAGAACAGAGAACCAAACACCGCATGTTCTCACACATAGGTGAGAAATGAACAATGAGATCACTTGGACTCGGAAAGGGGAACATCACACACCGGGGCCTATTATGGGGAGGGGGGAGGGGGGAAGCATGGCATTGGGAGTTATACCTGATGTAAATGACGAGTTGATGGGTGCTGACGAGTTGATGGGTGCAGCACACCAACATGGCACAAGTATACATATGTAACAAACCTGCACGTTGTGCACATGTACCCTAGAACTTAAAGTATAATAAAAAATTATTTTAAAAAAGTACTATAAATTCAACACAACTAGCTTTCCTTGCTCTAAGCACCAAGAGCAGTGGGTTCACCAAAATGTGACTGAAATTGGAAATAAGGTGGAGATGAGGAATGAAAAAGGCCAGGAGATGAAATGTGATGGAAAAAGAGGAGGCCCAGCAAGATGAGCTGGAGGTGGAAAGGAGAGTGTGTATGTTTGGAGAAGTTCTGATGAGGGGCTGCTTGGTGACAACCGGGTCATTGAGTACCTGAGAGTACCTTTACCTATTTTATTATGACCACTAAAGATTTCAAATGATTGCTCTGCAGTGCTTAGCTCCTAAGCACATTGGAGCTGAGGAAGGAGATGTTTCTCTCAGATCTTCAAAACGCTCTAGCTGCAGACTCACAAGCCCATCTCCCTTTCCAGAGTACAAGACCCCTCTCTTCCCCTCTGTTTGCTTCTTTCATCCTTACATTACATTTTTTTTCCTTCTTTTTTCTTTTTTTTTTTTTTTTTTTTTGAGATGGAGTCTCACTCTGTCACCCAGGCTGGAGTGCAGTGGAGCGATCTTGGCTCACTGTAACCTCTGCCTCCTGGGTTCAAGCAATTCTCCTGCCTCAGCCTCTGAGTAGCTGGGACTACAGGGCCGTGGCACCACGCCCAGCTAATTTTTGTATTTTTAGTAGAGATGGGGTTTCACCACTTTGGCCAGGCTGGTCATGAATTCCTGACCTCAGGTGGTCCACCCACCTCAGCCTCCCAAAGTGCTGGGATTGCAGGCGTGAGCCACCACACCTGGCCTCTTATATTACTTTTAATGGCAAAAACTACAATTACTTTTGCACCAAGCTAATATTGGTTTAAAATATGGCTCCAAAATTCTTAGACCTTCCTCCCATTTGGAAGTGGGGTCTATGTGACCTCCCTTGAATCTAGGTGGGTTTTGTGACTATTGCAACCAACAGAAGACAGTGGAAGTGAGGCTGTGTGATTTCTAAGGTTGGACAGGAAAAGCAATGCAGCTTCCGTCTTCTTTGCTGGAACCTGTATGCTTGGAGTCCTGAGTTCCACACCCACTGTCTGACAACCTGCAACCACCAGACTGTAAGGACAATAAGCCTCACGGAGCCATCCTGATCACCAGACATGTGAGGGAAGGTGTCTTTATATGACCTCATCCTGCCATCCAGTCTCCCCTGCCCTTCAAGTCTTTACAGCTGAAGCAGAAACAACCTATTCCTGCTGTGCCTTCACTGACTTCTGGACCTGTAGCTTCCTGCATGAGCATAAAAAAATGGTTGTTTTCGGCTGCTAAGTTCTAAGATAATTTGTAACACAGCAGCAGTCTCTGGAACTATTTTTTGTTTCATTCCCACCTCTGATCTTTCTCTGTGGAGGCTCCAATTCTGAAATAAGTAGTTTCCACTTGGGTATAGCCCTAAAACTCTTTGTTCAAATGAAAATTTCTACATAAGCCATGGCCAACTGAGGCTCTGAGGCTCCTCAGCACACAACTTGACAATCACTCTTCTAGAAAATAAATACGTGACCTTCCTTCTGTCAATCACATAATTTCTGAAGCACTGCTTTCCCTGGAAAGTCTTGCCAGTTTAATCATACACAAGCGGAGGGCCTGTAATTTTCTCTTACCCACTCCCCACTCCCTCCACCAATGATCACCAACATGTATGTATTGAGCAACTAAATATCAAAAAAAGGTGTGAAAGAAATACGAGCATGATGTCTTCCTTCAAAGGACTTATCATTTTTAGGAGAAAGTGCTAGCCCACTCTACCGCCACCATCACTATAGAGCAAAATAATAAAGGGAGAGAGATATTCTCACCATTACTATGGTTCATAATAAATATAATATATAAAATCCTTATTTCTGTGCTTACGCAAGGTACTTTTGCTCCATGCACATCCATGTCACCAGTGTTAATAATCATAATGATTATTATTCTTTTTATCTGAAATAAGATAGCATTCAGTCACTTATGTATTCAATACTATGCATTGAGCTGTTTTTATGCCAGGTCCTCTGCCAGCCCAGTAGGGAATAAAGCAGACACAGTCCCTGGCCTCTTGAGACTTACATTCTAGTGGAGTAGAAAGACAAAGATGTGTAAATATAAAATAGTGACTTATGCAGAAAAGAAAATAAAAAGGAGGATGCGGTATGGAGAGTAACTGGAAGTGGGGATGGCTACTTTTAGGTTAGGTGTGGCCAGAAAAGATCCAGGAAAATCGGGTGGCAGCTTTTAAGGCAGGGACTTAAAATGAGAAGTCAGTTAAAAAAAGATATGGGAAATAGGGCTTCAGGTGATAGAGCAGCAATTATTACATAGCCTAGCCCAAAGCAGGAAAAATCAGTTCATGTTCCAGGAGCAGAAAGGCCTATGTGGCCAGAGAGATGGGGAGAGGGGCACAGAGGGTGAGAATTGTGAGAGGCGGAGCAATTATGTGTCATGATGCCAAGTGCACAAGTGCTCTGAAGTTATGGTCTCTTCCCTGAAAACAGAAGCCATCCAAGGGTAAAACCAATCTGTATAGCAACTATCCTGTGCTAATAGTTACTTTATCATCATCATCATCAGCAGCAGCAGCAGCAGCATCATCATCGTTGTAAAGCTTGTATTGATTATGCGCTTACTTTGGATTAATATTTTGGAAAACATCACTGTGCTCTTCCCTTGCTTTTCAAATATAAAACATTCTTAAGACAGAAAAAGGAACGAGGAGTTAATATTCAGCATCTGGCATTCAAAATAGGCCGTTTGCCAAGTCTTACTGACATATTGTCTTGAGGAAGAATGTTTAAATGTCTCTATTGCTTTTCACATATCCAAATGACTTAGCTCAAAGAGTTCTTCCATGGTGAAGGGAAGATTTGGCCTAGAAGAGTGTAGGGAAAACTGTCATCTCTCTTCCTCATCCCAGGAGTGTGAGAAGGAAAAGCAGGGAAGGAACAAAGCAGTCAGATGTGTGTGCCTTAAAGAGTCTTGTGTGGATAGAGGAGAGCCTGAGGGATGAAGGATTTCGGCCCCATTCCTGTTCAGGGCTCTAGAAAGGTATGACCTTTCAGGCTGCCCCACACCAGGGACATTTGGAGGGAGTTAGGCAGAGGGAGGCCTCGACGTTTAGCTTTTCTGAGCACCTCTTGGTTCCCTATGGTAACCTTTGAGGTAGGGCTGGGAGTCCGGGTGTTTAAGGAGGAAATTAGAAAGTGACTAGCTGAGAGCCAGAACACAAGCCTGGCTAAGAAAGTGATGGCACCCTAGCAAAGGCTGGGTGTGTGTGGAGAGTCCATCCAGGGGCATTGGTCTCTGTTCCTGAAGTGTGATCAATGGACACCATGACTATGCCTATGGGTCCAGACTTTTCTCTCCCACCAAGAGGCTGCCTAAGCCCCTCCCCTCCCTGACATACCAGACATCATCTTGGAGAGAAAACTGGAAAAGCCTGGAACACAGAGAGATCTGAAAGTCTGAGTACATTTTCCTAGAGACAGAGCATTATCTAAAATCAATACAGCAGACTAAGATTTAAAGCAGCTCAGACATTTAATTAATTTTTCCTTCTAATCAGCAGTCGTTTGCTCAGGAGGAAGATCACGTTAGTTCAAATCAAAACTAACAAGCTACCTCTTCTCTGCCCATCTGGATGAGATGTGGGTGAACTTTGTGACTCACCACAAGTCTTGACAAATATCATCTCATGTAATCCTCACCAACCACACAAAGCAGACACTATGACTGACTTCCATTTCACAATGAGGAGAGCTAGTCTCTGGTTAAGCAAATTTCCAAAGCTTGTACAGCTGTCAAGTAACAGAACTGTCAAAGGTTTGCATGCTTGGCCACTCCAGGTATCGCCTCCATGTCCTTGATACAGGCTCTGTTATAATATGATGGCAATGAGCCTCAAACATTTATATTTGTTTTAAAAACACAAGGCACTTGCCCTGGGAAAGACACTGTTCTTACTGCTTTGCTAACAGGAATTCATTTAAACTTCTCAATAATCATATGAAGTAGGTACCATTACCTCATTTTACATATGAGAATACTGAACCAAAAAAGCTGCATACTTTTCCCCAGGTCAATTTTGCAGCTAATACATGGAAGAATTGACATTTGAACGTACGCTGACTGGCCCTAGGGAATGGGAGATGAGCTGTTAACTACTGCACTGGACAAAGAAGGAGTCAAGCAACTTGGGAAATTCTAACTTTTTTAAGTCACATTCATTCTAGGTTGTAATAAAACATGCACTGGTATAATCTTCATTGCTGATAAAAAGGAATATAATTTCTAGAAGGGTTCATTTTCCATTAACTATAAAAATCTATGTGAAAATAGTTACAACTGGTAGCTCTAACCAAAATAGGTTATGATGTTTAAAGGAAAAATGGACTAAAAGCCTGGCTTAAGTATAAAGCAAACTTATTTAAGGGCTAGAATGATCCTGGCCTTTCATGTGTATTATTACCACCACTGTGTGACATAACCAGAAGAAATTCAGACATGTCACAAAGGGAAGTATCACATAAGTGTTAGCTAATTTCATTATCATCATCATCATCATCATCATCATCATCACTGCAATTATATAAAACCAAGGCATCACAATATATGAAAGTAATCACCATGTAAAGGAATTTTTCAATGCATACATTTATTTTATACTAAAAGCAAGGAATTTCACATTTTAACATTATTTCTGAATATTTAAGTTCAATCCAAACCATTTAGCTCTAAAAAAGTAAAATGACAATTTAAAGATCAGTTCTAAATCAAGGATTAAAAACCAGATCTAAATGAAGGAAAATGTGAGTGAAATTAACCCTAAAGTTAGAAATACATTTTTCTTATTGCTGTGATAATTAAGCTATGATCCAATGGTGTTCCCCAGATATTTTCCACCTTTTCTAGAAATCTCAATTTAGATACAAGTTTGTTCCACTGCCACTGACCCAACTACCCGAGGAAAAGGTGGCTAGATAGGTGTTACATTGACCACAATCTTTATCTTCCCAAAGATTCCCCATGCCAAATTATATTCAAAAACATTAATATTTTAAGTCCCTAACTTAATAAAACAGTACAATTATTAGAGTAACTCTCTCTTTTTAGCTGAGGGTTTTTATCCCAGTGAAGGAGCTGTTGGCTAGTTTTTGTTTCTTTCACTTTTCTTGAGGTTTCCTCCATTCATGGCTAGGTTCATCCATACATTCAGTCTCGGAACAATAGGACTACATTAAATATGTCTTCAAAAGAACACTAGGGAAATGTTATCTCCAGTATTCCATCTTGCAAGTAGATCAACTAAAACACAAAGAAGTTAGGGGAAAAAACAGCCAAGGGAGACTGAGACCAATAATTTTGTTGCCGTTACCCAACACTGTATCTCTTTTACAGGCAAATTTACACATTGACTTGAAAGAGCAATCCAGAAGAAATAGAAAAACCAGTCAGTATCTTTCTAGAGAGCCTTACTCCATCTGGAGGTATTTGGGCAGTCTCAAATAATTTAGTGTAGTATTCTACCACATTCCACCTTGTTTTTGTCTTTTTTCTCCATGTCTGGAGGACTGATTTGTATTATTCCCAAAAAGACAGAATTTGTTCTCAAATCATTCTGGTTCTTCGATGTTTAGTTCAAACTCTGCATGTTTTGTGTATTGACATAGATACTTATAGCAAAAGGATTCCATCACCCAGAATTATGTTATTGGTTCTAGCAAAGTACAACACTCTTTATGTTTCCAATGATGACTATGAGGCACTCCAAGATCTTAAGTTATGTACTGAATCATTTTGTTAAGTTTTTCTGTTAATTTTATGTTAATTATTTTGGTTATTTAAAAATATGTAACCACTGTAAGGTAATAACAGCCAGCTGATGGTTTGTTATTTGCCAAAGCCTGTAGCATTATTTTGTATAACCCTTACAACAAATCCTTAAGGTAGGTTTTAATAAAATACTTTTTATAGATAAGGAAACTGAGGCTAGACTAGAGGTGGAGTCATTTGCTAATGGACTAGGTGAACATTAAGTCATAATACCAGGATTTAGATCCACCTCAATCTGATTCTAAAACAAGATTTTAACTACAACATTATACAGTTTAAGGCATGAAATATATGTGTAATTCATTTAACTAAGCTATTTAATAAATGCAAGCTCCTTCATCGCCTCACTAGCTGAGCTCACAAGCACATAACGTTCATGTTATCAACAGTTTTATTTATCCTGGGACATACTTCCTAGATTGTATTCCTACTGACTACTGTAGCTTATTTTCATTACATCATTCACTCAAAAACCCTCAGGATTTTTAGAGAGCAATATACTTTATAACATTACCTCATCAAACCTATAGGCAGAAAAAGGTATACTGTCAGGTCTGTTTTCATTTAAATCCACCTTTTTTCCAATCTGAAGGAGAAGCATCGCTTGCATCCATATTGCTCTGTGCTTTACATTGGTTCCAAAGGTACTCACACATAATAGACTTCCAGAGCCTTTCATTTTCTGAAGATGAGAGAAGGAAGGAGGAAAGAGAAGGAGGAAGAAACAAAAGGAGAAATAGATGGGAAGACTGCACAGAATCAGGAACGCAGTGGTGCATGCTTAGTAAAAGGGCACAGGTTACTTTTAATATTTTGTACCAAGCCTTGTCATTTCTTCCACCTTCATAAAACCAGATTCTAAAAGGGTCAAAGCCTATTCTTATAAATTCAGAATGCCATGGATGTAAGAGAATTTGGGAGTGATTTGTTTTCATTTTGAATTTTTTTCTTTCTTTCTTTTTTTTTTTTTTTGGAGAAAACAGCTTGGAAACTTCAATTTGGTGCAAGTATCATTACACTGGGTTGTTTCAGCCCTGCATTAGATCCCAAAGTAACAAATAATATAACTACTATTTCCATCCAACCAGTTATAAGCACCTCCTAACCCAAAGAACACTTCCAGATTTTCCTTGCTGCTTTATCAGAGTTAAAGTTCCTTTTGTCAAACTTTTTGCAGTTCTAAAATAGAAACTAGAACCGATGCCCTATGTCTTACAATTAACTAATTGCAGGCACTTCTGTTTGTTCTACCTAGTTTCTCGACAGATACAATTTCTCCCCTATGGAAGGTGAACGGAAGGGGTCATGTATTCCTCAGCACATGCTGTGATAACAGTCCTTGTCTGTCATACACAATAGGACCCATGCGAAGATGAATCTCCTCAAGTAAACAAGCCAAAGCTTCTGTGCACTAGCAGTCCATGGCGTTGTACTTTATATCAGTTATGTACCATTTCTGCTATATTGTCCATACATTGTTTTTATATTCTTTAGGTAATATTTATGTGTTAATCTGCCTCCCTAGAGAATGCAAATAATAGTCATAAAAACAAAACTTGATATTATTGAGTATTTTTATGGGTCATAAAACTCTATTAAGATTTTTTAATTGTTTTTGATCACACTATTAAGATATGTGTTGCCCATCCAGAGATAAAGCTATTTAAAAATTATATTAAATTAAAAATAAGTTAAATATATATATGAACACAAAGACAGGCAACTATAATTTGGACCTATTATAAAAATTATCCCTGGCATCATTCCAAGGGACATATATAAGTTAAAGATTGGCTGGGCATGGTGGCTCAAGCCTGTAATCCCAGCACTTTGGGAGGCCAAGGCAGGTGGATCACGAGGTCAGGAGGTCGAGACCATCCTGGCTAACACGTTGAAACCCCGTATCTACTAAAAATAAAAAAAAATTAGCTGTGTGTGGTGGCGGGTGCCTGTAGTCCCAGCTACTCAGGAGGCCGAGGCAGGAGAATGGCGTGAATGTGGGAGGCAGAGCTTGCAGAGATCTGAGATCGCGCCACTGCACTCCCACCTGGGCAACAGAGCAAGACTCCGTATCAAAAATAAATAAATAAATAAATAAATTTTAAAAGTTAAAGATCAGCAAAGTATTGCTTTCAAGGAGAAAGAAAAGACAGAATATGCAACCTACTTCTGTTGGTATACACAAGGCTACAAAGCAGTTTTCTGGTTAACACTCCAGGCATCTGGAGTAAACCAATCCTAGCTATTTTCTGAACTCTTTCTTTTAAGTGTTATAAATATGGTAATAAGGAATAACCAAGAAACAAAGTTGTGCCTCTTATGTGAACCTAGTTGTAATGGAATTACATTGAATCTGGGAGTCATTCCACATGACAGCCTTCACTTCCCTATCTAAGGTCATAACATCCCCAAACCAAGATGCACCTACCCGGACAAATCCAAAGTGCCTCTTTGTCTCTGGCATACATGTTTTAAAATCTCTCCTTGGTTAAGACACAGGAGGAAGGGAAATGAAATTTGAGTCTTAGGGTAATCATTTGCCATTGTGCAGACAGACCCACATCCAGATGCCAGTACCTTGTCACATGGTAGGAATGCCTAAGGGGTTGCACTCAACCTGGGTGAAACAACTGGAAGTCCAAACCTCTGGTTGATTGCCACTGAAAGGGAGCAATCAATGGTACTCATTAATGTGCATGGGTTCCCTTCTTCCAGCACCTATTTCCTAGACCCTTTGCATCTGATCAGGCTATGAGACAAGTTCTAGCCAATAGAATGTGAATGTAAGTCATATGTATCCCGTCCAGATCCGGTTTCTAAAACCTCCAAACCACCTAGCATACACTCTTCCTTCAGAAAAATTAATATCCAAGACTCTGGGGCTTTAGAGGATAATGAACTAGGTAAAAACAGCTTGGGAATCTGAATAACTTTGTGGAACACATTGCGTCCCACTCTACCCCCAATCCACATTGTAATGTGATATGAACAAGAAATAAATATGTAATATATAAAGCCATTGAGATGTAGGGATTGGCCTGTTAAAGTCTTCTTGCTACCATGACTAATCACACTGTGTGATTCTGTCTACAAATGGCCTACATGGTTATTAATTAATCAAACATCCAACTTACCTGAAGTAGACGTCCAGACTCATTAGCACTGCCAGAACAGCCAGAACATGAAGTAGTCATGGTAATAGCCACAATGGTGTTTGGACAACCAGATTTTAAAAACTGATTGACAGCAATTGGAAACACCACATAAAGCAAATGTGCCCAGAGAACAGCCTTTCTCAATTCTGGGGAAGATTTTCCCCATAGATTTTTTTTTTAATTGTATTTCTTATTTATTTATGTATTTATTTATTTATTTATCTTTTTATTATACTTTAAGTTCTAGGGTACATGTGCACAACATGCAGGTTTGTTACATATGTATATTTGTGCCATGTTGGTGTGCTGCACCCATCAACTCGTCAACACCCATCAACTCCTCATTTATATCAGGTTTAACTCTCAATGCAATCCCTCCTCCCTCTCCCCTCCCCATAATAGGCCCCGGTGTGTGATGTTCCCCTTCCCAAGTTCAAGTGATCTCATTGTTCAGTTCCCACCTATGAGTGAGAACATGTGGTGTTTGGTTTTCTGTTCTTGCGATAGTTTGCTGAGAATGATGGTTTCCAGCTGCATCCATGTCCCTACAAAGGACACGAGCTCATCCTTTTTTATGGCTGCATAGTATTCCATGGTGTATATGTGCCACATTTTCTTAATCCAGTCTGTCACTGATGGACATTTGGGTTGATTCCAAGTCTTTGCTATTGTGAATAGTGCTGCAATAAACATACGTGTGCATGTGTCTTTATAGCAGCATGATTTATAATCCTTTGGGTATATCCCCAGTAATGGGATGGCTGGGTCATATGGTATTTCTAGTTCTAGATCCTTGAGAAATCGCCATATTGTTTTCCACAATGGTTGAACTAGTTTACAATCCCACCAACAGTGTAAAAGTCTTCCTATTTCTCCACATCCTCTCCAGCACCTGTTGCTTCCTGACTTTTTAATGATTGCCATTCTAACTGCTATGAGATGGTATCTCATTGTGGTTTTGATTTGCGTTTCTCTGATGGCCAGATGACGAGCATTTTTTCATGTGTCTGTTGGCTGTATGAATGTCTTCTTTTGAGAAATGTCTGTTCATATCCCTAGCCCACTTTTTGATAGGGTGTTTGTTTTTTTCTCATAAATTTGTTTGAGTTCTTTGTAGGTTCTGGATATTAGCCCTTTGTCAGATGAGTAGATTGCAAAAATTTTCTCCCGTTCTGTAGGTTGCCTGTTCACTCTGATGGTAGTTTCTTTTGCTGTGCAGAAGCTCTTTCATTTAATTGGATCCCATTTGTCAATTATGGCTTTTGTTGCCATTGCTTTTCGTGTTTTAGACATGAAGTCCTTGCCCATGCCTATGTCCTGAATGGTATTACCTAGGTTTTCTTCTAGGGTTTTTATGGTATTAGGTCTAACATTTAAGTCTCTAATCCATCTTGAATTAATTTTTGTATAAGGAGTAAGGAAAGGATCCAGTTTCAGCTTTCTACTTATGGCTAGCCAATTTTCCCAGCACCATTTATTAAATAGGGAATCCTTTCCCCATTTCTTGTTTTTCTCGGGTTTGTCAAAGATCCGATGGCTTTAGATGTGTGGTATTATTTCTGAGGACTCTGTTCTGTTCCATTGGTCTATATCTCTGTTTTGGTACCAGTACCATGCTGTTTTGGTTACTGTAGCCTTGTAGTACAGTTTGAAGTCAGGTAGCGTGATGCCTCCAGCTTTGTTCTTTTGACTTAGGATTTTCTTGGCAATGCAGGCTCTTTTTTGGTTCCATATGAACTTTAAAGCAGTTTTTTCCAATTCTGTGAAGAATCTCATTGGTAGCTTGATGGGGATGGCATTGAATCTATAAATTAGCTTGGGCAGTATGGCCATTTTCACGATATTGATTCTTCCTATCCATGATCATGGAATGTTCTTCCATTTGTTTATGTCCTCTTTTATTTCACTGAGCAGTTATTTGTGACAAACCCACAGCCAATATCATACTGAATGGGCAAAAACTGGAAGCATTCTCTTTGAAAACTGGCACAAGACAGGGATGCCCTCTCTCACCACTCCTATTCAACATAGTGTTGGAAGTTCTGGCTAGGGCAATCAGGCAAGAGAAAGAAATCAAGGTATTCAGTTAGGAAAAGAAGAAGTCAAATTGTCCCTGTTTGCAGACGACACGATTGTATATTTAGAAAATCCCATCATCTCAGCCCAAAATCTCCTTAAGCTGATAAGCAACTTCAGCAAAGTCTCAGAATACAAAATTAATGTGCAAAAATCACACACATTCTTATATACCAGTAACAGACAAACAGAGAGCCAAATCATGAATGAACTTCCATTCACAATTGCTTCAAAGAGAATAAAATACCTAGGAATCCAACTTACAAGGGATGTAAAAGACCTCTTCAAGGAGAACTCCCCACAGATTTATCTCGTTTAATGTGGGAGATGAGTACAATTGTATCACGGATGAGAGAACTGAGGTTTAGTGTACCTCACCCAAGATCGTCCAGGCTCCATCTGTGTGCTTGATTTCAGATGCTGCACTCACAATCATTGCACTCCTGGAGGGCAAAAAACAGACTTCTGTATATCTTTGTTTTTTGTTTTCCTCACACAGTTCAAAGCCTAGAGTTTAGTAGTGCCAATAGTACTAGTTAATGCATTATCCAAAGAGGCTAACACACTTGTTTCTCAAAGGAAATGTCAACTATATTCGCAAGATCTTTTCAAGCCATTCAGTTACAGTGTTTTATAATAAGTTTGAACAACAGGCCAGGAAGGGTATTTAACAGGAGGACATAGAAGAGTCAAAGGCAGTTGGCAACGGGAATCTCAACATGGGAGGGTAGGGCTAGGGGTCTTAGAGTTTTAGAATATAAAGAAGAATTTTTTTTTTTAGAAAGCAGTTACCAAGAAGAAGAAGAAAAAAACTATTTTGAATGGGCTTTTTTGAGTGTTGATTCCACAGGTATAGTACAACTTCGTGTTGGGACCACATATAGTTTAAAGTACTAACAGATATAGAGAAAGATAAACACACGAGAAATGTCCTTGTCTATAATGTTTACATGGGCAGGGTCTAAAGTGAATGCTAGAGAGAGAGAAAAAAAAAAAAAACCCTAAGCTAATATTAAAGATAGACACGCCCAAATTTCCGAACAATGACTTCACAATTCACTTTTCGGTATACTGCAGACTGAAAAATCAGAGAGACTCCTGAATTACCTAGTGACAATTTAATGTTCCAGGAAGTTGAGAAGATTCCATCAGAGTCACTGTTTCCACAGAAAAATATTGATTCAGAACGTTCATTGAATAGCTAAGCCTTGTCACAAATATCTTTAGCTCCTCAAATTCAGAAGAGCAAGTGAGGTAAAGGTAAAAAAAAAAAAAAAAAAAACAGGAAAGAAAGAAAACAAGCTAGAAAGCTCACAGGACATGATTCCATACAGAATTAATAAAGTTAGACTGTGCATTTGAAAGACACGAGTTCAAGTTGGCAACAGGCTAGCATATGTTATACCCATATTTTTACAGAAAGGGGAGAATTATTTGAAAATCGCTGACTAAAATGGAAATAAAATTGCACTTTCAAAATGGATATTATCAGCTGATTCGTGTCCTGGAATATTAGGAAAATCAGCCACAGCAAACGCAGCAATAATAATAACTCTAATTTGTATAAATCGCTGCTGCTTATCTTATTTGGTTTTTTGTTTTTTATCCTTCTATAGACTATTTTTCTTTATTTTCTGTGTGATTCTTTTTGTCTTTTTTGTACTTTAAAAATTTTTTATTTTTAATTGTTCTGGGTACATAGTAGGTGTAATATATTTATGGGGTACATGAGATGTTTACACAGAGACATGCAATGTGAAATAATCACATCATAGAGAATGGCGTATCCATTCCCTCAAGCATTTATCATTTGTGTTACAAACAATCCAATTACACTCTTAGGCATTTTTAATTGTACAAATAAGTTATTATTAACTATAGTCACCCTGTTGTGCTATCAAATAGTAGGTCTTATTCATTCTTTCTATTTTTCCTCATTAACCATTCCCCCTCTCCCTCAGCCCCCTTATCTTATTTGTTATAACAAGAACCTTGTAAGTTAATCAGGGAAAGGTTATTAACTGACTGAGATAAACATAAGCATAAAAACTAGAAGCCAATTTTGTAGATGTACCATGGAGAAAATGGATACTGGAGGCAAAACAAAAATGTCAGCATTCCTCCCATACATTTTTAATGAGGCTATAGCCACTAACACAGCTGCTGGAGAGAAATTTGGCAATATTTAATTAAAAAACAAATGTGCATGCATTTTCAGGTAGCAATTGCACTTTTATGAATCTATCCTACAGATATACTGGCATATACCAAATAGTGTACCCAAACTAGTTCATGAAGCATTGTTTGTAATACCAAAATGTATGAGTATAAATAGGAATCTGGTGAGATAATTCAGGGTATTTTATAAAACTGAGTATCATGCAGCCCAAAATAGAATGCAGAAATTCTTTATATATTAATACGTATAGCCTGCAAGATACATCATTAAGTAGAAAAAAGATAAATCACAGAAAAATACATAAAGTAGGCATATCATACTATCATTTATGTGAGGAAAATAAGAGGAGAGGATTTCATATACATCTAAAATATCTCAAAAGGGAACAAAAAGAACCGGCGACATCTATCACCTCTGAGGAGAAGAATTAGGCCACTAGATTAGAAGACAGAGATTTTTTGCTACATATTCTTCTATAGCCTTTGAATTTTATTCATGTGGATCAATAAATAAATTCCCTGATCAAAAATAAAATGATAAGAATTACAGATTTTTAAAGATAGGCAGAATGCATTCTAAACTAGAAACAACTACAAATCAAATTGACACCTATTCTACTTCCAGCTATGATGGAATAACTGTTAACAGATTATCTGTCTCACAGAAAATACTTCCTAAACTAAATGAAATACATGAGGCAACTGTTTTCAAACAGTGACTAACAAGCCAATCCAGAACTGAAGTCCCTCTGCCCACAACTGTCCACCTCTGTGAATAAGGATATTTTCCTAAACATGACAAAAAGAGCTGGAGTCTGAAGCAGCTGGCATGGCTGGAATCTATAAGGCAGAGTCTTAGAGAGTAAAGAGTTTAAGAGAGAAGTATCAGAAGTTTTGCAGAGATTTGTCCCAGACTTGGGACAAATCTGTGACTGAGATCTCAGCCATACATTTGCAGAGTGAGAATACTTGAGGCTTAACAGAGAGAAAATGTTATCAGGTTGAAAGAACAGAAATAGTGGAGGTCAAATAATGCTGGAGGAAGAATAGTGCTAGACATCATTGTAGTTCAGGTCCTACGGGTGTGAGAGAGCTCATTAATAAACTCTACTTTGAAACCCCTGGCATCTACCTGAGAAACAGAAACTTGGTACCTTTCTACAAGTAAAGACTATGTCCTAAAGTAAGTCCTATGACTCCAGCAAAGTCTAAAACAAAGCCTATCATCAAGGAAAACAACCTCTATCAACATTGAATATTGCCAGGTTGAATAGGTTGGGAAAGCACCTTGGGTTTCTCAAAGATTTGGATTAACAAAGCCTAAAAACATGCTTAAACATGTTCAATGTGATCAGCCAATAATTGAACAGCATGCTAAGATAACAAGCAACATTCTTCAGAAGAAAATAACACGATCCAGAGGCATTACAACACATTGTCCAAAATGTCCAATATGCAATCAAAAATCACCAGATAAAGAAATAAGAAGATCTCCATTCCAAGATGGCTGAATAGGAACAGCTCCAGTCTGCAGCTCCCAGTGTGACCGATGCAGAAGACTGGTGATTTCTGCATTTCCAACTGAGGTAACTGGTTCATCTCATTGGGACTGGTTGGACAGTGGGTGCAGCCCACGGAGGGGGAGCCAAAGCAGGGCAGGGCATTGCCTCACCCTGGAAGTGCAAGGGGTCGGGGGATTTCCCTTTCCTAGCCAAGGGAAGCTGTGACAAACAGGACACTTCTGCCCAAATACTGTGCTTTTCCCACAGTCTTAGCAACCGGCAGACCAGGAGATTCTCTCCCGTGTCTGGCTTAGCAGGTCCCACACCCATGGAACCTTGCTCACTGCTAGCATAGCAGTCTGAGATTGACCTGCGAGGCAGCAGCCTGGGCGGGAGGAGGGGCGCCGCCATTGCTGAGGCTTAAGTAGGTAAACAAAGCGAGCAGGAAGCTGGAACTGGAACTGGGTGGAGCTCACCACAGCTCAGCAAGGCCTATTGCCACTATAGACTTCACCTCTGTGGGCAGGGCATAGCTGAACAAAAGGCAGCAGAAGCTTCTGCAGACTTAAACATACCTGTCTGACAGCTCTGAAGAGAGCACTGGTTCTCCCAGCATGGTGTTTGAGATCTGATAACAGACAGACTACCTCCTCAAGTGGGTCCCTGACCCCTGCATAGCTTAACTGGGAGACACTTCCCAGTAGGGGCCAACAGACACCTCATACAGGCAGGTGCCCCTCTGGGATGAAGCTTCCAGAGGAAGGATCAGGCAGCAATATTTGCTGTTCTGTAGCCTCCATTGGTGATACCCAGGAAAACAGGGTCTGGAGTGGACCTCCAGCAAAATCCAACAGACATGCAGCTGAAGGACTTTACTGTTAGAAGAAAAACTAACAAACAGAAAAGAATAGCATCAACATCAACAAAAAGGACATCCACACCAAAACCCCATCTGTAGGTCATCCACATCAAAGACCAAAGGTAGAGAAAACCAAAAAGATGGAGAGAAACCAGAGCAGAAAAGCTGAAAATTCTAAAAACCAGAGTCCCTCTTCTATTCCAAGGGATCACAGCTCCTCGCCAGTGATGGAACAAAGCTGGATGGAGAATGACTTTGATGACTTGATGGAAGTAGGCTTCAGAAGGTCGGTAATAACAAACTTCTCCAAGCTAAAGGGGCATGTTCTAACCCATCACAAGGAAGCTGAAAACCTTGAAAAAAAGGTTAGACGAGCAGCTAATTAGAATAAACAGTGTAGAGAAGAGCTTAAATGACCTGATGGAGCCAAAAACCATGGCTTGAGAACTTCGTGATGCATGCACAAGCTTTAATAGCCACTTAGATCAAGTAGAAGAAAGGATATCACTGATTGAAGATCAAATGAATGAAATAAAGCAAGAAGATAAGTTTAGAGAAAAAAGAGCAAAAAGAAACTAACAAAGCCTCCAAGAAATATGGGATCATGTGAAAAGACCAAATCTACATTTGATTGGTGTACCTGAAACTGACGGAGAGAATGGTACCAAGTTGGAAAACACTCTTCAGGATATTATCCAGGAGAACTTCCCCAACCTAGCAAGGCAGGCCTATATTCAAATTCAGGAAACACAGAGAACGTGACAAAGATACTCCTTGAGAAGAGCAACCACAAGACACATAATTGTTCACCAAGGTTGAAATGAAGGAAAAATGTTAAGGGCAGCCAGAGAGAAAGGTCAGGTTACCCACAAAGGGAAGCCCATCAGATGAACAGCAGCTCTCTTAGCAAAAACCTTAGAAGACAGAAGAGAGTGGGGAACAATATTCAACATTCCTAAAGAAAAGAATTTTAAACCCAGAATTTCAAATCCAGCCAAACTAAGTTTCATAAGTGAAGGAGAAATAAAATCCTTTACAGACAAGCAAATGCTAAGAGATTTTGTCACCACCAGGCCTGCCTTACAAGAGCTCCAAAGAAAGCACTAAACATGGAAAGGAAAAACCGGTACCAGCCACTGCAAAAACATGCCAAATTGTAAAGACCATCGACACTGTGAAGAAACTGCATCAACTAATGGGCAAAATAATCAGCTAACATCGTAACGACAGGATCAAATTCACACATAACAATATTAACTTTAAATATAAATAGGCTAAATGCCCCAATTAAAAGACACAGATTGGCAAATTGGATAAAGAGTCAAGTCTCATCAGCGTGCTGTATTCAGGAGACCCATTTCACATGCAGAGACACATATAGGCTCAAAATAAAGGGATGTAGGAAGATCTACCAAGCAAATGGAAAGCAAAATAAAGCAGGCGTTGCAATCCTAGTCTCTGATAAAATAGACTTTAAACCAACAAAAATCAAAAGAAACAAAGAAGGCCATTACATAATGGTAAAGGGACCAATTCAACAAGAAGAGCTAACTAACCTAAATATATATGTACCCAATACAGGAGCACCCAGATTCATAAAGCAAGCCCTTACAGACCTACAAAGAGACTTAGATTCCCACACAATAATAATGGGAGACTTTAACACCCCACTGTCAATATTAGACAGCTCAACAAGACAGAAGGTTAACAAGGATATCCAGGACTTGAACTCAGCTCTGCAACAAACAGACCTAACAGACATCTACAGAACTCTCCACCCTAAATCAACAGAATATACATTCTTCTCAGCACCACATCTCACTTATTCTAAAATTGACCACATAATTGGAAGTAAAGCACTCCTCAGCAAATGTAAAAGAACAGAAATTACAACAAACTGTATCTCAGACCACAGTGCAATCAAATTAGAACTCAGGATTAAGACATTCATTCAACACTGCACAAGCAAATGGAAACTGAACAACCCACTCCTGAATAACTACTGGGTAAACAACGAAATGAAGGCAGAAATACAGATGTTCTTTGAAACCAATGAGAACAAAGACACAACGTACCAGAATGTCTGGGACTCATTTAAAGCAGTGTGTAGGAGAAATTTATAGCACTAGATGCCCACAAGAGAAAGCAGGAAAGATCTAAAATTGACACCATAACATCACAATTAAAAGAACTAGAGAAGCAAAAGCAAACACATTCAAAAGCTAGCAGAAGGCAAGAAATAACTAAGATCAGAGTAGAACTGAAGGAGATAGAGACACACACACACAAAAAGACTCTTCAAAAAATAAATGAATCCAGAAGATGGTTTTTTGAAAAGATCAAAAAAATAGACCACTAGCAAGACTAATAAAAAGGACAAGAGAGAAGAATCAAATAGACGCAACAAAAAATGATAAAGGTGGTATCACCACTGATCCACAGAAACACAAACTACCATCAGAGAATTCTATAAACACCTCTATGCAAATAAACTAGAAAATCTAGAAGAAATATATAAATTCCTGGACACATACACCCTCCCAAGACTAACCCAGGAAGAAGTTGAACACCTGAATAGACCAATAACAACTTCTGAAATTGAGGCAATAATTAATAGCCTACCAACCAAAAAAAGTCCAGGACCAGATGGATTCATAGCCAAATTCTACCAGAGGTACAAAGAGGAGCTGATACCATTCCTTCTGAAACTATTCCAATCAATAGAAAAAGAGGGAATCCTCCCTAACTCATTTCATGAGGCCAGCATCATTCTGATACCAAAGTCTGCCAGAGACACACACACAAAAAAGAATTATAGACCATTATCCTTGATGAACATCAATGCAAAAATCCTCAATAAAATACTGGCAAACCGAATCCAGCAGCACATCAAAAAGCTTATCCACCACAATCAAGTCGGCTTCATCCCTGGGATGCAAGGCTGGTTCAACATATGCAAATCAATAAACGTAATCCATCACATAAATAGAACCAATGACAAAAACCACACAATTATCTCAATAGATGCAGAAAAGGCCTTCAACAAATTCAACAGCCTTTCATGCTAAAAACTTTCAATAAACTAGGTATTGATGGAACGTATCTCCAAATAATAAGAGCAATTTTTGATAAACCCACAGCCAGTATCATACTGAATGGGCAAAAACTGGAAGCATTCCCTTTGAAAACTGGCACGAGACAAGGACGCCCTCTCTCACCACTCCTATTCAACTTAGTGTTGGAAGTTCTGACCAGGGCAATCAGGCAAGAGAAAGAAATAATGGGAATTCAATTAGGAAAAGAGGAAGTCAAATTGTCCCTGTTTGCAGATGACATGACTGCATATTTAGAAAACCCCATCGTCTCAGCCCAAAATCTCCTTAAGCTGATAAGCAACTTCAACAAAGCCTCAGGATACAAAATCAATGTGCAAAAATCACAAGCATTCCTATACACCAATAACAGACAAACAGAGAGCCAAATCATGAATGAACTCCCATTCACAATTGCTATAAAGATAATAAAATATCTAGGAATTCAACTCACAAGGGATGTGAAGGACCTCTTCTAGGAGAACTACAAACCACTGCTCAAGAAAATAAAAGAGGACACAAACAAATGGAAGAACATTCCATGCTCATGGATAGGAAGAATCAATATCGTGAAAATGGCCATACTGCCCAAGGTAATTTATATATTCAATGCCATCCCCATCAAGCTACCAAAGACTGTTTGCACAGAATTGGACAAAAACTACTTTAAAGTTTGTATGGAACCAAAAATGAGCCCGCATTGCCAAGACAATCCTAAATAAAAAGAACAAAGCTGGAGACATCATGCTACCTGACCTCAAACTATACTACAAGGCTACAGTAACTAAAACAGCATGGTACTGGTACCAAAACAGGTATTTAGACCAACAAAACAGAACAGAGGACTCAGAAATAACACCACACATCTATAACCATCTGAACTTTGACAAACCTGACAAAAACAAGAAATGGGGAAAGGATTCTCTATTTAATAAATGGTGCTAGGAAAACTGGTTAGCCATATGTAGAAAGCTGAAACTGGATCCCTTCCTTACACCTTATACAAAAGTTAATTCAAGATGGATTAAAGATTTAAATGTTAGACCTAAAACCATAAAAACCCTAGAAGAAAACCTAGGCAATACCATTCAGGACAGAGGCATAGGCAAGGACTTCATGACTAAAACACAAAAAGCAATGGCAACAAAAGCCAAAATAGACAAATGGTATCTAATTAAACCAAAGAGCTTATGCGCAGCAAAAGAAACTATCATCAGAGTGAACAGGCAACCTACAGAATGTGAGAAAGATTTTGCAATCTACCAGTCAGATAAAGTGCTAATATCCAGAATCTACAAAGAACTTAAGCAAATTTACAAGAAAAAAACAAACAAACAACCCCATCAAAAAGGGGGCAAAGGATATGAACAGACACTTTTCAAAAGAAGACGTTTATGCAGCCAGCAGACACATGAAAAAATGCTCATCGTCACTGGTCATCAAAGAAATGCAAATCAAAACCACAATGAGACATCATCTCACGCCAGTTAGAATGGCGACCATTAAAAAGTCAGGAAACAACAGGTGCTGGAGAGGATGTGGAGAAATAGGAATGCTTTTACACTGTTGGTGGGAGTGTAAATTAGTTCAACCATTGTGGAAGACAGTGTGGCATTTCCTCAAGGATCTAGAACTAGAAATACCATTTGACCCAGCAATCCCATTACTGGGTATATACCCAAAGGATTATAAATCATTCTACTATAAAGACACATACACACATATGTTTATTGTGGCACTATTCACAATAGCAAAGACTTGGAACCAACCCAAATGTCCATCATTAATAGGTTGGATTAAGAAAATATGGCACACATACACCATGGAATACTAGGCAGCCATGAAAAAGGATGAGTTCGTGTCCTTTGCAGGGACATGGACGAAGCTGGAAACCATCATTCCTGGCAAACTATTACAATGACAGAAAACCAAATGCATGTTCTCACTCATAGGTGGGAACTGAACAATGAGAACACCTGGACACAGAGTGGGGAACATCACACACCGGGGCCTGTTGTGGGGTGGGGGGCTGTGGAAGGGATAGCATTAGGAGAAATACCTAATAAATGATGAGGTGATGGGTGAAGCAAACCAACATGGCACATGTATTCCTATTTAACAAACCTGCACGTTGTGCACATGTACCCTAGAACTTAAAGTATAATTTTAAAAAAGAAATAAGAAAATATGACACATAGGCAAACAAAAAAACAGTAAATACAAACATATCTCAAAATTACCCAGATATGTCCTAACAAAGAATCTAAAGCAGCTTTTGTAAATATGTTAAAGAATTTTAAATATATATGTCCAAAGAATGAAAGGAAATACAATCTCAAGGAGTGAAGAGAGAAGGAGTCTAAGCAGAGAAAATAACCAAATGAGAGTTCTAGAACTAAAAAAAAAAATTTAAAAATGAACAATTCAGTGGACAGGTCTGAATAGCTGATCAGAGATGGCAGAAGAAAAGAGAACCTAAAACAGATCAGTAGAAATTATTTAATCTTAGAAAGGAAGAGTGGGAAAAAAATCAGGAAGATGAACTGAGATTTAGGAATAGGTAGGACAATACCAAATAGTCTTAACATGAAAGTAATTGGAATCCTAGAAGGAAAGGCGAGTGAGACGGGCCAAAAATTTTTTTGAAGTAATAATAGCTGAAAACTTTGCAAAATAATCAAACAGATCCAAGAAGTTTAGCAAATCCCAAGAAGAATAAATATAAAGAAAACCACACCCAGGCACATTGTAATAAAACTGTAAAACATCCAAGATAAAGAGGAAATATTAAGGGCATCCAGAGGAAAGACACACATTAGGTACAGGTGAACAAGGATAAGAATGATCATAGGCTTATGAGAAACAATGGGGACTGAAAACCCCAATGGCATGGCATCTTTAAATTGCTGAAAGCAAAAACGAAAGCAAAGCTGTTAACTCAGAATTCCACATCCAACAAAATTATCCTTCAAAACTGAGAAGGAAATAAAGGCACTTTCAGATAAACAAAAGCTGAGAAAATTAATCACCAGCAGACCTACACTATAAGAAATACAAAAAGTTGGCTGGGCGCGGTGGCTCACGCCTGTAATCCCAGCACTCTGGGAGGCTGAGGCAGGCGGATCACGAGGTCAGGAGATCGAGACCATCCTGGCTAACGCGATGAAACCCCGTCTCTACTAAAAATATAAAAAATTAGCCGGGCATGGTGGCGGGCGCCTGTAGTCCCAGCTACTCAGGAAGCTAAGGCAGGAGAATGGCGTGAACCCAGGAGGCAGAGCTTGCAGTGAGCTGAGATCGCACCACTGCACTCCTGGGCGACAGTGCGAGACTCCGTCTCAAAAAAAAAAAAAAGACATACAAAAAGTATGTTTTCTTTCTTAGAATTTCTTTAAAGACCACTATTTAAGGCAAAAGTGAAAACACTCTAAGGTGGGGGTTATGACATGTTAAAATAACGAATGACAATAACCACACAAAGAAAGGGAGATGAGGCCAGGTGTTGTGGCTCATGCCTGTGATCCTACCACTTTGGGAGGCACAGCAGGGAGGATCATTTGAGCCCAGGAGTTCAAGACCAGCCTGGGCAATATAATGAGACTTCATGTCTATTAAAAATAAAAATAAAAAAGTAACCAAGTGTGGTGGCACATGACTGAGTCCCGGCTACTCAGGAGGCTGAGGCAGGACTGCTTGAGCCCCAGAGTTTGAGGTCACTGTAAGCCATGATTGTGCCACTGCACTCCAGCCTGGGTGAGGGCAAGACCCTGTCTCAAAAAAATTAAAAGAAAAGAAAAGAAAGAGGATGACTAAATTGAAATAAAATGTTTTAAGTTTACTACATTTGTGAAATGTTAAGTGTGAAATGTGGAAAGATACAAAATTGAGTATGAACAGATTCTAATGTATAGGGGCTGCATATTTTTAGCCCTTGAGCAATCAATAAAATTAAATAAAAAAAGAAGATAAATGAGAAAGAGAGAGATAAGGGGTGTATAACTAAAAGCCGATAGAAAAAATAAAATGGCACACTAAAAAATATTCATATGCTCCAAAAAGAGCAGGAAAGAAACAACAGAGGAACAAAAAACAGAAGAGATAATGAGAAAAAAGAAGTCTGATACCTGGTGTTTAGTATAATTCACTCAATAAATTCATTCATGCAATGAGAGGCTACTATACTGATGCCTGAAGATATATAAATGTTCATAAGACTTGCCTCCTACTCAAAAATCTTACAATTATGCGTGAGGCTATACAATAAAGTGGCATATGAAAAATACAAAGAAAATTATAGTTATCACCGAGGACTTCCTATATACTAAAAATCCTACTAAATGCTTCACAAATATTGTTTGTTTCTCACAATGATATAAAAAATTTTCATAATGTAGGTGTCCTTGGCCCCACTTTGTAGATAAAGTTGGATATAAGCTTCATGATAGCACAAACCATAAATATTATTTACCATTGTGTTACCAATGCCTCACGATTTGCACACATCTAATACAAGCTTAGTAAGCAGCTATGAAAAGAATAAGTGAATGGCAAAGGATATAATAATTTACTCAAAGTCATGCTGAGAACCAGAATTTGGAACCAGATAGACCTTGGTCCAAAGTCCTTGATACTAACAGTTAGGATCCCAAAAGGCAATAACTTGGGTGACAATACATCCAGTATGCACAGGATAGTTCCAGTTTATGATTATTGTCCCAATGTAACTACTAATAGTTCTCCCATTCATTCACCCTCAAAAAAGCCAAATTTGTATGCTAGGTTTCTCTAGCTATAAGATTTCAGATGAGATTCTTCCCATCCACAAGCATGGAATGTTTTTCCATTTGTTTATGTCATCTCTGATTTCTTTCAGCAATGTTTTATAATTCTCATTAGAGAGCTCTTTTACTTCACTGGTTAGCTGTATTTCTAGATATTTTATTTTTTGTGGCTATTGTGAATAGGATTATGTTCTTGATTTGGCAACTCAGCTTGGACATTATCGGTGTAGAGAAATGCTACTGATTTTTGTATCCAGAAACTTGGCTGAAGTTATCTAGGAACTTTTGGGCCAAACTATGGGGTTTTCTAGGTAGTTTGACAGAGGTAGTTTGATTTTCTGTCTTCCTATTTGGATGCCTCTTATTTCTTTCTCTTCCCTTATTGCTCTGGCTAGGACGTCCAGTACTACGTTGAATAGGAGCAGTGAGAGTGGGCATCCTTGTCTTGTTCCAGTTATCAAGAGGAATACTCCCAGCTTTCGCCTATCCAGTGTGATGTTGGCTGTGGGTTTTGTTGTGGATGGCTTACGATTTTGAGGTATGTCCTTCAGTGCGTAGTTTGTTGAAGGTTTTTAGCATGAAGGGATGCTTGAATTTCATCAAAAGCCTTTTCTGCATCTATTGAGATGAATATGTGTTTTTTGTTTTTATTCTGTTCATGTGGTGAATCACATTTATTGATTTGCATATGTTGAAATCAATCTTGCATCCTAGGGATAAAGCCTGCTCAATGGTGGTGGATTAGTTTTTTTATGTGGGCTGGATTCAGTTTACTATTATTTTGTTAAGGATGTTTGCATCTATGTTCATCAAGGATATTGGTCTGAAATTTTTTCGTTGTTGTTATGTCTTTGCTATGTCTTTGCCAGGATGATGCTGGCCACATAGAATGAGCTAGGGAAGAGTTCCTCCTCCTCAATTCTTTGGATTAGTTTCAGTAGGAATGGTACCAGCTCTTCTTTATATGTCTGGTAGAATTTTGCTGTGAATCTGTGTGGTCCAAGGCTTTTTCTGGCTGGTAACCTTTTTATTACTGATTCAATTTTGGAACTTGCTATTGGTCTGATCAGGGTTTGAATTTCTTCCTGGTTCAGTCTTGACAGGTTGAATGTTTTCAGGAATTTATCAATTTACATATTCAATGCTATTCCTGTCAAACGAACAATGATATTCTTTACAGAACTAGAAAAAAACTATTCTAAAATTCATATGGGACCGAAAAAGAGCCCAAATGGCCAAAGCAATTCTAAGCAAAAAAGAATAAAGCTGGAGGAATCATATTATTTAACTTCAAACTATACTTCAATGCTACAGTGACCAAAACAGCATGGTATAGGTACAAAACTAGATACATAGACCAATGGAACAGAATAGGGAGCCCAGAAATAAACCCACACACCTACAACCATCTGATCTTCAACAAAGTTGACAAAAACAAGCAATGGGGAAAGGACTTCCTATTCAACAAATGGTTCTGGGACAACTGGCTAATCATATGCCAAAGACTGAAACTGGACACCTTCCTTAGATCATACACAAAAATCAACTCAAGATGGATGAGAGACTTAAATGTAAAATGTAAAATTATAAAATCCCTTAAAGAAAACCTAGGAAATACCATTCTAAACATAGGCCCTGACAAAGATTTTATGATGAATATGCCAAAACAACTGCAACAAAAACAAAAATTGACAAGTGGGCCCTAATTAAACTAAAGAGCTTCTGTACAGCAAGGAAACTATCAACAAAGTAAACAGACAACCTACAGGAGGGGAGAATATATTTACAAATTGTGCATCTGACAAAGGTTTAATATCCAGAATATACAAGGAACTTAGACAAATTAACAAGCAAAAAAACAAACAAGTCCATTAAAAAGTGGGCAAAGGACATGAACAGACACTTTTCAAAATAAGACATATACACGGCCAACAAGCATATGAAAAAATACTCATCATCACTAATCATTAAGGAAATGCAAATCAAAACCACAATGAGATATCGTCTCACACCAGTCAGAATGGCTACTATTAAGAAGTCAAAAAATAACAGTTGTTGGTGAGACTGCAAAGCAAACAGAATGCTTATACACTGCTAGTGGGAACATAAGTTAATCCAGCCACTGTGGAAAGCAGTTTGGCAATTTCTCAAAGAACTTAAAACAGAACCACCATTTGACCCAGCAGTCCTATTATTGGGTATATACCCAAAGGAATATAAACCATTCTACCATGATACACATATGCATATGTTCATTGCAGCTCTATTCACAATAACAAAGACAAGGTATCAACCAAAATGGTCATCGACATTAGACTGGATAAAGAAAATGTGGTACATATACAATATGGAATACTACGCAGCCATAAAAAAGAATGAGATCGTGTCCTTTGCAGCAACACATATGCAGCTGGAGGCCATTATCCTAAGAGAACTAACACAAAAACAGAAAACTGAATACTACATGTTCTCATTTATAATTGGGTGCTAAACATTGAGTATACATGGACGCAATGAAGAGAACAACAGACAGGGGGGCCTATTTGAGGGTGGAGGGTAGGAGGAAGGTGATGATCAGAAGACTACATATCGGGTACTATGCTTATTACCCGGGTGATGAAATAATATGTACATCAAACCCCCAAAACACACCATTTATCTATTAGAACAAACTCGAATATGTGCCCCTGAAACTAATATTTAAAAAAAAATACATTTCAGAGGAGAAAGCTTCCTTTGATTGACATGATCAGGAATCTTCATTCAAGAGCTGACACTTGAATTCAGCTTTTTAAAAGATAAATAGGATTTGCTATGCAGACAAGAGGTTAAGGCTTAAAAATTGAAAAGAGTTCTGTAACTTTAAGAAAACATGACATGAATTTATAAATGGTTGTAAGATTCGGCACTGTAAGAAATCTTTAAATGAAAATTATTGTTCACAGACTTTCATAAGTGATGGAGATTGAAAGCTTTCAAAATGATCAGAAACCAAAGGCTGATAACAAAGACTACTGTGTAACACATCTCACTGGGCTGAGGGGGAGACACCAGAACATTTCTCTCTCTCTCTCTCTTTTTTTTTAATATTTGTGTGTCTTAAAAGGCAGAGTCAGTAGCATGAATTGTGTAGATTATTCTAATTTTGAAGGTGAAAGTAAGAAAGACTTAATGGATTTAAATATACACAAAAAGGTAACATAAACCAAAGTGATTTTCAATTAGTAGGACACAACTTAGTTTCACTTGTTAAATACAATTTGTAATTCAGATATTTTGCAGAAACAAAGCTCATAGGCATCCTAACGGCTTTCAGTTGTAGAATCTGAATCCATTCCTAAATCTCTCTGATTCCATCTCTCACTCAAACCTCCAGATTTCAATGCACCAACAATGATGAGTTTGAATGGAAAAAATCAAGGTACAAAAGGAAAAGCCAGGGATTTCCTCTCTTTCCCTTGCTCTCAGGGATGGGTCTGTATGTCAAATGAAGGATACTGAACAATGCAAAGAAAATGCAATGGAGATACAGAAATGAAAAAGGGAGTTAGAGATTAACTGCTTGGAAAAAATGATGGTTTACAAATATGTTCAGAGTATACTTTGTCAAGAGCACTGACTTATGGCATGAAATCAAAGGAAAGTAAACACGGGTCAAGAAACTGGAAGGACAATTATGAGATGTGTTTGCCATTAGCCAGTAAACTTCTATAACAGAATTGTTGTCTAAGCGATACAAAAGTAGTTTCTTTATGTCTGCAATGTAAAACTGAACTTGAAAAACTAAGAATATTCAGTACAGATGGTTCCTCTTGAATGATGGGAATTACTAGAACAATGTGTTATGCATTTTTCAACTCTGATTACTAAATCTCTATCCTGAATTTCTTTGACACAAAAAGTATTATAAATCAAACTAGAGCATATATTTAAATTGTTTAAATCTTCCCTTTTTCTAAAGTACCTGCTTGATAGACACAACTTAACATATAACTTAAATGTTTAAATTTCCAGAGAATCTTCAAGATGTTTTAGAAAGTTCACAGCTTTTCATTTGTTTGGCTTTTTTTATTTTTACTCCTAACAAAAAGTTTAGGTTTACATTGGGAAGTTTTATGACAATTGGTGTTAGTTATGAAGATGATTGTCTCTTGACTCTCTTTGCTTAGAAGTCTATGGAGTACGTGGCTTTCAAGTTTTTTTAGAAACTGAAGTCCAATATTTTTTAGAAACTGAAGTCCAACATCTAACTGGGGAAATACCTCTTTCTATTTGCAACTTGAATAAATGAGAGAATTATTCAATGTGAAGATTAATGAAGATTCAAGAAGATGAATGTCTCTTGACTCTCTTTGCTTAGAAGTCTATGGAGCATGTAGCTTTCAAGATTTTTTTTAGAAATTGAAGTCCAATATTTTATATCAAATTGGGGAATACCTCTTTCTATTTGCAACTTGAATAAATGAGAGAATCGTTTAGGACAAGTTGAGTGTTCTTCCATTGCAGACTTTCTTAAGCTAACATTTACTAAACAGAACAAAAAAGACAGATCTTTAATTTTTCAGAGCCTCCAGGGCTGATTTATAGGCTTCAGGACAATTCAGCTAAGAAGCCTATCAAGGCTAGTAGGGAAAAGGAACACAGCAGAAATTATTGCTACGTAAACAAAAGTTCAGAGTAGATAGTGAAACTCTGGAGAAGCCTGCCAGAGTAGCTTTTCAGGTAGCATTTCTTTAGGTAGGCAAATGCATCTGAATTTATCAAAGTGCTGAATATTGATAACTTATGAATTAGCTTTCTGGTTCTGTTGTTAAAAAATCTTTTTGGGAATGACAACAATCATCCATTGATCCCAAGTAGTACCAATTTATTAGGAACAAGAAATGTGACCATATTATTTGTTCTGAAATTACAAATAGTGTCTTATATAAAATCATTAATAGCCCAGAAACAAAGTCAAAAATCAGTTAGACTGTATTGCAAGTTTCTAATATTAATCCTCGATAAAGATTTTAAGAAATCCATCAGCTTTCATTTATTTCCCTGAACTCTCCTTTGAATGTTTTCAAGACAAATTTTCTTCTATTCAAAATCCTATGCTCTCAATACTAGAGCACTGTATTTGTATTTAAAAATTAATAATGATAAGTCAAAACAACTCACGATGTGTTCCAAGTAGAGTTCAAAGTAGATTAAGATCAAGAATTCATTTAATCTAGCTTGAGCTTCAAACAGAAAATACTCAGCCCTTCCAAACCCTTTAGAATTGAAGTATGATTGCCCACTGCCTAAGCTACTTGCAGGTGGCAACCATTATTCATACATGTTTAGAAGCAGTAGGAGTCTTCTCAGGCCACCAGGATGCATCCGGTTCACTGAAGCATACTGAACACTACCCACAGAACTTATGCTGTTTTTAGAAGTACGAAATTAGGCTCAATGAAGTAATGGGCTAAATAATGGGAAAATTCAGCACTGTTTTTAAAAGTGCTGGTATTTGACAATTTTCTGCAAGGAATCTCTGCTAATTATCCCTTTACCTCAAGGGAGCAGGCAACTGGAGAAAAATATTATGAATATTGTACAGAGAATAGACTATAGTCACGTTTAAAAAAGAAAAATCATGGGTTTGGAGCTAGAGGTTTTGAGTTCATACATATTCTGACTTGACTCTCTAGATGTGTGACCTCAACACAATCACTTTTTCTCCCCCACCTCATTTCCTCATCTTCAACAGAATATCTACTCTATCTGGTTGTTGTGATAGTTGAATATATGTGAACCTATTTTAAACTGTTGCTTGGCTCTTTGGAAGGTACTCAATAAACACTGGTTGGGCACAAGCTTTGGAATCAGACAAATCTAAGTTTAAATCCCAATTCCACTTATTAACTGCTTGTTTTGGGCAGGCTATTCGACCTGTCTCTAAGTTTATTCATCTATAAGTTACAATGAAATTACTACCCTTCAGGCTCACTATGAGGATGAGATAATATATAATGTACTGAGCACAGTGCCTTATACAAAGTATTTAATAAATAAAGGCTATTGTTTCATATTTGACTCTAGACCAGAAGAAAAGCTAAGTGGCCAGCTTGTGGTTTCACTGAAAGTTGATGGTGGGTATCCTCTCCTATCTTTGGATCCCAAGTTTCTCTCTGTTTCCCAATAACTTACTGGTCGACTTTTCCACTGCAATTTGCATTGCAGGCCTTGAATAGTCTTAATATACTTGGGCTTTGTCTTATTTTACTTTACATTTATATTAATACCCTTTCTTTGAACATAAATTCAGAGAGAATATGTAAATTGAGGATATTCTTTAGATCTTTGAATCCATTATGGAAATTAAGTTGTCAGTGCTTCTATGGTGAAAGTCTTTCTTTCTAGCTTCAGAAGCATCCAGATAAACAAATTAATAAAAGCTTATGTTTCCAGATCAATCCTGCTGTAGACATTTTATGTCTGGCCATAGAAGCTACGATGAATTTTTATTTCTACTTTCCCTCATTAGAACAACTTTTCCAAATGAAGACTGACTTTGTTTTAAGGAAAAAAGTCATAAACCAGCCCCATTAAGAAGCCATCTCTTTTGTGATTGACAGCAGGCATACGCAGGACAGCGGGCACTATCTGAGAATGCAGTGAAGTGACCCTTGATGAGGGCTGGAATACGCCCTATAAATTTAACAGATTTTAAAAAGCCTTTAGATAGCATTCGTTTGTTCTGACATATCAGAGAATTCATAGTGGAGAGAAATCATTTTAATGTAATTATTATGGGAAAGCCATTAACGAAACACTAACCATGTTCTGCATTAGAGAATTTACACTTGCAAGAAACAGTAAGAATCAAACAAGGGAGGGAGAGTAAAATTAGAGCACACAGATAAGAAAGAAGCAGGGAGAAGTACTTGTAAATGCTTTTCCTGTTAACCTCATGTAAAAGAGCAGCTCTCCTATCTTCACCATCTAAACCCTTTCTCTGCTTTACTCTTCTGTGTGGTATTATTACCACTTGATATTTATATTTTTAGCTAATCTATTTTTTGTATGCTACCCCCTTTAAAAGGTAAGCTCTATGAGGGTAGAATATTGTGTGTATTTTGTTCATTGACTGTACCCCTTGTGTTTAGTACTGAGCCTGGCATATATATGCTTCAATACATGTGTTCACTGACAGAAGAGAGACCATTACCTGAGTATCCCAAGTCAGTCTGCACAGACCTGGAAATTAGGACCTCTATTCAGTGCCTTGAGAGATGTCAGAAAAATGAGCAAATTTTCTTTTTGATAGTCATTACTCTCTCATAATTGTAGAGGTTCAAGAATGGTTAAAAGTGAGAAGAGGAAATAAACATGTTAATAGGAGGAAGGTACTTGATTGAACTCCTGTCAAAAGAAACATGAATTAAAATTAAAATTAAGTAGCATTTTTTTTCCTATGAGATTAGCACCTGTGTTGGTAGGGTGGTAAGAAAAGCAGTCATTCCCAGACAGTCTTCTGGAAAGGAAGATTGGTAAATTTGGTAACTGCTTTTACCTAATAATTCCATCCTTAAGATTTTGCCCTACAGATATACTTGCACAAGCATGCACTGTTAGAGATAGGAAAAGGTTGAGACAACCTAAATGTCCATCAGGAAGGAACTGGCTATGTACATGATATGACATAAAAGTAGCAGAATACCATGTGGCCTTTAAAAAGAACAATGCATCCCCCGATACAATATTTCACCTCTCCAGAAGTTCCCAGTTTATTTATTTAAATAAATAAACCACCAAACATTTATTTAAATTCCCAAAATACCCTATGGCTTAATTAGGGACCATTGTTTTCACACCAATATCAAAGCTCTTATAACTGGGGAAATACATGTTTTTTACAGGATAATAGACATCCCTGAAAATTGACACAAATGGACTGTGGGTAATGAACACAAACTTCATTCCATCCTTAATAATTTTAAATTTAGCTTGATATTCATTCTAGATCCATCTCAAGATACATCTTCTCCTTGAAGGCATTCCCCTACACCTCAGTGAGTACTGCATGACAAGCACCCACAATGACTCGGTCTCTGAAGGTCGTACAGGAACAATTCATTCTCTCCCAAAGGCATCAGACTTTTTTATTAAGTCAGGTAAAGTGATGCCTAAGAATTGTTGGAAATTACCTACTATATGAAACCTTCTTGCATCCATAAGTTAAATAAGAAATATGGCCACAACATCCATGTAGATGTTTGAGTGAGAAACTGAGACATCACATCAAATTGCTTTCTTTCTTTTCCCTAACATTTCATCAGCAAATCCTGTCCATTCTACTTTCAAAATAAATCTCAATTCCACCCACCTCTCTACATCTCCATTGTTGCCAGTTGAGCCCCGGCCAAGCAGCCTCTCACCTACAAGAGTGCCCAACTGTTTTCTCTGCTTTCACTCATCTTCCCACTCTCTGTCTTCCATCCATCCTGGGTGCAATTTTAAAAGTAAAGTATTATCTTTTTATTCCCCAGCTTAAAACCCTTCAAAGGCTTTCCATTGTTCTACAACAACAACAACAACAACAACAACCACAAACTAAACTAAACTCCATAACTTGGCCTGCAAATTCTAGTGACCTATCCCATCTCTCTCCAACTTCAACCCATGGCACTTTCTCCCTCCTTCACTTCACTACAGTATTGCTGATCTGTGAGTTTCTAAATGTGCCATGCTCTTTCCTACTTAAGAGACTTTGCAAGGTAACAGCCAGTGCCCAGTTAGCAGCAAGCTAACAACAAAAACATATTCGTGGGGGATGAGTTAGATGTACTAATTCTATACTTATGCATCCAACACAATACTCGTCATTTTCGACTAATTTGATAAGAATGATTTCTTATCCAAAACCTACACCCTTCCTCCTATATTCATTCAACAAATACTTAGTACATTTATGTTTGGAGAACTTTCCTTGTTACTTTAGAATATGGAAAAAAAAAAAAACACCACAAACCCCGTTTTCAAGGACTTTACAGTCCATCAGGCAACATAAGATTTGTTCGTGTGTAACTAAACTAAGCCAACACGAATTAAGTAAACAGGAAAAGTATAAGATAGGCTGAGAAATTTCAGAAAAATAAACAATCATTTATGTCTGGTATGATAGGTGAAGGTTCGTGGAGGAAGTCTATTTGAGGTTCATTTGAAGAACTGATAGAATTTCTAAAGACACAGGAGAGATAGAGGGTAGAAAAGGGTATTACAGGCAGAGGAAGCAGAAGATAGATATTGAAATGCATATATATTGAAAATGTGCAGTGTGTTTAGAAATAGTGAGCAGTGAGAAAGTTGGATTTCAGATAAAATATGAAAGCCCACAAATAGCAGACTAATAATAATAGCATACATTCATTGACTGTTTACCATGTGCAGGGTAATCATTTAATTATTACAACAAACCTATGAGGTAGCACTATGATTATCCCCATGGACTAAAGCACAAAGGAGTTGAGTAACGTTTCCAAGGTCACAAAACTAGGTAGTGAGACCAGGATCAAAATCCTGGCAGTCTAGCTTCAGAGTACATGTTAACCATGTAGGAAATTAACCATTATCACACAGAAATCAGGATTCATTGAAGATCTTTGAGCAAGAATGTGGCATAACTGGACCTTTGATGACTTATTCTGGTTGCAATGTAAAGAATATCCTAGAGAAGAAACAACTAAAGCCAGGAAAAGCATCTTTATGGAACCAAAAAAGGGCCTATATAGCCAAGAAAATCCTAAGCAAAAAGAACAAACTGGAGGCATCACACTACCTGACTTCAAACTATACTACAAGGCTACAGTAACCAAAATAGCAAGCTACTGGCACCAAAACAGATATATAAACCAATAGAACAGAACAGAGGCTCAGAAATAATACCACATATCTACAATGATCTGATCTTTGACAAACCTGACAAAAACAAGCAGCGGGGAAAGGATGCCCTATTTAATAAATAATGTTGGGAAAACTGGCTAGCCATATGCAGAAAACTGAAAACTGGATCCCTTCCTTATACCTTATACAAAAATTAACTCAAGATGGATTGAAGACATACACATAAGAACTAAAACCATAAAAACCCTAGAAGAAAACCTAGGCAATACCATTCAAGGCATAGGCATGGGCAAAGATTTCATGACTAAAACAACAAAAGCAAGGCAACAAAAGCCAAAATTGACAAATGGGATCCAATTAAACTAAAGAGCTTCTGCACAGCAAAATAAACTATCATCAGAGTGAACAGGCACCCTACAGAATGGGAGAAAATTTTTGCAATCTATCCATCTGATGAAGGGCTAATATCCAGAATCTACAAGGAACTTAAGCAAATTTACAAGGAAAAACTCAAACAACCCCATCAAAAAGTGGGCAAAGAATATGAACAGACACTTCTCTGAAGAAGACATTTATGCCCCCAACAAACATATGAAAAAAACCTCATCATCACTGGTCATTAGAGAAATGCAAATCAAAACCACAATGAGATACCATCTCACACCAGTTACAATGGCGATTATTAAAAAGTCAGGAAACAGCAGATGCTGGAGAGGATGTGGAGGAATAGGAATGCTTTTACACGTTGATGGGAGTGTAAATTAGTTCAACCATTGTGAAAGATAGTGTGGCGATTCCTCAAGGATCTAGAACCAGATATACCATTTGACCAAGCAATCCCATTACTGGGTATATACCCAAAGGATTATAAATCATTCTGCTATAAAGACACATACACACATATGTTTACTGTGGCACTGTTCACAATAGCAAAGACTTGGAACCAACCCAAATGCCCATTAATGATAGACTGGATAAAGAAAATGTGGCATATACACACCATGGAATACTATGCAGCCATAAAAAGGATGAGTTCGTGTCCTTTGCAGGGACATGGATGAAGCTGGACACCATCATTCTCAACAAACTAACACAAGAACAGAAAACCAAACACCACATGTTCTCACTTATAAGCGGGAGCTGAACAAGGAGAACACATGGACACAGGGAGGGGACCATCACACACAAGGGCCTGTCAGAGGGTGGGTGGGCTAGGGGAGGGATAGGAGAAATACTTAATGTAGATGACGGTTGATGGGTGCAGCAAACGACCACAACATGTGTATACCTAAGTAACAAACCTGCACGTTCTGCATATATATCCCAGAATTTAAAGTATAATAATAAAATAATAAATAAATAAATAGTCAATACAATACTACATGCCAAAAGTACAGGGTTTAGATAAGCACCATAAAAGCAGGAATATAAAAGAAAGCCTGGGTAACAGTAGAAATCAGGGAACATTGAAACTGGTTGGCTATGAGAGAAAAATCAGCAAACAGCTCATTCTCAGGTCTAAGGTTTGGGTGGATAGAAAAATGGCTTCATCATTAATGTAAGTATTTCAAATTAAACATTTACTCGAAAGAAAATATAAGTGGAATTTTGTTTTAAATTATATGGAATTTCTATTAATGTTGAAGCTTTTGTAGGGCAGATGGTAGAGCTTTCCAGAAACAGTAGATCTGAACATAGGAAAGAGGCCTGTGTTGAAGGTTAGGGTTGGGGTGTCATCCCTGCAGATATTAGACATTAATATCTACTCTCAGGACATCAGAAAGAAGACCATGGAAGAAACAGAAAACAAAACAGAAAGATCTGAGCAAATAGACAGTTGAGCGTGATAGACATTAAGAAAGAGCCCATTCAAAATAAAGGGGAATTTTAATGGTTTCGAGTGTTATCAAGAGGTGAATAAAAATGAAAACTGAGAAATTGACTTTTAGTAATTTGGAGACTGGAGAAGAAACCATGTAATAAAGATTTCCAGACCTCAATGTATGAAGAAAAGGTGTAGATAGTGGTCATAGATCATTCAAGAAGTTTGGAGGTAAAAAGAAGGGTGAAAGTTAAGGTATTCAATTATTAAATTTTTGTTTGTTGAGTTGTTTCAAGGATGGAGAATTCTAATGATGTCTGCAAAAAAAGGAAGAGGTAAATGGACAAAGAGAGATGAAAAGTTAAAAAGTTGCACAGGCAGGCCGGGCGCGGTGGCTCAAGCCTGTAATCCCAGCACTTTGGGAGGCCGAGACGGGTGGATCACGAGGTCAGGAGATCGAGACCGTCCTGGCTAACCTGGTGAAACCCCGTCTCTACTAAAAAAATACAAAAAACTAGCCGGGCGAGGTGGCGGGCACCTGTAGTCCCAGCTACTCGGGAGGCTGAGGCAGGAGAATGGCGTAAACCCGGGAGGCGGAGCTTGCAGTGAGCTGAGATCCGGCCACTGCACTCCAGCCTGGGCGACAGAGCGAGACTCCGCCTCAAAAAAAAAAAACAAAACAAAACAAAAAGTTGCACAGGCAATATTTAAGAAGAAGAGGAAGCACACTTAAATGAGGAGGTTCTTTTTCCCCAGGGTAGAAAAAAGAATGCTGATGTAGAAGAATTTGAGGAGTGAAATTGAAGGGCTTATGTCAGATTAACTTAACATTCTTACAAAGACAAGGTTTGTTTGCCCAGAGTAGGATGGTGGGTGGCATCAAAGGTAATGCGATAGAGAATCCAAGAAGTAAACAAAGCAAGTAATAGTAAGAACTAGCTAAAATTAAGTAGTATGAATAGAGGGAACCAAGTAAAACAGTGATGCTACTATCTCCAGCAAAATTAGCATTGCCACCTCAGAGAGTTGAAAAAGTAGACATCACAGTTAGCTGGCTGTCATACCCCCAGCTACACACTCAGCATTTAATTACTCACGAAATATTTACTCAACATCCACTGGGTGCCAGAATCATGAAAACAATGGCTACACATCAATGTGAATAGCTTTGGTCCAAGACATGGCATATTCCACCTCACCCACGCTACCCACCCACTCACCCAAAGCTGTGCTTTCATTACTTGTGATTACCAATAACTCTTGGTGACCAGCTCATAAAAACGTATGTGTTAGGACCCTGGTAGCTCAGGAAATAGGTCCTCTATGTTATAACCACTCAGGGAAATTTAGAAAAGTATTTGGTAAAAAGCATCTTCATTTAAGGATCCTTAGAACTTCAAATGTGGTTTCTTAATATATGGTGGTATTTCAAAGTTGACATTATGGCTTCACCCATTCTGTCCTTATTTCTGTTAAACTCAAAGCTGGTCCCTTCACCTCTAATGGCATGCTGTTTTTTCTTATGCAGTTACTTCACACAAGCCCCTGCCAGTGATTTCACCAGGGCTATGTCCTGCCATACATTCATTTTTTGTATCCATTCATCTGTTCATCAAGCATTCACCGAGTGCCTAAGCTATGCCAGGCAGTGGGCTCTGTGGTTACAAAAACACAGTCCTTATTCCCAAAGATATTATAGTATGACTAGAGGAAGAAGAGTAGAAGAGTAACAGTAAAAATGCAGATTAAGTACAGCAGTTAACAATAAAGGAGAGAGGTCAGCATTCCTTAAGGGGATCAGACAAAGATTCATAGAGGAGGAGGTTCTTTGATTGTTGTTTGAAGGACAAGGAACAATTTTCCAGATGGGTGAGGTATGTGTGGGAGAACACTTTGGCAGGAGGAATAACATGTACAAAGGCACTGGGGCGTGAAACAGCAGACTGGCTAGTGAACTGCAAGCAGTCCAGGAGGGAGAGGGTGGGGATGTGGAAGAGTGGTCAGGGAGAGGGCAGGCAGGTAAGAAAGAAATGTCAACCAAGGGAGGACCTGCTCCTCACAAGCCATTCTGGGGGGCCTGACTTTCTTCCTGTTCCACAGAGGTTGTTAATGTTTTGGAGTCATGGCTCTTTCAAAATCTATGATACTATCAATCCTCTACTCAGAAAAAAAAAAAAATCACCGAAATGGTGTCTACAAACACTCTGAAGTTCAGAAGTTGCTTGGACTTCAGGTTAAAATCTTGCTATAGGCAAAGGACCCATTTTTAGTTTATAAAAATAGCTGGAAGTATACACAACAAGAAGGGCGTAATGTGATCCAATTTGTGTTTTAGAACAAGAATTCAGCCAACTTTGTTGTGAATGGATTAGAGGCAAGTGAGACCAATGTTAGAATGAGCAATTAAGACATTATGACAACCATCTGGTCAGGAGATGATGAAAGAAACTGCCAAGAAATGTTTGAAAAAGATAAGAATGATTCAAGCTATCAGATGTTTAACTGCATTACAGTAATTAAAACAACGTTATGCTGTCCAAAACAAAGAGTTATCAATAAATTATATTAAAAAACTAGATCCAAAATTTTATATTGTGTTTTTTCAAGGTAAAACTTAAAAAGCAAAGGATAGATTATTCAACAAATCATTATTCCACTGGCAAGTGGAAAACTATCTGAGAAAAATATAAAGTTAAATTCTTGCACTCCTATACAACAAAATAAATTCCAGATGGATTAAGATTTGCATGTAAAATAAAGAAACTGGAAGAAAATGTAGGAAAAATGTGTGTGATCTTGGGATGATGAAGTCGTTTCTAAATTAACTCCAAAGGCAGCAACTTTAAAAGGAAAACATCACAGACTCAACCACTGCCCAGGTGTGGGGAAGGGGGAAATGGGGATTTGCTATTCAGTGGGTATAAAGTTCCAGTTATGTAAAATGATTAAGTCCTAGAGATTTGCTGTGCAACATTGTGCCCATAGTTAATAATACTATATTATAGATGTAAACAAATTTTAAAGGGCAAGTCTCATGTTAAATATTCTTACCACAATTAAAAAAGACTCAATCACATGCACAAAAACTTCGAATGTAAAAATATACCCAAAGGAAAAAGTCAAAAAGTGACTAAGAAACTTGGAAAAAAATATTTACATTATAAACAACCTATAGACACATGGATTACTATCTATACTATACAAAAATTGTGAATAAAATTAACTGGAAAATAAACATCTCAAAAGAAAAATAAGTAAGGAACATTGGTAGGGCAATTTGCAAAGGAAAAAACTATCCAACCTCACTAGTGACTTAACAAACACAGAAAAACCACAGTGAAATGCCATTTGCCCCATATCAGATTGGCAACGTCTCTACAAAACAACACTACTTAAGATATGGGAAAATGTGCCCTCTCATGCACTGCTGGTAGGAGAATAAATTGAAGGGGAAAAGAACTTTCTGGAGAGCAGTTCGGCCAAAAAAACAAACCTTTATTAATAACTATACTCTTTAACCTACAAGCTCTGCATCCTAAGGAAATAATCCTGATGTAACTACCAGGAGGTACACAATAATCTTTACAGTAGCAAAAAGTTTTAAATTTTATTGGCTGAATTAATGTTATTTAACCATTAAAAAACTATAAAAAATTATCTTGGAGAAAAGTGTTTAAAAGGCATGGATAGATGTTCACACTAGTTTGTTAAATGAGGGGGGAAAAAAAATAGACTTCAAAATCATACTATCATATACTAGCCTGAGACAACACCACTACCACCCCATACCACCTACCATAGCTAGACAAGAAATTCTAGGTTGGTTGAGATACTGACTTGAAGTACAAGTCAGTTGCATTGATACAACAAATGATACCAATATCATTAGCAGCAACAGAAGTAACAAAGGAAAAAAACACACAACACTGAAAGCAGCAGGCTGACTCACAGTGATGTGTTAATAAGAGAATTCAGATGGAGAACTAAGTTTCTATAATCTCTTCATTAGTCTAATGTAATACCTCTGGTATAGCACAACGAACCTTGGTATGCCTGGTCATACTGGCCTCTTCAACCTAATCCTGCGCCTGCCCCCTGCCAAGCTTTGGCCCAGAAATTAGAGAACACAGGAAAACTACACGCAGTCAGACCTGAAAATGATGAAGGGACAGAAAAAGAGATTTGGTGGGGCTAGAGGCCTCAGCACTGCCCTGGGGGCCTCAGCAAATTCTCCAGGAATGATACAGATTGAAACAAGAAGGAAAACCGTGCCTCAGATGGATAGCCTGATGGCAATGTGGTGATTGTTCTGGTGTCACTTCAGCACAGGAGCACTTGCACACCATACGGTGGCCTCCAGCTCTCTAACATGTGCTGATTCCTAGGAATCAAAGTTTGTATGGAGCAGGGCAAGTGGCATGTTCTCATCCATTGCTAATATAACATTTTCATTTCATACAGTCCATATGGGGCCTCTGAAAATCTACGACTATCATCATATGGATAAATTTATCAATCAATAAAACCATATCACATGCTTCAGAATAGCATCTCAAGCAACTTACATTTTATTCTGAGATATGTCAGCATAGGGATTACAGCCTATAGTAGTGAAGCATAATTTGCAACGGAAAAAGTATGTTTCTACTTAGTTTGCCTTTGTAGGTTTATCTTTGCAATTGCTAATTCCTTTGCTTCTCATTCCCTCCCTTCAAAACTACAGACAAGAGATTCATCTTTACTTTACTCTGTGCTGAAAGCAATTGAATATAAAGTAGAAAAGAAGGAATAGCTTTTGAAAAAAAGAAAGAAAACAAACACCCACACAAATGAGTGTGTGTTTAACAAGGGAAGTTATCTCAAAGGTCACAGATCAGCAGAGGAAACGTGCTATTTACCAATGGTGGGGAAGGAAAAATCCCAAAGACACATAAAACTCACTCTAAATATTTGCCACTCTGTTTCATTTAAGACCAGTGTGTATTATCAGGGGCAAGCTGAGTACACACTGAGGACTTGACAAGGACACCAGGCTACAGGATCCAGTCCCTTCATCGGCAGCGAGAAGTTGCTCTCAACAGTGCCTAATTGGTTTCAGCAGAATTACTGTTACTACCCTAGGAGGGTAGCCTCAGAGAGTATCTATCCTACTAGCCACAGTTCTCTGGGGACATATGTTTTTAAATTTACTTTGTTTATAGTACAGCCCGACTCAGTTATTTGGGTTGGGTTTTCTCATGATTTTTCTTATTATCATTTATCTGTAATCTCACTCATAAAATTTGCTTGAATCTATTTTATTGACATTTACATCTGTTCCAAATAGAAGAAAATAATGAATGATATTTTGTTAAAAGAAAATGCGATTAGTCAATTCTGAAAGTTTTCATTGATGAAAAAGGCATCCTCCCCATACATTAAACCATATGTGACTTTATATTTAGAAATTCAAAAAATAATTACTTAAAAGCAAAATCATCCATTTGCCAGAATAACTCAGAACAAAATGGTGCTGTTAAAGACCTGACAGGATTTCTTGGAACAGATGTTATTAGTTCATAAATTTAAGGCAGGCACACAGATGTCTGCCCTGCACATAACAATAAAGCATTTTGCAACAGAAAAACCTTCATTCATATGTTGACCATCAACACTACTCAAAAATCACACCAGCAGGAGGTTTAGACTGTGTTCAGCATTTTTCTTTTTCACACATTCAGACAGACAAAGACGTACGCTTTCATTCTGAAGATGCCCATTTGGTTTTCCCCCACGTTTCATCAAAAAACTCATGCCTCATCGAAATTCCTTTTCTGACTTACCTCGAGCATAAAAATCTGGAACAGGAGTGTTGCTTCAGGGAAGCCAGCATCAGAATGGGATGAAGGAAAATGAAATCTCAGTTTCTACCAACAATACAAATCTGTGACATTTGATAGCAGGAAAAAGGGGAGCTAACATCCCATCTAATCTCAGTGCTTTCATAGCAGATATTTTAATGAAAACAATTCAAGCTCCTGACGCAACAGAGGGTAGCCTTTGCATAATGTTTAGTTTCTAATGCCTCCAAAAGGTATCTGATATTTATTTATAATCCAAATATATTAAGCCTGAAATGGAAACACTTCTAGAATTTCCAAAGAGCTTTCATAAAGCTGCCTGAATAATTATTAGCAAACAAGTTAGTAGAAAACATTTTTAAGTTCCACTGTTATTTCTTTGGTTATTGTTTGTTCTCCCCACATCTCCCTTCACCCACCCCCTGTGCGCGCGCGCGCACACACACACACACACACACACACACACACACACACACACAGAGGATCATGAAAATATATTTTAAAAGAGTTAAACAGAGAAACCATTAATTTGATTGTTAAAATCTCTCTAGAACCTATTTTTAAAGATCACCTGGAAAAATCTTAGGAGATATTATAAAATGTCCCAAATTCAGAAACCAGAGATTCAAGTGCAAAGGTCCTATAGGATGGCCAGCAAGAAGGCTTCATTTGGTGCTCTGAAAGAAACAAGTTCCTCCTAAATGGAACTGAAAAGTAGGAAACCATTATTCTCTCTCTTCATAATAAAAGAAATTAAAGTAAAATCCTGTTTAACTGGAATCTAAATAATCAGAAGTTCACATACTATAATTTTATTGTCATTTTTATGAGAGAGACAAACCAGCTGATTGAGAGACTTATCTTTTTTAAAAAATCTGTTAAGATATGATTGGTGGGAATTCAACCCATATTTAGCTCATATATATCAAAAGACTTCTAAACCTGTGATTGATATTCATGATGATGTTAGTATTAAGTACATTTCACTACCTTCTAGGTATTCAAAAGGTGGTTTTGCCCCAATTTGACATAAATGCTAACCCATGTTAATCACTATATAATTATTTAATTAACTTATCCCCAGCCTAGTTTGGACAAACTGAATTCACAACAAACTGAAAAATGGGGGTTAGTTGTTTTACTTGGAGAAGTCAGGGACAAAAGGATTGAGTGAGCCATTTAAGAAGATAATTTTAATATGCAGCATTTCCTCGTGGAATAATTAAATGAGAACAAAAGGTTAGGGACTGAAAAACTTATATCTGCAATTTACTTTATATCAAAATAAATTTGGGAAAATCACTTAACCTCAATTTTACCAAAACTAAATTAGGGGCACTATTCTTTTATCTCCCACAATACAAGAGTATGACATAAATACAAGTTTCGTTGACCTGGCCAAATTGAACTGGATAAAGATAATTGGCCATAGGCATGGTGATATCTATCTTCACCTGCAGAAAATAGGATGAACCAATGATTTGACTACAAATATATAAATGCTGTCTTTATGTCTTTATATGGGTATATTAGAAGAAGATGCTTCCCCACCTTCAACCTGCAGTTCCCTGTGAGGTTACCCAGCCATTACTATTACTGTCGCCTACACATAAATGAGGAAGCAGAAGCAAAACTCATAAAAATAATTTGCCCAACATAGAAGACAGGTCAAAAATGGAACTTAGAATCTTCAAAGCATTGAAGATAGTGCTCTGCATTAAGTAAGCACTTAACGTGGTCTTGGAGCCGACTGATGAACTGATACCCCACAGTTCTGGAGATCACTAGGCCTCCTAAGCACCCTATGGTAGACGGAAGTCTTGTCAAAAATCCTAGATGCTCAAATGCAATGAAAATTACATGAGGAATATATTTCTGCTACTGCTTTTGATCACTTTTTAAACTGTTTTAATTGATATAGTTGTACATATTTGGGGGGTACATGATATTTTGATACCTGTCCACAATGTGTAATGCTTAAATCAGGAAAATTGGGAAAGCCATCAGCTCAAACATTTATCTTTTCTTAATGATCATGTCTTTTTGCCCCTGTCTCTCTTTTGGCCTCTTTCCTACTTCTACAATAATACAAGTTTGCTCCAAATGAGTTCGCAGCAAGCAATATATTCATAATAGCAGAGGCCCAAGTTATAATTCTAGTCTTGCCAGCTCTCTCAATAACTACAGGCCTTTGGGACGTCATAGTAGATGTCTTCAATTTCCCATTCTTAGAAGGGATTAAAGGTTGAATGTGACCAAAATGCAACTGATATTAAGGATGTTGGAACCACTCCGTATCTCCCAAGGAGGAAAACTTACAGAGTTTTAAATGGAGTTGAGAGATTTTTAAAAGTCAAAGAAGAATTCCCTTTCATCCCTACTTCCATGGGACCCGCTGCTATGCTTCTGACTCTCTACAGAGCCAAAAGGGGGAAACTGGACCAGTTACACTATCGGCTCAATAATGTCTTGCAGCACAACTGATAACAGGATCTCTACTGACCAGAATGCCTGGAAGATGTTTTGCCAGGTTTGTTGAAAAGTTATGCTATGTAAAAGTGAAACAGAAAATATTATTATTAACTATGTCATGACAATAATAAAGAACTCTTCTAACTGGACTCTCAGAAGCCCAGGAAAAGTGACCAAACAGTGTTTCTCAATAGCCCAAAAGACACTCCAAACAGTTTTAAGGGAAGGTTCAATTAACAGCAAAAATTCATACTTCTTATTCCTTCTCTTGGAAAGAATTAATAAGCAGTTAAATGAGAAATGATAAGAAGAAAAGCCTCAGGATCTGGATGTCCTATAGGAAAGAACAGACAACCCCTAGAATTTTGCAAATGTCTGAGAAAACACTAAAAGTTTACTTATCCAAAGAACCAAGGACAAAACCCATAATTCTCTTCAACTAATTTAAGTGTCATCTCATTTCTCAATTATTTTCAATGTAATTGATCACATTGAATTACATTTTGAATAACACCGGGAAAAGGTTGAACTGCAGATGCATGTTTTCACTTCATTTTCGATCAAAGAACCAAATTAATCTGCAGGACATTATGAGCACATTACCCAGCAACAGCCCGCCACATGTCTGCCCACTGTCAGAAGGCAATGTATGTCTTACGTTCATTTGCCGATTCCACAAACATTTCACCAATGAAAGGTCCAGGGTAAAGAAGACAATGATATGAACTCTGTCCTCAAGGAGTTTAAAATTTGGTACAAAAGATATGTTTGCAAGCCAAATTACTATAACATGAAGCAAAATGTAATAACTGCCACAAATGAGGATTTAAAAAATTCAAACACCAATGGCATTTCAGAGGCAACAGGTACATTATGGAAGAGGGAACATTTCTTGCCATTTTAAAAATCACTCGAAAAAGTATTCCAGATGATTAAACAGATCTGAGAAAATAAAGCATCATAGCTGAACGAAGAAAAAAGAAAATCAAAAAATTGTTTAAAAGTATTATCTTCATGTTTTCATTCAACTATACACACCCCAAAAAAACATAAAATGCGGTCAGATTTCTTCAGTCAAACTTTGTCCATTCTCTGTGAGAAAGCTAGGTTCAAATGGCTCCACGATCCCGAGATTAAAATGGAAAGTGACAGAACCTTACATCATTGTACATGTGCATCGGTCAAATTACCTTTAGGATTAAAAATCATATTTTATTTTTTCAATTAATACTGTAAGCATGCACAGTCAGAAGCCTCTTACCTTTGCTGTTTAATTATCCATCTGATTGCATCTCAGATCAGCTCTTTATAATCCAATTTTGAGAAAATGATACATCTATTTAAAAGCACATATAGCTTGTTTTGCTCAAGTAGAAAGTGACCAAATTCTCCTAGACTGAGAAAAGATAGGCATGTTTGCTTGTGCATATCAGATTATTTAGTTGCAAAACTGGGAATTATTCCACAGATGTGAATGGATTTCTAATTTATGTCACAAAGGAGAGATTACACTTTTAGGATAAGTTATTTACTTACTCATTTTCCTAATTCGATTTCAACACACAGGAGAATTTCAAGTCAGGAAAGCATCGCCAACAATGCTTCACCAGAGACAACCAAAAAGAGATCATAAATGTCTTATTAACTGTAACTAATGATAAAAATCAAATCTTTGGGAATATAATTACAGCTGGTCTAGCTTAAAAGTGTTTTACAATTATATTAGCCCAAGTAAATCACAGCATACTAATTTTAAATTGTACATTAAAATAGGTTTGTTGTACATGTTGCCATAAATTTCAAAACAAGAAAAATCAAGAAGGATCAACTTCTTTATTTTTTTGAACACATTTTCCAACTGTAAGGTCCATAGCTCCTCCTTTTCTTCCTGTTGACAAGCGTGCTTCTCCTGCTTTCTAACTTTAAGTACACTCCTCTCTGCCGTAACTTGTCTGAGCTTGTTTGTCTGTAGTTCTTATTGGCAATTTCTAAGCTATCTTTTCATGATCTTTTGAAGAAACAACGTATAAGTGCACCTGTGTTCTTTTATGTTCATGCCTCCCCCTTGTTTTCTTTCCTTGGCACCATAGAAGCAGACATACATAAGTCTGTAACTTATGGTGGCTTATTTATTATTTTTACCTGCATATATTCAGAAACTATTTTTAAGAAAAGGACTGGACTGATAAATTAGAGCTAGGAAGCCTGGTCATTGTGTGGGCTTGGACAGGTGATATTATTCGCTAGACCTATATTCTCAGGTACAAAATGAGGGGGACCCTGCCAGAGGATCAATCTTCAAAACTGCGACAACTCTGAAACCGTATGACTCTCTAGCTCTTTGACTTGCGACTTCACACTTGGATGTCATTTGTTGCTTTAAAAGATGGTTGGTTCCACTGTGGAAGACAGTGTGGTGATTCCACAATGATCTAGAACCAGAAATACCATTTGACCCAGCAATCCCATTACTGGGTATATACCCAAAGGATTATAAATCATTCTATTATAAAGACACATGAATGTATATGTTTATTGCGGCCCTACTCACAACAGCAAAGACATGGAATCAACCCAAATGTCCATCAATGATAGACTGGATAAAAAAATGTGGCACATATACACTATGGAATACTATGCAGCCATAAAAAGGAATGAGTTCATGTCCTTTGCAGGGACATGGATAAAGCCAGAAGCCATCATCCTCAGCAAACTAACACAAGAACAGATAAACAAACACCACATGTCTTCACTCGTAAGTGGGAGCTAAACAATGAGAACCCATGACACAGGGAGGGGAACAATACACACCAGGGCATGTTGGGAGGCAGTGAGGGGAAGGAGAGCATCAGTATAAATAGCTAATGCATGCGGTGCTTAATACCTAGGTGATGAGTTGATAGGTGCAGCAAACCACCATGGCACACGTTTACCTATGTAACAAACCTGCACATTCTGCACATGTATTCCAGAACTTAAAGTAAAACAAAATTTAAAAATAAAGATGGTTGGTCCTTCCCCTGGTAGATATAAACACAAACACAAAGCAGCACAAACATGAGCAGGGAGTGTAAACAAGAAAGAAGTGGTGGGGGAAGAAAGTGAGAGAGAAAGAAGGAAAAATGAGGCAAGAGAGACAAAAACCCAGAGACAAGGCAGGGAAAGGGTGGGGAACAGGGTGAAGAATTTAGAGAAAGAGAAGAGAATTTGGGAAAACAGAAGAGCCTATACAGTAAGAGAGCTAAAGAAGAGGTCTAGTTAATAGTACACGACCAATTATAGGGTAAAAGATTTTAAAATTCTTGCATGCATTTTCTGCATGTCAACAAATACCTACAGGTGTTAGTTTCTCTCCAGAAAAGAAAAAGCAAAATACTTGGATATTGAAGTGCTAATTTTAAATGTCTATAAAAATTTGTGAGGGAACAAAGTTATTTTCTATTATGAATTTACTAAACAGTAGATGACATTTTAAGCCATCATATGTTATCAATAAAAATTAGCACAAGAGAAATTCTAGCACAGGGCCCAGGATATAGTAGGCAGCAATATACCTTAGAGAGAGAGAGAAGGAAAATGAGAGACAGAGGAAGGCTCTATTTTAAAATGACATAAATCATCTTCCTGATCTTGAAGACTAATGGAGATGGGGAGAAAGGATAAAATATGCCCATGTAAAATTGCCTAGACTCTGAACAAGCAGCAAGTACAAACCACGGTAAAAAGTTAAATAACCAGAACTCAATTAACTAGAATTCTCAATTTGGTAGAACACATCCACACACCTTTACAGTCCAGTATTCAAGGAGACAACTTTACAAAAAATAAAAGATTTCAATGTTTATGAAATAATAACAGCAATTACCACCACACCATTAGCAACTCCCTAGGAATGTCTCTGGAGAACAGTCACATCTAATACCTACAGCATTAGCATCCAGAGAACAATAACCACTGTTGTTTGACATGCAGACCAGGAGGCCATGCAAGGACCTCTGTGATCAAGCCTAGTTACTCAAAGTAGCGCATGCACTTCATAGTCAATGTGAGTTGACTGCTCTAGATGGTTTGCCACTGGAGAGTTTGAAATGTCAGCCCATGCCTAAAATTTTTGGAGCCGGGGTCTCCAGCCAGTAGCCCATTCCCTTCTCTTCTCTTTCCCACCTTCAGTTCTTTTCTGCAGTGAGGAGCCTTGCACACACTCCCGAGGACACCTCAGCCCACACAACTAAGATTCATACACAGCCCTACATTCTTTGGTCCTAGGAGTGCTCAACACAAGTGGTACAGTTCACCACTGGGAGATGAGACCCCAGGAGAGACCCATGTAGGCCCTGGAAGTCATCTTGGGATCACTTAGGCAGGAATTGTGGGGTACCAAGTGGTTTAGAAGAGGGAATGGGGTGCTTTGGATTGACAATAGCCACATGGCTCTGTAGAATCCTTTCACCATAAGGCATGGCACAGTGGAGGAAGACCAGCAGGGCCCTCTAAAGCAAGTGACATGAGGCAAGAGCCTCTTTCCCCAGGTTTAAGGGTGCTACTGTTAATATGGCATTTCTACCTTAACCTGGGTTCGCCAGGAAATCTAATTAGCCATATCTCATTCCATGCAGCCAGACTGAATAGTATTTGGTTGTGCTATACAGTGAAAATAAACAATGTAAGCACTAAAATTACTATAACTCAGGTGGTCAAATGATTTTGGTTTTAATACCTGGAATCTCTGCCCAATTAGCACAAGAGGATGAATTTTCTTTAGCAATAAACCCCTAAACTCCTCATGCTACTACTTAAGAATAAACTAGCACAAAGAGAACCTTTGCTCTCAGTGACCAAACAGAGAGTAAAATTTTTGTCTCAACTTCTCCCTCCTTACTCTTAGTCTACAAAACATCATGCAAGGTTGACCCAAGGCCAGAAGCCAAATTTAATGGTGAGCCTTCTCTCTTGTTCTCTCTTCTTGTAACACCTCATCCTGACATAACTGAGTTAAGATCCACTTTCCCAAAACAGTGTCCTATACCTCTGTTCCCCACTATCTACCACCTGATTTTTTTTTTCGTATCTTTTTGGGCTTTAATCTGGTTATGGTCAACTAACTAAGAGAATAAACTACTTACCATATACCAGTGAGCTATTGAGTGTTATCAGTCGAATAGGTCATCTACCCAACTTAATTAACATTGCAAAAATGAGGTCAGAGCAGTGGAGGGACACAAGTTCCTTGGAACACTTCGAATAAATTGTACAGCCTGCTTGACTGAGAGACCACCACATATAGACACAGTACAAGGAATATATAAAAGAGACAAGAGACTTGTCCTAATAGATTTGCAGTACAGCTGAGAGACAGAATCTACATAAAATGGAGAGAGCTTTAATAATATTATAAAATAACATAAGGATACAAATCAATGAGTTATAAGGCCTTTTTCCCTCCTATTTTCTAATGTACTTCCAAAAGTCTCAGCTGCCATAAGCTTTCCCTGAGATTTTGATTAGAGTTAGACGGCTTGGCCTGAATAGTAAAAGAAACAGCTTGGAAGAATTTAGACACATTTCCTTCCTTCTCTGCTTCCTCATGTTTCCTGTCCTTAGAACTTAGGCCTTTTGAAGGATGTTTGGAAGTGTTCCCTGCATGTCCATGTGCTTCTGCTACCTCAGTCTTATTTTTATTACCATAATATATCAGGGTCCTCAAGAGTTATCTTTATTCTTCCTATGTAAGAGTGAATAGTAATTTCATTTCAGTTTTTTCCAGCTGCTCCTTTATATTGTTCTGCCCCATGACTTCAAAAAGATAGGAAACCCTTGAAGTCCTAGAATCCTAGACTCGGGGTCAGAAAGCACACATTCTAATTCTAGTTCTAGTGCTTAGTAGCTGTGAGAAAGTGTTTAACTCTTCTGAGTCTCAATGCCATCTGTAAGATGTGGGTTTGTTTCAGCAAATACCAAATCAAATCCCTATCTGTGAAAGCAAACAACACAGTGCTGCTTAATAGGCATAGTTGATGTGAGCACTTGTGGCAGATATTCTCTGCTTTGGAATTTATCTGAACAAGATCCGATTCATTTGTTTATTCAGTTAACAAATATTTTCTTGAGCACCCAATGTGTATCAGACTCTCCACTGAGCACTTATCAGAACCACTGGAGCTATGAGCCATCCAGTTGCTACTGGACATTTCTTTTTTCAAACTACCACTTTTCTAGTGTGCTTCCTTTTGGAGAATAGTTACAAATGTGTGTCACGGCTGGGCACAGTGGCTCACGCCTGTAATCCCAGCACTTTGGGAGGCCAAGGTGGGTGGATCACTTGAGGCCAGGATTTTGAGACCAGCTTGGTCAACATAGTGAAACCCCGCCTCTACTAAAAGTACAAAAAAATTAGCTGGGCATGGTGTCGCGTGCTTGTAGTCCCAGCTACTCAGGAGGCTGAGGCAGGAGAATCACTTGAACCTGGGAGACAGAGGTGGCAGTGAGCCGAGATGGCGCCACTGCACTCCAGCTTGGGCAACAAAGTGAGACTTCATCACAAAAAAAAAAAGCAAAAGAAACAAACAAACAATGTGTGTCATGTTGCTTGCTTAAATTCTATTTGCAGCATTTTGGAATGAAGTGTGTCCCTCTCCTGGCTTCATTATACATCAAAATTCCCACAGTTAAAGTTTTTTCAAGACTCATAAGTCAGCATAGTCGCTAAGAAATTCTCCCTTGGGCTTGATATAAGAGAATTAAAATATATCTGGACTTCATCAAGTGTGGTCTTTCAGTCTGTCGTGAGAGGCTGGAGTCGCTAGGGATAAATTAAATGATTAAGAATGAAAGTTTCCAATAGTGTAAGGAGAGATGTGGTTGTGAGCAGCACATCAAGATAATGAGTGGGTGCACGCACTGCACACCAGGACCCGTGGATATTTATGCTGCAATCCATAGGTGCACCTCCTCGATATGCCACCTCTGAAAACCAAAAATGTAACAAGCACATATCAGAATAGTCATTCCTGCTCAGTTGAGTTCCTAGTTACAGCCAAATAAAAGAAGACTAGTTTCTTTAAAGCTCAAAAACAAAGAGCACCTTTCCAGGACAAGTAACTAAAGTGGTGTGATTTTGGTGTAAGTTTGTGTGTGTGTGTGTGTGTGTGTATGTGTACACATTTAGTTTTATTGTAACAAAGCAACTTGTACTTTTCACATTTAAAACTGAGCATCATCTTTCCTTTACAGTGAAACAAAAAGGAAATTTAAAAATAAGCAGGAACAAAATTACAATAGAGAGCATCAATTCCAAATAGGATCCCACAGGTTCTGCTGATTCTTCCATTGAGTGGCAGGGCTAAAGTCATCATTAGAAGAAAATTTATTTTAAAAGTGTCTTCTTAAACTACAAGGATGTCTGTCAAATATCACAACAAACATGCCAAAGGAGAAGCCGTGTTGTCAAAATGCACACTTAACCCACCCAAACATCTCAAATCCACCCTTCGCTGACCTTCTATAACCCCCCCTTTTTTTTTTTTTTTTAGTTTTTTTCTCTTTTTTTAAACAAGAGAAAATAGACAGATACATGTTGCTAAATGCTAACTGTCCATATTCACATAGAGACACTGCGTACTTTCTAAGCCCAATATACAGAGAAAGGAGGAGAAAAACTAGAATTCTGTGCACTACTACACAGGGGCTTAGCACCCTCCAGCTTCCAGCAGAGCGAAGGGAGCAGGTTTTTCTTATTTCCCACAGACCTCGGTGGCATTGATTCCATACAGTTTTTATTCAGACAGAAAGGGATAAAAATGAATTTCAAACAGAAAGGGGTAGAGACACTTTTCCCATTGTATTCTGCTCAAGGTATTTCCCCCAAAATAAGTTGAGAACCATGGTGTAGAGAAAAGAGACCTCAAGAACAGGGTGACAGAACACAAGAGGAAAAAGAAAAGACTAGAACTTGCTTCCAAGGACTGGAGAATTTTTTTTGGAAAAGGATGGTTGGAACCTATCAGTGTTCTAGTGTTCTTTTCCTTCATCCTTCTCTCCTTCCTCCCCTTCATCATCATCTTCATCTTCTTCACCTTCATCTTCATCTTCTTCCTCAGTATCTGTTTATCCTTCCTCCTCTTCATCATCATCATCTTCTTCTCCTTCTCCTTCTTCATCATCCATATCAGAAACCAAGTAGTACGCTAATGAGTTGGAACAAATATCATCTTTGGTGACCTCTCCTAACTCAGCACTGGCATCAAAATGGTCAGTAAACCAGGTAAAGAAGCTCTCTGGTTCCTCATGCTGCCTCTTCCTGCCGGCTTTATTCTGCGTTTGACTTGAACGTTTCATCAAATCCTTTCCAGATTCCCACTTGATTTCAGTGGTCTTTGAAGATGGATCACCACTCTCATTCAGATGAAATTCGTTGGAGAGAACTTTATTTTCATCAAAATAAAAATCTATTCTGTAACCTGATTTAATATCTTCAAATTCTGTCATTTCAACTCTGGTCAAATAACGCAGTGCCTCTTTGTCCTCCTCCAGCAGTGCAGACGTTTGTGAATGGTTGACAAATGTTGTTAGCCCAAAATTTGGGATTTTGGCGATCAGTTCTGACATCTTCTGAAAAAATGGTTGGCGGAGTTTGTCATATTTCTGTTCTACTTTCAAAATCTCCTCACTGGCTTGTTCATTAAGTCTGTCTATTTCATTTTGTACTTCATCAACGCATTCAATTGCTTCTTGCTGTTCTTTTTCTCCCTTCTTCAGCAAGCCTGCAGAGGCCGATATCTCCTCTGGTCCCAGAGAGGCATTCTTGGTTTCTTCTTTTGAGGTGGGAGTGGAGACTGGCATTTGGGGGCCATGCTGCTAGGGAAGTCCAAGAACCAGACCATGAGTCTCCTTGCTCATCCAGAAGCAGGCAGAACACTCTGGTATAAGACTTATTGGTTAAAAGTAAGCAATAACACATGGGTACTTGAAGGATCCCTTTACACTATTAATTCTATTCTTAATTAATCTTATAAATGTCCATTCATAATTTTATAAATGCAGAACCATTTATAAAAATGGAAAAGCCATAGCTGTTTGGACCCCCAAGGAAGCTAATCAACCCACCAAGATAGAACAGGAGTTTGTAAACACACCTTTGGCGTAATTGTTTGACAGTTTATTACGTAATAGTTAGTTCTTTAACAAATGGCTTTTATTTTCCCTGATCTACATTAATATTAGAAAGAGAATGAGTTCTCTCAAAAAATGGGAGAAAATGCAGAAAATAACATTATTTTCAACTTTTTCTCTTCAAACACCCATATTCTCCATATGCTTATGATGGGTGAGAGAAAGAAGAAGAAAATCAAGCCTCCCAGGGAATACACAGTTGGGGGAAATCCCTGCCCCAAACATGCATAGGCAGGGCTACCATGTTGCACAAATCCCACTCATACTCTTGGTGAAATTTACCTCCAGGACTGTGCGATGCACAATCTGCCTGCTGTGCATGGGGACTCTATCTACAGGCACCCAATAATCCATGAAGAGGAAAGTGCACCTAGCCCAGGGAAATAATATTGTGTTGCCCTACAGATTAGTTCAATCCAAAGGGAGTCAAGGAAAAGAAAGAGAAAGTGTTCACTGACTTTAATAATTATTCAAGATTCAGAAGTACCTGGGAATTATAAAATATTTGATTCTGTAATCACATCAGAGGAAAAACTTTCCATTTGACTGATTCTCCAACAAACCAAACCACAGAGGAAATGGCTGAGCAAACATTTTCCTACCTTCATGCTCACACACATGGTGGAACATACCAGCAAACAAAAAAACGTTCACCAGATCTCAATTGATGAAACACACTGGGAAGAGGTGCCTTCCCTTTGGTTGACTTTAAAAACATTAACTCATATAGTTTAAGTTTTTGTTTCAACCTGCAAAATAGAGTTGTTACCTTAAATATATGACATTTAAAGACAAGGGATTTCTATCAGACCAGATGAAGAATACGCTAGACCTCAGGCTGGTGACCAAGCATTATTCACATGTGAAACCTTCTTAACCCAAAACTTCAGAATGGCTTAGGAAGCTGGCTTTACTGAGATGCTCAAGGATGTGTTAGAAGCAGGATCTCTGAAAAGCAGGAGTGAAAAGGACAAGACCACTCTAGGGCCAGGTATCCCTAATCAGGGGGCTGATGCTTCAGAATGCCCTCTCCTGCCCTCCTCCAGCCATGCCTCTCCACAGAGCCAGCAGTCTGCAGGGCTGTGATACACACCCACCTGCAGGAACAACTTCCCTTCTAGACTCTTCTCCAGGTACTTATGAGCCTGGAATTTCCTGCCCCAAGTGGTCTGAAACCAGCTTCCAGGGCCTGTGTGAGTCTTCACCCTTCCAAAGCAGATCAACTCACAGGTGTGCACACCCCTAGGCCTGAGGGGTGTTCATGGGTAGCTGGTGGAATTGGGTGTGAATAAAGTTAAATGAGCAGGCTGGCTCATCCACACACATTCTTACAAGGATCCTCAGGTGGCACAGAGGAGCCAGGGCAAGAAGAGAAGGAACAGGTTATGGAATAGGGGGGTGTCTTGTCCTGGGTCCTCAAATGTTAGGAGTGAGCCTATAATGGGATATATCATATAATGAAATGAGTACTTCAGTGATCCAAAGAAAAATCTCCTCTCTCTGTTTCCTATCCTCACGGTGACCACATAAACGGATTATCTCAACCAGGACACTGGGCAGCATGAAAGGTATCTTAACTTGATAGGACACCAGCTCAACAGGTAAGGCCAGGACTGTCTTGCAAACTAGGATATAAAGTCATCCCAGCTACACCAAACTGTAGAACAGTTTCTTCCCTTATGATGATCCTTCACTACCACTGAGCCCAGAGTTCCATAAATCACTGCCATCCGCTGGCATCCAGCATTTTCCCCTCATTGGGTTATTTTCCTCATTAGAGAGTGTTTATGTTTAGTGTACCCAAGAAGTAAATAAAACCTCATTTTTATCATATACAACAGGCATATAATAGAAAGCATCATATGTGGTTCCAGCTTCTATAGTTTTCCTACAAAGTTTGCTCAATCTTTTAAGTTTGTAGGTTGACATTCCAAATAAAAGGGGTAGAAAATAAGAAGGAAACCCGTGAAACCAGAGAGCCATCAGAAACCCCTGCAAACTCACCAAAGAAAGTTGGATCTAGGGTTCCCACAGGAGGTAGAAAATCAAAGATAAATAGTATGTGGAATTTTAAAAGAAAACATTGTGGATGGCCTTTTCTGGAGCCCAGCCTGCGCTGAGTCTATGCATACAGGATTTAATCAGGACTAGTCAGTGCAATCCAGAGGGGCACACCCTAGATGAGGGAGTTTCTAGGAAGGTCTATGGCCACATCCTTGGCGTCTGGTTAATGTGTCTCCCGTGCTGCTTCTTGGCAAATTCCAGTAGCCTGATTTTATCTCATAGCTCTTGCACAATACACATACACATACACACACACACACACACACACGCAACTTCTACAGTGCTTCCAGCCAGTGCTGCTGCTCACTATTATTTACACTAGCAGCTCTTAAACATGACCACACATCACAATTATCCTGGGAGCTTCTCTAACATACAGATTCCCAAGCAGCTCCCCACAGAGAGTGAATCGGGAGGTCTCGGGTGAGGCTGGGACCTTTCTACCCTTAGTAAACAAGCAATCCAGATGACTATAAAAGCAAAACATTCTAACCCCTGGAGAAGCTCTGCTAGAGCAGTACAGGCTGAATTCCATCTGACCAGCATGCAGTCATGTCCTCATGCTGTTTTTCTCGGTCTATTCCTACTTTGGGGTCTTCCCAGAAAGAGCTGAAGATGTGCTGCCCAACACCATGGAGACGAGCCCCCACAACAAACAGCTGTCCTTTCCCATCACGGCCAAGCTCCAACCAACTGCCAATTCAGACACGTCCTGAAATGGCTCTCTATTCATTGACTTTCATGAGAAACTACCTGAGCTTTATTAAGAAATAAACTGCACACATGCAGCAAGTTATGAAAATTTTAGGATGGTTCCTCTTTTTTACGGACAGTCTTTGGTTGCTAATCCAACAATAAAATGGTTCCTTCAAATGAAATTTTAACCCATTTCTTTCCTTCTTTCTCTCTCTCCTCCTCCCCATCCCATACACATTCATACAGTGATCTGTGGGCTTTTTGTTAAATTAGTGATTCTCAATGAATAGAGGCCCAAACTTTCCAGAAAAACACATCAATGTCTCCAGGAAGCCATGTAATTTTTCCGTTTGTGAAAATGAACCAAATGTTTTCAAAGGGTAAGAATCACTGCCAGCCTCATCTCTGATTCATCTAGAATATGGACAGGAGAATATTACAGCAATCAATCAACTTGAATTTCATGTTTTACAAATGGTATAGTGTAATCAGAAATAAGCCAAAATTTATAAGTAACTGGCATAGAAGAATTAATAAAATAAGTAAAATCAGAGAAATGCTATCAGGTAAAAATCCCTCCTTAACAGTAGAGAAGCAGATCATGAGAATCCAGTCATCACTGTGAGATGTTATCATCACAGGCAAAATCAGCTAAGTCAGCTGTTGACAGAGGAGAGGAAGTTAAAAAAACTCTACTCCTCTGGCACAGTTTTGAAGTTCAGTGATACTCAGCTTGCTAAGGCATTCAGTGCACTGATGGCTGCTTCCCCTGGAAGCAGTCGGTGCCTGTCTCCTGGGTTATTTCCACAGATCTCAGGGATGGGGCCATTATAAAAGAGTACCTCTGATCTTGGCTGCCAAAAATCTCAACATAGCGTGATAGTGGTGCCTCCTCACCAAGGGAGCAAATCAGTACTAAACATGGTATCCAAATTTCCACTCATCATACTCCTGTGGCATTAGAGGGTATGGAGCTATAAAAGCTAAAGAATAAAAAAGCAAGGCCAGGCCAGGCATGGTGGCTCATGACTGTAATCCCAGTACTTTCGGAGATCAAGGTGAGAGGATGGTGTGAAGCCAGGATTTCAATACCAGCCTAGACAACAAAGTGAGGCCCTATCTCTATAAACTTTTGTTTTGTTTTTTGATTAGCCAGGCATGGTGGCATATGCCTGCAGTCCCAGCTATTTGGGAAGCTGAGGTGGGAGGACTGCTTGAACTCAGGAGTTCAAGGCTACAGTGAGTTATAATCACACCACTGCACTCCATCCTGAGTGACAGCACAACTTCATTTTTAAAATAAATAAATAAATATAATTAAATAAACATTTAATTTATTAAATGCACCTGCTTTCTTCCTGAAATCATGCCAAGCTGAAGAAATATCTCTTCAATATATCAGTCCTTGGCATACTACTATTTCATTAAACTAACACCTCATTCCTCTTGCTTTATTGTTCTTTTCACTATGCTTTAAATCATTTTCCTAAGGTAGTTTAAAAGTGAGACTAAATGCCCACCTTCGTTAAGTCAAGACTTCCATAAGACATAAGACATAACATATGTATTATTCCACTTGTATAAGCATAAATTTGATATGACATCACTTGAAACAAAGTTTGGAAGGATGCGCATGGTGACATTCCCATCAGTTCATTTAAGATGGTCCAAGATTTCTGTTCCTGTTACTTACCTCTTTTCTACTAGAAACATTTATTATTTATTATTTGTATGCTCGTCAAACTTTTTTAAAAAGGGTGGGAAATATTGAAATTACTTACCAATGGAAGCTATCAATATCTGACATTATAACTACAGATGCTCCCCATCTGGGGTTATGTCCTAATAACCCCATTGTAAGTTGAAATAGCATTAATTCAAAAATGCATTTAATGTACCTATCCCACCAAGCATCATAGCTTAGCCTAGCCTACCTAAACATGCTCCAAACTCACATTAGCCTACAGCTGGGCAAAATCATCTAACACAAAACCTACTTTATAATAAAGTATTGGATATCTCTTGTAATTTTAAATGCTGTACTGAAAGTGAAAAAAAAAAGAAAAGGAAGAGCAGAATCAACTGCAGAGAACAATGAAGGGACAGAGTAAATTCAACAGGAAGGGAACAGTTTCTACTGAATGTATGTAATTTCACACCATCATAAAAATAGTTGAAAAATTCTAAGTCGAACCATCATGAGTTGGGGACTGACTGCATTTCAAAACTCTAGGAACAAATGGCTAACATTAGACTTCTGACTATATCATTTCTTTTGCTATTGTTATCCATTGTTTGTGTGGTCGGTCATTGCCAAAATCCATCCACTAGGTTGAATGGAAATATTTGTCCACAATCTTATTTTAAAACATAGGAATGAGATGGTCATAAATGAGAGGTTACTTACCCTCCTGAAACAGCCACTAATTCCACAAATTGGCTGCTTGTTGTTTAAGACAGAGACCCTCACAGATAAAGTAAATAAGGATTTATCCTATCAATGAATTGAAAGATGCATTCATTTAAAAATTACTTCATATCACAATTGGCATTTCAATTTTATAGTTCTTCTTGCTCTCACTTTTCATGGAGATTGTACAACAGGAGGCAGATACCAAATATGTTCCCTAAGAAAATTTACCTTGGCTCTATTAATCTCTCTCTGACTTCAAGACTATGTTTAAAAATAAATGTCTGGCTTAACATTTTGCAAATGCATCTTTTTAAACATTAATATTTTTTCTGTGCACCACAAGAGAGAAATTTTGTATTGGGAATTGAAGTCAGGAACAATTCAATGAGATTGAAATTACCCAAGACAGCCTCCATCTCTTTATCTCCATCACTTGGGAGATTTCTTGATCACACTTTGAAGCCCATTATTAACTAGGATTGTCTCATTTTCAAGATCTGCCAGTCTCAAATTTTTCAACATTTCCTACTCTTTCCCTCCTGTTGAATTTATCCTGTCCCTTCATCATTCTCAGTAGTTGATTTTGTCCTTCCTTTTCTTTGTTCTTCCAGTCTTCTTAAACTGGGACAAAAATTCCCAGCCTACCCTCACCCAGTATAGGCCCTTGTCATGGGAAAATATGGCGTATATATTTTAGGTGTATATTTACTGAGAAATCAATCACCTACTACTTTATTTTAATTGATGCAGACTGGAATTTTAAATATTTTATTTTATTTTATTTTACTTTCAAGATGGATTTTTGCTTTGCTGCCTAGGCTGGAGTGCAGTGGCATGATCTCTGCTCACTACAACCTCTACCTCCTGGGTTCAAGTGATTCTCCTGCCTCAGCCTCCCGAGTAGCTGCGATTACAGGCACACACCACTATGCCAGCTAATCTTTGTATTCTTTGTAGAGACAGGGTTTCACCATGTTTGCCAGGCTGGTCTCGAACTCTTTACCTTGTGATCTGCCCGCCTTAGCCTCCCAAAGTGCTGGAATTACAGGCATAAGCTACCACGCCCAGCCCTGGAATTTTATATATTTTAAAGTTAAAACTTAAGACTTCAGAATTTTCCAACTCTAAGAGGCTGCTTGGAGCCTCAGAGATATGCTTTCCTTCTTCTCTGTCATTATGGATATTTCACAGGAAAAGTTTGGAGCATTAACCTAGCTTGTTCAGCCTCCTCTTGCCTTCACAGCCACTGGTCAACAATCTCCAACTGAATTCTCTCTGACCTCTGAGATTTCCTAGTATTCTTAACCTCCCACTAAAAGCCATACTTACACTGGCCCAATCTATTTCTTCTGCCTTAATTCTGGGGTGTCACATTTTCTCTATTAGTCCGTTTCCACACTGCTATAAAGAACTACCTGAGACTGGATAATTTACGAAGAAAAGAGGTCTAATTAACTCACAGCTCCCCAGGCTTAACAGGAAGCTTGACTTGGGGGTCTCAGGAAACTTATGATTATGACGGAAGGTGAAGGGGAAGCAAGAACATCATGGCATGGCAGAGCAGGAGAGAGAGAAAGGGGATGTGCCACACGCTTTTAAATGCTCAGATCTCATGAGAACTCACTCATTATCACAAGTACAGCAAGGGGGAAATCCAACCCCAAGATCCAATCACTTCCCACCAGGCTCCTCCTCTGACACATGGGGATTACAATTTGATGTGAGATTTGGGTGGGAACCCAGAGCCAAACCATATCAGTCACTAAGGAAAGTCCCATGATAATACCTTGTAGAACCAAGCCACTCAACCAGTCCAAATGCTGGTCCTCCCTCACTAGACAGTCCCCTTTTTCATCTCTAACACACATCCTTTCTTTTTTTTTTTTTTTTTTTTTAAGACAAGGTCCTGCTCTGTCACAGGCTAGAGTACAGTGGTATGATTTCTGCTTACTGCAGCCTCTGCCTCCTGGGCTCAAGCAATTCTCCCACCTCAGCCTCCTGAGTACCTAGAACCACAGGTGAGTGCCACCACGCCTGGCTAATTTTTATATTTTTAATAAACATAGGATTTCACCATGTTGCCCAGGATGGTCTTGAACTCCTGAGTTCAAACAACCCACCTGCCTCAGCCTCCCAAAATGCAGGGATTACAGGCGTGAGCCACCACGTCCAGTCTACATCCTAACTTTTCCAGTCCTTTCAGATTCTCAAATATACTTCTAACTTTCTCACCAAACAGCTTCATTGCCCACTTAACAAAAATTGAGGCAAGTTTAGGTGAAATATCTCTATGTCTCCTTCCTTCACATGAAATGTCATAGGTCATCACACAGTCTCTTTCTCGCCTTCAGGTTTTTTTTAAGAGTAAGAGTTACTTTTTAAGTAGCTGGAACTATAAACATGTGACAACATGTCTGGCTAACTTTTTTTACTTTTTTGCAAAGATGGGGATCTTACTATGTTGCCCAGGCTGATCTTGAACTCCTGGACTCAAGCAATCCTCCTACTTCAGCCTCCCAAATTGCTGGGATTACAGGCATGAACTACCCACGGTGCCCAGGCTTCCCTCCAATCTTGAAGCAGTGTCTCTATTCCTTTCTGAGACCAATCCCTCCAGCCATGCTCCTGATTCTATCCCTGCCAGCTCTCTCCATCCTCCCCACCATTTCCTGCATCTTCAAGCCTTTGCCTAAATTTACTGCCTGGATGACAAAGACAATTGCCTCTTTTGGAGAGAGATCATTTCTTTACCCTGTTTCTTTTAAAGTTCTCCTTCCTTTTACTGCCAAACTGCTTAAGAGAATAGCACACACTTATAAAATCCATGTCTTTCTTCCCATTCTTCCTGAGCCCCATAAATAAGCATCTGTCCTCAACAAGTCAATGAACCATTCTCACTACAGTCACTAAGAAACCCACTCATCACTATCCCAGGTCTCTGCTCTTAATTTGTCTGCCTCGTTTGCCTAAAGAATGGGCAAGTCCTTCTTAAGCCCTTACATCCCTTCCTTCCTTCACTCCACCCCCTCCTGTTCTGTCTCCTGACTCTCTGACTGCTCCTTCCCAGTCTCAGTCACCAGCTCCCCTTCATCTGTATACCCCATAGGCAACATTCTCCAACACTCAGTTTTTTCTTCTACAGCTTCCCTCTCAGTGACTGCATACATCCCATGTCTTCAGTGATCATCTCCATGTAGAGGGCTTTCAACTCCAGAGCCTCCAGCCCTTATCTGTTTTATTGTACTTTGCAGATACTGTGCTTTTTACACTTTGCAGGTTTGTGGCAACCCTGTGTTGAGCAAGTCTATCAGCACCATTTTTCCAACAGTGTGTGATCATTTCATGTCTCTGTCACATTTTGGTAATTCTTACAATATTTAAAAATTTTCATTGTTATTGTATTTAGGGTGATATGTGATCAGTGATCTTGGATGCCAATGTTGTTATTGTTTTGGGACACCACAAACCATGCCCATATAGGACGGCGAACTTAATCAATGAATAATGTGTATTCTCTGAGAGCTTCACTGACTGGCTCTCCCCATAAATCTCGCCTCTCCTCAGGTCTCCTTCTCCCTGAGACACAACAATATTGAAATTAGGCTGGTTAATAACCCTACAATTTCCTTGAAGTGTTCAAGTGAAAAAAAGAGTTTCACATGTCTCACTTTAAATCAAAAGCTCGAAATGAATAAGCTTAGTGAGGAGGGCAGGTTAAAAGCCAAGAATGGCGAAAAGCTCCTGTGCACGTTAGCCAAGTTGTGAATGTTAAGAGAAAAGTTCTGAAAGAAATTAAAAGTGCTACTCGAGTGAATACATGAATGACAAGAAAGCAAAACAGCCTTATTGCTGATATAGAGAAAGTCTGAGTGGTCTGAATAGAAGGTCAAACCAGTGACAACATTTCCTTAAGCCACAGCTGAATCCAGAGCAAGGCCCTAACTCTTCAGTTCTACAAAGGCTGAGAGAGGTAAGAAAGATGCAAAAGTTTGAAGCTAATAGACATTGGTTAATGAGGTTTACTGAAATAAGCTGTTTCCATAACAGAAAAGCACAAGGTGAAGCAGTAAATGGTGATGAAGAAGTTGCAGCAGGTGAATTGGATAATCTAGCTAAGATAACAAATGAAGGTAGCTACGCTAAACCACAGATTTTCAATGAAGGTAGGTACACTAAACAACAGATCTTCAATCTAGACAAAACAGCCTTTTATTGGAAGATGCCACCTAGGACTTGCACTGCTAAAGAGAAGTCAATTCCTAGTTTCAAAGCCTCAAAAGACAGGCTAACTCTCCTGATAAGGGCGAGTATAGGTGGTAGCTTTAAATTGAAGCCAATTCTCATTTATCATTTCAAAAATCCTTGAGCCCTTAAGAATTATGCTATATCGACTCTGCCTGTGCTCCATAAATAGAACCACAAAGACTAGATGAGAGCACATCTGTTTACATTATGGTTTACTGAATTTTTTAAGCCCTCTGTTGAGATCTACTGCTGAAAACAACAACAACAAAAAAAGATTAATTTCAAAATATTACTGCTCATTGACAACGCACCTAGTCACCCAAGAGATCTGATGAAGAAGTACAAGGAGATTAATATTGTTTTCATGCCTTTAACATAATATTCATTCTGTAGTTCACAGATCAAGGAGTAATTTCGACTTTCAAGTCTTATTATTTAAGAAATATATTTTGTAAGGCTGTAGCTGCCATAAATAATGATTCCTCTGATGGATCTGAGTAATACCAATTGAAAGTGTTCTGGAAAGAATTCACCATTCTAGATGCCATTAAAAACATTCATGACTCATGGGAGGAGGCCAAAATGCCAATATTAAGAGAAGTTTGGAAGAAGTAATTCCAGTTCTCATGGATGGGAGAGGTTCAAGATTTTAGGGGAGGAAGTCACTGCAGATGTGGTGGAAATAGCAAAAGAACTAGAATTAGAAGTGAAGCCTGAAGATGTGATTGAATTGCTGCAATCTCATGATAAAATTTGAACAGTTGAGGAGCTGCTTCTTATGGATGAGCCAAGAAACTAGTTTCTTGAGATGGAATCTACTCCTGGTGAAGATGCTGTGAACATTGTGGAAGTAACAACTAAGGATTTAGAATATTACATTAACTTAGTTGATAAAAAGCAGCAGCTGGGTTTGAGAGGACTGACAGCAATTTTGAAAAGTTCTGTGAATAAAATGCTATCAAACAGCATTGCATGTTACATAAAAATATTTCATGAAAGGAGGAGTCAGCTGATGTAGCAAATTTCTTTGTTGTCTTATTTCATACAATTGTCACAGCCATCCCAACATTCAGCAACCACCATCCTAATCATTCAGCAGCCATCAGTGTCAAGGCAAGACTCTGCACCAGCAAAATTTTTACAATTTGCTGCAGGCTCAATGATCATTAGCATTTTTTTAACAACCAGTATTTTTAAATTAAGGTATGTACTTTTTTTAGATATAATGCTATTGCACACTTAATCGACTATAGTATAGTATAAATGTAACTTACATACATTGGGAAACCAAAATGTTTGCATGGCTTGCCTTGTTATGATATTCATGTTATTACATTATTGCAGTGGTCTGAAACTGAACCCACAATAGCTCCCAAAGTATGCCTGTGCTGAGACACTAGCCCATTTCTATGGCCTATTAGGTATCCTCATGTAGCGAGCCCGGGGACAGTCTTGTACTTGGAACAGAACGGGCATTTTTACCAATAGTTACATGGTTTGGGGCAAACCATGTAACACCTGAGTCCCAATTAGCAATAATAATAACAGTACCTTCCTCAAAGATTTGCTGGTGAGGATTCAGTAATACAGGAAAACCAGTTTATTTCTATTGATTCAGCAAACACATACAGCACTTACTATATGTCAGAATGGCTTATAATACTTTATAAAAAATAGCACTTTACAAATAATAACTAATCTAATCTTCACAATGATCCTGTGAGGGAAACTATGTTAAAATTCCCATTTCACAGATAAGAAAACTGAGACACAGCCAACTTAGGTCATTTTTCCCAGGTCTCACAGCTAACAAGCAGCAAAGCCTGATTCTAACCCAGACAGTCTAGCACGAGAGTTCCTACTCTTGATCACTACCCTAAGCTTCCTCCAATCACACTGCCTTTCTGCCTTTGAAAGCACTATAGAAATCTAATAATTATTATTAAATGAAAAATCCAAAACATAAGCACACCCTTGCACGTTGATTCTCTTTCCTGAGATCCTTGTTAGTTAAGGACACCAATCCTGTAAACTACAACCTCATTATCAGATTTACTCCCTCTCCCACCCTAAAGCCCATTGTTGCCAAATCTCACTGTGTTCAACTCCGAAATGGCCGTCTTATTCTCACTGTCAGTGCTTCCACTCAAGCCTATTTCACTGTCACCTAGACTACAAATGGTCTCTGACTTAGAATGGTTCAACTTAGGATTTTTCAACTTTGTGATGGTGCAAAAGTAATACACATTAGGTAGAAATCATATTTTGGATACTTTTTTCACTTTCAGTACAGTATTCAATAACTTACATGAAATATTTATGTAATTTACTTTATTACATGATTTATATTAGGTGATTTTCCCCAACTGCATGCTAATGTAAGTGCTCTGAACACACTCGAGGTGGGCTAGGCTAAGCTATGACATTTGGTAAGTTAGGCATATTAAATGCGTTCTCAACTTATGATTAGTTTATTGGGACAACACCCTATCCTAAGTTGAGGAGCATCTGAAGAAAGACAGAAAAACAGAAAAAATGAAAAGAAAGAAAGAAAAGAAAAGAAAAGAAAGAAAGAAAGAAAGAAAGAAAGAAAGAAAGAAAGAAAGAAAGAAAGAAAGAAAGAAAGAAAGAAAGAAAGAAAGAAGGGAGGGAGGGAGGAAGGAAGGAGGGAAGGAAGGAAAGAAAGAGAGAAAGAAAGAAGAAAGAAAAAGAGAGGGAGAGAGAAAGAAAGAGAGAGAGGGAGAAAGAAAGAAAAAAGAAAGAAAGAAAGAAAGAAAAGAAAAAGAAAGAAAGAAAGAAAAAGAAAGAGAAAGAAAGAAAGAAGGAAGGAAAGAAGGAAGGAAGGAAGGAGAGAGAAAGAAAGAAGGGGAAAGAAGGGAGGCAGAGAAGCAAGGGAGGGAGAAAGGGAAAAAGACAGAGACCTCCTATATTTTGGGACAACTGCTGAAATTTGAAGTCTGGAGATCAGACTTCAGATATTAGATATTACCACACAGGGGTAACGGGGTATGATGTCTGCAACTTACTTTCAAATTGTTTAGAAACGTGCTCTTAATAATATGTACCTGTTAGAGAACCAGAGAATGATAAGGTAAATGTGGCAAAATGTTAACAATTGGTAAATTCAGATGAAGAATATCCTAAAACTTTTTGACAATTCTTGCAACTTTCTCTAAATTAAAATTATTTCAAAAAGTTCTTTTAAGCTAACAAATCTTGCTGCCCTGGCACACACATAGAGCTGATCATGGCCTTCCCCCAACACTCCATTCCTCGGATCCCCTCACCAAAGTGTCAATGGCTTCTCATGCCAACCCAAAAAGTCCAAAGAGCTCATCTGGTACGCAACCCATACTACCATATGCTTTCACCTCTGCCATTCCAATTTCATGGTGCTCTTCCCAACACTATGCACTCTACTCCCTCCCCACTGTTTGAGGTACCATACCCCCTGACCCCAGCCCAGCCCCCAGCATTTTTCTGCTTCCAAGCCTTTGAAGAGGCTATTTCCTTTACCTAGAGTAAAACAACCTTTTTTTCCTAAAGATAAGCATCAGTCACATCTTTGCCTCAAGGCCTAATTTGAATCCTATTCCTTCCAAATCATCACCTGGATCCACCCAGTTGGAATTTTTTTATCTTCCCAAGGCAGGTGTTGAACTCTGTGTTTGGCTTACTGTCTCAGTCCATTTGAGCTGCTATTAAAAAAAAAACCTTAGACTGGGCAATTTATAAACAATAGAAATTTATAGCTCATAGTTCTGGGAGCTGTGAAGTTCCAAATCAAGGCGCCAGCAGATTCAATGTCTGCATTATAGACAGCACCTGCTATGTGTCCTCACATGATGAAAGGGGCAAACAGGCTCCCTGAAGCCTCTTCATAAGGACACTACTTCATTCACGGGGACAGAGCCCTCAACCTAATCACTTCTCAAAGGTCCCCCTCTTAATACCACCACTTTGGTGATTAGGTTTCAACATATGAATTTGAGAGGGATACAGACATTCAGACTATAGCACTTACCTCCACTCCTTATACTGGAAATTTTATTTATGTGTCCTTCAGCCACCAAATTAGGAGTTTGCAGAGGCTGGTAAAAATGTGGTATTCATCTTTATAACCCTTGTCCCTTTTTAAATAATTTTTAAAATGTGTGCTGCCAGGCTGATCAGCAGATTCAAGGCGACAGAGGAAGGCGCAGTTCTGGCAATGAGCTTCACTAAACATATGAAGTCATTCAGACACACTTTCCACTCTCCACAGCTCCCAGCTCTGCAAGGAAAGGCAGAGAGGAGTGACATCCTCCACAGGCTCGCCTTACCCCCAACAATGTTCCTGTACGGAGTTCCTCCCATTTCCAGAAGCCCCTTCATTCAGTCAGGTCAGTTTGCCCCACCCTGCCTCAGACCTTCCAGCAAGCTCTGTGCAGCTGCTGCTGGCAGAGAAAGGATGTGTGTGAAGCTGCTCTAGCTGCAGGTTAGAGCTTCTCCAGGACTCCAAATGCTTGAATGGCTTTATTTTCAACACTTTACCTTTTCCAAGAAAAAAGAAATTAAAGCCTTTTGAAAAAACTTATGTTAAATCATCTTTTTTTAACTCCTTAGAAAGTTCTAGATAGAAAACAAAATAAGGGTGCTCAAAAGGAATAGAAATTCTATTCTGTTTGCTTTCTAGGTCTTCTTTCCCCTAATATCATGCTCCCTAAGCATGCTGTCTTTCTTTCTTCTAGTGTCCATAGGTTTTGTCCAAATCAAGGCTCAGTTTCTTCTTCCATCTCTTCCTTCTACTGACAAAGACTAAGGCTCAAGGGCAGTTAAGTCACTTGGCCAAGGTTATGTTGCCCTAAAGCGGCTCTAGGTTTGTTAGTGGGTTTATACATCCTACAACTGGAGTTTAGGATCAAACACTGAGATCTGGGGATTGCACATGTCGTTTTAGCCAGAAAAGCCAGGTCCTTAAAGGAGAATAACAAGAAAAATATAAGGCCAAGGTCTGGACATTAGGAAACCTGCATTTAGGGGACACAGGCAGTCATCCTATGACGAAAATGGCTTTCCATTAAACTCCAATAGATTACTTCCTAAAATTCATTCTATAATGAGGAAAACAAAATGTACCACACTTGAGTAAGATCTAAATACAAGAACCATTCTTTTTCCTTTCATTCATTTAGCAAGTATTGATTAATGTCTATCATATACTAGAAATGTTTCTAGGTTCTAAGGAGAGTGTGGTGTACAAAACAGACTAAGTCCCTGTTTGCAGAGAATTTACCAGAGTAAATTCTTGTAATCTTGTAATATCTGAAAATCAGAGACTTCCTAAAACAAGTTATTTATTCTTTATGAACTTTGTTTCTCTCATCTGTTAAATGAAAAACAATTACCACCCACATCACATAGAGTTGCAGTGAAAGCTGAGTGAAATGTCATATATAAAGTGCCTAACATAGAGTGACATTCAGTAGATAATCAATAAGGGGTAATATCTAATTCTGATTACATACTACCAGAGTTATCCTTCACTATCCCTCAGGACTCAACCTAATGAATAATCCTGTCAGCATGTTCTAAATCCAATCATTCAGATATAACCCTAGAGATTTTTGCTATTTCTGCATTCAAGTCTGCACTACACTCAATACTTTTTCCTCACTCCAAGTAATAACTGTAAAAGCATGGTTTTTACATGCAAGTTTTATATATTTCTAATCCACATTAAAATCATCAGTAACTATTAAAATGTAGAAGTCCATGCATGTGACACAGCACCTAAAAGTAACTCAGATGTCACCGGAAGTCTGTTGGATCTACTTTGGGAGATACTTCTCCCCAGGCTTGACTTGGCAGAACTGATCACAGTATCTAAATTTGGCTTCTTTAAATGAAACACATTTTGGAGAGCTCCACAGTCTGCCATCCTCTCACAATCTCCACCGTTACTCTCCTAACACAGCCCCTCAGTGTCTCTGACATGAGTGTCATAGCCTCCCAATTTCCACCCTTGCGTCCCTACAGTCTGTGCCCTATGCAGCAGCCAGAAATCAGACCATGTCTCTCCCCGGCCCCAAATCCACCAATGGATTGCCATGGCACTTACAAGGAATGTAACGAGCTTACTGTTGTCTACAAAGGCCTTGCATAATCTGGTCCCTGGTTGTCTCCCCCACCTCATTTCATACCCTTCTTTCCATTGGAAGTACAGCTGCTCTAGCACCGAATGTCATTCAGACAGCCTTGCCTCCACTAATCTCCCTGCTTGCAGTGCACTTTGCCCAGATTGTCGTGGCTTACTCCCTCACTTCAGAAGCCTTGCCTCAACACTAATCAAAAAAGCACCTCAGCCATCATTCCCTTTCTGCTCACCTTGCTTTATTTTCTCAATAACCCTTATCACTGCCAAGCATTAAATTATATATTCACATTTGTTTAATGTCTGTCAATCCCCATTAGATTATAAACTCTAGGATGGCCTCCATTTTGTCTACTTTTACACTAGTGTATTACTAATGCCTGAAATAGTATGGAAGTCATTCAACAAATATGTATTTGTTGGTTGAAGGTATGTGTGACTGGGCAAAGTGGATAACCAGTATTCTTTAAAACATGTCCAGTTTGAAGTTCCTCTATGACATGTAGAATAGGCAGGAAGAAATGCAAACCTGGAGTTAAGGGAGAGGAAATCAAACAGCAAGAGCATATGAAAGCAAGATCAAAACCCCACAGATTCATTCAGCAAATGCTATAGTAATAGCGGCTCCAAAATACAGAAATTGATTAGAGACAGAATAGAGCTCAGGGATAGATATGAATAAAATTGAAAAAGAACCAACCTCACTATTCAAGAATTTGTGGCTTAAACTCAATTTGCTTTAAAAAGGAGGAGTTAGGGGAGAAGTGTGTAAGTAAATAAGCAAAATTTTAATTTTAGCCTGTAATAACAGCTTACTCCCTGACCAAGCTTTAAAAACAGTTCCGAAAAGTAATCAGGTAAGTTGAGCTTTTTTCTGTTTGTTTGGTTTGGTTTTACACAGTATGTAGAAGTTAAATTTCCAAAAGGGAGGCTGTTAAGATGGAGGAAAAAAGGTGAAATGACTTCTGGTAGACTGAATGTATTAATGGCCCAACTCATGGCCTTCGTATGTATGCAAACTTTGACTCATAACTTTACAACCATCCACTCAGACTCTGAGTTCCACCACAAACTGCTTTGGCCAGTGGGGTGTTAGTAAATGTGACACACACAGAGACTTGAAAAGTGCACGTGTGTTGCCAACTACCATTTTACACAATTGGACTTGCCCATGCTTAGACCCCAGACACCACTATGAAAACATCCCTGAGCTAGCCTCCTGGAGGGATATGAGGGACGTGGGAAGGAGCATTGACTTTACCAAGGAAGGTCATCTTGGTCTGTCAGCTAACTCCTAATGCATGAGTAAGTCTTACTAACATAATCAGAATCTGCTTAGATAACCAGAATTCCCCAGCCAACTGGTAGACTCATGAAAATCTTCAGTGATTATCCTTTTAAGACACTATGTTTTGGAACTGTTTGTTACACAACAATAGCTAACTGATACAACTTGGATAATTCCTCCAAATAACAAAGGAGATTAAAAGAGGAGTCTGAATGAGTCCCTTAAATTCAAATTCAAGGTCATAATTTTAAAATATTTTATCTAAAAGTCTAAAGCATTTAAAAAATAAATTCAGCAAAAGAATTCTGAATTTTCTGGTTAAATCTTTTTAAGCCATTTGAAAACAAGATTATGAGAAAATACATTTAATGTAACTGCAATCCAAAGCTGAACCATCAGCATCCCCTTAAATTATAAAAATGGGGTGATTTTTTTACAAGTATAAATAACTTACACTGAGTAAGCTGTTTGGTTTTCTTTATGGCCTCCAAGAAAAAACAAAATGGAGCCACGTACATTCACTTCCTCCTTCAGTAATTCTACTCTAGCCTCATCACAGGGGACTTCTCATTTCCATAGCACTAGAGTCTATTTTCATTAAAAGGAACTATTCGTTCCTTCATCTTTAAAAAATTAACTACTTCTTGTATATATACCAGATTCACTTAAAGAACTATAGCTAAAAGAAACCAGCACCTATTTGCTTCTATTCATGCTTTTGTATTTGCATAAGCACTACCTATTTTCCCCTCCAAGGTTATCTTTTCTTTTTTCTTTGCATATTTCTCAGGAGCTCTGCACTAAAGCATAAACTTTCACATTAGAGATGTGAATAATAAAGCAGACACCAGAGGAATACATATGCTGTTTGAAGAGGCTTTCTCACCCTGCCTCCTTCACGCTTGCAGACTCATACCCAGTGCAGCTGACAATTTTAGTTCATGCAGAATCCATTGTATATTCTGTCCATAAACATACACATCTTTGTATGAGGAGAAAGTGAACCAAATTGAGAACATTAAAGACACAAGTAATAATATGCACTGTAGAGCCTTCTAGTATGCTGAGTCTCATTTGGTCTTCCTTGTGTGGCAAGCATAGCCTGGATTCCTACCTGTGTTTTACAGGTAAGGAAACTGAGGCTGGCGGTGGCACTGTAACTTGATGTTTCTCCTTCATAAAGTGACTGAGTCAGGATTCAAACCCAAGTTCAAGATCCTTTTCTGTACACTAGGCTCCTGAATCTTACAGTGTTGGGGAGGGAGGAAGTTTTCACATAAGAGAAAAGGACAACAGACATATTTACATTTACTTTGAATAATTGCATGAAAAAAGGAGCTACCAACTGGTAATATCTCTAGAACAACATCCTACTGCACACAACAGAAAGCTACATAATTTTGCATCATGTTTTATACTGATCACAGCAGAGCAACAAATACTACGATGAAGATTCCTAAACAACTTGGCTTGACAATCACAGCTTCACCACCTCTTAATATTCACAATGTGCTACTGTGGGCTGTTTGTTCTTTATCCAACATAGCCTACTGCAATAAATTCTTGTTTATCCAAAATACATTTAAGGGATGTGGTGCTGCAAACAACTGAATAGGCAGGTTAGTGGAGACTACTAAAAATATAGTAACATCTCATTTATTTCTGTCTCTGTCCAATTTTAAAGCTCTAGAACAGGGTCTGGTAAACTTTTGTAAAAGGTCAGATACTAAATACTTTAGGCTATACAGACCATATGGTCTCTGCGGGAACCACTCAATTTTGCCCTTACAGTGTGTGAAAGCAGCAGTAGATGATATGTAAACAAATGAGCATGGCTGTGTTCCAATAAAACTTTATTTACAAAAAACAGATTTGGCCTACAGGAAGTAGTAGTTTGCCAACCCTTGCTCTAAAACATAACCCTCACTCAGAAGGAAAAAATGCACTCATGTCTTATGTACTCTCAGGGGAGAACTGACACCCTGAGTGACACCTATTCTCTCATTTTATACATAATTTTTAGAAACTATGCTATTTTCTTGCTTACAGCCTATAGCAAACTAGGAGCAGGAATTTTAAAGTAAGGGTGCTAGTATAGGCCAGTAGATTGAAGTCCAAACCCTAGAACATCGCCAGAGGGTTGATGCAGAAAGCAGTCTGGGCCAGTTAGTGTATGGGCAAACACTCTTCCTAAATTCCTTCATGTCCTCTTAATCATCTCAGCATTACCTCAATCAGTATCACCAAAGGAAGATTCCATTTAATCTCTCTAAAGCAGAAGAAACAGAGACACAGGGATCCATTTAGATGAAAACTGGCTACATCTAGAAGTTTTGAAACTGACTGAATAAACTTCATCTATCTAGAACATGTATTTTGCGAAATAATCAGTTCCCCAAATAATAATAAGTTCACAAACATTTATAAAGCACTATGAGACACGCATCATTCCAAGCAATTTTGGAATTAATATACGTAAAATGCAAAGTGTTTTATGTATATCAATTGACTTAATCTCTACAATAGCCTAACCAGATAGGTACTATTGTTATCCCATTTTTCAGATAATTAAATGGAGGTACATGGAGATTAATTAATTTGTCCAGTTTTCAAAGGGAATTTTTCCAGTTTTTGCCCATTCAGTATGATATTGGCTGTGGGTTTGTCATAAATAGCTCTTATTATTTTGAGGTACGTTCCATCAATACCGAATTTATCGAGCGTTTTTAGCATGAAGGGCTGTTGAATTTTGTCAAAAGCCTTTTCTGCATCTATTGAGATAATCATGTGGTTCTTGTCTTTGGTTCTGTTTACATGCTGAATTATGTTTATTGATTTGCAAATGTTAAACCAGCCTTGCATCCCAGGGATGAAGCCCACTTAATCATGGTGGATAAGCTTTTTGATGTGCTGCTGAATCCGGCTTGCCAGTATTTTACAGGGATGCCCTCTCTCACCACTCCTATTCCACATAGTGTTGGAAGTTCTGGCTAGGGCAATTAGGCAAGAGAAAGAAATCAAGGGTATTCAGTTAGGAAAAGAAGAAGTCAAATTGTCCCTCTTTGCAGATGACATGATTGTATATTTAGAAAATCCCATTGTCTCAGCCCAAAATCTCCTTAAGCTGATAAGCAACTTCAGCAAAGTCTCAGGGTACAAAATTAATGTGCAAAAATCACAAGCATTCTTATACACCAGTAACAGACAAACAGAGATCCAAATCATGAATGAACTTCCATTCACAATTGCTTCAAAGAGAATAAAATACCTAGGAATCCAACTTACAAGGGATTTAAGGACCTCTTCAAGGAGAACCACAAACCACTGCTCAGTGAAATCAAAGAGGACACAAACAAATGGAAGAACATACCATGCTCATGGATAGGAAGAATCAATATCGTGAAAATGGCCATACTGCCCAAGGTTATTTATAGATTCAATGCTATCCCCATCAAGCTACCAATGAGTTTCTTCACAGAATTGGAAAAAACTGCTTTAAAGTTCATATGGAACCAAAAAAGAGCCCGCATCTCCAAGACAATCCTAAGTCAAAAGAACAAAGCTGGAGGCATCACGCTACCTGACTTCAAACTATACTACAAGGCTACAGTAACCAAAACACCATGGTACTGGTACCAAAACAGAGATATAGACCAATGGAACAGAACAGAGTCCTCAGAAATAATACCACACATCTACGGCCATCTGATCTTTGACAAACCTGAGAGAAACAAGAAATGGGGAAAGGATTCCCTATTTAATAAATGGTGCTGGGAAAATTGGCTAGCCATAAGTAGAAAGCTGAAACTGGATCCTTTCCTTACTCCTTATACGAAAATTAATTCAAGATGTATTAGAGACTTAAATGTTAGACCTAATACCATAAAAACCCTAGAGGAAAATCTAAGTAGTACCATTCAGGACATAGGCATGGGCAAAGACTTCATGTCTAAAACACCAAAAGCAACAGCAGCAAAAGCCAAAATTGACAAATGGGATCTAATTAAACTAAAAAGCTTCTGCACAGCATAAGAAACTACCATCAGAGTGAACAGGCAACCTACAGAACGGGAGAAAATTTTTGCAATCTACTCATCTGACAAAGGGCTAATATCCAGAACCTACAAAGAACTCAAACACATTTACAAGAAAAAAACAAACAACCCGATCAAAAAGTGGGCAAAGGATATGAACAGACATTTCTCAAAAGAAGACATTCATACAGCCAACAGACACATGAAAAATTGCTCATCATCACTGGCCATCAGAGAAATGCAAATCAAAACCACAATGAGATACCATCTCACACCAGTTAGAATGGCGATCATTAAAAAGTCAGGAAACAACAGGTGCTGGAGAGGATGTGGAGAAATAGGAACACTTTTACACTGTTGGTGGGATTGTAAACTAGTTCAACCATTATGGAAAACAGTATGGCGATTCCTCAAGGATCTAGAACTAGATGTACCATATGACCCAGCCATCCCATTACTGGGGATATACCCAAAGGATTATAAATCACGCTGCTATAAAGACACATGCACATGTATGTTTATTGCGGCACTATTCACAATAGCAAAGACTTGAATCAACCCAAATGTTCATTGGTGACAGACTGGATTAAGAAAATGTGGCACATATACACCATGGAATACTATGCAGCCATAAAAAAGGATGAGTTTGTGTCCTTTGTAGGGACATGGATGCAGCTGGAAACCATCATTCTTAGCAAACTATCACAAGAACAGAAAACCAAACACCGCATGTTCTCACTCATAGGTGGGAACTGAACAATGAGATCACTTGGACTCTGGAAGGGGGACATCACACACCAGGGCCTATCATGGGGAGGGGGCAGGGGGGAGGGATTGCATTGGGAGTTATACCTGATGTAAATGACGAGTTGATGGGTGCTGACGAGTTGATGGGTGCAGCACAGCAACATGGCACAAGTATACATATGTAACAAACCTGCACATTATGCACATGTACCCTAGAACTTAAAGTATAATAATAATAATAAATAAAAAATAAAAATAAAAATAAAATTAATTTGTCCAGAGTAACTCAAGTACTAAGTGGCAGAGCTGGGATATGAACCTAGGCAGTCTGGCTCCAGACACCACAGAGTTATGGGTTAATGCAAAAGTAACTGTGGTTCTCACCATTTTAATGACAAAATCCACAATTCCTTTTGCACCAACCTTTTGCACCAATAATTACTACACTATTTTGAGGCATTACTTTATACCCATATGTGGACTGCCTTAGTTCAAAGACTAAAAATATAATAAATATACTTAAAATCTCTATTAAATAGAATATAATCTTCAGAATCTTAAAACTGAGACATGTCAGTGTTTTCGATGCCTCAGGGTGAAATATGCAAGTGCCTATTATTATTGTTTTCACCAAAATAAAAAGATTGCTCGGATGTTAGATTGAGGATATTTTACTCTTTTGGTGTTGTATTTAAAATTGTTTTTGGAATGAGCCAGGGAAATAAACAACAAGTAAATGGAGTTATGGGAAAATTCTTTTTAGGCATTCCTAGTCTAATCAGATACATATGAGAATGTGACATGAGTTAGTGCTTCTATTTTTTAGGTCAGGACATGAAGATTAAAACAGTTTCTATTTGTTGTCTTTATTTCTTAAATAGCTTGATTGTAAATTTGCTTTATAGGAGGAAAATAATTTAGTTGTGGAAAATAGCTGAGGTTATGACTGACTTAACACCCAACAAAAATATTTGAACCTAATATATCCAAGGTAAAGGACTAAAATTGGTTTGACAGGGTCATGATTTTTATTGAAACCTGATGTTTTATTAAAAGAAAATGAACAGATTTGGAGAGATTTTTTAAATAGAATAATCTGAAAAAAACATTGTTTACTGAGTAGGTAACTGTGTTTTTTTGATTTGTGATATAAATACTTTTGTTGATCCCTAGAAGTTCATGGTGGAGAAAAACCTTCTAGCTTCTAAAAAATAGAGCAGCTACAAACCAAGCTGATGCTAGTTGCACCATTTGCTCAACTCAATGCAAGAAAAATTTCTCCAAAACCTACCTGTACACTTACTTTACAGCAGTTTTCCCCAATAAGAAGTTAGCATTTACTGCAAAGTTTATAAAATACCCAAGGAACTATGGGGAGTGAATGAATTTTGATTAGCTATTTCATCTTCCTTGATAATTTTTCATTTTCTCCCCACCTTTTCATAAAACTATGAAGCAAAGGATTCAAATACCTGACATAGAAGAGGATAGGTGAGGTAAAGAGAGAAAAATAGCCCAGGACTACTTTTTCATTATAAAACATAAGTATTAAATCATAGCAATCTCTATAATCACAACGTTCAGTGATATTTTAATAGCCTTCGAAATTTTTTAACATATGGATCAAGAATTTAAAAGTAAAATCATTATCCTAATTTCTTCCAGATGGTAAATATTATAATTTTTTTCATTACCTTATTGGTTACAAGGCAGAGATTCTACATAGACATACTGAAGAACAGGAAGGAAAGAAAAAAGAAAAAAAGGTATGGCAGAAATAGCTTAGTTGATCATTGTCGTGGACTGAATGTTTATGTCACCCCAAAATTCATATGCTGAGATCTAATTCCCAATGTGTTGGTGCTTGGAGATGGTGTCTTTGGAAGATAATTAGGTCATGAGAGTGGAGCCATCAGCAATGGGGTGCATGCCTTTACAAGATGAGGCCGGAGAGCTAGCTCACTCTCTTTCTACCATGTGAAGATACTAGGAGAAGTCAGCCACCTGCAACCCAAAAGACAGCCCTCACCAGAACCTGACCGGGCTGGCACACTAATCTCAGAATTCCAGCCTCCAGAGCTGTAAAAAAAATAAAATAAATTTCTGTTGTTTAGAAGCCACCCAGTCGATGATACTTTGTTACAGCAGCCTGAACTAAGACAATCACCAAACCAACTTTTTATTCTTCCCAGACACAAACAGGACTATAGCCCCAGCTTCCGTTTCACTATATGGGGTTGTGTGACCAAGCTCTGGCCAATAGAAGGTGAGCAGACTTCTACGAGTTTTCTCCTTTGTCAAAGCACAGGCACCAGGAAGCTGGTTGTGACAACAAGGTGGTAAGAGTGGAGTCACAAGAATACTGCTTGAATGAATGAGAAGAATCTGCCCATCAAGAATACTCACTTTAGCTTTGACTGAGAAATAAACTTCTCAGTTAAGTCAACAAGATTTCAGATTTTATGTTATAGCGGCTAACATTACCAAAACTAACATGTAGAAGCTAATAAGGACATCTAAAGCTCTGGAAATGTATTTCCCGGAATGGTGCACCTTTATTCCTTTCTTGTTGATTTTGGATTTTATAACATAATTGTGTATCTTAGATGTTATTATCATATCTTCTATTAAATATCATGTTTGTAGATAATTGTCCTCGCTGCAAAATATATAGATGCTTATAAATTTTGTTTTAGCCATTTTAAGTAGCAATATATATTGTCAGTACATCCTAAACTGAACAGGCAGAGATCTGGATTCTAGTTCCAGGTACTCTAGGTTCCTGTCTCAGTTCTACTGTATATGAAACTTAAACCTGTTAGCATCTTGGTTCCACCATTTATTTGTCAAATATGGTGACTGAACTAAATAAGGTTGGAGACTCTAAAAAGTAAAATTTGATAAGAAAATTTTTATATTTCTTTTTTGGGGGTAGGTGGGGGACAGGGTCTCACTCTGTTGCCTGCCCAGGCTGGAATGCAGTAATACAATCACGGCTCACTGCAGCGTGGACCTGACAGGCTTAAGTGATCCTCCCACCTCAGCATCCCAAGTAGCTGGGACAACAGACGTGAGCCACCATGCCCGGCCAAGAAAATTAATATATTTCTACTCAGCACTTTTTGTATATAGTACAGATTGGTCATTCCTTCATTATTAACATTGTAAATATTTTAAGGAGAAAAGTAGCAACCTCATAAATAACCCTTCTTCTTTGAGAAGTATCCTAAAAGTTCTGCAAACATGAAATAAATGTCTACTAGGTTATAAGTTCCTCGAAGAAACTATGTCTTGTTCATCTTTGTGTTTCTAGCACCTAACTGCTGATTTTTGCTGAATAAAAGTCTTATTGAGAAGTTTTAAAAAATAACATTATTTCACTATAGTTTTAAATTACTGAAGAAGTGTTCTTATCCAATCACCAAAGGCACAAAAGAGTCAGGTCAACGGTCCTAGATCCAGTTTTCAAATACTACTACAAATGAAATTGTTTCATTCCTAGGAAGTTCCTTCATGAATTTCTGGGTGAGCTGTGTGAGATAAAAGTGGAAGAGAGTCCATTCCATTTTAATATGTTTTACTTATTGTGATTCCTCTATGATTTCATCTATTTTTTTAAAAGGGTTCAACAGGTGAAATGGGTAACTGCTTTAACCTAACCAATCTTGCTGTTAGGAAATCATCAAACTATAACAGCAGTGAGCTCAAACCACTGAAATGTAGGATGCAGCTATGGACATTATTCCAAAAAGCATAATGATTTTCTGAAGCAGAACCACCTAAAAATTTGGGATTCAAAGCTGCTAATTGATCTTTCAAATCATTCAGAAAGTCATTTTGATCATTTATTGTATCCCTGAGATGAAAAGACCTACTAGGAATAAGCATCGCCTTAAAACCTACAAGATTATTTCCTTAGCAAAATTTAATAATGAGAGTCAAGACAGGAATTTAAAAAAAATCCAAGAACATCTGTCAGTCTAAATTTCCTAACCCACTTTTTCCAGTGAGGAAAATATGTCCTCCAAAACTTCGTCATTGGCAGCTCTAAATGTAGGCTGTGAAGGAATGCTTATCTAACTATTGGCTTAGTGCTATATCTAAGTGGAAAGAAAATTATGGTACAAGCTTAACCAACAAGAACATTCATCCTGTTTGAGGGAAGCAGACATAGCTTAGAAAGTTAGTCAATCTAATCAATAAGAAATATATCTGATACTTTCCATTTTAAAAATTGAAAATTTGAAAAAGTATTTTTATTAATACACTGATAATTGTTGTAATATGTAACATTTATATGGCTATGACACATGGAAGTTTACTAAATATGTTTTCACATACAATGCCACCTTCATTTATCACAGTAAACCTACTGGTATTTTTAATACTCAAGTAATAGATGGATCAGCATTAAAGCTCCAATGGGATCTTCAATGGGAGTTTAAACAAAATGTAAGCTCCAAAAGCCTTCATAACATTAGGATCAAACAGTGAAGATTTTCTTTGCTTCAGAAGTTTTGTCCATTACTGGGAATATGCTTTTAGAAGTAAAGGATCCTAACCTTAGCGTGATAAGCTACAATCACAATAATAGAGTACATGTATAGCACATTACAAATTACATATTACAATGTTCTTTTAACAAGCACTTTCTTATTGTGATGTGGATAGTCACCAATCCAGTAAAATATCAGAACATATATCATTATTTTCATTTTACAGACATAGACACTGAGGCTTAGAAAACGTTTCATGGCCTGAGTGTGGTCCCATTGACTCCAAGATTAATTCACCAAAATGTTCTGCTTCTTGAAATCAGAAATTAGAGGAGCACAGTTACAGTTAAGTTGGAATCATTGATTGTCTTGAAATTACATGAAAGCTCCTCCTCCACCAGTGTCTAGTTCCACAAAAGGAGGGACTTAAACAAATGTAAGACATTTAACTCCTTGATGGTGTGCTTTTTCGGTGGGAAGGGGGACATTTGTTTCATTCATTTTGTTCTGTTTTTTTTTTTAAACATGCTCAAGGTAGACAGCAACTCTTCTGAAAACCCAAAGTAAGAATAATTAAATTCTCAGGCAAGCTGAAGAAATCAAATTAGTCCTATATATAACACAGGAAAAACGTTGGAGGGAAGAGAAAGTTTTTCCAAAGACAAAATTAACCCAAAAAAAAAAAACCCATTGGAAAATGTAATTCAATCAAGAAATAATATTTTTTTCAATTTGGATTTATGTCTTTGCTTCAGTAGGTAGTGTTAATAGTCTCCAAATGCCAGTGTGTATTCATGAACACTTAGCAAGTTCATGATGTGATACATTCCTTTTTGGATACATCTTTTGTCAAATCCATCTGTCTATGGCAGATATGCATAGTTTTACAGAACCTTATCTGCAAAAGAACTTCCACAGTTAGACAAAAATGGCTTTAGAAAATTGAGAGGAGTGGATAGAAGAAAGATCAACTACTGCTGTTTGGGAGATTTTTTTTTTGCTTTCCCCACCATGCCTTGCCCCCAGCCCACTGTCCACTGGGCACCTGGCACCTCTAGACTCCTTTTCTTAAAGCTCTATTCTTTCACAAGTAACAGATATGACTCTGGCATCTCAGGAAGAACTGAAGAGATGGAGGTCCCAGAGGAAAGAACGGATGCAAGATATAAATAGTCCTAGTATACGCCCACCAGAATTTCCCTGAGCCTTGGTTTTAAACATCCTCTGAATTATATAGGTAGCTGATTAATGTTTGACAATTAAGCATTTTTATGTCATTCATCTCAATAAGCACCCAAGCAAGGTAATGTAAACAATGAAGGTATGAAAAGGTAGAAGGAGATATGAATACTACACCAAGTGGGCCACATGGACCCAAGGAAAAAGAGGAGCTGAGTTGAAGTCAGGAGCTGATTCAGATAGAGCAGCTTCAACTCTACTACTTCTTACTCTTAGATGGGCTCCAAACCACCTTGAGGGATGGGATTATATTTCTTTTATAGATGCACTCCTTTCTCCCACTAATACAGTTAGGAATGTATAGCTAAGAATGAGCCAACCATTACTATTCGTGTCTATGGCTACAGAAACTCAACAAATCAACTCGCTATTCTGGGTCAATAAATGAACCCATTATACTGTTTTTTCACGAAGTAAATGTGTTTCTAAAGGAATGTATTAAAATTACATTTTTAAAAATCTATCTGTTTTGCATATATTTGGTTGATACAGAAAAGGAGTCTATGTTGGCTTCTTTTCTTTCTATAAACTTCATTCATTGGTGTGATCTGAAAGGGGGTAATATTTCAGAAAGCAAAAATATTTTTAACAACAAAACTTTGCATTTCCAGTGTGATCGAAACACGAAATTATGCAAAACACAACTATATATCTCTCCTACTGGTTAAATCATGCCAGTTGTTTAACTAGGTGCAATCAAAAATAAACTACTAATGTTATTTTTATAGGAATTGGTTAGTAATTACCAACTATAACTATTAAAAGTTTATATTTGCCACAGGAGCCTGTGATTTTAAAAACTGTTCAAATGATTTATGCTTGAGCGTTATATATAACACAAATATATACATTTGTATCTACAGGTTTAAAGAGGAAAAATAAGACAAAAAGCAACTTGAAAAGCAACCCATTTTTTTTAATGACCTAGCTTTGTGCTGTATTGAGAAAAAGTATAAAAATTATTTGGGAGGAAGAAAAATATTTCTAAGCTCTAATTTCATAGGCAAAAGCCCTATTACTTTTTGTGATAGGCTAGGAGAAATCAATAATGACTTAAAAGCAAAAAGTAAACTGCTCACCTTTACCAGTCTATACTCAGTATTAATTCTATCCTGCGGTATATGCTATAGAAGGTAATGAAATGCCGATGTTTTCTAGTTTTTCACTTCAGTCTGCTCCAGCTTTATCCTAAACCTTGTCAGCAACAGAAGTTACCCTCAGCAACCATACAAACCTAACAACGGCTTCCCTGGGTTAATTTGATCTGCTCCAATCACAAATTCCAATCCACATACTTTCTTCTGTTATGGTTGTGTCTGTATGTGTTTAATGTACTTTTATAAGGCTTTTTACAACAAGCTCATGGTGTTTCATTCAGCCCTCTACCACATAAACAGAACCACTGAAGAGCATGTTTGTTCATATAAAATGTTTCAGTTATTCATAGTGTGTGTCTTCAGCTGGCTGCGGATTACAGTGAACGAAAGCATTGCTGCCATCGTTCTACATTTCTCCTTTTCCTGCGCTCTATCTGCTGTGCACCCGTGTCCCCAAAGCATTTATTATAATATTTGATGCTCGCTCTCAGTTTTGGACTGAGATGGTGGGGGTGGGAAACCTTAAAACTTGCCTGACTCAAGTGCTCTCTAAGCCACTGCTTTGATCCCAGCATCCTGCTTTAACCTGCTCCTGTTGGACCTCTGCCACTTTACTGACCCCATAAAACAAACAGAGCTAGCAAATGCATCAAACAGCCTCCTTCAATATGCGGCTTGACTGTGATTCGTGGCACAAAGCTGGAATAACCCTGCCAGGTCTTAGAAGCTTTAAGATTCATCGTTTTGAACTTGATACACATAGTACCGTGCCTTAAAAACGAATCATCTGCTAGTTCAGTATTTTCTACTTACAATCACTCCCTCCCAGGGCATGTAATTAATTTACTGAGCTTAAAAAAAAAAAAAAAAAAAAAAAAAAATCAGGATTACTCACACAGTCTTGAAGATGCAATGTCATCTATTTAGGACAGAAACATCCAAGGCCGTGTCAGAACTCAATTACGACTACATATGCATTAAGGCAGGAACTGGCAGGCCTCTGGGTACGCCAACTATAGGACTCGTGCTTCTCGTACGCTGGGCTATAATCTATGAAACTGAGCTCCAGAGCCAGCCAATCACTTAGCTCCTCATAACAAGTCTAACTGGCTCTGGAAAGCTGAAAGGGCTGCACTGGAACAACACAGAAGAGATATTCTACACATTAATCTACTTATCTGGAATCACTTTGACTCTAAAGGCCAGAGAAAAATCACAGCTTCCTTGTTGGAGGGGAAAAGGACAGGTGATCTGGGGAAAACGCAGCTACACCTGGAGCAAGGTCTCTTCCCGGCTTTGCAATCCCAACTGTGCCCGCGCTTCAGGACCCGAGTCGTCCCAGAAACCAAAGGGCAGGCACGGCAGCAAACGCCTGAGGTAATTTTCATCTTTCTTTTTATTTTTAGTAGAATAATGCTGACTGAAAGTGATAAGCATAAAGTCGCTGAGGCAACTAGATAAGCTTCGATTTTATTTTACCTTTTCCTATTCTAATCGTGTGCAGGATCATTTCTTATTAAGTCTGAGGAGGGGGAGAATTAATGAACCTGAAATAAACTTGAAACTGAAACGATCATTTGTGGAGGAAAATAGAGGATTTTCCAGAACAGTTTCAGAGCTACCTTCTCAGATGAGCAGGCTTTTCACCCACCCACAGAAAGAAGAGCCAACGGGGCTGAGACGGGAGAGGGATGGGTTTCAGGAGCACAATTAAAAGTTTTTCATATCTTAAAGAAAATAATCTATGTTCACAGAGAAAATTAAGAAGATAAGTTACTGCCCAGTTCCTTTGACCTTTGACACTTAGACCACATAAGAATGTTCCATGGTAGAAGGGTTGGAACAGAGAATCTTAAGAATTCTAAGAGAGAATCAATACTGCTCCCCTGCCCCAGGTTTTTCTTGTTTTCTTTACAATAGTATCCTTATTTCCCATTACATTTTAGTGTTAGTTATACCAATTACTTGTTACACCATGCTTCTACATTTGCAGTTAATAATGGATCTGTAGAAAACATTTTAAAGTCAAAATTATTATAGAGGCAACTAAAATAAGAAAGCAAAAAATATATGAAACTGACATACACATAACCCCAACACCATACCCCTTAGATACTTAATGTACTTAACACAATAACAAATCCTTCCAAATCCTCAGCAAATTGTCTGTTTCTTTAACACATTTTGTAGCAAGTGTAACATTAGCAACAAGAAAAACTTTGGCAATAAACTTGTACATAACTAAATCAGTCCTTATGCTTTCATAGTGACAATAGAATGTACATAATATTTTATTTGTTTTGTTGGACTTACAAGCTCCTAAGGCAAGAAGCTGAGAAGAAAATTTTGCTTTGTTTAGTGGTGAAATATAAACAGTAACAGAAGAGACGTTTATGCACTTTTTGTTGGCTGTGGATAATTGACTGAATTCAACTTGAGATTTGACACCAGAAAGAAAAACATGGCAATAGATAGAAAACAGAAAAAGTAATCCATTGGCAATTTCCCCCCAGGGTTTGTTCTTTGAATTGTCCAATCTGTGACTAGCCAGGGAAGAATATTTCTGCTCTGTTTAAATAGTTTTTATTTAATTAAACCTTTGTTTATTTGACAGTGCTGCTGCCTTTGGTGACTATGTGAGAATGGAAACTTCTAAGGAAGCCAGGTTGTTAGAATTGTTACCCCCTTTACTCGAAGATAACATAGATTATCCAGGCTGAGATGGAAAACAAGCCCTTTATTGAATTTTCAACACAGACTCCCTGCTTCTCATCTCCTTAATAAAATTTCATTAAACCCCCCTAGAATTCCGATGTTCAAATCTCCATTTGTTGACAGACAAGGCCAAGAATACTCTAAACTGAGGCATGCAAGTCATTTCATTTGTATTCTTGTCCAAAAATTTCCCATAGGAAGACTTCACCTCCTACAATTCTGAAGAAAACTCTTACTGTCCAAGACAATCGCCAGCAACCATCCACAGTCATCTGAGTGGAAACTTTCACAGCTTTTGTACATTCTCTGTGTCAACATACAACTGAGTTACAGACTGTCCCCTGGCTCCCTGACCCTTACAAACACTAAAAGTTTTGTTTGACTCAACTTCAAGCTGCTCATCTGTTAGTAATGTTCACTCCAGAACACATTCATGACGAGAGCTTTCTAAAAGACCAGCACTGCCTTCCCCTCCTATAATCCTAATAATCATGAGAACCTGAAACATGTTACTGGGACTCGAGATTTTTCTGGGGATTGAAAATATTTAGTCCTTGGAGCTGTCACATATCAGGGGCAACCTCACACTGAAACAAAGGAAGTGATGTCCCATTATTATCCACCCTGAGCCACCATAATATGCTGTTTACATTTATTTTCTTCAGCCTGTGCAAAACAAAGCAATGGAAGAGGAAACTAAAAAATATACATACTAGTACCATTATCCTCTTTTGCCTAAAATTACTAATGCACCATGTCAGAGTCTGCTTCCTTCAGACATCATTCTCAATTCATCAGGAATTATAGTAGCAGGTTCTGGCTAAAGAGACTATCTCCTGTCATCACGATCAATTAATGTTTTCTGGTTAATTAGAAAACATCAGCCCTATCTAAGAAGCTCATGGTATACAAGGGTCACCCAAATAGCTAAGTGCAGTCCTGGCTCATAATTACTTCATCTCAACCCCGCAAACAAGAATTAAGATGATCCCAATAAAAGAAAAATTGCTCAGGAAAGTGAACCTTTTTCTGAACCAAGCACTGTCAGCAAATCTCAGGTATTAGAGCAACTATGGTTGACGGAAAAGTGTCTCAAAATCTGGGCCTAGAATGATTTCTAGGTCCATAAGCTAATTGGTCTGGCCTTGCCATTTACGTAAGCCAAAGAAAGTCACTCATGAGTAAACTATAGAAAACGTTCAGACCCATCCTGTTAGCATGTCATATCAACTAAGACTGGCAGGGTATTAACTCCATTCCAGGTGACATGGATAAATAGCCCCATTATTTTCACAGGACCAGCCTCTACCTCAGGAAACCCTAGACCTCGGAACCAGTTTCCTGGTAGGGATCTGCTGACAGTTTCAATGCGGACAGGGAGCCTTATAGTGTAAACCGAAAGAAAAATAGGTGCTTTTTAAAATATCAGCAAGAAGGCCTGCCTCACCTTAACAAAGCAAAAAAAAAAAAAAAAAGCTTTAATTCAAATTAAAAATCATGATACTAGAGATGGGAGTCTGTGGTCGCTATAAGGATAAAGCTCACGTTCTTGGTGCAGATAACAAAACACTTTATCTGGACAAATGGACCTCAAATTAAAATTTGCTCTTGGCCCATGGGGGAAATTTTTTGTTGTATTTTGTTGTTGTTGTTGTTGTTATTGTTTAAATCAGTGTCTCCTAAGGCCATGAATAGGAAATCACACTAATAATGCATGTGACAAAATTCTGAAATATATTACACTTAAAATTAGCATAAACCATCAACCTTTAGTACTCATATATTGTAGTCAAAACTCTTCTAGGTAATGAGACCTGAACAGAAGGATCCATTTATCTGTGGTCTTGCTCTTTGTCTAAGTTTCTCAAAAACATTAGGACAATGACATATACAAAAACTGGCAATTACATTTAATAAGAAAAATGTGGGGAGTGCATTGTTAATATTTGATGCTAAAACCACGTCTTTGCTTTAAACATGTAAAGCAGTATAACATGGTGGTTGGTAGAAACTCTGGAGTCCAGCCACCTGGGTTCAAATCCCAGCTCTGTCTCTTAATTGTTGGACCTTGAGCAAGCTACTTAACAGCATTATGCCTCAGTTTCCTCCTATATGAAAGGGTGCCACACACAGTAACTACCTCCTAGACTGGTGTGAAGATGAAATGGGCAAATATGCTTAGAACTGAGCCTATTATATGGTGACTGCTCATTAAAAGAAAACTGTCAGTTAGAAATGGTGGCATGCCCCTTTAATAATCCTAGCCCTTTAGAAGGCCAAGGCAGGAGGATCACTTGAATCCAGGAGTTTGAGACCACCCTGGGCAACACAGCAAGACCCCCATCTCTGCAAAAAAGAGAAATAAATAAATAAATAGCTGGGTGTGGTAGCACACACCTGTAATCCCAGGTACTTGGGAGGCCAAGTTGGGAGGATCACTTAAGTCCAGGAGTTGGAGGCTACAGTGAGCTATGGTTGTGCTATTGCACTCCAGCCTTAGTGACAGAGTGAGATCTTGTCTCAAAGAAAAAAATTTAAAAACATAAATAAAAATAAAATAAAATTGTCATTTGTATTAGGATTAAGCTCACTGCAATAAACATATACAATATTGAAAATGAAGGTGAATTCCATGGAATACTATGCAGCCATAAAAAAGGATGAGTTCATGTCCTTTGCAGGGAGATGGATGAAACTGGAAACCATCATTCTCAGCAAACTATCACAAGGACAGAAAACCAGACACTGCATGTTCTCACTCATAGGTGGAAATTGAACAATGAGAACACTTGGACACAGGAAGGGAACATCACACATGAGGGCCTGTCAGTGGGTAGGGAGCTGAGGGAGGGATAGCATTATGAGAAATACCTAATGTGAAAGACGAGTTGATGGGTGTAGCAAACCAACATGGCACATGTATGCCTATGTAACAAGCCTGCACATTGTACACATGTACCCTAGTACTGAAAGTATAAAAAAAAAAAGATTTAAAAAAAAGAAGAAAAGAAAAAGAAAATGAAGGTGAATTAATGAACTACCAGATGTGGTGAAATGTGTCTACTAACATCACATATTGCATTTCAACTGATATTTGTAAGTAAGATTTTTCCTTAAGGCCTCTAAGATAACAGCACAGTGAAGTGTGTCGGTCACTATTAATTATCAGTTTTTTGCCTGGTTCTCATTTGACACTTTTAACTCTGCCCTGCATTTTGCTGTGTCATGCAAGGACGCTAACCCAGAACGTGACACAGAAGGGGTAACTGTAGTAGACATGATTCATATGATAATTTGTACAAAGTTTAGACCATTTAAAGATTCCTGCATGAGGGAAAAAAAAAAATGGAAGTCATTAAGCTTCAGTCATGGTAACCAAACCAAAAATGATTTGAAGGAGGAGAAAAAAGAGGGTTACCTATCATGAACAGCTATGCTGATTATCCAAACTACATGAACCATGTGTGGAATTCATGCTGAATTCTCAGCTTAAATATGAGCTAATGTTGAAGCTAATTACATTTTCTCCTCCCATTGATGAGAAATTTCTCAGAGCAAGAGAATATCAACCGAGACTTAGACGTGCTCACTAAGAAGCAGTAGAAGAAAGAACAGAGTCTGCTTGGTGAAGGAATAGCCACTCCAGAGAAGGAGTATGGACTTCTATACACAATCATTCATTCATTCATTCACTACTCATGAGTGATCTTCGTCCTTATCTTCCTCCACTGTCCACTGTCACATAAATACCCACCTGCCGCGCCTACCTGCTTCGTATTCCTGAGAGTCCAGGCTCACACACAGAGTCATGTTTCTGCAAATGCAGCCCCTCTAACTGAACACCCTTCCCCAGCACCCACCATGACCACCAAGAAAAATGAGTGCCTTCACTGGAAACCCCTTCCTAGCCACCCCCTCCCCATGAAAGGTGGTTACTCCCTGCTGAGTAAATTAATGAACCAGTACCATTTACCACATAAATTAGCACTAGAGGACAAATAAACATTGGAAAAATTGAGGGATGTTTTCAGTGTAACAAAAACATGCTGTAAAATTGAAACATAAGGTAATTTCTGCAAGATTAAAATTCCAATAAAATCAAATGTGAGGCTCATTGGACCCACAAACAAACTCTTGACTAAACTTAGGCATCATCTCTGGTCCTTCTCAACAAATGGATAAAGAAATGCAGGGGATCCCAACATAGTCTCTGGAAATGATTGTATATTTGAAAGCTTTGCCTGGGGCCTGGCAAGGAGTTGAATGAGATAAGCTAAGTCTCACTTATTCTAATGATCCTGCTCCTGGCAGAAGAATGCATTGGGGGCGGGGGATATCTCATATTCAGAGGTGGGTAATTACCTCCTCTTCCCCCTCTGCTGGTGCAGCTCCAGAATCCGACATCAAGATTCCCTCCCGGAGCCACTTGTGCCACTGAGCCTCACCACCTGCAGCACTGCTGTAGTCCAGTCCTGTGACTGAGGGGGCAGTTATTCAGCACTGCACATTCACTGAGAAGAAAATGATGGAAGAGGCTGGAGAATTTCAGGAAAACAATGTATTCTGGAGGACAGCCTTCGGAACTGTGACACAGTTTGTCTTTAGAGCATTTCCTCCTCACTTCTGCCCCCAGAATAGTCTCCCTGGGCTCCCCAGCTTCTTCTTTGTGGCCCACAAAGGGGCCTATCCTCCCTCCCATCAACTAAATCTTTTTGTGTGTCATCCCCAGAGCAGCAGATTAAACCAGTCCGTGAAAATGTAAGTAAATGTTCCTGCTATCTTCCAAGTGGCATGTCATTTCAATAGGGTCTTTCTAGAACTAAAGCTGAGAACCAGAGAAATAACCACCAGTGAACATTTCAGGCCTCATGAAGCATGACAGCAAAGACAGAAGGCAGGCAGGTCTTCCTGGGCCCTAGGGAATCACACCTGCATATCAGCTACCTTCCCCTCTCAGAAGTGGGCCAGCCCTATTTGCATAGCCCTGGGCCAAGGAAAAGGTCAAGCTCTCCCTTCTCCATGCAGGGTAACCATCACGATTACACAACCTGTGCAACACCTGTAAGTCCCACCTCCATGGCCCCTGTGTCTTCCTCTCCACCTCCAGAGCACAGGCCACCACTAAGCAAGGAAAGAGTTCTCACTTCTTTAACCCTCCCACAATAGAGATAAATGTCACACATAGTGCCTCAAAAACAATTTGGCCATGGAGATACATTTGTACTCACCAGCAACTAAAAGGGACATGAGTTGCTCTATATCTTACAGTCCATGGTACTTTGTCTAACTTTTGTCATGAGAATTTACACACAGAAATCAGAGGAGTGGAAAGAAAGCAGATTACACTGAGTCACATTTGCACTAGGAAATAACACAGTGGCTCTCCAACGTCATGTGCATAAGGATGACCCAAGGCACCTGCTAAAATGGTAGATCCCTTGCTCCCACTACAGGATGCTGATGCCATGGATCTAGAGTAGAGTCTAGGAATCTGCCTTTTCATTGCCCACACCCACCACCACCCATCAATGTTTGTAAAGCCAGTGATCTACGGACCACTCCTTGAGAAACATTGAGACAGTGCATGCAGACTACTTAACAGAAAACCTGGTACAAGTTTTCAATGCTTACTAGCTAGCATCGTTACCAATCAGAATCAATCCCAATTTCAGAGATTCTACTTAGACTTGACCTTTTGCTAAGTGAAAATTGCACATGGGTGCGGAAGTATGGTAGCAAGCCAGGAGTTGTTTTAGTGCAGGAAAAGAAATAAGAAGAGGGATACAGTATGTGTCCTTCTAATAATCCTTTAACCATTAATGAAATCTCTTGAGCCCTAATTATCCCCTATTCCACAGTTTTCAGCAGCTCTGAAAATATTACACAGGGGTATCTGAAATAATTATCTATGGACCAGAAATTCCCAATGAAAAAACACTCAAAATACTGCCGTTTTTATTTTTCTGCCTCAGATATGAAAAGCAAAACAGGACTATTTGTTTTGTAGAGCAAAGCAGGCCCCAGGTGAACAGCGAGTTTCAGAATGGCTGAGTCCACCAACTTTGGCACAATATCGGAGAAGTGAATCCCAAACCTGACTGGCTGTTGTGCTCCTGTGAGTCTTGGCTATTTCCTTTTGCTGCCAATGTGGGCCCTCTGCAGATGGTTGTAGCTGAGTATGTCTACTTACCTCTTGGACTCACTCCTCACCATAAATGGGATGGCCTTTCAGGAAATCTTCTGTTTGCTTTGCATGCTCCTGAGTATAGGACAAAGCGCTGTTGTGTAAGAACATAAATAACAAAAGCTTTGTTCTTCCAAACCAAGAGGGAAACTGTAGATCTATCCAAAATCACTTGGTCTTAAACTGCCTAAGGATGACAGGAATGAAATATTATTTTAGCCTGACCATCAGCATCCGTCTCTCAATCTCCTCTCTTGGCTTCAGAAAACAATGACTCAATATGGCCTTTTTCTGACACACTGCAGCCTTAGGAAAATACTGCTCCACATATTTGGAACTAGAGCTTTCCCTGCATTAAAATAAGTGGAAGTTATTCAAAAGCCCACGTAGCTTTCTCTCTTTGAATCTTGGGCATAGGGACACAGCTGTTTGCACTCATATAATGAAAGAAAAAAGGAAACTGTGTATGACCAAAAAAATCAAAATACATTTTTTACTAGGTGCTTGACATGAATATTATTGCTTGATTCTCACAATAACCTCTAAGAGTTTGGTATTATCTTCATTTTCACCAAGAGTGAGAAAGGTTAACTAATTTTCCCTAAGGACATGGAGTTGATAGGTGTGAGAGGAAATAGTTAAATAGCAAAGGAAGTAAAGGTAGCCCGAAATTCTAACTGTTAACATTTAAATGAACAACCTCCCATATTTCTAGTAATATAACTGTACAGAAACATGATCGTTGTGTTTCATAATCTGTTTTGTACCATTAAGTAATTTTTCACATTAATATATGAAGCTTTACACCATCATTTCTATTGACTATGCAGGATTTCACAGTAGGTATTTATCATAATTTACTATACCAGTTCTCTATGGATAAACATTGAAGTTATTTCTCATTTTCCCCATGAATATGCTTTTGCAGACACACTACATAAATCTATTTTTACATTTGTATAGTTGTCTTCTTAGGATAAGTCCTAGACCCAGAATTTCTGGGCAAGAAGATTATACATTTCACATTTCAGTATGTATCGGCCACCTGCCCTCCCAAAGGTTGTATCAGGTAGTTGTATGAGCATGCCCATTTCCTCAAACTCACAGGCACACCAAGTTCAACCACCCATTCACATTTCTGCCAAAATGATGCAGGGAAATGATAGCATTGTTATCTTTATAATCAGAATACTAATTAGGAGGGTTAGGTGTTAGGCATCTTTTCTTATGTATTGACCACTTGCAATTCTTTTTTTTTTTTTTTTTTTTTTGAGGTAGGATCTTGCTCTGTTGCCCAGGCTGGAGTGCAGTGGTGTGAACATGGTTCACCACAGCCTCAACCTCCCAGTCTCAAGTGATACTCCCACCTCAACCTCCTGAGCAGCTGGGACCACAGGCACATGCTAATAAGCCTGGCTAATTTTTTTATTTTTTGTAGAGACAGAGTCTCACTATGTTGCTCAGGTTGGTCTCAAACCCCTGACCTCATGAGACCCTCCCACCTTGGCCTCCCAAAGTATTAGGATTACAGTGTGAGGCATGGGGCATGCCAGCCACTTGTAATTCTTTCAGAAATCAATTAGTCCTATCCTCTTTTCTATCAAAGTCTGACTCCAAAATTAACTTCAAGTGCTTTCTCCCACCCCTATCTGTTTTCTCATTGTCTGAGCTCTGCAAAGCTGATGTGCTAGTTATATTACACACTTTGATCTATTGCCAAGAAAACTTTGGCAACATATTGTCAGGGCGATTAGTCAAGTTCTATAACATATGTTCAAAGAAGGAACACTGGTTTGGTCTAAAGAATAGAAAGCCATAAACTTCTCCTTGGTTGTCTGCTTCAGAAATAGGTCATCCTCTGACTACCAGCAGTTGTTTATCTGAAAAGAAACAATAATCCATTCAAACTTAAATCTTGTTCTTCCGCACAGAAAAGTTTGGATAATAGAAAAAAGGCAAGAACAGTTTGGAGGAACATACCCAGAACCAGTGACTGGAGAGGAGAAATCACACACACACTTTTCCATGCCCCAGAGTTAGACCACAAAGATTGTGCGGTGACTCAGGTTACAGATGTCTTTGCTCAGATGAAAAAGAGGCCCACAGACATAAAGGAACTTGTCTAAAATCAACCAGCAAACAGCAGTCCACTGACTCCCTGGGCAGAGTCCATTCCACTAGAGGACCCTAGCCAAAGGTGAAGCAGAGCACAAGTTGAGTCCCCAGAGCTTAAAACATTGACTCTCTCTCCGAAAATGCCAGAATTGTGTTAAAAAGGCATTATAAAAAGAATACCCTCACCCTAGTCCCAGAACTTGTGCAAACGGGAGCTGGGCCACGTGGATGGCCAGCATCCTAGCTGCTAAGGTTGAACATGGATCTGACTGGCTGTGGGCAGAGGACTTCAGGGACAATGTTAGGCTGCCCTCTTGTTCCTGTACTCAAGAAAGAATATGATCAAATCCAAACAGCAACACTGAGCTGGTATCCAGCTCTTATGGTATCTAGCTTTTTCTTTATAATATCATTTGTATAATTGCCTTATTTTTTTTAATGTTGTCTGTTCAAATTTAGCCAATTCCAGGCTCTGAGCTAAAGAAAACAAAGCCTGGCCAGGTAGTGGTCCTATCCTCCCATAACGGTTTCTGCCTTAGCCCAGTGGAGACTCAAATGTGACCAAGATCTCTGACAGAAGAACTGTACAAGGGCTACCCTATCCCATCTCACATGCAGAAAAATGCATGAACGAGTGGCCCCACATTCATTCCACCTAGGTGATCAGCCACCCAATGGTATTAGCTCCCTCTCTATAAAACCCTGCGTCATGAAACTCTCACCAAACCCAAACAAAGATTCTATTCTACCCAATACAGATCCTTGATGAAGCCTAGAAAAGCGGCTTCCTCCATATTTTCTCAGTTTGAAAGCATTTTTGTGAACTCTTTAGATATCCACATGGGCCAAACAGAATAAATAGTTCACACTGAGACTTAAAAAACAACTGGATAAGTGTATTTACGAAACTGGCTTAGAACACAACAGTGGTGATTAGTTTGTGCCAGGAGATGTGCATGTATTATGCCATTTAATCTCACAATGACTTTCTAAGGTGCTTCTTTTTACCCACTCTTTATATATAAGGAAACAGGGGAAACAATAAGGAACAGCTTAGTTCTAGACTCAGCTGATTCCTCTACATAATTTCATGAACTTTCATTGAGATGTCAGCAGTTCTTCCAAAAGACCAAGGGAAAAGTCTGCCTTGAATGTTAAATGTGTCATGAAAGTTGATTCCTGGCTGCTTCACAGACTGACTCCCCTCAGCTTTCTCTTTGCGGGGGTTAAAAAAAAAAAAAGCAATCTCATGCTGATGCCTCTCTTTGGAAATGGATATTTTTCACAAGAGAAAATTCTTTCCAAAACTTGGTGCTTATTTTAGGAGAGTTGTGTGGATTCCCAGCCATCTTCACACAGAAAGTCTTATACCTCAGAATCAAGAATAAACTCTTCAAGTAAATTTCAGCAACCCGATTCGTCATTAAAGACTCCAAAAAATAAACAACAAAGAGCCAGACAGGGAGAGTTACACTGCTGGCCCAGACCATTTCTAAATACAAGAATTTGAAGCAGAGGTTTGAAAATTCTTATGCTATATTTCTCTCCTCTCCTTCAGTTCTCCTGTTAGCCCTCTTGGCTTCAGGGGTTTTTACTTGCTGATTCTCAAGGTTGGACTACATTTAATTGGTTTTGTTTCTTGACACATTGACTCAATTTTGATTAGCAAATTTGCTTCTTTTCTTTTCCTCTCCAAATATGATCAAAAAGAAACTAAAACCCAGGCTGGGTGGGGTGACTCATGCCTCTAATCCCAGCACTTTGGGAGGCTGAAACAGGGTAACTTGAGCCCTGGAGTTTGAGATCAGCCTAGGCAACATAGTGAGACCCCATCTCTAGAAAACTAAAAAAAATTAGCTGGGTGTGGTGGCCATAACTGTGGTCCCAGCTACTGGAGAGGCTGAGGAGGGAGCCTCTCCAGTAGCTGAACCCAGAAGGTTGAGGCTGCAGTAAGCTATCCATGATTGTGCCACTGCATCCTAGCCTGGGTGACAGAGGCCCAGTCTCAAAAAAAGGAAAAAAAAAAAGGAAAAAGAAGAAGACGAAGAAGAAGAAGACGACGACGATGAAGAAGAAGAAGAAAAAGAAGAAGGAGGAGGAGGAGGAGGAAGGAGGAAGGAGGAAGGAGGAAGGAAGAAGGAAAAAGGAAGAAGGACTTGGTCCCAAGGATGGAAGAAATTTCCACTCAAAAATATTTAAGATTTATTTATGATGCATCTTATGTGATACTACATTAGAGAAATAATTCCATGGATTGTCCAAAATGAAATCTGACTCAGTGCTAAATATCTATAAGGAACTCGGTAAATAGATGTTAAGTAATTTATATTCATCAGTATGATAACAATAACAGGCATTTACAAGGAACTTTGCCATTTTCAAAACACTTTCACATATGTCATTTTAAATAACTCTCAAAATTTCATGGAGGACTAAGCGGGGACTTGGTGAACATACACATGAAGTTTATATCCTGGCTTTGCCACTTAGCTGCATGTCCTCAGGCAGCTTACTGAAATAATCTGAGCCTCAGTTTTCTCAGCTGTAAACTGTGAATGACAATTGTTCCTTACAGAGTTGATGAGAGACTTAAAGATAATATGTGCCAAAGACACAGCAAGAACCTGACCCATGACAGGCATTTGGAAATGGGAATTATTGCTATGATTATAAGACATGCCTTATATAATTAACTCCTCTAACAGCTGAGGCAACTGAGGCTGAAATAGATTAAATCATTCAACCAGTCACTACAGCCACTACGATACCAGAGCTACAGGTTTTCAATCTGCCAAAGGAGAAGAGTTTTCTGTGCTGTTCCAAAACTCAAAATGTGAAGGTAGAATTATTGCCAAAACAGCAGTGTCAATCTCTAAATCTCTAAAATAGTTGATTCATGCTTTTGGAGGGAGCTTATCCCTTCAAAGCGGTAATAAAAGTGTTTTGGGGATCTCTTGTAGCCTCTAGCACATGACAAGCAGAACTTTTTTATCTGTATTTGTTTCAGTTCTAGATTTAATATTAGTTCTCTAACATAGTTGATATGTCTTATTTTCTTAGAATTTCTTTATAATATGTTACTATATTCGGCCTTATAGACAATAATTTTAGATCTGCCTCCTAAGGTCAGGAAATTTTTAGAACCTTACAACAAGGGCAAAATTCACTGGTGCTCTCTGCTGCAAGCCTAACTGAGCTTTCGTGAAATCACTGAACTAAGCTACTGAAGTTGAGTATCATTCACACATCCATATCTTTTTGATGATGTGGATTGACTATCTGCAGTAAAGATAGCCATACCAGCATCAATATTAACCCTCATGAATAAAAATGGAAGAGAAAGAAAGTGAGGGAATCCACGATACTCCTTTCCCCACTTACTTAGGAGAAAAGAAGACAAAACATAGACAGAGTATTCTGTCGATACAGTATTCTACCCACTACAAGAACACCAACATTGTCAATGTTTATTTGATACTCTGCTATGTGTGCTGCTTAGCCAATAACTGTTCCAAGCTGTTACTAAGTTCTCCCTCGATTTCTTTATTCTTGGCTATTATTTTCTTTGTCTTACTTTGGTCCCCTTGCTTTTTCATGTCTACATTCCTTTGGTATTCCTTGCATTTATATTCACTCCTTCCTTTATCCCTCTGTCCTTTATTACATGAAAGTGCTTTTAGAAGAATCAAGAATCTATGGAAATGTAAGGTTGTTGTATCATTATTACTTGTATTTTATTATTCATGTCAAGACATTATCGAATGCCTTTTACATGCTCACTATTGTATCTACCATTTGTTCCTCCTGTTTTTGTCTTATCTGGTCTTCTATAGGTTTATCAGAATACAGCACATAAATATTAATAATAGAAGCAGAGTTGAAGATCATTCTGTTAACTTTTTTTAAAATCTGAAAGTATCCAGTGAGCCAGGCAACATTTATTAAACACCATCTGCAAATACAATCAGGGTACCAAAATTTCAGAGGAAATTCCAAAGATATGAAAGATGCATTTCTTGACCTTTGTAAGCCTCAAACCCAGTCAGAATGACAAGTCACATGACAAGCAACTGAACGGGACAGCTGTAAGATGTACAGATAACTAGAGTTCAAACCGAGAGCCAAATTTGAGTCAGCCAGGTGCAGTTGATCACATAACATTTTTCTCAAAGTGAATTTTAAAAGGAAAAGGAAAGATGATAAGTCAAAAGGAATAAGGGCATCCTATCCGACCCATCAATGTTATTAAATCCATTTCAAAGCCTTCTGCAGTCTCCCGGGGACTATTCAATTCTCTGATGACTTTCCCATTTATGTTTTGAATGTATTATCAAAAGCTCCCTTGGAACTTAAGAAAGCTCTAATATGTCTTTATGCATTTTTTTTTTTTTTTGCTTCCATGATCTTGCATATAGCTTTTGTATAACTACAGCCTGCTTCTCTAGTTCTTTCAAGGTTTTTTTTTTTTTTTTTTTTTTTTTTTAGGTCTTTTTAGGTATACATTTGTAGCATGACATGTGAAAGGCAACGTTTTTTAAAAAGCAGTTCTGTAACATCTGCTGTTTGAGGTAGGTGGTATAGTACAGCAGCTCTTGAGACTATTTCATCCCTCTCCAGTGCACTGTATTGTCCCTCACGTAGTTTCATTCTCTCCACAAAGAAAGATCAGGTAACAAAACAGCCTCCGCTACACTGAAATGGGGAAACTAAAACAAAACCACCTAAGCGCAGTCTGAACTTCAGCAAGCTCCAGGTTGAAGCTGATTGACTTCAGTAAGCTCCAAGCTTAGGTTATAATCATTTCCACCGTCTTTTCCAACAGTCTGCATCTTGTTTTTAAAATTTATTTGACATTAAAATTGATGTAGTAGCTTTTACTTGAAAATTATAATTAATTATGGTTAGAAAAAAAGGGATATTCATTTAAATGAGAAGCCAGATTCCCAATCCCAGAAGAGTTCTGTCTGTTTAATTGATTTCTTCATGCCACGTGGGGTTTAAAGCCAGGTTGCAAATGGGAGAGCTCCCCTAAACATATCTCCCCCAACAAAAGCATAAAATGCCTCATCTGTCTGCATGTAGGTGACATTCATTTTGTTCCAAAATAAAGGATACAATGTCAAAATCAAATATCCAAATAGAATGAACGTAAATCTTACATTTGCTCAAAGGTGTGCTTGATCGATTATTCCTGAAAGCTAGCATTTCTTGTGAATGGGGCTTTGGAGAACTCCCTAGAGGAAGAAAAAGAGACGAAACACTGCAAGACTGCACAGACAGAGCAGAAAAGTTCGACTTTTTCACAATATTTCCAAAGGTCAATGAAGGCAAGGTGCACTGTTAGGACATTAGCATTACTCATTATTCTCCATGCTTGTCAGGACTCTCTCCCTGCCATTTTGGCACATTTAGGAGTCTTGTACAATTTGCATGCTTGTTTCCAATCAGACAAATTTAATAAAGTCTCATTTTCACCATATGACTTTGAGTTTTAAACAAATAACACTGGAACAAAGCCTTTTGTCTTACTGGTTATCCTTTTCTCTACCCAGCTCTGTCTTCTGGATGAGGAAGAAAGAGCTCTCAAACCCAGAAAGCATATCAACGTACATTCTTCTCCACTGCAAAACACTGAGCTGAGCACTCTATATAATACAGCCACGGGAATTTGCACACTGCAAGACGTGTTATTTGCCTGGTTCTTTTCATCATAGGTTTGATTTAGCAGGCAAATTTACAAAATTACAAATTTACAAATTTACAAATTATATCAGTGCTGATGGATACACCCCAAGGCCACTTCGAAGTCAGACCTTAGGTTTATGGAAATGAAACAAGCATAGTACTTCAATTACAAATACCTACTTTACATTCTAATGTACACATACAAATGTTCATCCTATAAATCCTGGCCTTGATTTCTGACTCAATTAGAGGGTCTGCTGATTTGGTCCTTAGCTCCTTCCTTAGGGTGCCATTTTAATTCAGTCTGCATTCACACATATATAAATCGAGATCCATCGTCTTATCTAATACAGGTATCTCTTTGCCAAATGGTAGGCTTTTGGAGAGATTAAAAGTGATGCTGCCTGTCTCTAGCCCAGTCAGGAAGCAGCTGAAAAGCCCACACAGCCAACACAATTTGCATCTTCTTCATCAAAGCTTTCAAAGTACAGATGCCAGCCTGTGGGTACCAGGGTGGATTAGAACATTCCTCTCCTCTGCATACTGTCTGAGATCCAGATGGCAAGCTCTGAAAGGTGGCTGGCTATGCAGAGACAGGCAAACAGGCAGTCAGCATCACTGCAGTGTCTACTTCTGTAGGGTATGTAGGAAAGGACACAGTTCCTGTTCAGGAAGAACTGGAACATGTATTCACTCACATGTACACACCAACTTGCACATGTATGCACAAACATGAATGCATACGTGCACACATGTGAATACATTCATTCTCATGCATACCTATGTATGCACATATGCACATGTGTTCCTGATATAATGGGAAAATACTTTGGGAAATCTCAAAAAGAATACAAATTTTTTAATTAATGCAAAAGTACTACTGAGGCTCTGAGGTTTGCAAGAGACTATTTCATGAATGCTTCCTCTACCTTACAAAATTAAAAACCAGGATAAAGAAACAAAGGGAAAAGTGGTAAATAGTTGAAAAACAGAATAGCAAAAAGTATATTCCCAGCAGAGGAGAAAAAAAGGCTAATGCTGTCAAAGAAAAGCAGACAGAATTTAGTTTTTTTTTTTTATCAGAGAAAGAACAAAAAGGAATGGAAAGCAAGAGAGGCCAGAGTTGCAAAGGAGACTGAGTATGAAGGTTTAAGATGAAATGATACTGTGGGAAGAGAAGGGCTTATAATTGAATTAATGTGAAATAACTGAGACTGCATTTTAACTTTCAGCCAAAATGAGTGATGAGACATTTTAAAATGTAGAAACTAAGAAACAAGGACAGGGCTTCCCTTAAGTAAATCATAGTTCAAGTGGGACAAAATATGGTTTCTTTTTTTTTTTTTTTTTTTTTTTTTTTTTTTGAGACGGAGTCTCGCTCTGTGGCCCAGGCTGGAGTGCAGTGGCGCAATCTCGGCTCACTGCAAGCTCCGCCTCCCGGGTTCACGCCATTCTCCTGCCTCAGCCTCCCGAGTAGCTGGGACTACAGGCGCCCGCCCCTGCGCCCGGCTAATTTTTTCTATTTTTAGTAGATACGGGGTTTCACCATGGTCTCGATCTCCTGACCTTGTGATCCGCCCACCTCGGCCTCCCAAAGTGCTGGGATTACAGGCGTGAGCCACCACGCCCGGCTAAAATATGGTTTCAATATTTCTTCTGATTATAAAAATATATAGTCATTTAGACAATTTGAAAAATACAAAAAGAAAAAAATAAAAAGGAAAAGAAACACCTGTAGTCCCATTACCGAAAGATAATCTCTGTCAACATGTTATTCTGTTCACACATAAACAAATTGTGATTATGCTATATATGCCATGATTACGTTCACATCATGTCTTGTCATAAACAATTTTTCATAATATTAAGTGAATTTTTTTTTTTTTTTTTTTTTTTTTTAGATAGAGTCTCGCTCTGTCGCCCAGGCTAGAGTGCAGTGGCACAATCTTGGCTCAATCTCTGCCTCCCAGGTTGAAGCTATTCTCCTGCCTCAGCCTCCTGAGTAGCTGGGACTACAATCACCCACCACTACGCCTGGCTAATTTTTGTGTTTTTAGTAGAGACAAGGTTTTGCCATGTTGGCCAGGCTGGTCTCGAACTCCTGATCTCAGGTGATCCACCCACCTTGGCCTTCCAAAGTGTTGGGATTACAGGCTTGAGCCACCACACCCTGCCTAGGTGATATTTTAAAACTGCAATTGTTAGACACTTTGATTCCTAGTTTTCATATTATGAACAAAAACGCTATAAATATCTTTATACATAATTTCTAATTACTTCCTTTTTCTAATTGCTTTCTTAGAATATATTATTGAAGGACAAATTTGGTATCTGGTGCAAAAAGTACAAAATGTCTTTTTAGAAAATTCATACCAATTTATACTGCCACTGACAATATAGGAAGTTTTGTTTTGCCACATCCTAGCCAACAGTGAGCATCTTATTTATTTAAAAAAAAAAAATCTTCTGCTAGACTGATAGGGGTACAAAATACAATGTCAAGACACCACCCCAAATAAAGTTTAGTATTTATGGTGTACAGTTAACCTCAGAATATGCACAGAAGTTCTTAGACTTTTTGGAATCATCAACTCCTTTAAGAATCACATGAAAATTTATGAGCTTCTTTCTATAAAAATATTCATATACAGCAAAATAGACCCCTTGGAGCTCATCCTGGAACAACCTCAGAATGACTTATAAACATCTGACCTAAGTGGAAATTCTGGAACATGAGCTCATTTTAAGCCAGGACTCCAATAACTAGTTCGTGCGCATAGAACCTGTATGGTTTAGTGGGAAAGGATTCAGTTTCAGCCATGAGGCTTGGTTTTCAGTTCTAACTCTACATCTAAACATGCTCAGGTCCTTGTCACATACTGGGCCTGTAGGATCCCTTCCATCTATAAACCCCCGAAGCTCTAAGATAATGTCAACCTTCACTAGCATGTTGTAGACACCTACTCTGTGGACAATATGTGGTTATTTTCTGTACCTAGGCTGGGTTCCTTGATGTTCAGGACCAGCAAAAACCTTCTTTGACTCTAGTTGATAACTGTTCCAGGAATACAAATTAATGTCAATACTGTTGATCACACACATCTCCTGTCTTCCATGATCAATTGGGAATTCCTTGGGAGCAAAAACCATGTCTAGGTCAACTTTACCTAACTTACTCAACACATTCACCAGTAAACATCTGCTAAAATAAACCAAAACAAAAGAGGATTTTATTTAGAGTTTTGTTTGAAACAGAAGAGAATAGAGCATCTTCCCAAGTCAAATAAAAGGAGTTCCATTTCACTTGAGTTGACTATAATTCTACAAAATGTCTAAACATGCATATGCATTGACCAACGAAAATGTTTACAGAGTTGATTCTTGCAATTTGTGGCGGTTCTATAAAGTCACTGAGAACACTGAATTAGCAAATACTGAACCATTGCTCCCGGGGAAATGTCAGATCAGGTTTCTGCAAGTTCTGGTCACAATATTTTCATCAACTAATCAATATATAACTTTGTCTTTTGTGTGTTTCTATTTAAAGATACTTTATTTAATATATATTGTTAATTCATTAACACCAAACACCCTGCCAGCAGCTCTATAACTCATGTCTGAACAAAGTTTATCTAACATGCAGATTTCTTTTTTTTCTTTCTTTTTTTTTTTTTTTTTTTTTTGAGACACAGTCTTGCTCTGTCACCCAGGCTGGAGTGCAGTGGCATGATTTCGGTTCACTGCAACCTCCGCCTCCCGGGTTCAAGCTATTCTCATGCCTCGGCCTACAGGTGCACACCACCAAGCCCAGCTGACTTTTATATTTTTATTAGAGACGGGGTTGCACCATGTTGGCCAGGCTGGTCTCAAACTCCTGACCTCAAGTGACCCACCTGTCTCGGCCTCCTGAAGTGCTGGGATTACAGGCGTGAGCCAGGGCGCCCGGCCAGATTTCTTCTTATTACAGCCTTCTTGTGCTTAGGAGCACTGGACAGCACTTCAGCACTATGCTTGGAAACCATTTCACATGACAGAAACACCAGCAAAAAGCACAAGAATTCAAAAACACAGCATTAAATGTATCACGGAAGAACACTTACTTACAGCATGAAGGCTGAAACACGATGGCTGAGCATCCCTTGTTCACCCTCAGCTGGAAATACGCATGCGGAGTGGCTTAAATTTTTCACTGTTTCACGCTCATCCACAATGACTGCAGAAGCGCCGCAAGGATTGCTTTCGGGATTACAGATAAATGTTAGCAAGTAGGTGGATTTGCAAACACATAATCTGTGATGATGAAGATTGACTATACACTGATTTTCTCTCCATTCAACTATTATTAGATCATTTCTCGCACTGGAGTTCCCCCTCCAATGCTAAGATTCCTAGGATTTTTTCTCTCATTTCATGTTTCTTTCCCTTCACCCACCTCTGACTTCACCTTCTGCTTCTTGGCTACGCTTCTGGCCTTGCATGCCCACAGCTTTTGCCTTTTTCTCTCCCAGTTGTGCCTGACCTTTTCTTGCTGTCTTCTTTCATACTCTGTCCTGCTCCACTCCTTTCCTTTTTTTGTACTCAGTCTCTTAGAAGGCTACACTCTTTGGAGATACTTCTTTTAAAATTAGGTTACATTTATTAACATTTATGGGGAATGCTTGGCCCAGTGAGCTTCCCTGGTCCAAGACAGGACCTTTGGGTATGGAGGACGATGAAAGGGAATTAATGGGGTCAGGGCTGGTGCCAGTGGGACCAGTATAAGGGCTGAGGAACCAACCCATAGGTGAAGAAGGAAGAAGAGAAACATCACAGCTAGTTCCAGCACAACAGATCCCATCAGAAGTCAACTCTGAGGAAAGATAAGGAGAGGCCAGGCCTTGAGCTAAGGGGAAGACAAAGTATAGGGAAGGTCCAGGCAATAAATGGCTCTGCAGGAGCCCAGGGAATCAAAAAAGAGCGGCGTAAGAGAACCCTAAGCAACAGCTCCTGGGAGAACAGTGAGACATTCTCTGGCCTCCTATGTGCAACAATCCTCAGCAGCCCATCAGAGGAAGAGAACACAGAAAGGAAGAACCACTTCAGGCTGAAAGACAGGGCAGGAAACCCACAGAGATAGCATTCTGCAAAAGTTTCTCTGTCCTTGGTTTCCATCTCAAGGTTTCTTTCTATACCTAGTCTCCCTACCTTAGAACACTACAATGCCCACTTCTTGCTTTTAAACTAACTCGAATTCATCCTCTACGTCTGGGGAGACTACAGATGAGATGGTGTTTATCTTATATCTTAAAGAATGAATACAATTTTGAGAGGCAAGAAATGGCTAGAAAAACATTTCTAGTTAAAAGAACAGCTGGAAAGGACGTGATAACAATGGAGATTTGCAATTAGTCCCTACGGCCGGAGCATAGGCTGCAGGAAAGGAAACAGGAGGCGATACAGCTGGAAGGGCAAGGGCACAGAGGGCCTTACATCTTAATGAGGCTGAACCGTTTTCCACAGACAATGGCTGTCTATGAATGTGTAAATGACGATGGCATGATTTTGTTTTAGAAAGATAATTTCTGGCAAAAGTATAAAGGATAGATTGGAGAGAAATGGGAGGTAAGTGGTAAGCCAGCTACTGTGAAAACCCAGACAAGTGATACTGTGCTGGACTCCAGCATTGACAGCAGAGATGGGGAGAGGCAGACACCTGTGCAGAGGCACAATCATCCTTGGTAGCAGCCTTTCATATGCTTGAAATTCCTCCTGCCATGGTAGTTGTTTTGTTTTGTTTTGTTTTGTTTTGTTTTGTTTTGTTCGAGACAGAGTTTGCTCTGTCACCCAGGCTGGAGTGGAGTGCAGTGGCGAGATCTCACTACAACCTCCACCTCCCTGATCCAAGCAATTCTCCTGCCTCAGCCTCCCAAGTAGCTGGGATTACAGGTGCCTGCCACCATGCCCAGATAATTTTTGTATTTTTAGTAGAGACAAAACTTTACTAAATTTTGTATTTTTAGTAGAGAGATTTCTCTATGTTGACCTCACTGGTCTTGAACTCCTGACCTCAAGTGATCCTCCCACCTTGGCCTCCCAAAGTATGGGATTACAGGCATGAGCCACCATGCCCAACCCTGCCATGGTGTTTTAAACACTGCTGTTTAAAACTTTGTTGTTAGAGACTCAATAAATGCTTGTTTAATTAAGAATACAGAATTTATTATATGCTGTTGACTCCCATGTTCACTAAATATACCTAGCTTGGTAAACTCTAAAGAATAAAGTAAGTTACTTTAAATTATTTATTTTATAAGAATCATTCTCCTACTGGAATATTATTTGCCAATACAATATATTATTTTATGAACAAACTTAGCAGGTAATAACATACCATAGAAATTTAATAATAATAATAATAATAATGGCTGCCATATATGAATATGATACTAACTCATTTCCCACTTCATTTATTCTTAAAACAGCATTGTAACGTAGAAATTATGGACCCCGTGTTACAGATAAGGAAATTAATGCTTAGAAAGTTGGAGTTGTTTTTCCAAGGATACACAACTAGTAAGGAACAGAGCTACTATTCCAGCTCAGGTTTGACTTAATCCAAAATCCATATTCATAATTGTCGCATTATATTGTAGTGCATTTTAGTACAGAAAAAAATATTTTAAAATATCAAATTTTCAAATATCAAAATTTTTAAATATTTTAAAAGTAAAAGCACTAAGTTCATATTTCAAGCACTCTATTAATGCTAAAAGAACTTAATATTGTAGGCCAGGCACAGTAGCTCACGCCTGTAATCCCAGCACTTTGGGAGGCTGAGGCAGGTGGATCGCGAGGTCAGGAGATTGAGACCATCCTGGCTAACACGGTGAAACCCTGTCTCTACTGAAAATACAAAAAATTAACCGGGCACGGTGGCAGGCACTTGTAGTCCCAGCTACTCGGGAGGCTGAGGCAGGAGAATGACGTGAACCCAGGAGGCGGAGCTTGCAGTGAGCCAAGACCATGCCACTGCACTCCAGCCTGGGTGACAGAGCAAGACTCGAGCTCAAAAAAAAAAAAAAAAAAGAAGAAGAAGAAAAGAATTTAATATTGTAGCCAAAATACTTTTTAGGTGAAAATATAAGTCGTAAGTCAAATGCACAATTATAGACCAAATATGCTCAGTAGGAATATGTCACATTTAGTTGTTTTGCTGAAAACTGATACCCAAAACTGAGAATATTCAATGAAGCACAGCTAATCAACATCTATGTAAAAATAAAAGTGTAAATTATCTGGAAAACACATATAAGGCAGGATCTCTTGAATGACTTCACAAATGAGAAAGATATAAAATAATATGACATGAGATTCTTAAAGAATGAACTACTCCAAGTCTGTGAATGTCAAGTTCAAGCAAGATATATGCATATATGCTTTTTGCATTATTTTAACATACTTTTACATATTTCTTTTAACTTAGGTTTATGTACATTTTATGTTCCTTCTCTCTCTCTTCAAGAGTTAGAAAAATACTTCCTAGAATTGTTTTGACAGTCCTGGACCAACCCTTAGTCTATATATAAAACAAAGGTCTCTGTTTAATCATCAAATACTTGATTCCTTTGATCATCTGCATTCAATGTGCAGATTTAAAAATACTTTACACTAAATATCTATAAACTTTAAATGCCATTAAAAAATAGAAGTATGGGTTTGTGGAGGCATTTTTATTCATCCTTTGAGTTAAATATTTCTACCTACCTAGGAAAGATTTAGAAGACTTTGGATGGCATTGGAAGCAGAAAACAACGAAACATCTTCAAATGCTTAAAGGAAAAGGAAATTCAACCTAGAATTCTATACCAAGTGAAAATGTATTTCAGAAACAAAGCTAAAATAAAGACATTTTCAGAAAAACAAAAGCTGAGAGATCCCTAAGCAGCTTTCATGTACTCAAGGAAGCACTACAGGTACTCTTCAGGCAGAAAGAAATGATTGCAGCTGGGAGACTGAGATATAGAAAAAATGAGGACTCAAAAAGAGGGCTAACTATGTGGATATATCTAAATAGATAGTGAATGTCTTTGATAATAATGTCCTGAAGGGGTTAATATTGATGCCAAACGAAAACACATAAACAAAAGTGGGTAAGTTGGGAGTGGTGGAAGTCAATAGAGCAGGAAAAGTGGAAAATAATAATAAATTTTTTAAACCTCAAGACAAAGAAAGCAACAAAGATTAAAAAAGGGGGCAACAGAAAAGATGAGACAAATGGAGAGCAAATAATAATGATGGATTTAAAAAAACACAAATACAATAATTACATAAATCATAAACATTAAATATTTTATTCAAAAGACAAAATGTGCCAGGCTGTATTAAACAAAGCTATATGCTTCTTACAGGAGACATTTCCTAAATATAAGACTATAGGATGATTGAAGGTGAAAGAACAGAAAGAGGTCGCTATGCAGGCACTACCCCAAAATAAAGCTGAAGTAGCCATGTTCACACCATGCAAAGTAGATTTTAAGACAAAACATGAATAGATGAAGAGGAGGAAATACATGGCTGAATTTACTAGGGGGAAGATATAATAATTTTAAAAGTATATGCTCCTAATAACATAGGTTTAAATTATTTAAAGCAAAAATGAATAGAGTTACGAAAACTGATAATCCCACAAATCATAAGACATTTTTAACACACCTCTTGTAACAGATTAATAAGCAGGAAAATAATCAGCAGTTATAGAGAAAATGGGAACATGATTTTAAAACTTCAACACACATAGAACACAGCCCTAGTAATGGCAGAATTCATATTCTTTTAAAATGACCAAAGTGGGATTAAACTAGATATCAATAACAAAAAGACAACTGGAAAATCCCCATATATTTAGAAATTAAGTAATATATTTATAAAGAACATGTAGCTCAAAGAAGAAATCAAAACAGATATTAGAAAACATTTTGAACTGAATAAAAATGAAAATTCTACAGTAGAAAATTTGTGCAATATAGCTAAATCTAGCCTTTGAGGGAGATGTGTAGTCTTAATGTAAATATTAAATGAGAAAAAAAGCCTAAAAATCAGCTATCTTAATTTATCATTTCAATAAATTATACAGTGATAATTATATAAGAACAGCAAATTAAATACAAAGAAAAAGAAGAAATGAAATAATATAAGAATAGAAATGAATGGAAATTTTAAAAAATACAATAAAGAATATCAATAAAAAGCCAACAGATGGTTGTTTGAAATGATTAATAAAACTGATAAACCCCTAGTGAGCCTGACTGATAAAGGAGGAAATAACAAAAGGTACAAATATCCAATATCTGAAATGAAAAAGGGACATTAACTGAAGATCCTTCAGATACATTAAAATTATATTCTGAGTAACCTTAAGCAAATAAACTTGTTTATACGAAATGGACAATTCACTGTTGAATTCTGCCAAACAGATAAGGAAGAATTAACAATAATCTTACATAAACTCTACAGAGAAGAGAAAAATAGGAACCACTCCCAACTTGTATTATGAGGTCAGCACATCCTTTATACCAAAACCCAACAAAGTTATTAAAAGAAAAGAAAAGTCAAGCCAGAACTCTCTCATGTGACAAATGCAAAATCTTAATTAAAGGGTTAACCACCTGAATCCAGTAACGAAACATAGTGTAACTAAATTCAGTTTAGTTACTACAAGGTTGGTGACTAATACAGTTGGTTTAACATTCAAAATATCAATTTAATGTAGTTAACCAGATTAACAGAATGAGGGAGAAACTTCTATTACATCAACAGCTTCAGAAATATCATTTGATAAAATTTAACGTCTGACAAGAAAACTCTTAGCAAACTAGAAACAGAAGAAAACTCTTTAAATGTAATAAAAGGTACTTACAAAAAAAATTGTTAACACCACAAAAAAAAAATCACTCAATATTGAAATGTTACAAACTTTTCTTCTGAAATCAGGAATGAGAAAAAGATGCTTACCATCAACATTTCTATTTGGCACTGGAAATCTCAGCCAAAGCAATAAAGCAAGGCACGGGGCCGGGGCGGGAGGGGAGGAGGGCAGGGAAACAAGAAAAGGCATAGGATTGAAAAAGAATAAGTAAAAATAGAAATATTCTTAGACAATGTGATTATGTTATTGAAAAGAATCTATAGCTGAAGTGTTTCCATTAACCACAAAGTTTAGCAAGTTTGCTGGAAAGAAAAATCAACTGTATTTCTGATACTTGCAACAGGGTGAAAATTACAAAACAATAAAATTTGCAACAGCATCAAAAATATCAAATACATAGAAATACATCTAACAAAAGATGTATATGACCACTGCAGTGAACTATTTTTCTTTGTGTCAGTACCACACTTAAGTATAGTAAGTATTGATATCAGACAGTTTTAAGTTTTTCCTCCCTGTTCTTTTACTTTAGGGCTATATTGGCTCTTCTTGGCTACTTGCATTTCCATATAAATTTTGGAATAAGATTGTGAGTCTCCATTATAAGATAAAGACTGCTGACACTTTTATTAAAATAGCATTGATTTTATAGGAGAACTGATGTCATTATAATATATAGTCTTTCTATCCATGCATAATTTAGTCCCCCCATTAATTTACATCTTTATTTTCTTTCAAAAATGGTTTCTAAATTTCTAATACATGGTGTTATAACTTATTAGAATGGTTTCTTTTGGACAGTTGAAAAAGAATAGTTATTAGGAAAGAGTATAAGGGAAAGGAGAGATTATGGGTTGTCAGATAATGTGTTAGTTCTTGATCTGAGGTTTCTTTCCTTCTCTATTTTTTTTTTTTTTTTTTTTTTGTTAGCATGAGAGGAGGCAATTTCTCAAAAGGAAACTGAGATGGCCACAACCCATCACGTATGATACAGATGATATGTGGATAGTGTGTAAGAACTCAAGAGGCATCCACCGGATGGTCCTCTAGATCAGGGTTTTTCAAACTACAGGTTATGTGTTTAGTGGGTTACAAACCAGGCTCGTTTTCAATAAAAAAGAAGATATTACAAATCATGAAAGTACACTGTACGCAATAGGTTGAACATTGTTTCATGACACTTTTGCTTAAGCTATACATACATACATACAAATAAATGTACATCTGTATAGACTGTGATGTGAAATCTATTTCTTACTGATTACAGTCAAAAATATAAGTGTCATCACGTTATAACACCTAGTACCTACCATTACAAGGTATTTCGCAGCTATACCATTTTCACTTTTGCTCAGATTAAGCCTGCTTTGTGAATACTAAGTTTGTGACGGAATAGAAGTGAATAAAGTTAATGGTGAAAAATTCATAATCAGTTTATCAATTTAATAAGAAGTTATGAGTGAGTTAATCTGAGAAGAATATGAGAACAACAGTGTAATGAAGGTTATCAGGGCTCAGTATCTTTGAAAGAGGATGTTCAAGGACTCCTGGGCTTTAGCTCAGGAAGGCATTAGAGGCAACATACATTCCCTTTCTGAACGAGACAGCAGGAGCTGCAGAGGCAATGAGTGAAGATAGAGGACAGCTGTCTGGAGGACACCTGCCTGTGTCTGGCTCTCCATCCCTACCCTCAAGAACCACCTTAGCAATTTGCTCTCCCATCTCTCTGGTTCAGGACCACCATTTCCCATATGATGTCTCCAGTCATCCTTAACCGAAATTTAGGCAAAAGAGAGTAGGGTATTGAGAGGTGAGGAGAGTCACTTTACCCTAAGCTATGCCACTCAGAAGAAACCCTGTAGGTCAAAAACCTCCATATGTCACAACAATATGAAAAAGATTCAAATAATAGCAAAAATAATACCAACAATGATGAGAATTAATATTTATTGAGCATCTGTTTTATGCCAGACATTGTTCCCAGCATTTTACATGGATTAACTCATTTAATTTTCACAATAACACTAAGGTAGGTAATGCAATTGATGGCAGTGGTGGCCCATCTGGAATGACTGCCGAGAAGACGCCGGCTGCAGCAGGCAAGGCACAGACAGGGCTGCATACTCCATGGAGCTGTTGGGAGCTGGGAACAGGCAGAAGCCCCACCCGCTTCTGAGTTTGAGGGGTGGGAGTCCTGCCCTCCTGGGTGCAGCTGCAGCCACCCAGCTGTGGGTGCAGACCCAGGCATTCCTGTACTCTCGGGGGCCCAGGAAGCCCTCCTACCCCCACAGGCTCAGAAATGCCTGCTCCCACTGCCCAGCCTGTACCTGCTCCCAGTGCCCACTCCAATTTCAGAGCAAAGTTAAGTGCAAGCTGGGGCACTGTCATGACCCAGCTGGGTATGCCTGTGCTCAGGGTAGCACTGACACACAAGCCCCCTGTCGCCTCAGCCCCCTCCAGACTCTGTGCGCTGAGGAGCATGGGAGGGGGGCCAAGCGGGAGCTGAGAGTGGCTCAATATGGGACTGCAGGCACCCCTCGGCATGAACAGCCTGGGTGCCAGGGACAGCAGGTTGATGGCAGCGGGAGGCAGACAGACTCCTGGACAGAAAGGGGCAGCTCCCAGTGAGCCACACCTTCAGGCCTGGGATGGCCTGAAGCCTGGGAGCCAGGCTGCTAGTTCCACAGACAGGAGTAAGAACTTATGCTGCTTTCTCTGGGCCTGCTCACAGCTGCCCATAGGCCAATTAGCACTCACTTCCTCTTCTCTGAAGCCCATAAAACCCCCTGGACTCAGCCAGACTGGGAAGAGGTTGAGACAACCAGCCTGCAGAGAGGAGCTACTCACTGTGGGTCTTCTCTCTCCTGAGAGCTGCTCATTTGAAAGGATGACCTGCCTGCAGAGAGGAGCTACCTACTGTGGGTCTCCTCTCTCTTGAGAGCTGCACACTTGACGGGACAACCTGCCTGCAGAGAGGAGCTACCCACTTCAGGTCTCCTGGTAGCTGTACTGTCACTCAATAAATCTCTCTGTCTTGCTTAGCCTCCAGTTGTCCCTGTACCTCATTCTTCCAGGATAGGGGATAAGAACTTGGGACCTGCTAAATGGTGGGACTGAAAGAGCTGTAACACAAACACAGCTGAAACACACCCCTTGCTTGCCATGTTGTGGGCAAGAAGAGGGAGAGGAGAGAAAAGACCTAGGAGCTCCCTGAGCCAGGGATGTGACACCCTCTTTGGGGTTCTGTGGTTCCTGGTGTCTCCAAGCTTCCAGGCACCACCACATTCCCGGATGCCAATAGTGGAAGCCACTTGTGGTATACCTGGTCCAGCCACAGCCTCACAGGAAGCTGGCACTTGTGCCGGCATCTGGAGCTGCCTGCCCTGCTGCAGCTGGCATGCCTTGTTGTGCACAACAGGCAGCTCCCTTGTTCACATACCCCTTGCCTTTTCACGCCTGGCTCACCCTTGGCAGGCATAAGATCTGGGCTGGTAGTGCAAGCCCAGCGCAGCCTGCCCGGGCTGAGGAGGAAGAACTAGCCCAGTGGGCCTGAGCAAAACTCAGGCAAAGGCACCATTGGCCACAAAGGTTTCCGGCTGGCAAAGCAACACCCCAAGGATCCTGTGATGTTTTCCCCGTTTTGCGAGTGAAGCAGATGAGGCACAGAATTTTTAAGCAACCAGTGCACAGCCTTGCAGCTAAAAATTGTGGGAAATAAAGAAAGAAAACAACTAAGAGTGGGCTATGAAGCAACCAGGAAAGAAGAGGATACCAAATTGTTAGCTTGACAAAATGGGACTCTATACATTTTCCATTTGCCTTTAGTTAGAACTACAAGAGTTCATACACACACTCAAGGTAAATACATGCTTGAACTCCCGCGGCCTTTACCTGACCACTTGTATATGGTATTTGTGGAAATGCCTGAGGTTACTTTTTTCCTCAAGAAAGATACTGTCTTTGAGGCTTCCAAACTAGTCTTCATAATGCTGAAAGTTGCTAGGGGCTCATCAGGACACTAATGCACAATCCAAGAGACTTTATCATCAGGTGACTAAAATTCACCCTGCTTATTTGAGACACATCAGTCCCCTACCTTATTTTGGGAAATACAGCAAAACGGCTGGTAGACAGATGGTATTTTGTAGACCAACAAAATAAACTATTTAATCCATGTCACTGGGGGAAAAACGTCATCAAAACCCCAAAGCCCAGTGAAATACCCATTCCAGAAACAGGGCTGACGTCAACCAGCTGGGTAGAAATATTGATCATTACATGGTGGTTTCTCACAGAGCTGTTAAAGGAACTTAAAAAGTTTTTCAAAGGTGAGAGGAAATGCAAGAAAGAGACAGAGGGCTAGCTATTACTAACGAACTTGAAGTACTATTTAAAAGAGAGAGAACTTTCAGCCTGACATTTAGACATTGCTTATGTGATGTGCACAGTCATTTTAAAGCCCTGACCTCAATTCAGTAGTTTAAAAAGAACTCAGTTTCTACTTCCACCCTTTTCCAAATGCCAGCAAAGAACTCATTTCTCAGACCCTTTTCATCCATAGGAAATCCCTGAGAACTTTACAAAAAATTTGAGAAGAAAAAGGTCAGAAAGTTAAAATGCAGTATGCAGTCTCTTTCCTTCCTAAAATGGCCATTTGGTTAAAAGCCATTATAATGAAAGAGTTAAAACTCTGCCCAGTTTAAGAACAACCAGATGACCTTTAAATGTGCTGGTTTGAATCCAATCACCTTTCAACAAGCATGAAATCTGGCACAAGGCGTACTAACGCACACCAATTATTTTCATAGTGTACATGACTGATCTCACAGCGTCCTGTTTGGAAAAAAAGAATAGTGTTCATTTTCCAAAAGCCAGACTTAGAGGCTGAGTGTCTCTGTTGGTGGGTGGGATTTTCCTTTGGTAACTGCCTCCAAAAGTGCCTTTGGAGGAGGCTTTTCCTTGAAAAAGCACAGCATAATACCTTAAGGAAAATAACTTTTTCATTTTGTTTAAATTCTGTTAAATGAAATAATTTCCTCCAACTTTTAATACAGCAAAGGTAAAAATAGCTGGGAAATAATTAATTACTATCCTTAGTTAAGAACTTTGCAAGCCATATATGTAGGAGAAAAAACAAGCCACTGCCAGTGAAAGAGTGAAATACTGAATCCTACTTGGAGTAAATTGATTCAAAACCAATCGTTGAGAGACTTTCTACTCCCTAAAATGATTATTTTCTTTTTAAAAAGTAATTCCCATGAGATTCTCCTAAATGATGAGATCCTCTGATATCTTCAAAATATGGTTCAAATTACAACATTCCTTCACAGGGTTTTTGAGAACACACTGGTCGGCTGTTTTGGTGCAATGTACAGACATAGGTGCCCTGATCCGGGGACTATACCATGCAGCCAGATACGCTCTGGTCAACTGCAAGACTGTGTTCCCTCTCACCTCCTTTCTCTACCTCCGTGGTTCCCCCTGCACCCCAGCCCACCCCATTTCCATCACAGCAGAATGCTCTCCCATGTCAGACAGTAACACGGACTACTAACCCCACACCTGGACCATATTCAAGCCAGAGTCGGATTTTCCTTTGTTGAATCCTTTGCCTGAGGAGTGAGACTTCTGAGATTCCCTCCCCAAATCCTTCTCTCAGCTCCTCGCTTTGGTGAGAGACTTCTGTTGGCCATGCCCATGTTTGCCAGCCCCTCTCTGCCACAATATTTGATTTTCCTCCTCATTCACTCTCTTTATCTTATGAGTCCAGAAGACAGAAAGGTCAGGATCTCACAGCAATGTAGGTAGTGGCCCGTGGGTTGTGGTGCCGGGCCCGCACTCAGACCGTCACCCACCCAGCCACTTCTACTTTGGCACTGAGGAGGGAGGGGCTTGATTCAGGAAAAGAAGGCACCGCCTAGGTTGGGTGCTAGTCACAGACCATGTTAGAAAGACACCTGCTGGCCACGGCCCTGGCCCAGAAGGCCCCCTTAGAGATTCCCATCAGGAAAGTCTGGTTATGTGCACAGTCCTGAAGATTCCCCCAAAATCAAAGGATTCCTCCCAAAGCCCTGGCAGAGCAAGGTCATTCCACAGACATGCCGGGAAAGACAGGTAGCCACAGTCTCCGTTGGCCTCCCTCGCTGCCCCTGTCCTAATCTACACTCATTCCTAAGCAGACCTCCATCACCGGCTTCTAAACAGCACTAATTCTGTTCCTTTTTTCCTACTCCAGGACTGATCAGATGTCAAGGTCCGGACACTCGTCATTAACACCAACTCACAACTGATTCCCCCACCCGCTTTGGCCTCACCAAGATTTGGCAAGCAGGAGAAATAAATGTCACTTTGCTACCATCCTCTGCTCAACCTCCAACAGAAAAACCCACATTGCCTAAGAACAAAGCATGAAATACTGCTGGCCTACCCTGATTTTTCAGCTATTCTCCTTGCATATAGTAAGTGACTCCCCAAGCAACATCATCTTAAAGTCTGAGACACAAAAAAGGACCCAACGTCCTATACACTTGAAGAACTGCATAGCAATATATTTAGTTAACATTTTCTATTTTATTAATCAGGGTACACAATTCAATTGTTGATGTGATCTGTTCAGGCTTCCCAGCCTCTCCTTTCTGATATCATCCTATATACCACAACCTCCACCAGAAAAGCAGTATGGTATTGGGAAAAAGAGATCTAAAGGCAGAAGACTAGGGCTTCACTCTCAGCATTGTTAACTGAGTGACTTGGCTAAATCACTGAAATTCACTGAAACTGCAGTTTCCCCTTCTGTCAAATGGGGGTAACAATATCAGCCTCACAGGGTGCTATGAAGGAAGTAAATGAGATTAATGAAAGTAAGCATCCTTTTAAATTAGAAACAGAGAATAAGGGAGAGGGGAGGGGTAAGGGGAGAGGAGGAAGAAAGGAAACAATCTGCCCTCCCTCACCCCTTCACACTAGGTAAAATAAAATGTTTAGACAGAAAAACCTAAAGAAGAGGATCCAAATAAAATGTTCTTAGGAACTGTCAAAGAGAGAAGCCACTGGAATCTCCAAATCTGGCCAAGAGCTCAGCCTGAGCAGCATGTTTTGAACTCCTGAGTCCATGGAACCCTGCACTAAATCTTTGGGACTCTGACCTGCAGAAAAAAAAACAAAATTGCTTTCCTCAATTCATTCCCTGTAGTTTAAAAACAAGAGCAACTGAAAGGCAAGCTTTGGGAGCAAGGGGAGACAAACACTTCAGATCATTAACTTACTTTATCCCCATGGGAAATGAACTTCAGGAGAACATTTCAGCTTTCTATGTTCTTCTTGGTCCCACTCAAATGGGAAGTTCTGCTCGAGGCCGGATATAGAAAACAGGAAGTCAACAGAACTGATTTTCCTAACTGCCCAAATGCAAATCACGGCACTCCATTATGGATGAGAATTAGAGTAAAATGTAAGCCTCTTTTTAAAAAGAAGTTCACATGCTAACTGTGTATAGAAAACATCCTACTCCAGGGAAGAAAGAAAGAAAGGAAAGATCCATCAGCTTCCTTCCTTAATAAAGGAGGACTGACAGAGCTGGACTGACAGCAAAGTAAATGTTACCGAGGGCAGAACCACACTGCCACTAAAAATAATGAAGTGTCCCACTTCGATGCTGACTCTATTCTCCAAGTTGGTTCCTCTAAAGGTGCTTTTCTTCAAGGGAAGCAGATACTAAAGTGACTCCCCTCTCAACTTTCTCATTACCATTCAGACTATTTTCTTAGAGTCTCATGTTTGAAACTTTCAGGTTGAAACTCCAAGCTCCACCCCCCACATACAGACCTCTTAGTTTCTATCACATACCATCATGTCCACCTTATTTGCATCAGTCATAAACTCTGCTCATTCTTCTATCACCGCTCCCCTGACATTTGCCAGACCTCAAAATTTCCTAAGCCATTTCTGGTCTGAATCCTCAGCTCCCCATGCCTGCTGCCTGCTCTCTTTTATAAACATACTAGATGAATCTTTCCAGCATGCTGCTTCCCCTGCTCCCAAGTCTGCCACAGCTCCCTACTTCCTATTAATCACATCTGAGTCGCCTCAGCCAGCGGTCTTGCCATATCTACCTAGCTTAAGCTGAGTGTTATAGGAGAAAGTGCACTAGCCCGGGCACCAGATGGATCAGGTAAGACTCTAGCTTAGGTAAGCTTTATCACGTCATATAGAGGCTGTGTGGATTGAGGAAAATTATGAAACTTCTTTGCACTTCAGTTTTCTTATTTGCAGAATGAAGATAATAACACCTACCTATACAGTTACTAAGGATTAAATAGGATAACATGCACAAAGTGATCCTAGTGAGTTTCAGTAAGAAGAATGAATGCTTATGAGGTGCTTACCACATTCCAGCTTCTGTTCTGAGGGCTGTACTTGTGTTTATGCAGGTATTATTAACCTCAGTTTGCAGAAGAGGAACTCGAGGCAAGAGAGAGTAAGTAAAGTCACATAACAAATCCGTAGAAGAGCTAACCTTTGAACTCCAACAGCCTGACTCCAGTGCCTGCAAATGTAACTCCATGCTCTACTGCCTCCCATTTCCCCTTCCCTCCAACTTTCACTGGCTAACACAGCCTACAGGTCCACCTCAGTCCTGCTCATCCTTCCAGCCTTCCCTTCACATTCCAACTTCCCATGACGAATGCCATGCTGCATTTTCTCTCTAATCTCACCTGACGTCTTGAAGGGAGCAGTTCAGTTACAGCATTCTCTCTATACCCAACTATACCATCTCTCTACTCTTTATCTTGCCCTCACATACACATAAGCTTGTCATTGTTCTTCAGTTCTTTGGGTAATCTCTTCCTAGAAACTGCATCTAAAAAATATACCACATTCCCAAATTCCATCATGTCCAAAAAGAAGCATATTACTTCCATCAACACCCCAGCTGCCATCACCACGCCAACTCGCCTGACTTCCATTCACTTATCTAGCAAACATTTACCAAGTGTCTGCCATGTTCATTTTGTCAATGAGGATGATGTGGGACTTGTTCCTCTAGGAGTTCACAGTCTAATGAGATCAATGTTTATACAGAAAATGTAAATAGGTTGTGATAAGTACTAAATGCATGCTGCTAATGGCATCATTGCCTCTGGCTCTTCTCAGTCCTGCATTTCCCACGTTGTATCGTGCACCAAAGCTGTCACACTGCCCCTTCCTCTTCATCTCTGGTGCCACCTGTGATTTACTTGCACCCTACCTTGTTTCTGAACTATTGCAGCCCCTCCTAACTTATCTCACTGCCTCATTCCCCTGCCTTTCAAAACCAGCCCACCTCCTGCTGCCCAATAACCTGATGTTGTCATTCTCATATTTAAAACCCATAAATGCGGCCAGGTGCAGTGGCTCACGCCTGTAATCCCAGCACTTTGGGAGGCTGAGGCGGGCGGATCATGAGGTCAAGAGATTGAGACCATCCTGGCTAGCATGGTGAAGCCCCATCTCTACTAAAAATACAAAAATTAGCTGGGCGTGGTGGCACACACCTGTAGTCCCAGCTACTCAGGAGGCTGAGGCAGGAGAATTGCTTGAACCCAGAGGCAGAGGTTGCAGTGAGCCGAGATTGCACCACTGCACTCCAGACTGGTGACAGAGAGAGATTCTGTCAAAACAAAAACAAAAACAAAAACAAAAACCATAAATGCTAATGAACCAAGTGCAAAGCCCTGAGCTTGTCCAGGCAACATTGCCTGGAAACTTGACTTTCAATTCCTTACTTTGCTCTATTCTCCTCACATACACACACTTCATACACCACAGCTAAAAGAGACTTCCCACAATTCTCTAAAAATGACTCACATTTCTATTTCCTGTTTTTCCCTTTGCCCACGCTGCCCTCTCTCCCTCTGCCTTCATTTTTTTTTTTTTTTTTTTTAATTAACCTCTAGAATTCAGGTGCTCCTGCTCCAAGGTTTAGGTCAAAAGTTACCTCCTCCATGAAGCTTTCTCTCATTCTCCCACAATGTGTGAAAACCCCACTCTCTGATTTGTTTAGTTGTGCATTTGTGTATTCTACCTTGCACTATAGTCATTTGTATATTTATCTTATGGTTTCTGTGCTTTAGGAAAGGTACATTGTCTTAATTATCTTTGTTGAATACAGTGCCTAGCAGAGTGCCTCAAGTATAATATGTACTCAAGGAATAATAGATACATTTTTCCATGCATATTTTCTACTGTATCCAAGTGGAAAATATATCCATGTGATACAGTGGAAAATATCTCATGAAGAGAGATATAGTGAGGAAAATATCTCATGAAGACCAAAAAGCAGAAATCCAGGTTTTTTCTTTTCATTACTATCATCTGTGATTATTAATTTTATGTGTCAACATGGTTGGGCTTAAGGATGCCCAGATAGGTGGTAAAATATTATTTCTGGATGTGTCTCTCAGGATGTTTCTGGGGGAAATTAGCACTTGAATCAGTAGACTAAATAAAGAAAATCTGCCCTCACAAATGCGAGCCAGCATCATACAATTTATTGAGAGTTTAGGTACAACAGTAAGGCAGAAGAAGGTGAACTCTCTCTTTCCTTCAGCTGGGACATCCATCTTCTCGTGCTCTGACATTGGAGCTCCTAGTTCTTGGGCCTTCAGATTCTGGGACTTATACCAGTTCCTCCCCACACTCCCAGTTTCTCAGGCCTTTGGCATCAGACTGGGAGTTATGCCATTGGCTCCCCTGGTTCTCAGACCTTTGGACTCATACTGAATTATACTACTGGCTTTCCTGGTACTCCAGCTTCAAGATGACATATTGTGAGACTTTTCAGCCTCCATAATTGCATGAGCCAGTTTCCATAATAAATCTCCTCTTGTGTTCCTATATATTCCCTATTGGTTTTGTTTCTCTATAGAATCCTAATAGATCATCTAATTGTTTATCTAACAAGTCTTTTCCTCCCTAGACAATATGTTAGGCAATAACACAAAAATGAAAACACAGACATCTGCACTCAATAAACTTATATTCAGTATCAGAGAGATTAGCACAGAATACAAATAAAATAATGAGATACATGCAAAACAATATGAATTGCAAAATTACGGCAATTCACCACCAACTAGGTACGTGACCTTGGGCAAAGCACACCGTGAGCTAAATATTAACAAGTTTAAAATGCAGAATCAGAGGCAGTCTATGAATTAATGATTCTAACCATTGCATGGCCTCCTTTGCTGATGGATGGCACATTGGTGTTAGAAAGTGCTTATATTTGCAAAAGTCCATTATTGATGCTTTAATTCTAAGGAAATTATGTAGGCAGCAACTAAAGAAAGGTTCAAAAAAATCAGCTATAATTGATAACTAGACAATGAAAAAAATTAATTATCAGTGATTTATCAGCACCACTAGATAAATACATAAGGGGAATTTAAGGCCATGAAATGCAGGACAAGCCTCACAGGAAGCAATGTCCCAGTGGAGGAGATGCTGTCCCCTGGGCTCCCACCTGCCACCACTAGTATTCACCGTATCTGATTGGAAATGTGTGCATGTGAGTCAGCCTCCCCTCTATGATGTGAGTGGCGACCTCTTTTTGTTCATCTCTGTATCCCCTACACACGATGCTTGGCACATAGCAAGTATTCAGTAAATGTTTATGAATGAAGCAATCACTCATTGTCACCAAAAATTTACTGGGAATTTCACATGCTAAATCTAGAACAAATGATGTGGCTCCTATCATCAAATAAAATCTGTGAAAACCCTAAAACGTAAACTGCAAACCATGACTTGGTCTTAGAGAGGGGTCGTTATCAAATGAAAACAACTCGGCTGCCAATAAGTCATTTCAAAATAAAATCCTCTTTTTGTTATTTCTCAAACACTGTGAAAAGGAATCTCAGTCTGCAGAAACAATTCACAAGCCCCTTCCTTTCATGTGGTCATGTCACATCACACAAGCCCTGTCATGCACCTCTCTCCTTCCTACCCTCCCACCAAAACTGCTCTCCCAAACCTCGTCCTCAAACCTGTGCCCTTCTAACCCTCCACCTTTTCGCATGATTCTGTGTCACAAAAGCCCAAAAGAACTACTCTGGCAAGATCTAACAGTATCTGAAATATCGGGAAGAAAAATAAAATAAATAGGCAAAACTAGAACAATTATTTGTAGGCAGTAGAACAACATTCTCAGATCTACCATATATTATAAATGCTGGCCTGATGGCATATAAATAAAACTTAAAGGTGCCCAAAGAAATTGAAAATGGTACAAAGAAACAGAAGTGTTTAAATTTTTTAAGCATCTGCAATGTTTGGGGGATTTGTGATGCTCAATCACAAAATATTTATTAAGCACCTACTCTAAGAATTTGTTTTGAAACAGATACCATGTCAGGCATACCCAAGACTGCCACCCCTCCCCCTACATTTGGACATCACTAGAAGGACCCCATGGGACTCAGTGTATGGCGGTACCTAAAGCTAAGATTTATTCTAGTGATATAGTAAGGATACACAGCCAGATCATAAGGGAGAGCCACAGGCAGAGTCTGAAGGATTTTATGTGCAGACTTCCTTATGCTTCTGCCTACCATGGGAGATAACATAGAGTACAGCAAGGAAAATGCAGCAACTTGTATGTGATGTTTCAGTCCATGGAAGAAGCTTCTTTTTAGAAACTCGGCGCCCAAGGTTTTTCATGGGGCTGATCACATGGGCACCCTCTGCCAAGCACATCAAAATATTCCAGACTCCAAGCAGGCAAGCAGGTGTTCAAGCATAAACTGTGTTGTTTGCACAAAAGTCTAGGCACAGTGAACCACACTTAACAATGGACTGTTGACTGAGAGACCTCCAAGGGCCAGGTTCCCAGTTACCAACCAAAGGCTAACCTGGCAAGCGGGTCTTTCTAAAGGTAGCAGAGTCAAGCCTGCTATGTTTACTCTTTCCTGCACAGATATAAAGGCCCAGTTTTTGTTTCAAGGCAATTAACATAGACAGAAATAAGATTTATACATAAAAATATGCATTGCATACAGTAGCATCCTAGATAACACTAAAGCAAAAATTCCCAAAATGTCCTTGAGCACTTTTATCAGCATCATCAGGATGCTTGTCAACCTAGCGGCTACAGCCCAACGCATCCTGAGCAATAGAAGAATGGGGCATCAGTAAGAGCCACAGGCTAGGGGGAGATTACAGAAGACCTTGAATACCATAAAGAGACATTTGAATTTGATTTCATAGTCTTAGAAAGCCACTGAAGGTTTTATTTTTTCTGCACCAGATGACAAGATCAAAATAGCATTGTTTGAAGGTGAATCTGATTACCTATATAGAACATATTGAAGGAGGATAAGACCAGAGGCCAAGAAACCAGAAGCTCAAAAGGAAAGAAAATGATCCTAATATGTAGGGACCACTCATTAGGAATTAGGCTCTGCTCAGGGTGCTTCCCGTGAATCCTGTCAGCCTTCTAAGGCAGTTGCTATTGTTCCTTGTAGCTTGCCAGTGTCATGCAAGTCAGGACAATAGGAAAGAAGCAGGGAATAGAAAAGGAAATAGATAAAAAAGAACTGAAAATAGAAAAAGGAGTGGCGAGCCAGTGCCTGAAGCAAGGGAGAGGAAGCCATCACAGGTAACTCCTGAACATATCTCCTTCTCTCCTACCTTTGGGCCTTTTATTCTAAGACAGGGAGAAAGTCATCTTCCAAAAATGGGGGAACATAAAAAGAGAACTAACAGCAGAAATAGTCAAATTTTTCTAAATGAGATAAGAGAGTTGAAGAAGGAATAGGATGTTCCACCTTCTTTCTGACTCAGACAGTAAGGAGTGGGTAAACTAGTAGCATTCTTTTATCTTCACTATCTCAGAGAAATTTACGCTATTAAAATGGTTTCTTCTTGATTATTTCCCTGACATGATGCAACTCCAAAATCACTAAATAACTGAGCTACTCTTGAGACTAATTCTTAAGGTGTCTAAAATGAACGCTCAAAAGCATCACAGTCCCATTAGGACACATTTATTAATCACTTGATTCCATGAAAGATGTTTATGATGCTACAGTGAGACACTGACCCTAAGGGCTTTAGAGGACACAACATAGAAATCTGCTCGATTGATAAATATCCATCTTAGTTCTTACTTTATAAAACCCAGAACTAAGTAACAAGACATGACAAGCCACTATCTGTTGCCTCAATTGGCATTTAAGCAGGAGGCCAAAGACCATTAGAACAAATTGAAATTAATTAATGTAGCAAAATAACTCAATACTAGGATGCTGATCTTATCTTGTTGAAAATTACTCCAGGATCTTTATTTGTCCTTAACGTAACTTTCAAGTGAGCTGCCTGTATCTTTCGTATTCAGAATCCCTATTAGCCAATTACAGTGCTCGGCAGTGTGGCCAGGAAACAAGAAGGAGGAACTTGAACAAAATCCTTAAAATAGACCTTACCCCAAAGGCTTACGGAATGTCCCCCATGATTGGGGAGAATTCATTCTGATTTTGGTAACTAGCTCAGGTACAGCTTGCTTGAGAATTATTTTCCTCTAAGAGGTAATGCCAGGAAAAAGTTATATGAAAGGATCTGCTCTTTCTCAGGGTAATTTATGTATTTCTTTATATTTCAGCCTGCCTTGTACTTCATGCAGGTTGAACAGAAATGTTTCCTGAGCATGTATTGTTACAGCCCTCTCAGATAGTACAAAAGAATGAAAGAAGACATGACCTGCTTTCCAGGATTTTTACAAAAAAGATGGGATGAACACAGGTAAAAGCAAGATGAACATACGCAGGTGACTGTTTATGAACAGCAATTAAGTGCATGGGTTATGGGCGTTGAAGGGCCTAGGTTTAAATCCTGGCTCCATTAGTTACCACTTGGAGCAAGTTGTATACTCTTTATAAGCCTCAGTTTCCCCTTCTGAGAAACTGGGTTGATAGTACCCATCTCATAAGGTCTTTGTCAAGGGTGGTAAGATAATAAACATAAAATGCTTGGCACATAAAATGAGTTCAACAAATGTTAGCTACTATTATCAAAAAAAATACTGTTTTTGTTTTTACTACTATTACTACTACTCCTAATGCCTTGCTACTCTCATCTATATTTTGCCCCATACCTTAGAGACAGGGAGGCTCCCAAGCTGAATGCAGTGGTCCAGGTCAGATAGAATATAATGCATCTCAGGCAGGGAAGCCAGGAGGCTCGGGGTCTGTCAAAAATGGCACAGAAGAGCGTTTCCAATGGAGGAGATGGCTGTGGAAAGGAGTAAGCAGAGCCTGGATGAAGTAAATAAGTACATTTGCTCTAAATGGCTTTCTGAACCGAGAAAGGGCATATGTTCACAGATTATTTGATTTTCAGAGCTGGAAATTGACTTAGAAATCCTTAAGTTACTTTTTTTTTAATGCAGCTTTTGGATAGCCATAAAAATCTTATACCTTCCTTTAATGTTATTTAAATTTTTGAAATAAGTTCAGTAACAAGAAAAAAAAGAAAGATGGACACAACAGTAACTTTGAGACAATTTTCTTTAGATCCTAAAAGACACGTATTTCGGCCGGGCGCGGTGGCTCACGCCTGTAATCCCAGCACTTTGGGAGGCCGAGGCGTGCGGATCACGAGGTCAGGAGATCGAGACCATCCTGACTAACACGGTGAAACCCCATCTCTACTAAAAATAAAAAATAAAAATAAAAAAAAATAAAAAAAAAATTAGCCAAGCGTGGTGGCGGGTGCCTGTAGTCCCAGCTACTCAGGAGACTGAGGCAGGAGAATGGTGTGAACCCGAGAGGCAGAGCTTGCAGTGAGCCGACATCGCGCCACTGCACTCCAGCCTGGGCGACAGTGCGAGACTCCGTCTCAGGGGAAAAAAAAAAAAACAAAAACAGATACGTATTTCTTCCTTTGATCATGTGGCTACAACCTTAGCACTGAATCTGCTTGCTCACCACCGGCTTTTCACTCCTAAGGAAATGCAGAAGACAGAGCCAGAGGCAGGCTACTCTCCATGTCAAGCTTATCTGCTGCTTTATTTTCAAATACCTTAAGACCCTTTCACCCTGACTCTGATACACCCCATAGCAGGCCAGGACTCTGCCTACTCCAAAATCATAATTTTACAGACAAAGAGACAGTGAGACTGCAGTGACTTAATCTTAGCCACACAGCTAGTTGGCTAAGAAAGGAAATAGAAATCCTGCTGTTGGAGAGGAGGATTCAGAGGAGGAGGAGAAACAGGATAATGAAGGCTTATAATAACTGTGGGAAATCAAATGATGTCGGCAGCAACAAAGGGACTTAAGCAAAAAGATATTTAGGAAAAGAGACTTAAGCAAAAAAGGGACTTAAGCAAAAAAGATATTTAGGAAAAGAGACTTAAGCAAAAAAGGACTTAAGCAAAAAGAATTTTTAGGAAAAGCATTCTTGCTGTTGTATGCAGAGTGCAATAAATAACCCCTGTCATATTCCTTATCTCTGCACCTTTTGCTACCAGAACCTAAAATATATACCAAGAAAATATATTTAAAGGTAAAATCTGGTGTTTTTGTGGTTTTTTTTCTTTTGAGTCGATTTTCTATGTATAATCAGTGATTAACCCATTTCAGGAATGAAGTAGAAATGAAGGATTTTCTCCCTGGTGGTAATAACAAACTTCAAGGCTCTATGGCTAAAAATACAAATTTCCTTTTGTTGCTTCTTTGTTGTGGTTGTTGTTCCTGAGATAGGGTTTTTGTGTTGCCCAGGCTGGAGTACAGTGGTGCCATCACGGATCACTGCAGGCTCAACCTCCCAGGCTCAATCAATCCTCCCCAGAGCTGGCATGCAGGAATGTACCACCACACCTGGCTAATTTTTGTACTTTTAGTGGAGATGGGGTTTCGCCATGTTGTCCAGGCTGATCCTGAATTCCTGGGCTCAAGTGATCCACTCACCTCAGCCTCCCAAAGTGCTGGGATTACAGGCATAAGCCACTGCACCTGCTTATATTTTTTTCAAGGGCAAAAAATTACAAATTGAGCACTCATGAACTTAGAGTCTTTTGAATGTTCTCCAAATCAAAAGTCAAGTTTTAGTCCTACTTCCCCTAAGCAGAGAGTTCTTCTCAGCTTAGAGTTTCATTTCAAAGAACTGATGGCAAGGATTTTTCAGGTAGAGTTCTCATATTTGAAAGCTTCATTCCTTCCAAGCACAACTGCGTGCATATTGACCTAATACAGACCTTTTGGTAGATTCTCAGAAAATGTTTGACGGTGACCTTGGCCTTCAGGACTTGGCCACCACCCTTAGCTTTCATGGCCTTTTCCCACAGGGAACCAGATGAAAAAGGAACTTCAAGCCTGGAATTATTCTGTTCAGCCACTTCTCCTGTTGCTTACCAAAGGCTTTGCCAATGATAATACTGATAAAGGGCAACATAAACACATCTGTGTGCGAGTTGCCATCTGAAATTAAAGTTAAACACACTTGGTGCTGACCAATAAACTGTAGTGTTTTTTTCAGAAGCAAAGAGGATATTCTTTTTCTCTTGGAGCCTTGGAAAACAGGCAAGAGTATGAGGTAGGGGAAACTCCAGAGTTTCTATATAGGAAGGGACTGAAGCAGGAATCTACCTAGAAGAGAAGCCTAGGGGACTTGACTCTTTTTTTTTTTTTTCTTGATATGATTTGAATGCCCCCTTCAAAACTCATGTGGAAATTTAATTGCCGAAGTAATGGTATTGGGAGGTGGGCCCTTTAAGAGGTGATTAGGTCATGAGGGCAGAGCCCCATGAGTGGGCTCCTGATGAAAGGATAAGTTCAGCCTCCATTTGCTCTCTGTCTCTAGTGCTCACTTCCACCTTCCACCCTTTCACCATGAAGGACCCACACCAGATGCTGGCGCCATACTCTTGGACTTCCCAGTCTCCAGAACTGTGAGCCAAATCAACTTCTTTCTATGTAAATTATTGTTTGTGGTATTCTGTTATAGCAACAGAAAACAGACTAAGACAATACCTAACATGATGTTTTGATATACATATTGTCACAAGGCAAAATTATAACAAATTTAGTTTTAAGATCTAATTGGCTTCTATTTGTGATTCTAGAATTCAGCAGTATTTTATTCTATAAATAGAGTGAGTGCTCCACTGGGCATGGCAGAACAGTTGGTTTTTGTAAAATGGGAACAAGGAAACAGAATAATAGAAAAAGGCAGATCAGTTAACATCAGGTTACTTCAGGTTACTTTTCTTATAAGGGTTAAAACAGTGGAGATTCCCTTATTATACTGACTCAGGTTGACTAGGCCCTTTCCAATTGGTTTCTGTGACTCTTCTGTTTTCAAAAATATCTGGTCTGTTTGGAAATTTACCTGCTTTCTTAAAATTTCAGTTTAATCATGTGGCACTTAGCATGTGGGACTCCATTTTGCTTTCGTTTGTTGGGACCTAGAAGGAGAGCGTCCATAAATTTGATTTAACAATATGCATAATGACATGATTACAACATCAAGCAAATTAACATATCTATCATGTTACACAGTTACCTTTTGTGTGTGTGTGTGTGTAGTAAAATTACCTAAAATCCACTCTCTTAGCAAATTTCCTTATGAAACAAAATATTATTAACTACAGTCTTCATGCTATACATTAGATCTCTAGGCTTATTTATTCTACATAAATGAAACTCTGTACCCTTTGGCCTCCATCTCCCCACTCCTCTACTTTTCCTACCCCTGGTAACCACCTTTTTACTCTGTTTCTACATATTTGAATTTTGTTTCTTTTTTAAAAATTTCACATAAAAGTGACATCATGTAGTATTTTTCTTTCTGTGTCTGGATTATTTCACATAGCATAATGCCCTCTTGGTCCATTCATGTTGACACAAATGGCAGGATCTCCTTTTTTAAGACTGAATAATATTCCATTGTGTATGTGTGTACACACACACACACACACACACACACACACAAACACACACAATTTCTTTATCCATTCATCTATTGAGAGCCAAAGGTTGTTTCCATATCTTAGTTATTGTGAATAATGCTGTGAAACATGGGGGCACAGATATCTCTATAAGATGATTTCATTTGCTTTGGATATACACTAAGAAACAGAATTGCTGGCTCATATAAGAATTTTATTTTTAATTTTTCGTAGAACCTCCACATTATTTTCCACAATGGCTGCACCACTCTGTATTCCCACCAACAGTATACAAGGTTCCCTTTTATGCATGTTCTGGGCAACACTTGTTATCTCTTGTGTTTTTTTTATAATAGCCATTCTCACAGGTGTGAGGTAATACTGTGGTTTTGATTTGCATCTGCCTAATTAGTGATATTGAGTACCTTTTTATATACTTGCTGTAGGAGGCTTTTCTTGCAGCTGTGTTTGCAAACACACTGCTTTTACATAGATTGCATATTTATTGGGACGCTCCTTGGATTTTTTCAGAAGAACAGCATCAGCTTCAGCTGAATGGAGCTGATGAAGATGGAGGTGGTTAAGCCCCTAAATCCAAGCCATCCCTGGCCTCTCTACTGAAGACTAAATGAATAAATGAAAGGCCAAAGGGGAAAAAAATGTTCAAAAATGAGGAAAATCAAATGTTTATGAGTCTGATTTGGTATAAATCCCTGAAATCTTACAATGTTTAGACCCTGGGAGCTTCCAAACACAACCATATGAATAGTTCAGATGATCATTCCATATCCGTCCTATGTATTATCTACTTTGTTCATATTCTGCTCTGGGTTTGAAAAAAAATAATAAAATAAATTGCTTTTTTAAAGAAATAATACCACAAATAGTGCAAAATTCAAAGGTACACAAAAATATAGTGAAATACAACAGTACTTCCTACCCCTATCACCCAACAACTGTTGCATTTCTTGAATATTTTGAATATACTTCCAAAGCTGTTCTATGTATATACAAGTATATATGTGCATGTATTTTTATGTAAAATTTACATATGACATACATAGGAAAGTGGTTTTGCAAGCTACTTTTTTTACTGTGATCTACAAAAAGAAATAAACTTTCTCCTGTGTTCCATTGATGTAGCTATGTGTGCACCACTACCATAGTGCTGTAACAATTATAACTCTATAATATGTGTTCATCAGAGCATTCATGCTTCTCATTACTATTCTGATTCAAGATGCTTCCTAGCTATTCTTGCTTTTTTTATTTTTCCATATAAACTGTAGAATTAGCTTCTCTGGGCATACAGTCCTTTCTTGCATATCTTAGCACCAATTGTTGTTTATGTGTGTAAAGGCTATTGATTTTTTTATCTAGCCACACTACTCAATTCTCTTATTTTTTTTAACTATTGTTGGCAGTGATCTTTCGGTTAATTTTCTTGGGTTTTCAAGGCACAGAGTTACATTATTTGCAAATATAATTATCTTACCTCCTCCTTTCCAACTTGTACATACCACTCTTCTTTCTCTTATCTAAAAGTTGGTTAGTACCTCAAGACCAATGTTCAACAATGTTGTGGCAATGGCATCGTTGTCCCAATTTAATGTGAGTGTATGGTTTGCCCATTAAAGATGACCTGGCTTTTGAGGTAAGACTAATATATTTTATTAATGTGATATAAATTTAGTTTTACTTTATGAGGTGTTTTTTCACAATCAATAATGGATTTTAATTTTATAGCAAACATTTTCAGCAACCGTGAGTGTGGGCATATGGTTTTACTGTTTTCATATATACTAGGATGTTAAACAATATCAATAGATTTCCTAATATTAAACTATCCTTCCTTTCCTGAAAGGAAGGATATTCTACTGTCCTCCTGGAATGTGTTTGCTAGTATTCTATTGAAGATGATTGTATCGATAGTCACAAGAGACATTAGACTGTGGTTTTTCTTTCTTTTTATTATTTTTGTTGTTCTGTGGCAGACTGACACCAATGTAACCTCCACTTTATAAAAAGTAACTAGAGTCTTTTCTTCTAGAAGAATTTTAAAAGTATTAGGTCATTGAGTCATTAAGGTTATGAAGAACTCACCTGTAAAAATATCTGTGCCTGATAGTTTGGAAGAGGGATAGCCTGAGTTTACTGTTTTTTCTATTGCAATTGGTCTCTTTAGATTTTCTAACTCTTCTGGGGCCAGCCTTAGAACTTTATCTTTTCTAGAAATTACATGTTTTATCCAGGTTTTTACATTTATTTGCTTGTGGTACATATAAGTACTATAATCTCCTTTAATTTGCTCTGTCTATAATTATTTCTCTATTCTCGTTTTCTTATATCATCTATTCCTGCTTTTTCCCTTTAAAAAAACAGATGGGTGTTGCACCATTATTCACAATAGCTAAAAGGTAGAACCATCCAAGAGCACATAACAAAATCAATTGTATAAACAGAATGTGGTATGTTACATACAACAGAATATTATTCATACATAAAAAGGAATGAAGTTCTGATACATGCTAAGTGAAATAAGCCAGACAAAAAAAGATAAATATTATGTTATTCCACCTATATGAAATATCTAGAATAGGCTTCGTAGGCACAAAAAGTAGACTGAAGGTTACCAGGGGCCGGGGGGTAGGGAGAATGGGGAGTTACTGCTTAGAGGACACAGAGTTGCTGGGGTGATGAAAAAGTTCAGAAATCAATATTGGTGATGATTGTACAACATTTGCATATAATTAATGCCATGGATTTGTATATTTTTAAATAGCTAAAATAGCAAATTTAGGTTTATATTTTTAACCACAATTAAAAAGTATCATTTCAAAAAAAGAGCATAGCAAACAGTTTTACTTAAAAATTTTTCAAACACAACTCATAGACTTTATTTTGGCATTTTAAAAATTTTCCAAATTAATTAATTTGTTTTTATCTGTACTAATTTCTATTCTGCCTTGTCTTTATTTTAATACATTCTGATATTGGATGCTTAATTCATTTAATTTAATTCTTATTTATTACAAGTATTTGAAGTTATGAACTTTCCCCTAAGTACTGCTGTAACAAAATCTCAGTCTCTAATATACAGTGTTTTAATTCGTGTTGCTTTCCAAATATTCTGCATCTTTACTGATGATTTTCTCTTTGAGGCTGAAAAATTATATAGAGAGTGTTCTTTAATTTCCAGGAGGTAAGGTTATTTTTTTTCTCTCTTTATTTTTAATGTTTGAAGTTCTGTGTCGGCATGAGATAATGTCTGTACTATTTCTACTTGATGGACTGCATCGCAGTTTTCTTTGTGGCTTAATATGTAGTTAATTTTTGTAACTGCTCCATTAATACTTGAAAGGAAAGTTTAATCTGTCTTCATACTATATAGTTTGTTGTAAAGCTATTAAAACTATCCTTGCTTTTTTTCCATATGATTTCTCCATAGTTAAAAGATAAGAATTAAAGTTTTCTACTGCTAAAGGATTTCTGCCTATTCCTATTTTATGTAGCTTTGACCCCATGTTTTCCATGTCAATTTATCTATCATATTGAATTGCATTGTGAATTACATCTTTTATTATTATCAAGTTCCCCTTTTGTCTTATATTATGTTTTTTGTTTTGAATGCAACCATAGTTATGTTAGCTGCTCTTTTTTTTTTTTTTTTTTGCATTTACTTTTCATGTCTTTGCCTAATTTTTATCTTTATCCTGAGTTTCATTATTTTAGATGCATCTCACATATTACAAATAATTTGATTTTCCTTCTTTGTAAATTTGAGTCAATTGGTGAATTTGACAATTTAAACTTATCATTATGGTAATATGGTGAAATGTTATACTCTCATTTATGTTAGGATTCCCTTCTCTTGCTTTTGATATTCCACTATATAGTCTATTTTGTTATCATGCCAACTTGATTTTTCACTCTTATTTTTTATTGTTGCCTGGATTCTAAAATTTTTCCTTGGCCTTGAGGGCCAGTATGTTTACTTGGATACATCTCAATGTTGATTATTCTGTATCAATTTTTTCTGGGCTACAGTATGCCCTTTTCATTTGTAGACTCAAGTCTTATTTTACTTCTAAAGAGTTTTGCTGAGTGATATCTCCAGACTTCTTCTTAAAAGATACAAATAATGCATATGTTGCAATTCTTTTGTTTTCCATCTTTCATGTTCTCTCTAGTTCACTCTAACTTTGTTCATTTCTGGTTATTTTGCTTATATCTTTTGTTTATGTCTTAATCTTGCTCTCCTATTCCTCACTGTGATGTTAGCAGTGTTTCTTCTTAGTGTTTATTACAATATGCTTGCATTTCCATGGTAGCTTTATTTTTCTCTTCTGCTTCCTTCCTGACCTTCAGAAGTTCTTGTTTCATTTCCTTCTGTGGTGGCCCTATTATTTCCCCTGATCTCTCAATTGCTCTGCTTTGAGCCTCTTCATTGTTTCATTAAATTCATTGTTCATAGACATTTATTTTGTCATAATTTTCTACTTCTTAATGGCAACTTGTTATTGGTGAGGATTCCTTATGCTCCCCCGCCCTCTTCCTCCTTTTGTCTTGTAACTTGTTTGTATAGCTCCTGTGCTAGTTGCCTTTTCCTTACTCCTCTTTAAATGAAGTATGTTCTTCCTGATGTTGGAAGTGGTCCAGGGTCTTATTGAGAAGGGGATGAGCAGTTCCAGACTAGCGAGAATTCTCCCTGGTTCAGGGACAAACTCATGATGACAAGACTATGTGTGTGTGTTTGAATTTTTACCTCTCTCCGGCCAACAGGCATTGGCAGCTACAGAGCAGGAGGCAATTCAGCCTCTCTCCTCCACCCTGCCTCACCAGGACACAGACTGGTTGTAGCATTTCTGCACATTTTCTGCAGTTCTGCTTGCTCCACTTTCCTGTGAGGTCAAATGGGGTAAAGGGATGCTCCAGCTCTACCCTCCATGTACCTGCCTTTCTTGTGATTCCAAAGAAGGGGTGGTTGGTTTTGCCCTCAAAGTGCCATCTACTTAAGAAAACAGTTTCCTGCCAGCTTTATCTGAGCTCTGTGTTCCCAAGCCCTCCCTCCAGAAGCCTTTCTGCACCCATATTTGATTTTCACTGCATTGAGAGCCCTCTCCAAATGTTATCTTCTGGTAGTCTTCAAGGTTTATCAAATGTGAAATTCATATTTCTGTCCTTGTCTTCTGGCAAATTCTAAGGAGAAGGGTAGAAGACATATCTTTTGTCTGACCTTTTAAATGGAAATCCCAATATTTACAAGAGGTAAAAGGAATTTTGAAGTAAACATAAACAGCAGCCTTAAAGTTGGGAAATGTCCTGTCAGGGGAACATATATCCTGTCAATTAGTCATGGAAGAGGGTAGAACAATTACTTGACTTTTGCCTCAGTGGTTGGAGACCAGAAGAGCACTATGCAGACTATGTTCTTGCTGTGTATAACTGTTCCCTCGCCGTGAAACTTATTTCCCCCAACCCCTGCTTTCCGTTATGTTTGTCCTTTAGAATCCTTGGTACCAGCAGCGTCAGCATCACATGGCAGCTTATTAGAGATGCAGAATTTTAGGCTCCTCCCCAAGCCCCAGAAGCAGCACACAAATCTGCATTTAACAAGATCCCCAGATATTCATATGCACATAAAGTTTGGGAAGCACCACTGTGGCTCTCAGTTCAAGTGCCAATTTGCTTCACTGATCAATCATATCGGGTTCCTGTTACGCATACCCAGAAAATGATCCTTCAGAGCTCTCGCTCTGTAACTGTGCATTTATTATGATAATTTTTTCCTCTTCCTGTGTATCTGTCTCACTAAACTAGTGCCAGGCTCCATGGCTTATCCCACAACCAATCAATATTTGCCAAGTGACTGAATTAATGTACAAAATTCATATTTCTATCTGAGCATTTTTAAAGCCAGTTGGCACTACCCATTCTCCCACCAGTGGTCTCCCTGCCTCAGACTCATCCATGACTGCATCAGCCTTGGACTCCTCAGCCCAGCTCTCAGACTGGCCCTTCCAGAAGTGAGTGAGTAAATGAAGGAAAAAATGACATTGCTGAAAAATCCAAGAAATTTCATCATTCAGACCATAGTTCCTCAACATCTCACATATCTGTAAATGCCACGGAGAGATTCTGTTTCCTGAGTGCTATTTTGGAAAATATAATCACGACTTTTGTGTGGGAAGAAAAGCCACTCCCCAGAGACATTGGAGCGGACACATCCCCACAGCCTTGGCCCACAGAGGGTATATTTCAGGAAGGTCTTACTGAAAGAAAGAGGGGCTACAACAGGGCTGGATGGGTGCTGAAGATGCTGAACTCAGGCAATGGAATTGCTTTTGTCAGTTACCCTCACCAGGTGTGGCTGTGTGATTGAAATTGCCAGTCTCCCCTGCTGGTGGCGGGGACTGTTTTGATTAACCAAGTAGAAGGTGATGGTTTGAAACTAGTTTCCCAATTTGGGTAATTAAACCTCTACTAAGTATAGCAGGTTTAAAATGAATGTTCACAACATTGAAACAGAAAGTGCTAATTCTAAAAATATAGACTCCCTTGCTGTGAAAGACCTCTCGGGGGAGAACCAACATTGAAGCAAAACAATGATTTCATCCCTCCTGCCTGTGAACCAATTTGTTCTAAGAGATGACGCTCACCACACTACAGCAAAGGAACCAGAGCTGTTACCAGACACTCAGGAAACTAATCACAGAAAGTCAAAGGAAGAAAGGTTTTAAGACTGAAACTGTTCTCTTTGTGGGATCCTGTCCTGCACCAAATCAGGCCAACCAGCACTTCTTATGTCTACTCAATACAAGATACATAAAACTCAAGTTAGTGGGAAAGGAATTTTCATTAAGTCACTTAGAAAAGAGAGACATGCAAATGAGAGAAACTGACTTTCTTTGAAGAAAGTGTAAACTTTCTAGGAAGCCTCTTTCCTGAATAATTAAATCACAGAGAACCTTGACTCTCTGTGGTCTCAAGAGCAATTACATCCAGTTCTCAAACAGAGCTGTTCCCTCATCATAAAATCCCCTGTGCAGTTCCCTCTGTATAACAACAAATGTTCCACAAACCTCCTTCAAAGAGTTGTCCTCACTTGGTGACTCCACTTCTCTCCCTGTTCTCTTTTATCTCACTCCAACACAGAAAAAGCTTGTATTGAGGTCACATGCCTTCATGTTGCTCAATCCAGTGGTCAGTCCTTTCATATCAGCAGCATGTGACAAGGCTGATGACTCCCTGCCTGAAAATCTTCGCTTTTCATTCATTTGGCGTTTAGCCCACCATCCCTTCTTCGTTGTACTCTGACCTCAGTAGGGACAACTTTGCTGGAAAAGAAATTTAGAATTTGATTATGTGTGACCTAAACTCCAGTGCCCATGTATTCTATTTTTGAAAGAGTTGAATTTTCAATTATATTTATAACAAAACCATGTATGTGGAAATGATGGAATAACAGCCTCTTTTTTTCAAGATGATATGTGCATCTTCAAACCTTTATACAGATGAGCTCTTTCCCTCCATTTTCTAAAACTATTAATTAGTCCTGAGAAGTGTGTTGCTATAAAATATTCTGTGAAGCATTTTCACTTATTTTTCTTTTCTTTCACAGAAAATAATATGGCCCAGTTCCTGGCTTTCAAAGAACTAGAGAAAATCTCATCATTGGTACCTCCAAGGCTCTTTGGTTGGTTCTGCAATCGTACGAACCCTTACGTGGTATCCTGAGACATTCTCCTCTCTCCACACCCTGGTACAACAATACCCACACACCTGATGGCAGAGCTTTTAGGTGAGCTTCTCCATCTTCTGGTTTAGAGTTACCCAGGAATAAAAAATAGCTCCTGCAGCTCTGAATCCTTCAAATCCCCCAACTGGCCCTTAACTGATTCTTCCTTAGTGAATCTGCAGACTTTTGGATGGGAGACAAATATGCACAAACTATACCTGCAATTCAATGTAAGACAAAGGTTACCTGGTACAATATTAATATGTGCCTGCATTGGAGATTTTGGAATCTTAGGACTTAAAGAAGGGCCTAATTCAATTACCAATTACCTCGGTTCCAGATGAGAAAATGAAGGCCCAGGAAAGCAAGTGATTTGCCTAAGATCTCACAGTGACCAGTGAAGGACCAGAGCTAGCCTAGGCTCTCCCGTCAGCAGTTAGGGCTCTTCCCAGTGTCCTTCTTCCTCTACATGCTACTTGCCTTTCACTTTACAGAGTCCTATCTTCTGCAGGGAAATGCACTGATACAGTCCCCTGTGCTTTGATCTTGGTGTTACAATTACATCTCTAGAGGATTCTTATATACCATAGTATGTTTCTTATATACCATAGTATGTTTCACATTTGGTCATCATTGGAACTCTCTGTCTATCTGTGCTCTTACCTCGACTTCCTTCAAAAGAAATCCATTCATTAACAAATCTTGCAGAAAAAAATGTCTGCAGCATTATCAGAAGTTAATCATTTAAATCTAAAGGATAAAGGAAAAGGTTAGGCATAGTGGATTAAAGAGTTCTTTTTTCAACTGGGCGCAGTGGCTCACGCCTGTAATCCCAGCACTTTGGGAGGTTGGGGCGGGTGGATCATCTGAGGTTAGGAGTTCGAGACCAGCCTGACTAACACGGTGAAAGTTTGTCTCTACTGAAAATGCAAAAATTAGCCGGGCATGGTGGTGCACGGCTGTAATCCCAGCCACCTGGGAGGTTGAGGCAGAATTGCCTGAACCCGGGAGGCAGAGGTTGCAGTGAGCTGAGATTGCACCATTACATTCCAGGCTGGGCAACAAGAGTGAAACTCCATCGAAGAAAAAAAAAAAAAAAGAGTTCTTTCTTCCAGCTGAAGATAGTCAAGGGGGTTATTTTCTACTATCTTCCTTGGAAAAGTGAGCATTCATTTGTTTCTCTGGCACATTAACATTCTCAACTAAGGTCAGTGGACTGGTTAGAACTACAGGTCTGATTTTCTTCAAGAGAACCCTCAAGATTTCTGCTTTTACTTTCTTCCAAAGGAAATGTGTATTTTTTCCTCAAGTAAAGATCTTCAGGGGTATATTCCCCCTAAGTAATAGGTTAGCAAATTCTGTGAGCTTCAGAACATCAACTTTATCTGTGCCTAAGTCTCCAGATTTTCATAATGAACAATTTTGGTGATTTCTTGGCTACTAAACTGCTTTTTACATGAACGTGTTTGATTATGGGGAAACTAATACTGCAGATGAACAAAAATGAGATTTCTATCCCTTTCCTCCAATTCTTTCGGCCTAAACATATCTCTTTTACTCCATGAAACACAACTGAAGACTAATTCTTTTGCAATGCAGAGGTGAGCCTTCCAGCCCCAAACCTGGCCACACCCATCAAAAAGACTTTTTTATTGATGTAGTTAATCATTTGTATATTTATGAATTCTTTGGATTATTTGTGCTTTCTCAAGGGATATGTCACATTTATTTCTTCATACTCACAGACCTAGCCTAGAGTAGTTAGTCGGTAAACATTTCTTGTGTTAAATTGTTGACTTTTCTTCACTTTTTATGGAACTTAATCTTCTGGCTCAAAAAGGAACCTGAAATGGTCTTACAGTGGCCTGATCGTACTGTTCCACACTATATGTGTAGAGTAGATAAAGGCAGAAGGCAGGGCCTATTTATGCTTTTGAAACAAATGTAGTGAGCATGAATTTGTTTCACAATCCACAGGTACCTGAAATACCATATTTCTTTACCTTTTACAAATCTAATTCCAAGTGAATAAGCCTCTCCCATTCGGGCTGACAGAAAACCCAAACTCAGTCATTCTCTGGCCACCATCACCAAGATGAGAAGACTGGGGCTTGTGAAATCTATTTGGGGAAGGGCCTCTGGTCTGTCCCACAATCTTGAATCACAGAACCTTGAAATACATTATCCACCCCCAAGTGATTTATTCCATGGTGGGTGATGCTGTTGCTCACTGAAAAACAGATTCCACTGGAGTCTTTGCTCTGCCTCTCAAAGCCACAGTATTTATCTATAGGTACCACAATCAGGGATCTTAGCACTCCAACATCCTTCATGGTTAGACTTCTCCCCTTCAACTTTCTAGTCCTCCCTAAACATCAATCCAGTGAAGTAGCTCCAGAAGCACAGATCTAGGTAACAAAAGCATCTCAACTCTCTCCTGGGACAAGGGACACTCAGACTTCTGCAGAAAACCCTCTAGCTACCCTTCAGTTGATATGGATGGAGAATAAAGACAGAGAAAATAAAAGAGAATATATACATTTTTTGTATCATTTCATGCCACCACAGAATAAGCTGTTTTCACTGGTTACCACATTCATGCTTAAAGATTTGGTAAATACAACTATGAAATTATTTTATAATAGAAAAAAACGTAGGAAAGTTTTTTTTTCTTTTGTTCTTTTTTTGGTCATTTGGAGATGGCAACAGAGCAATTCGCAGGTTCAAGAATTTATACACAAAGGTGAAAGGCTTTTTGAAACAACCAGAGTTTTCTTTCAAGTCTAACTTCTAACTAAAAAAAGAACAATTCAAAGAATTGGAGACAATTAATGAGGAAGATGTGTGGCCAGGAAAATTATATTTCAGCAGTATGAAAGGGTTGATCTGCTTCTCCCACTCCACAATTCTCAAAATAATGTAAACTATCATCTTTTTTTAGATGGGAAAAAGTCATGTTCACGATAAGCCAACTTCATTTCCTCCTGTTTCAGCATCTGCTTTCTTGATCTGTCCTCCAATTCCGCATATTTGAACCAGATTGATTGAGGGACATTGGGATGATTTCTAAAGTCTTCCTGCATGGCATCTCACAGTTTTTCAGATAAATTACTCAGAAAGTTAGACTTGAAAGAAAACTCTGGTTGTTTCAAAAGCCTTTCACCTTTGTGTATAAATTCTTGAACCTGCCAATTGCTCTGTTGCCATCTCCAAATGACCATAACTCATTCATAATCTAAAAGTTTGTATAACTTGAGGATTTTTCTAGGATAAACTACATAAAGCACACTCTTAACATCTAAAATTTGACGAGTGTTTTATGTTGTGTTTACTTTTTCCATGGGAGCGAGAAAGAAATCTAGCATGTCTGACACTTTTAAGAGTTGTGCTTGTTTCGTGTTCTGAATCCAATACAGATGTTGAAAGTTCAAGAGAAAATGCTTAAAAGGAAGTGGTTAGGAATGTCTATTTATACCACAGATAATTAAATTTATAGTACACGTGATATATAATAAATATCTCATGTATAACTGCTAGAATGTAATTAGTCAATTTTCAAATAGGCATCTATTTTCAATTTTAGCTATTTTAAACCTATCAGTATTTATTAAAAGATGGGAAATGAGTTGTGAGATATAATATGTTATTCATTTTTTACTATACTACCCTTTTATAAGCAGAATGCCGGCTCTTTGTTTATTGTCTTCAGGGACAGGTAAATTGAGGCAAAAAGCAGACAAGTTCTATGGGATTCGCTGGCACTGATTTACCAGGATGGCAAAGTGCTAAGAACTAAACCTTTAAAGCTAACAAAATGTACTGATGTCTTTACTAAGTATCCAAGACCAACAAGAATTTCCCATCTCACCCTACCACCACCCAGAAGAGGAGCACAGAGATGGGGGAGAGAGTGGCTGCATCTGGCATCCAGCCAGAGGAGTCCGTGCAGGGATTCTGGATCCCTCTTCCTCCACCCCGCTGCCCTTCCCCCTCCACCCCAGCATTTTGGAGAAGAAACTGTAATGATGCAGCTCCCTCAAGTGTCACATGAACATAGTGGAAACAGCCTCCGAGGTAAATATGCCATGCAGACAGAAACAGGCTCAACAGCAATGTATGAGGTCCAAAGACCAGGACCAAAGGGAAAAGCAATCATCTCACCGGACACCTGCCCAGGACCAGATGCATCATCTCCAACATTAGCTACCTCCATAGAACCTGGACTCAAGGTGTGAAATAAAGATTAATGGGAAACTGCAGGAGTCAAAAGGAGGGGGCAGGATTATTGAGGATTCAGGCCATTTAGAAATGAAAGTTTGGATCACTCCCCAGACAAAGAACCCTGACCATCTAAGGGCAATGGAAATATAGAATAAGCAGTAGAAGAAGGATGCCATAGATACCAACTATAGCCTCTCAATCAATTACAAAAATGAGAATTCTGATAGTTTTGTGTATTTTCTTTTTGCATGTGATGTATATGAGTGTATTTTTATATATTAACAATTTTCCTTTTTCTCTCCTTCTCATTATTGTATGAAAGCTTTTGAATGTAAACTCTACAATTTAGCCTTTAGGTAACAGAATATTCAGTGGGACTTTGATTTGAGGAGTATTTAAGACAGTCAGCTGAGACTACGATGACTGTTGGAAATGTGTGTCTCCTCATTTGGGGAAAGGGATGAGAACTCTGCACTTCTCCGAAGAACAGAGTTGACTCTGTGTTATACAGAGTTCAAATATATATATAATCATGCATATGGAAGCTAAGAAGCCAAAGGAGTTGACTGAGACAGTTACCAATATATTGCCTCTCAGCTCCAAATCCACCCTTCTTTGCTCTGTTCCATAATACTAATCTGGCTCCTTGGTCAGCCAGTGCAATGTCATGTGTTGTTGGTAGAGTGTAGGAAAAACATTACAAGGTATAGCAAAGGGGTCAGGTGCAGTGGTTCATGCTTGTAATCACAGCCCTCTGGGAAGCAGAGGCAGGAGGATCACCTGAGGCCAGGAGTTTGAGACCAGCCTGGACAACATGGTAAAACCCCATCTCTAGTACAAATACAAAATTAGCTGGGCATGGTGGCACGCATCTGTAATCCCAGCTACTTGGGAGGCTGAGGCAAGAGATTCACTAGAGGAGGCAGAGGTTGCAGTGAGCCGAGATCGCATCATTGCACTCCAGCTAGGGAAAAAAGGCAAAACTCTGTCATAAATAAATAAATAAATAAATAAATAAATAAATAAAATAAAATAAAATAAAACAAAGTATAGCAAAGAAAGGATCATTCCTTCTTGATTCTTCCTGGTTCTTCTTACCTGTGGCCGCCACCAGTGGTATATGGGAGAGTCACCCTACAGTGAGTTTCACCAGCACCAAGTGAGGGCTTCCTATTGAGTTTTATTGTCACCCAAACAGGCAATTTCCTTGCCAGCAGTACGCAGGAGACCCAGTGGTGACCACCTTCCAGTGGGTTTTGCCAGCACCTTAGAAGGCACTTTTCTGACCACAGTGCTGATCCACTGACACCCAACAGCCAGCACCCTACTCACCAGGCCTGGTCTATGGCACCTCAAGGAACTTTTCTATCCTGGGGACCACAGCCCCACCCTCTCCAACAAGGTCTGAATCTCAGCCTTGAGGGGAAAGGCTGAGGAGAAAGACCCTTCCATGCTTGTTCCTTTCTTGGGTATCCTCCCTCAGTCCTAGAAGTAGCAGCTCCTCCCAATGTTTGGTATTTCTGTGTTATTTAGCATGTAATTTACCCCTTTTGTAGTTAATCACATTTTACCAGTTAATAATTCTTTATAGTAAGTTTTCCCTCTTTGAATTACTATCTCTCACCAAACACCTACTTCTATATCCTCATCAGACACTGAGTGACACAACGCCCTTTAGAAAAGAATCCCTTTTCCCCTGCCCTTCATAATGAAAACTCTCAACAAATTAGGTATAGCAGGAACATACCCTAACATAATAAAGGCCACATATGGCAAGCCCACAGCTAACATCATACTGAATGGGGAATAACTGAAAGCCTTTCCTCTAAGAACTAGAATAAGACAAGGATGCCTACTCTCACCACTCTTATTCGGCATTATACTGGAAGTCCTAGCCAGACTTTCTCTTTCCAGAAAGAGAAAGAAATGAAAGGCATTCAAACTGGAAAACAGGATGCCAGCCAGGTGTGGTGACTCGAGCCTGTAATCCCAGCACTTTGGGAGGTTGAGGTGGGCAGATCGCTTGAACCCAGGAGTTCAAGTCCAGACTAGACAACATGATGAAACCCTGTCTCTATGAAAAATACAAAAATTAGCCAGGCATGGTGGCACACACCTGTAGTCCCAGCTACTCAGGAGGCTGAGGTGAGAGGATCACTTGAGCCTGGGAAATAGAGGATGCGGTGAGCCAAGATCACACCAGAGCACTCCAGCCTGGGTGACAGAGAGATTCCAATTAAAAAAAAAATGAAGAAGCCAAATTGTCTCTCCTTCAGATGATATGATTTTATGCATAGAAAAACCTAAAAACTCCACCAAAAAATCCTCTTAGAACTGGTAAACAAATTCAATAATGTTACAAGACACAAAATCAATATAAAAAAATCAGTTGTGTTTTTATACACCAGTAACCAACTAACTGAAACAGAAATCAAGAAAGCAACCTCATTTAGAACTTCAAAAAATCCTCAGGGATAAATTTAGCCAAGGAGGTGGAAGATTTCTACGAAAAACAAAACAAAACAAAAAACACTACACCTGATGAACGAAATTGAGGAGGATACCAAAAATTGAAAGACATATTATGCTCATAATTGGAACAATTAATATTGTTAAAAATGACTATACTACCCAAGGCAAGCTACAGATTTAATGCAATTCCTATCAAGATACTAATGACATTCTTCGAATCAATAGAAAAAAACAATCCTAGAATTCATATAGAACCATAAAAGAGTCCAAATAGGAGCAATACTCAGTAAAAAGAACAAAGCTGAAGGCATCACACTAACACATTTCAGAATATACTACAAAGCTCTAGTAACCAAAACACTATGCTATTGGTATAAAAACAGATACATAGACCAATGGAACAGAATAGAGAATCCATAAATAAATTCATACATTTACAGCCAGGCAATTTTTGACAAAGTTGCCAGGAACATACACTGGGGAAAGGACATTTTTTTCAATAAATCGTGCTAAGAAAACTGGATATTCACATGCAGAAGAATGAAACCAGACCTCTATCTCTCACCATGTATAAAAATCAACTCAAAATGAATTAAAGAATTGAATATGGGACCTGAAACTATAAAACTACTAAAAGAAAACATAGGGGACATGCTTCAAGATATTGAGCTAGGCAAAGATTTTGTGGCTAAGACCTCAAAAGCAGAGGCAACCAAAAGAAAAATAGACAAATGGAACTACAGTAAACTAAAAAGCTTCTGCACAGGAAAGGAAACAATCAATAGAGTGAAGAGATAACATGTACAATGGGGAAAAAATTGCTAACTATTCATCTAACAAGAGACTAATATCCAGAATATACACAGAACTCAAACAACTCGATAGCAAAGAATCAAATAATCTCACTAAAAAGTGAGCAAAGGACATGAATAGACGATTCTAAAAAAACAAACAAATGGCTAACAGGTTTAGGAAAAACTGCTCAACATCACTACTCATCAGGAAAATACAGATCAAAACCACAATGAGATACCATCTCACCCCAGTTAGAATGGTTATTATCAGAGTCAAAAAATAACAGATGCTGGTGATTATGTAATCAGGGATTACTGATTTACTCATTTACAATGAGTAAAAAGGGAACTCTTTACTCATTGTTGGTGAGAATGTACATTAGTACAATCATTACGGAAAACAGTATCAAATTGTCTTTAAAAACTAAAAATAGAACTACCCTCCGACCCAGCAATCCCACTACTGTCCATCTATCCAAAGGAGAGGAAATCAATAAATGAAAGGGTTAACCATAGCCCTCATATTTATTGCTGCTCTATTCACAATAGCCAAGGTATGAAATCAACCCAAGAGTCCATCAACAGATGAATGGATAAAGAAAATGTGGTATATACACAACAAAATACTATTCAGCCATAAAAAATGAAATCTCATCATATGCAGCAACAGAGATGGAATTGCAGGTCATTATGTTTAGTGAAACAAACCAGGCACAGAAAAACAAGTATCACATGTTCCCACTCACTTATGTGGGAGCTAAGAAGTTGATCTGATGGAGGCAGGGAATAGAATGATAGATGCCAGAGACTGGGAAAGGGCTGGGGGGATGAGGAGAGATTGGTTAATGGGTACAAACATACAGTTACATGGAAGAAATAAATTCTAGTGTTCAATAGCACAATAGAGTGTCTATAGTTAACAAAAACTATATTGCATATTTCAAAATAGCTGAAAGAGAAGATCTGAAATGTTCCAAACACAAAGGAATAACAAATGCTTGAGGTAATGGATTTTCTAAATACCCTGATTTGATCATTATATACTGTATGCATGTATCAAACTCTCACATGTACCGATAAATACATACAAATAGTATGCATTAATAAAAATAAATAATAATTAAAAAACTTTAAAAATGATCTCCTTTAGAAAAGTTCTAATTTTTTCAACAAAAATTGATAGTGTTAAAAAAATTATAGCACCTCAAACAAGACCTTTCACAAAATAGATGCTAAAAAAATTCATTGAATTTTTGCCAAATAATTATAATTGTAAAATTTTCCTTTTACAAGGCTGTGAAGAAATTGGAATCCTCATGCCATACTTACTGGTGAGATTGTAAGATGATGCAGCCACTTTGCAAACAGTCTGGGAATTCCTAAAAATATTAAACATAGAGTCACCCTATGACCCAGTAAGTCTATTTCTAGATATGTACCCAAAAGAAATGAAAACATAATGCCACACAAAAACTTGCTCACAAATGTTCATGGCAGCATTGTTCATAGTAGCCAAAAAGTGAAAACCATCCAAATATTCATCAAGTGAGGAATGGATAAATAAAGATGTGGAATACACATACGATGGAATATTACTCAGCTATAAAAGGTAAAGACACGTACATATGCTACATGATAAATGTGAAAGCATTATACTAAGTGAAAGAAGCCAGAGCCAGTCACAAAATAACCACATATTGTATGATGCCATTTATAGGAAATGTCTAGAATAGGCAAGTCTATGAAGACAGAAAGTTGCTTAGTGGTTGCTAAGACTGAGGATACAGGGTGGCAAGAGGGAGCTGCCAGGAATGCAAAATGCTAATGAATATTAAGTTTCTTTTGGGGTTCTAACATGTTCTAGAGTTAGATGGTGGTGATGTTTGCACAACTCTATGGTTATACTAAATGAATGAACTGTACATTTTAAATAGATTTAAATGTATGTAAATTATATCTTAATGTCTGGGTTTTTTTAATTGCCTTTTAAATGTGGCTTTAGTTCTGTCTGTATGCTTCATGAAATGTATCAAAGTAATGCTAAAATAAAACCAATAATTAAACCCAATGAATCACAAAATCTTTATTTTAAAAAGTTTATCTGGCATTTTCTGTTTCATTTTATTAGCATTTAATATAAATTGTTTTGAAAACATCTGAAAGGATAGTGGATGATTTTTCTCAGATGTTTTATAATAGACTGTTACATAAGACTGCCTGAAGGGCAGGCCTTGATGAATGCAATGTAATGTGCAATAATTCTAATTCAATGTTAAAGACAAGCTCATGCCACATAATAAGCAGGAAAGTGTGATGGGAAATGCCAAGGGCTGTTCTGGTTCCATGTCTAGAAACAGGCACTAGAGTTTTGGAAGGCGCCCTTACCTCTCTGGGCTTCTCTCATCTATGAAATGAGGCTGTTGAGGCAGAGGGTCTCAGAGCACCTTCATGGCTCGAACATTCTGTGAGTGAGGTTCTGTTATGTAGATGTTAATATTATCTTATAAGTCATAGGAGGAAAGGTAAATATAGGTGAGTTCTAAGCAAAGTTTGCAAATGGAAATAAATTTTTGACATTGAATACTGAAGTATGATGGCTTTGAAGGCCATCAAATATCCCAAGGAGGACAGTCTCTCAGCAGTCAGGAGTACTACCATTCTTACTACCATTCTTCAGGGAACAAGATAAATAGATATATATTTTTTTACTATCACCTTTAAAATCAAGACTTTTGAATGAGTTTATAAAATTGTAATTACCATTATTAACTATATTTACTGCCACTTTTCCTAAGAATAGTAACCATTCCTTTAAAAATAAATAAATAAAAGCTTCTACAGTTATTCCCGGTTGAAAAAGAAACAGGCACTAAAAAAAAAAAAAAAAAAAAAAAAAAACCCAGGCAATTTAGAAATAATTAAATCCTTTATATAGTTTTCTTTCATATTACTCGTTTATTCTTTTTCTTTCTGAGGATGTTGCCACGCATTTCATTTAGGGAAAAATACAGAAAAATGCAACTTATTTTTCTTTCTCATGTTTCTCTTGGTGTGCAATAAAAGACTCCTCACAAGAGTTTTCCATTATACCTCCACACATATAAGCTAAATCTCATTCCAATTGCTAGTTACATTAGCTAATTTCACATTTAAATCATGTTGATGACCTCTTATCAAGGTTTTAAAAACTGCTTAAGCAATGTTTGTTTTCTTCAATGTATTGTAAGCACTTGAGAATTTTAAAAACTTAATTTTTCAAATTTCATATTTATTTGACTTAGGTATGTAAAATGATCAGGTACTCAGTGAATTAAAATCCTCTACCTGAAAAATACAAAGGAAACTAGAGCTTTAGCCTTCATCTAAGTAATAGAAAAATTAATATAAAATGAATAAAATTATAAACATAATTATATATTCTTATAAATTAAGATAAAATGGGGCTGGATGTGGTGGCTCACATCTGTAATTCCAGCCCTTTGGGAAGCCAAGGGGGGCAGATCACTTGAGGTCAGGAGTTTGAGATCAGCCTGGCCAACATGGCAAAACCCATCTCTACTGAAAATACAAAAATTAGCTGGATGTGGTAGCGTGTGCCTGTAATCCCAGCTACTCAGGAGGCTGAGGCAGGATAATTGCTTGAACCTGGGAGGTGGAGGTTGTGGTGAGCCAAGATTGTGCTACCGCACTCTAGCCTGGGAGACAGAGTAAGACTCTGTCTAAATAAATAAATAAATAAAATAAGGTAAAATGAATATAAAGTACATATAGAATATTTGATACAGATATAGAATATAAGATACTATTACATAAAGATACAGAATGGTAGATACAAAATGGACATTTATTTAAAATTTTTTAAAGTGACAATAAAATGCAAACTTAAAGAGGTGATAAAGATGACTAATAGTGATAAAGATAACAAACACTGCAAGATCTTTAGAAAAATAAAATATTGTGTTAATTAGCTGTCTGACACATTTTTAGAATACTTCATTCGTATAGTTTTAGCTGACTACTCTTTGGTTATCTTGTCATATGACAATGATTTTTTTCCCAAAATATCTAATTAAGAATTATCTCTTTTTTCTATTGTAAGTTCTGTTTAATTCTCAGTAAATATTATGGGGTCATGATTTGGAAAAAAGCCATTAAACACTGTTGAATGACATATGGCTCATAACAAAAGATGACAGTACTTACCAAAATAAATAATGTGGCAGAACTGCAGCTGTGTTGGTCCTCCTGCCCCCTCTGTTGACTGTGTGCAAATTAAGTTCTTCTTCATTGCCATGTCCATCTCCTCAATCTTTTTTCACCTCCTGTTTGAAAAGACCCTGGTTCTCATAAACATCTTTATGTCTTCTGTCTTCATTTTTATTAACCATATTTTTTGGTTGTCTTGATTCTTTTTTCTAGCTCCATGATTTTGAGCATTAGTTTTTAGTTTATATTGCCACACAGTAAGAGAGTTTTTGATATTTTGAAGCTTCTGCTAGCCTGCTTTCTTTCTGTGTTTGTTTTTGGCTTTCCCTAGAGATACTCCTTTTGTATCTATAGTTCATGGCATAGTGAATAATTCTTAAATACATAACATATTAGATATATATATATCTTATATATCACATATCTAACATATAAGATATAATTAATCTGAAATCAAAGCATACACAAGGGAAGGAGTTAGCAAACACTTTTGTAAAGGATCAGATAAATATTTTTGACATTGGGGGCCTTATATTACAGTCTTTTTTATTTATTTATTTATTTTTTGGATGTAGGATCTCACTTTGCCACTCAGGCTGGAGTGCAGTGGCATGATCTCAGTTTACTGCAGCCTTACTTGACCTCCCAGGCTCAGGTCATCCTCCCACCTCAGCCTCCCCAGTAGCTGGGACTACAGGTTCACACCACCACCTCCAGCTAATTTTTACACTTTTTGTAGAAACAGGGTTTCACCATGTGGCCCAGGCTGGTCACTAATGCTTGGGCTTAAGTAATCCACCCAGTTAAGCCCAGGAGTTAGTGACCAGTTAGTGATCCACCTCAGACTCGCAAAGTGCTGGGATTATAGGCATGAGACATTTGTGCCTGGCCACAGTCTTTTTTTCAACTACTCAACTCTGCTTTTCTAGAACAAAAGCAGCAATAAACAGTATGTTAATAAATGAGTGGGACTGTGTTCCAGTGTAACTTTTTACAAATAAAACAGTAGGCTGAATTTGGTGCCCAGGTCAGAGTTTGCTAACTCTTACCCAAGAGAAATGAAAATGCATTTAAAAGTGATACTTCACTGTGTTAAGCTACACACTTATTCACATTAATTACTCTTAGCTGCTCTTATAATAACTCTTTTACTGCATATATTGACTTATTGGTGAGTTTTATGAGTCGGGTCACTTGAACACTTTCTTTGGTTGTTTTATCACATTGCTGGCAATAGTGTTTGCCATTTCATCTGGAACCACAGGATTTTAGCAGGACACAGTGCCTCTGAAATGCTAAAACATAATCTGATATATAGGAAAGCATAAAACATGTGACTTCACACACACACACACACACACACACACACACTCAGAAAAGAGAGAGAGAGATGTATGCATACTGTTTGTATTATGACAGCATGTTTGGGCCCTACATGGAAATTCAGATACATTCTATTTTGTACATTTTCCAGCAAAAAAAGAAAAAAACGGTATGATGAATTTGTAGCTTTTATTAGGCATCATCAAACATGTTGATGATAGGAAAGAATTTCCAATTTGAGTAGAAATCAATGAAAACAATTTTACAAGCTTGAAAATTGGAATTGCTTTCCAATTTTCAGAAGACTGCCTTCTGGCTATCTACATTTTAAACTCTGCTACACTGCATACACAGTTCTGGTGCTAGACTCTATATGATGCAATTTGCATCATGCTAACATTCTGGCTCTCTCCTTTCCTGTTACTCTGCTGGTGGGTTGACACAGTGGGCAATAGAAGTGTTACTGGAAGCCATTCCAACATCATTTTAGCCAGCAAGGACTCAGCTATCTACATTAGTTTCCTATGGCTGCTATAACAAATTACCACACACTCTCTGGTTTACAATAATATACATTTATTCTCACAGTTTTGGAGGCCATATATGTGAAATCAGTTTCATTAGGCCAAAATCAATGTGTCAGCAGGCTACACCCCCTCCAGGGGCTATACAGGAAAGTCTGGTCCCTTGCCTCTTCCAGTATTCCTTGGCTTGTAGACTCCTCCTCCACCTTCAAAGCCAGCAGTGTAGCATCTTGCTTCAGTGGTCTCATCTTTTTTGTGTCACCCCTCCCTCTTATAAGGACACTTGTGATTGCATTTAGAACCCATCTAGGATAACCTTGCTGTTGCAAGGTGCTTAGATGCTTAACTTAATCTCATCTGCAGTCTCCTTTGCCATTTAAGGTAACATCTGCAGGTTCCAGGGATTAGGACCTGGATATCTTTGAAGCCACTATACAGCCTATCACACTAAGTTATACTATCACATAAATATCTCCCACATAATCCAAACTAAATATATGTCAAATCCAACCTCCCATCAGCTGGATTCCAACAATGCCTATGACCACTTCACAACTGTAACCCAAAGGGAAGTATGACCCAGAAGTCAGAGTAGAAAGAACAATATTAACTAGTTGTAATTAAAATATATTACTTTGGTAAGTTTTACAAAATCTAGAACTTTGTTACATTAGTTCAATTAATCTCCACAATGCTCTTAGATCTCATAGATGAAGTACCTTAGTTTTAAAGACATTGCAAAGGTTCCACACAGGAACTTAAAATGGAACCATACAAATAAGTGAGCGTCTAACTAAAGCACCAGTAGTTTCACTTTAACCCTTTATTTACAACTCTAGGGGTTTTGGGGGGGATTTTTCTGTTGGTAATAAATGAAAAATATTGCATTTGTGGTCAATGACATCTCTATGCAGATTTTCCGGTACATTTACAATGTTATGCAAATACCATCTCTATCTAGTTTCCAAACATTTTCATTACCCCAAGGAAACTCTGTACTCATTAAACAGTCACCCACCCCATTCTCCACTCCCTGTCTTCCAATCCTCATCAACCACTAATCTGCTTTCTGTCTCTTTGGATTTACCTATTCTGGACATTTCATATAAATAGAATTATATAATATGTGATCTTTTATGTCTGGCTTCTTTCATTTAGCATAATCTTTTCAAGGTTCTGCCATGTTGTAGCATGTACCAGTACTTTTCTCCTTTATGTGGCTGAATAGTATTCCATTGTGTGGATACACCACATTTTGTTTATCCATTCATGTGTTGATGGGCATTTGAGTTATTTTCATGTTTTGGCTATTATGAACAATGCTGCTGTGAACATTTCGTGTACAAGTTTTTGTTTGATCACCTGTTATCAGTTCATTTGGGTATAAAAGTAGGAGTAGAATTGCTGGTTCATATAATTCTATGTTTAATTTTTTTGGTAACTCCCAGAGGTTTTTGCAATTTAATCTTTATCTCTAAGTATGCAAAAGAAGCAGTATCTGTTGAAATGGTCAAATGGGGTGGAGTTATTTTTGGGAAAAGCTGGCTGACAAAGTGGGAAAATGAATTGCCCTAGATCAACTCCCTAGTGGCTCTCAACCCTGGCTGAACATTGTAATCACCTGGGTAATTTTATTTTCAAATAGTAATTAAATATTTTGGGAAAACTTCATTTAAAACAAAAACACCTTGGGAAACAGGTTACTCTACTTATCTTCCCAAAAATGTTTGTGAGTAGAGTTTCACTAAACGAAGCCTGGTAGTTGGTGGTACTGGGACAAATTCAGGCTCTATCCTCTGTATAATATCTTTTCTGACTCTGGGAAGCATGTAGATGAGAAAAGTCCTGAAGAAAAATGTTTGAAATTACTCAGAATCATTTGAATTACTCAACAATATGAGCATGCTATAAACCCTTTGAATTAAAATAATAATTATATGTCCTCAATTATAAGACACAACAAATGTTAATATACAACATTAGTTTATCAAAGTTTTGTGAGTTACAATAGCAAAGACATGGAATCAACCTAGATGCCCATCAGTGGTGAATTGGATAAAGAAAATGTGGTACATAGACATTATGGAATACTATGCAGCCATAAAAAAAGAATGAAATCATGTCCTTTTAAGTGACATGGATGTAGCTGGAGGCCATTATCCTAATTAGCACAAGAACAGAAAACCAAATACTGCATGTTCTCACTAATAAGTGGGAGCCAAATACTAGGTACTCATGGACATAAAGACAGCAAGAATAGACACTGAAGACTAACAGACAGGGGATGGAGGAAGGTAGACAAGGTTGAAAACTAACAGTTGGGTACTATGTTCACTATCTGGGTGATGTGATCTTTCATATCCCAAATCTCACTATCACACAAATACACTCATGTAACAAACCTGCACACATACCCCTTAATCTAAAATGAAAGTTGAAATTATTTTTAAAAAGTTTTATGAGTTAAAAGAGTACTGCATTAAATGTACACATAGAATACAGGTTCATCTTAATTTTTTAAATGTTAAAAATATACTTTCATTTTAGACTTTAGGATATAAAGTCACTTAAAGGCTAGAATCAAACTTTATCTTGGCCTTTGCAATACCTAACATTAGCAGGAAAGTAAGCCCTAAAAAAGAATACAGTAGTTAAAATTCATAAGTCAGAATATTTTTATTGGGTAAATCCCTGTAGAGTACAAACATATGGGTGCTTCATATATATCTTTATATATAGATAGAAGTTAGGATTTTTTGCAACCCAAACTATTGTACAGGAATGTAAGCTAAGATTTCTACCCAGACCCCTGGAGCAAAGAAAAACAATTACAGCAATAGCTACCATTAATTAAACACTGACTTTGCTAGACATTATGCCAAATATTTTGGTTGCATTAGCTCATTTTAAAAATAGAAAATCTGAGGCTTAAAGACATCAAATAATCCCCATATGTTTACAGGAAATACACTTATATATAATCCATAGGCCCAAGAAATCATAATAGAATTAGAATATATATTTCAAACTGATTTATAATAAAAACGCAGCACATCAAAATTTGTTGGAGGCTACTAAAGCTGTGCTAAGGGGAAAATGTATAGCCTTATTATATATATAATATATTATTATAAATATTAGAATAGACACAATTTTGATAATCAATGATCTAAGCATTTATCTCACAAACTTCAAAGAAAACTAGCAAAGTCGAAGAAAACAGAATGAATGACATAATGCAAATAAATAAAAAACAAATATACATAGGTAGATCAACAAAGCCTAAGGTTGGTTCTTTCTAGAGAATAAACAATTTGCCTAAATGACAAGCTGAGATGCCAGTTCAAAGAGCTGTTTTGACTCTCTAGGCCAAGCTCTGAGGCCTTAAAGGGCTGCTTATAACCTCCATCTTGTCCTTAGGTCACTGAGTGTATGATCTTAATAAAAGCAACTCTGACCATTTTATAGAAGGCAGGACCCAAAATATAAGCAAAGCCTACTTTCACAAATGGATTTCAATAGTGAAATCATTTGTATTATTGCAACATATTTGCAGTTTTTTTTGAAGCCCACATCTTTTCTATTTTAAAGTAACTTTCCCTTAAATTATAGGGGGAAAATCTGAAAAAATAGTTGCTTGCTGCTTGTGTAAAATAAGATTTCATTTTTATATCAAACAAGAAACTATTAGATTGATATTATATACCAAAAGGAAGAGGATCTACAGGATCATTAAAATTACTTGGAAAACAAAAATACTGTCTTATAATTACTTTGAACATCCTAGGTGGCAAGAGTTATATATACTTACCTAAAATGTTCCCCAAAGCCCTTATGTAATACTATGCTCCCTGTGATATTGAACAAACAGTAATTCAATCACTCACTGCACTGGTTTTTCCATTTTCCTTAGGATGCTTACTTAGCTACTTGAGCTTTAAATCCCAGGTCAGCTCTCAATCCAAGGCAGTGATTTCAAAGTATGGTCTCAAAACCAGCAACATCAGCATCACCTGGGAACGGGTTAGACTTGCACTTTCTCAGGCTTCACCCCAGACTTAATGAGTCTGACACCCTGGAGGTGGATCCCAGCAATGTGTGTCTTAACAAGCAATTCCAGGTGATCCTCCAGTGCTGAAGCTTGAGAACCTGTGCGCTAAGATAAGTGGGTAAGACTTCAGAAGCATCTGAAAATTTTACTTGCAGTAGTAGCTATAGGAAGCTCATGGGGCTCTGCACATCCACAAAGTGTTGGCAGCTTATATGGAGTTCTTAATGGCACTGCCTAAAGCAAGAGACTAATTATCAAAGAAGGAACTTCCATGGCTCTCACAAAAGAGATTCAACATTGCAAAAACGGGCCACAAACAGCACATCCCAGCACACTGCAAGAAATGACAAGAAATTTAATGAGCTTATAACAGCAGGATATATTTGCCTAAACATTTGATCGTTCACCAGAGTAGAGTTGCCCTGCCCCCAAAACAGGATATTAGCAAGAAAATAGGAGTGAACAAGTGCAAGCAATGAGCCACTGTTTCAAGAACATCCAATTAGAAAATGACTTGATAGGATGAAAATAAGATGCACCTGCACGTTATCACCAATTATTCCAAGGTAGCAAGGACTATATTTACTCATTTATATTTTTCCATGCCTTATTCCTACCTTATTTTGAGAAATAAATGAGGAAAAATGTTTCCCCTGGGTGTCCGAACACTCACAGTTCTCAACCGTGTAACAACGGTCCCAACCACCAGGAGAGGTTCCTGGAGAGTTTAGGAACGTCAGCCTCCTAATGAAATGGAGCAGAACACTTGCCTTCTCAACTTTTGTTTCGTTTTTGCTTTTTAACTTTTTTAAAAAAACGTAATTTGGACGGGTACAGTGGCCCACGCCTGTAATCCCAGTACTTTGGGAGGTCAAGGAGGACGGATCACCTGAGGTCAGGAGTTCGTGACCAGCCTGGCCAACATGGTGAAACCCCATCTCTACTAAAAATACAAAAATTAGCCGGGTGTGGTGGCATGCACCTGTAATCCCAGCTACTCGGGAGGCTGAGGCAGGAGAATCACTTGAACCTGGGAGGGAGGTTGCAGTGAGCCGAGATCGCACCAGTGCACTCCAGAGCAAGACTCCATCTCAAAACAAAAAAATGTAGTTTTCCCTTTCCAAAGCAGAAAAAGGTGAAACTTAAGTTGAGGTAAAGAGGGCCAAATGGAGCACCACTGATGACTGGAGGGGCGGGGGGGCGGGGGAACGGGGTGAAGAGGAAATGTGTGCTCATTCTATGGCCAGTTCTTTCCTCTTCTTACTTGATTTCTCCCACCAGCTTACACTACGTACAAGTTATTGCAGCATTAAGTGGAATTTTCTAAAGGTCAAGATTCAATGCTCCCTCTTGGGAGAGTGTGGAGCAATGAGCTGAGGTGTAACAACCCTTTCTAGTGTACCCCATATCGAAGCAAAGAGACTATCTCTGTACCTAAAACCTGAAAGAAAAAAATATCTCTTTTTTATAATTATTCTGTACTTGACTTTTAAAATTACAAACGTAATACATGCTCATCTTAACTAATAAAAGAATCCAAAGACACTTCTATAATGTCAGTAATGTTTAATGTAAAAGATTTTTAATGGGCAATTGTGGGGAAACCCTCCATCATGTCTATTTTGGTGGCAAACTGTGCTCTGCTACCTAACAGATTCACACACCCCCATCCACTGGCATCTGGTGCATGGCACATAAGCTTGGCTTGCATGAACACTCCCACCTGGAATGACTGCATCTAAAGGAAGTGGTACAACACTCCATTGCCAATTGGTGCCAGTGAGGATAAAGTCTAATTGTGGCCATGCCAGTGGCACATGCTACACAAGATTACTTTGTGGTGTGACCTGAACTGTGTCACACACTGCCAAGATTCATGCCAAATTTCTGAGCCTACATCTTCAGTCTCAGTCTTCCAACCAGTTCTGTGATTCCCATTAGGCCCGTTCTTTCCTTGGAATATTCTCAATTGTGTGAATTTTTTTCCTTTGATGGTAGATTTGAGTTTTGAAACAGACAAAAGGCATTTGGAAACAAGCAATGATGCTAATTAATACTTTATATGGACATACACACACAAATAAGACATGATGATAAAGTTTTGACACTGGTTTTCCTGCCTGAAAAAGAAAATAATGCCAAAAATGTTTGCACAATGGAAACATTGTTAAAATGAGTCCATTTTAACATTTCTTAATCTCACTCTTTAAAATAATGGAATTAATTTGAATGTTTGCTTATATATTTACAGATTAAAAGCAGTCTCATTACTGCCTGTCTTATGTGCCTCATACATAAGCCCAGACATAACAGGACTTCACAGAGTCCCTGGGAATACTTTATAACTAATAAGAAAAATTATAACTTATAAAAATTATTTGGGCTTACAGATCTATAATTTAATTACTTTAAACCTAGAAAATAGAACTCTAGGCTAGACACGGTGGCTCATCCCTCTAATCCCAGCACTTTGAGAGGCCGAGGTGGGCAGATGGCTTGAGTCGAGGAGTGCAAGTCCAGCCTGGACAACATGACAAAACCCCATCTCTACAAAAAAAAAAAAAAATTAGCCAGGCTTGGTGGTACATGCCTGTAGTCCCAGCTACTCAGGAGGCTGGGGTGGGAGGAGCCCTTGAGCTCCTTAGGCAAAGGCTTCTGTATGCCACGATCAGGCCATTGCACTACAGCCTGGCTGACAGAGCTGTTTTAGGTTGCTGTGCACTTTTGATTTTGATACTCATGTATCTGTCCATTTGTAAGTTTCTAGCACACAGTAGGCACTGAACATCAATTTTTCTTTTTCCTTATATACTATTAACTGGGTACAAATTTTTTTCTCCTGTGATTTTTTTTGGGGTGTCAGCTTTATTAAGATGTATTCCACATACCATGCAACTCATCCAATTTAAGTGCACAATTCAGTGGCTTTTCACATATTCATAGAGCTGTTCAACCAACACAACTGTGATTTAAGAGGCATTAGCCAAAGGAAGAAGGGACAGAAGAAGAACTCCTTCCCAAGTTATGTACAAACCCATATTGTGGTTATTTTGCCTGAAGCATTATAGATAGCTTTGAGGTGGCAAATTCAATTACCCTACATTAAGGTAGCAGGAGAGAAAAGAGAAGGAAAGACAAAAAAAAAAAAAAAAAAAAGCTATTTATTGTTGCTAGTCCAAGCTTCTGAGCAAGCCTCTACTCTGCTGGGCAATAAAAAAGTGGAGATTTTTCAATTAATGAAACTTAATACACCAGATGTCTTCTTATCTGATGAAATCAAGACATATTTAATTAAAAAGTCAAAGTGAGAAATACAATATATAACACAAATACTATAATTATTTTCATTTAAACTAAATGTACATACATTTAATAAAATGAGTTCTTTTAAGTTGTTAAGATGATAGATTTTTTTCACAGCATAGTCCTTTCACCCTTTAATTAAATTCTTGACAGTTGATTCCATTTGATGTTTAATATATGCTAATATTTAGGTAGTTATTGGCCACTTTTGGCTCTAGATTTGATTATATCTCTTCATTAATTTCTGTTTTCTAAATTGAGATCAGTAAGTTTAATTTAGAGTATATATTATTCTGCATTATTCATAATTTTCTAGTAAATCAAATTATTCTATTGTTTGTTGTCTTATAAATCATTAGTGCTGTCAATTTTCTGAGAATGATTAACAAATTATGTTCATGATTAGTCTTAAAATTCAGGATTTCCTATAGCAGAATTCAGCAAAATTTAGCAAAATTTTTCTGTAAAAGGCCAGATAATAAATAGTTTAGGCCTTATGAGCCATATGATCATAGTTGTAACTCCTCAATTCTGCTATAGTAGAACAAAACCCATAGACAAGACATAATCAATGAGTGTGTCTATGTTCCAATAAAATGTTCTTACAAGTGCATTTGACCCATGGGGCCATAGTCTGCCAACTCTTGTTTTATAGTATTATCAGCCCCAGGCCATCCTTTTTTTCAAGCTTTAGTACACATTCGCTGAGGATGTTCATTTGTCAAAGTATAATTTTAAAAATCTGACTCTCATATAAAATAAAGTAAGCATGTATCAAAGATTTATTTAACTCATTATTTTGGGAACCAATGAAGTAGCAAAGGTGAGCAAAAAGAATACAGGAGAAGCAGAATATTTACAGTTATCAAAAAAAGATGACTGAATAAAAAATGCTAAAAGAGATATAAAACTGGCTGATGTCCTGCATTAACTATATCCCCTGGAGTGTTGTTTTCTACTGGAAAGAATTTATTTGCACCACTCTTAGTTTTCATAAGTCACCATCTATGCATAGAGTTGTAAATATCCCAATCAATAGAGTTAAATTAAAGTTAATAGCCTTAAATAATTAAATCATCAATGATGGATCTGTTACACATTTCTCCAATATGGCTATTTCCAAGTTTTGGAAATCTTTTTCTTAACACATTTCACTCCAGTACTGCATTATGAACAATGACCTTTGATATTAGTCTTTTCGCACATTGCTCTAAAGAACTACCTGAGACTGGGCAATTTACAAGGAAAAGATTTCTTTGTTTGTTTGATTGATTCATTGATTTCTTCTTAAAAAATGGGATATAGAGAGTGGGCACCAAGATAGCTGAATAGGAACAGCTCCAGCTTCCAGCTTCCAGTGTGAGCAACAGAGAAGACAGATGATTTCTGCATTTCCAACTGAGGTACCAGGTTCACCTCACTGGGGCATGTCGGACAGTCAGTACAGGACAGTGTGTGCAGCCCAACCAGCGAGAGCCAAAACAATTTATGATACTGTGCTTTACCAAGTGTCTTAGCAAACAGCACACCAGGAGATTATATCCAGCACCTGACTTGGAGGGTCCCACGCCCACGGAGCCTCCCTCATTGCTAGCACAGCAGTCTAAGATGTAACTGCAAGGCAGCAGCAAGGCTGGGGGAGGGGCACCCACCATTGCTGGGGTCCAAGTAGGTAAACAAAGCCACCAGGAAGCTCGAACTGGGTGGAGGCACCGCAGCTCAAGAAGGCCTGCCTGCCTCTGTAGACTCCACCTCTGGGAACAGGGCATAGCCAAACAAAAGGTAGCAGAAACCTCTGCAGATGTAAATGTCCCTGTCTGACAGCTTTGAAGACAGTAGTGGTTCTCCCAGCATGAAGGTTGAGATCTGAGAACAGACAGACTGCCTGCTCAAGTCCCTAACCCCTGAGTAGCCTAACTGGGAGACATCCCCCACTAAGGGCAGACTGACACCTCACACCTCACATGGCTGGAGACGAAGCTTCCAGAGGAACAATCAGACAGCAACACTTGCTGTTCAGCAATATTCTATCTTCTGCAGCATCTGCTGCTGATACCCAGACAAACAGCATCTGCAGTGGACATCAAGAAAACTCCAACAGACTTGCAGCTAAGGGTCTTGACTGTTAGAAGGAAAACTAACAAACAGAAAGGATATCCACACCAAAACCCCATGTGTACATCACCATCATCAAAGACCAAAGGCAGATAAAACCACAAAGATGGGGGAAAAGCAGTGCAGAAAAGCTGAAAATTCAAAATATCATAGCACCTCTCCCCCTCCAAAGGAATGCAGCTCCTCACCAGCAATGGAACAAAGTTGGACAGAGAAAGACTTTGACAAGTTGAGAGAAGTCTTCAGTTGATCAAACTTCTCAGAGCTAAAGGAGGAACTAGGAACCCAGTGCAAAGAAACTAAAAACCTTGAAAAAAAGATTTGACAAATAGATAACTAGAATAACCAATGCAGAGAAGTCCATAGCGACCTGATAGAGATGAAAACCATGACACAAGAACTACAGACAAATGCACAAGCTTCAGTAAACAACTCAATCAACTGGAAGAAAGAGTATCAGTGATTGAAGATCAAATGAATGAAATCAAGCAAGAAGTTTAGAGAAAAAAGAGTAAAAAGAAATGAACAAAGCCTCCAAGAAATATGGGATTATGTGAAAAGACCAAATCTACATCTGACTGGTGTACACGAAAGTGACAGGGAGAATGGAACCAAGTTGGAAAACACTCTGTAGGATATTATCCAGGAGAACTTCCCGAACCTAGGAAGGCAGGCCAACATTCAAATTCAGGAAATCCAGAGAACACCACAAAGTTACTCCTCGAGAAGAGCAATTCCAAAACACATAATTATCAGATTCACCAAAGTTGAAATGAAGGAAAAAATGTTAAGGGCAGCCAGAGAGAAAGGATAGGTTACCCACAAAGGGAAGCCCATCAGACAAACAGCAGATCTCTCGGTAGAAACTCTACAAGCCAGAAGAGAGGGGGTCCAATATTCAACTTTCTTAAGAAAAGAATTTTCAACCTGGAATTTAATATCCAGCCAAACTAAGTTTCATAAGTGAAGGAGAAATAAAAACTTTACAGACAAGCAAATGCTGAGAGAGTTTGTCACCACCAGGTCTGCCCTCCAAGAGATCCTGAAGGAAGCACTAAACATGGAAAGAAACAAGTGCTACCAGTCACTGCAAAAACATGCCAAAATGTAAAGACCATCGAGGCTAGGAAGAAACTGCATCAACTAATGAGCAAAATAACCAGTTAACATCATAATGACGGGATCAAGTTCACACATAACAATATTAACCTTAAATGTAAATGGGCTAAAAGGTCAAATTAAAAGACACAGACTGGCAAATTGGATACAGAGTCAAGACCCATCAGTTTGCTATATTCAAGAGACCAATCTCACATGCAGAGACGCACATAGGCTCAAAAAAAAGGCATGGAGGAAGATCTACCAAGCAAATGGAAAACAAAAAAAGGCAGGGGTTGCAATCCTAGTCTCTGATAAAACAGACTTTAAACCAACAAAGATCAAAGGAGACAAAGAAGGGCATTACATAATGTTAAAGGGATCCATTCAACAAGAAAAGCTAACTATCCTAAATATATATGCACCCAATACAGGAGCACCCAGATTCATCAAGCAAGTCCTTAGAGACTTACAAAGAGACTTAGACTCCCACACAATAATAATGGGAGACTTTAACACCCCACTGTCAACATTAGACAGATCAACGAGACAGAAAGTTAACAAAGATATCCAGAAATTGAACTCAACTCTGCACCAAGCAGACCTAATAGACATCTACAGAACTCTCCACCCCAAAACAACAGAATATACAATCTTCTCAGCACCATATTGCACTTATTCTAAAATTGACCAAATAGTTGGAAGTAAAGCACTCCTCAGCAAATGTAAAAGAACAGAAATTATAACAAACTGACTCTCAGACCACAGTGCAAACAAACTAGAACTCAGAATTAGGAAACTCAATCAAAACTGCTCAACTACATGGAAACTGAACAACCTGCTCCTGAATGACTACTGGGTACATAGCGAAATGAAGGCAGAAATAAAGATGTTCTTTGAAATCAATGAGAACAAAGATACAACATACCAGAATCTCTGGGAAACATTTAAAGTAGTGTGTAGAGGGAAATTTATAGCACTAAATGCCCACAAGAGAAATCAGGAAAGATCTAAAATTGACACCCTAACATCACAATTAAAAGAACTAGAGAAGCAAAAGCAAACACATTCAAAAGCTAGCAGAAGGCAAGAAATAACTAAGATCAGAGCAGAGTTGAAGGAGATAGAGACACAAAAAACCCTCCAAAAAATCAATGAATCCAGGAGCTGATTTTTGAAAAGATCAACATAATTGATAGACTGCTAGCAAGACTAATAAAGAAGAAAAGAGAGAAGAATCAAATAGATGCAATAAAAAATGATAAAGGGGATATCACTACCAACTCCACAGAAATACAAACAACCATCAGAGTAACTAGAAACACCTCTACACAAATAAACTACAAAACCTAGAAGAAATGGATAAATCCCTGGACAAACACACTCTCCCAAGACTAAACCAGGAATAAGTTGAATCCCTGAATAGACCAATAGCAGGCTCTGAAATTGAGGCAATAATTAATAGCCTACCAACCAAGAAAACTCCCGCACCAGATGGAATCACAGCCGAATTCCACCAGAGGTACAAGGAGCAGCTGGTACCATTCCTTCTGAAACTATTCCAATCAATAGAAAAAGAGGGAATCCTCCCTAACTCATTTTATGAGGCCAACATCATCCTGATACCAAAGCCTGGCAGAGATACAACAAAAAAAGAGGGTTTTAGACCAATATGCCTGATGAACATCGATGCAAAAATCCTCAATAAAATATTGGCAAACTGAATCCAGCAGCACATCAAAAAGCTTATCCACCATCATCCAGTGGGCTTCATCCCTGGGATGCAAGGCTGGTTCAACATACGCAAATCAATAAACGTAATCCAGCATATAAACAGAACCAAAGACAAAAAACACATGATTATCTCAATAGATGCAGAAAAGACCTTTGACAAAATTCAACAGCCCTTCATGCTAAAAACTCTCAATAAATTTGGTATAGATGGAACATATCTCAAAAGAATAAGAGCTATTTATGACAAACCCACAGTCAATATCCTACTGAATGGGCAAAAACTGGAAGCATTCCCTTGAAAACTGGCACAAGACAGGGATGCCCTCTCTCACCACTCCTATTCAACATAGTGTTGGAAGTTCTGGCCAGGGCAATCAGGCAAGAGAAAGAAATAAAGGGTATTCAATTAGGAAAAGAAGAAGTCAAATTGTCCCTCTTTGCAGATGACATGATTGTACATTTAGTAAACCCCATCGTCTCAGCCCAAAATCTCCTTAAGCTAATAAGCAACTTCAGCAAAGTCTCAGGATACAAAATTAATGTGCAGAAATCACAAGCATTCTTATATACCACTAACAGACAAACAGACAGCCAAATCATGAATGAACTTCCATTCACAATTGCTTCAAAGAGAATAAAATACCTAGGAATCCAACTTACAAGGGATGTGAAGGACCTCTTCAAGGAGAACTACAAACCACTGCTCAGTTAAATAAAAGAGGACACAAACAAATGGAAGAACATTCCATGCTCATGGATAGGAAGAATCAATATCATGAAAATGGTCATACTGCCCAAGGTGATTTATAGATTCAGTGCCATCCCCATTAAGTTACCAATGACTTTCTTCACAGAATTAGAAAAAATGAAAGTTCACATGGAACCAAAAAAGATCCCGCATTGCCAAGACAAACCTAAGTCAAAAGAACAAAGCTGAAGGCATTATGCTACCTGACTTCAAACTATACTACAAGGCTACAGTAACCAAAACAGCATGGTACTGGTACCAAAACAGAGATATAGACCAATGGAACAGAACAGAGCCCTCAGAAATAATACCACACATCTATAACCATTGATCTTTGACAAACCTGACAAAAACAACAAGTGGGAAAAGGATTCCCTATTTAATAAATGGTGCTGTGAAAACTGGGTAGCCATTAGTAGAAAGCTGAAACTGGATCCCTTCCCTACTCCTTACACAAAAATTAATTCAAGATGGATTAGAGACTTAAATGTTAGACCTAAAACCATAAAAACCCTAGAAGAAAACCTAGGCAATACCATTCACGACATAGGCGTGGACATGGACTTCATTTCTAAAACACCAAAACCAATGGCCACAGAAGCCAAAATTGACAAATGGGATCTAACTAAACTAAAGAGCTTCTGCACAGCAAAAGAAACTACCATCAGAGTGAACAGGCAACCTACAGAATGGGAGAAAATTTATGCAGTTTACTCATCTGACAAAGGGCTAATATCCAGAACCTACAAAGAACTCAAACAAATTTACAAGAAAAAAACAAATTACCCCATCAAAAAGTGGGCAAAGGAAATGAACAGACACTTCGCCAAAGAAGACATTTATACAGCCAACAGACGCATGAAAAAATGCTCATCATCACTAGCCATCAGAGAAATGCAAATGAAAACCACAGTGAGATACTATCTCACACCAGTTAGAATGGCGATCATTAAAAAGCCAGGAAACAACAGTTGCTGGACAGGATGTGGAGAAATAGGAACACTTTTACACTGTTAGTGGGACTGTAAACTAGTTCAACCATTGTGGAAGACAGTGTGGTGATTCCTCAAGGATCTAGAACTAGAAATACCACTTGAGCCAGCCATCCCATTACTGGTCTATACCCAAAGGATTATAAATCATGCTGCTATAAAGACACATGCACACATATGTTTATTGCGGCACTATTCACAATAGCAAAGACTTGGAACCAACCCAAATGTCCATCAGTGACAGACTGGATTAAGAAAATGTGGCACATATACACCATGGAATACTATGCAGCCATAAAAAAGGATGAGTTCATGTCCTTTGTAGAGACATGGATGCAGCTGGAAACCATCATTCTCAGCAAACTATCGCTAGAACAGAAAACCAAACACTGCATGGTTCTCACTCATAGGTGGGAATTGAACAATGAGATCACTTGGAAACAGGAAGGGGAACATCACACACTGGGGCCTGTTGTGGGGTGGGGGAAGAGGGGAGGGATAGTGTTAGGAGATATACCTAATGTAAATGATGAGTTAATGGGTGCAGCACACCAACGTGGCACATGTATACATATGTAACAAACCTTCACGTTGTACCCATGTGCCCTAGAACATAAAGTATAAAAAAAAAATGGGATACATGTGCAGAACGTGCAGGTTCATTACACAGGTACACATGTACCATGGTGGTTTGCTACACCTATTGACTTGTCCTCTAAATTCCCTCCCCTCACCCGCCACCCCCCAACAGGCCTGGATGTGTGTTTTTCCCCTCTTTGTGTCCAGGTGTTCTCATTGTTTAACTCCCACTAGGAGTGAGAAAATGCAATATTTGGTTTTCTGTTCCTGTGTTAGTTTGGTGAGGATGATTGCTTCTAGCTTCATCCATGTCCCTGCAAAGGATATGATCTCATTCATATTTACGGCCACATAGTATTCCATGGTGTATACGTACCACATTTTCTTTATCCTGTCTATCATTGATAGGCACTTAAGTTAGTTCCATGTCTCTGCTATTGTAAATATTGTTGCAATAAACATACATGTGCATGTGTCTTTATAGTAGAATGATTTATAATCCTTTGGGTATAATGCTCAGTAATGAGATTGCTGGATCCAATGGTATAAGAAGAGAGTTTTAATTAACTCACCGTTCTGCAGGCTGTACAGGAATCATGACTGGGAGGCCTCAGGAAACTTATAATCATGGCAGAGGTGAAGGGGAAGGAAGCATGTCTTACCAGAGTGGAGCAGGAGAGAGAGCAAAGGGGGACGTGCTACATACTTTTAAAAAACCAGGTCTCATGAGAATGGCAAGGGGGAAATCTGCCCCCATGATCTAATTACCTTCCACAAGGCCCCACCCCTAACACCAAGATCACAATTAAACATAGGATTTGGGTGGGGACACAAAGCCAAACCATAGCATTCTGCCCTGGCCCCTCCCAAATCACATGTCCTTCCTATCTTTCAAAACACAATTATGCTTTCCCAACAGTCTTAACTCATTCTAGCATTAACCCAAAAGTCTATGTCCAAAGTCTCATCTTTTATGAGAGACAAAGATGAGACTCTGAAGAGACAAGACAAGTCCCTTCTGCCTGTAAGCCTGTAAAATCAAAAACAAGTTAGTTACTTCCAAGATACAATGAGAGTACAGGCATTGGGTAAGTGCTCCCATTCCAAAAGAAAGAAGTTTACCAAAACAAAGGGGCTACAGGCTCTATGTATGTCCAAAACCCAGCAAGGGAGTCATTAAATCTCAAAGCTTCAAAATAATCTCCTTTGACTTCATGTCTCACATCCAGGTTACACCGATGCAAGCGGTGGGCTCAAGTCCTTGGGCAGCTCCGCCACTGTGGCTCTGCAGAATACAGCCCCCATGGGTGCTTTCACAGGCTGGTGTTGAGTACCTACAGCTCTTCCAGGCACACAGAGCAAGCTGTCAGTGGATCTGCCATTCTGAGGTCTGAAGGATGGTAGCCCCCCGTCTCACAGCTCCACTAGGCAGCGCCCCAGTGGGGACTCTGTGTGGGGGCTCCAACCCCACATTTCCCATTTCCCCTCTGCACTGCCCTAGAAGAGGTTCTCCATGAGGGCTCCACTCCTGCAGCACACTTCTGCCTGTACATCCACGTGTTTCCATACATGCTCTGAAATCTAGGCAAAGGCTCCCAAACCTCAACTCTTGCCTTCTGCACACTCATAGGCCCAATATACATGGAAGCCACCAAGGCTCGGAGCTTGCACCCTCTGAAGCAACAGCCCAAGCTATACCTTGGCCCCTTTTAGCCACAGCTGGAACTGGAGTAGCTGCGATGCAGGGCACCATGTCCCGAGGCTGCACAGAACAGCAGGGTCTTGGGCCTGGTCCATGAAGCCATTTTTCCCTACTAGATCTCCAGGACTGTGATTGGAGGGGCTGCCACAAAAGCCTCTGAAATGCCCTGAAGGCATTTTCCTCATTGTTTTTGCTGTTAGCATTTGACTCTTCTTATGCAAATTTCTGCAGCCTTAAATTTCTACCCCGAAAATTGGTTTTTCTTTTCTACTGCATGGCCTGGGTGCAAATTTTCCAAACTTGTATGCTCTGCTTCCCTTTTAAATACAAGTTCTACTTTCAGTTCATTTCTTTGTTTATGCAAATGAGGTAGGCTTTTAGAAGCAGCCAGGCCATCTTTTGAATGCTTTGCTGCTTAGAAATTTCTTCCACCAGATACCCTAAATTTTCTCTCTCAAGTTCAAAGTTCCACAGATCTGTAGATCAGGGGCACAATGCTGCCAGTCTCTTTGCTGAAGCATAGCAAGAGTGACCTTTACTCCAGTTCCCAACAAGCTCCTCATCTCCATCTGAGACCACCTCAGTGTGGACTTCACTGTCCATATCACTATCAGTATTTTGGTCATAGCCATTCACCAAATTCCCAGGAAGTTCCAAACTTTCCCTCATCTTCCTGTCTTCTTCTGAGCCTTCCAAACTCTTCTAACCTCTGTCCATTACCCAGTTCCAAAGTCAATTCCACATTTCCAGGTCTCTTTATAGCAATGCCCCACTTCTCTGGTACGAATTTTCTCTAGTAGTTCTCAACTAAACTAAAAAGAACCTCCTGAA